>NC_053393.1:457036333-457774114 GCF_905171765.1 Bufo bufo | reverse complement strand
AACCTTTTTTTCCACTTTATTTAACTTTTTATTTTTGTCCCACTTTGGGACTTCACCTTTTCAGGGTTTTATCCCTGTTTCAATTCAGTACAATACATTCTGTATTGTACTGAATTGAACTGTCAGCCTCAGTTGCCTAGGAGACCCAGCGCTCAGGCTGGATCTCCTGGGCTTCCGTAGGCTGGCAGCTCCGATGTGTATAGCATCGGGGCTGCCATCGCAACCATCGACCCCCTGCCAGCGCAGCGCGGGTGGGGGGGATGGAGTCAGAGGGAGCCCCCTCCCTCTGTATACCCTGCACATGCCACGGTCAGCGCTGACCGCCGCACGTGAAAGGGTCAATCCATCGGCATCACCGCACACAGCGATGCCGGCGGATGCAGCAGGGGCCCGGCTATCAGTAACAGCTGCAGAGAGCCGCATTCGCTCATGTACATGTACGTGAGGATGCGGGAAGGGGTTAAGTAATCATTTTTAAAGGAATTAAATATGGATGTGGTAGAGTTAACACACATGCTTTAGGAGACGTGTTATGTAAACTAAATGCATTTAAATGCGTTAAGCTATTTTTTTTTAATGGCTTTTGTTTCAAAATAACGCGATGAGTTAAGAAAGTTTAGTTAAGAGGTTGTGTGTTAACCCTACTACATCTGTACGGATTAACAGCATAACTGAATATATACATTACAGAGTGTTGTAGAGAGAGATACAAAATTCATGTAAGCATTGTACCTGGGCATAATCTTTCACTCATCTCTTTGACATGATTAAAGTGGAATCTCTTCAGATCGCACCACTTTTTCTGTATGGCGTTCTTTTTGTGCGAAATCCCAAATTTTTGGGACAGTTCAAAGCGGAGAGCCCTGATGATGGCCTGCTTCTCCTCTCTTTTATTGGTCCAGTAATAGCCCCGCACCAACATTCGCTGCAGGATAAAGATGCAAGCATATAATCCCAATTTTTTTAAATCCAAGTTTTCAAAAAAATGTCCTCAACAAAACAGCAAAAAGTAGTTATGTCTTTGAAGGGGAAATATTAGATTTAATGTTACCATTATAAAAACAGGTTGTATTGCGATTGTATGTGTGTGGGGTCTGAGCAATCGGATATTGGCCAGCTGAGCAGTGATGTACCTGTCTAGTGAAGTGACGGTACGGTATGGGGTGTAAAGATGGTTCCCTCCCCGTGATGCACCCTGGGTAACTCTAAATGAACCGTCAAATACTTACTGTCAGACTACTGCTCATGGGCATAAAATGTAATTTATATATATTGTGTGTGTGTGTGTATGGTATATAGTGTGTGGTATATATTGAGTGGCAGGAAAATGGATGTGCTAAGTACAGTACAGACCAAAAGTTTGGACACACCTTCTCATTCAAAGAGTTTTCTTTATTTTCATGACTATGAAGGCATCAAAACTATGAATTAACACATGTGGAATTATATACATAACAAACAAGTGTGAAACAACTGAAAATATGTCATATTCTAGGTTCTTCAAAGTAGCCACCTTTTGCTTTGATTACTGCTTTGCACACTCTTGGCATTCTCTTGATGAGCTTCAAGAGGTAGTCCCCTGAAATGGTCTTCCAACAGTCTTGAAGGAGTTCCCAGAGAGGCTTAGCACTTGTTGGCCCTTTTGCCTTCACTCTGCGGTCCAGCTCACCCCAAACCATCTCGATAGCCCTTACTATCAAAGTTTTCCCAATTTTTCGACTGACTGACCTTCATTTCTTAAAGTAATGATAGCCACTCATTTTTCTTTACTTAGCTGCTTTTTTCTTGCCATAATACAAATTCTAACAGTCTATTCAGTAGGACTATCAGGTGTGTATCCACCTGACTTTTCCTCAACGCAACTGATGGTCCCAACCCCATTTATAAGGCAAGAAATCCCACTAATTAAACCTGACAGGGCACACCTGTGAAGTGAAAACCATTTCAGGGGACTACCTCTTGAAGCTCATCAAGAGAATGCCAAGAGTGTGCAAAGCAGTAATCAAAGCAAAAGGTGGCTACTTTGAAGAACCTAGAATATGACATATTTTCAGTTGTTTCACACTTGTTTGTTATGTATATAATTCCACATGTGTTAATTCATAGTTTTGATGCCTTCATAGTCATGAAAATAAAGAAAACTCTTTGAATGAGAAGGTGTGTCCAAACTTTTGGTCTGTACTGTACATGTGAGAGATATTTATGTTGTCCATACATACATGCTACAGACATAGTGCTGTGAAGAATACTTAGTGCACCAATCAGTGATATAATATTAATAATAATAAAAAAATGTATTTATATAGCGCCACAATATTCCACAGCGCTTAACAAGTTCATAGGGTTCATATACAAAACAAAAATTACTGGATAATATGCAACTGAAATACTAGGAGACAGGGCCCTGCTCGCAGGAGCTTACAATCTATGAGGAATTGGGTGTGACACATAAGGTAGTTGATTGTGATAAGTCGGATTTGAGCCATTATTGAACTGACAGGAGTGGTGCCGGCCGATCTGCTTCGGGTTTGGGACTATTAGAGGATCGAGTTTAGGCCAGAGGGGTTGGTGGGGGGAGGTTTAGTCGGGGAATAGTCAGTTTAGGTAGCTTAATAAGCTATGATATTTTCCTGACAGGAATATATTGGCAAAAGTCTCAGCTTTTAATATCTACTTGTATGACTAGCCAGTATAGTCAGTGGTATATCCGTTTGGTGCATTTTTTCTGTGATTTATATAGCTTGATAAGCCTGCCTGAAAAGATGTGTTTTTAAGGCACGTTTGAAGGTGGAGAAGTTGTGGATTGACCTAGTATTCCGGGGCAGAGTATTCCAGAAAGTAGGTGCAGCTCGAGAAAAGTCTTGAAGACGGGAGTGAGAGGTACGAATTATGGATGTTATTAATCTTAGGTCGCTAACAGAACAGAGAGCACGAGTAGGGTGGTAGAAGGAGATGAGGGAGGAGATATATGGAGGTGGAGCACTGTGGAGAGCTTTGTGTGTGAGGGTGAGAAGTTTGAACTGTATTCTGTGGTGGATGGGCAACCAGTGAAGTGACTGGCACAGACTAGTAGCATCAGTGTAGCGGTTGGATGTGATATCTACTCTTACCAAATTAACTGTGTTGTTTGTATTACGAAAAATAAAAATTCATATCCATATAGCTAATATTCGCATGTACGAATATTTTGCAAGACTCGATCTACATATAACAATTGTTCTGCCATGCATGCAATATGTAAGAAAAAAAAAGCGCTGTAATATAATATTACTTGCAGTTAACACGATTTCTTCCTCTGCTTTCTCAAAGTAGTTTTGAACCATTTTTTCTAATAGGACAGGAGAGACTTTCTACAGTATCACAGGAGGTAAATTATGTCATGCGCTCGCGTACGCACTCGGTCATTACGTTCCCGGTTTTCGAGTAAAAATTATGACAATAGACTTTACTGCATGTGCAAAGTGTTAATTGCAGCACCCATTGCACTTCTGAAACAGACTAGCCATACAGATCTAAGCACTGGAACCTGCGGACTGGGCATTGCATCAAATATATTAAAGGGGTTTTCCAGGATTTTTTTAACTGATGACCTATCCTCTGGATATCACAGAGGCTTGGTATTGTAGCTCGGCCCCATTCACCTCAATGGGGCTGAGCTGTGCCTAGGCCATGTGACCAGTAACATCACATGGCCTAGACAAAGCTGCACGTGCCTTCTCAAACAGCTGACCGGCAGGGGTCCCGGGTGTTGGACCCCCACCAATAAGATATTGATGTTCTATCCTGAGTATAGGTCATAAATATTAAGGGGGGGATTTATCACACTGGTGTAAAGTAGACCTGGCTTAGTTGCCGATAGCAACTAGCCAGATTCCACCTTTAATTTCTCAAAGGAGCTGAGAAAAATGAAAAGTGGAATCTGATTGGTTGCTACGGGGAAATAAGCCAGTTCTACTTTACACTAGTTTGATAAATGACCCCCTAAACTCCTGCATTACAGTGAATACAAATACTATTCTTCGATCATCAGTAAAAAAAATCCTGTAAAACTGTTTTAAGAGTGATTGCACCGCTGTACTTAATTTGAGAAGATTGCAATGTGTACTTAGAGAGAACTCCTATATACAACTTTTTGGAGAAACTTTCTGTGTCATATACCTCAGAAGTTGGCCTATTGCTTGCATCTATACTACAGCTCTCATCATCTACTTATTAAAAGAGAGAGACTCTATTTACTATAACTAAACAGGCCTGACCTTTGACTCTACCTCCATCCACTGGCCCCGTACACTTGCTCTCCTGTCTCGCATCCTGCCAACCACCCACTATCACGGGCACCCTAGTCACCACTAGGCAGACGCCCCCAAAAGTCCAGGGTACCCCCTCCCATCACTGTATGTGTGGCCGATGGATCTCTATAGGGAGAGGGAGTAGCCACCGTGAAGACTACAATAACCCTCATTGCCAACGCTCCTACTGCCCTCCTCTCTTGCAGCCAATGATAAGTAACCATAGACAAGAGGGCACTACAGTATTATTATGAATTAAATGAGGATTTAAAGGGATTGTCTAATCCTTTTATATTCATTGCCTATCTTCAGAATAGCCAATCCAGTAAAAAGATACATAGCTGGCACTACCGCTCACCTCAATGCATATCTTGAGACTTGTGGTTCCACAATCTCCATGGGTGCTCAGTGCACAATAGAAGATACTGCAATACATCCAAGTTAGGAAGAAACAGCGAGGCACTCGCCTTAGGACAAATTCACATTCTTTTGTTCACTCCAAAAAAGGGCTGCTCTGTACATTTATTACGTGGTTAGCCAATCATTGTAATGCTACATTTCCAGAAATGCATAGCATGTGTGGTTTCTCCAGAGATAGCAGCTTATCTCCAGCGATTACAGAAATTGGACCTGTGGTCATCAACAGATTGAGCCTCCCAAACCAACCTCCCCGATTCTTAAAATAAAAAAAAAAAGACAGCCCCCTTTAAGCTCTGACACATAAAAGAAGTCTTAAAATACAATATTGGCTTTCGGTCCGATGACCTTCCTAATTGTTATCCCTGTTTAGTCTTGTGTTTCAGGTTTTGTGCCATTCCACATCATGTCTCACAGTTCTGTTCAGGAAACAGTGCTGGATTATCAAATTCTCTGGATTATTAAATGATGGACCTTGCCAATATAAAATTACATTTTCAATCTACAATAAAATCTGCAGTGTTCATGTGTCATAGCATTTCCTGCATGTAACAACCTGTTATCCCTGTAACAGATCAATGCTCGGTGAATAGTCACAGATCAAGCTACTTTCACCCTTGCGGTAGCCTTTCCTGGCAGGCTGTTCTGACGGGGGAAACAGCCTGCCGGATCCGTGCTACCGCTAGTCCACCGTGCCGTCGGAAGTCCGCTCCGGACCTATTCACTATAATGGGGGCGTGCCGGAGGTCCGGCCGCAGCACGGCAAACATGCTGAGAGGCGGCCGGAGAAAAACTTGAACATGCTGCAGTTTTTAATGAATGGGGCTGGAGAGGACTACCGGCGGCATGGTGGACTAGTGGTAGCACGGATCCGGAAGGCTGTTACCCCGCCGGAACAACCTGCCTGAAAAGGCTACCACAAGTGTGAAAGTAGTCTTACAGAGGTCAGATCTTCCATTTCCCCTTTTAATTGTCATAGTACTGCTAACAAAGATGCAAATGACATTCTACCTTCTTCAGGAATAGCATGTTATATCATTCCGACTATGTGCTTTCATACAGTATATATCATATACATAGTAACAAGTTCTAGCTGTTATAGTTTTACTATTTATATAAAATTATTTGTAGGAACTTTGTAGGTTCTTGTTTAGAGACCATAAAACTGTTTTCATCCCTCATAACCTGACAAGTCCAGGAAGCTGAGTTTAGATAATGTACAGAATAAATGCCGACGATGGGTGTCAGAGGCGCGCCCAGGTGTTGCTATACCTTTGCTAATCCCTTGGGGTGAGGCTGGCCTGTGATAGCATGTCTCTGACAACCAGATTGTTTCTTTGATCTGTTTTATGTGAATTTGCAGGGATCTAAAAATACATGTGTTACAAATGTTTATATTGGAAATAAATGTGCTATAATAGTGTGTGGTGAGCTGCTGTTAAATCTGACATTTGTAAAGGATAATCTGTAAATGCTGTCTTTGATCGTAATGATCAGATGCAGGGAAACTGGGAAATAAATATATTAAATTTTGCCATCATAAAGGCCCAAAAATTAGACAGTGAAAATTATTGTTATAATGAATCTGAACAAAGCAAAGTGTATCAAAGAAATATGAAAACGTTCCCATGCAGACTATAATAGGACATTCAGCTCAATAGATTCTCGTGCAGATATGTCCTCCCTTACCTTTCTTCTTGGCTCCACATATCCAGATGAGCAGTGAGACATGGCCTGCTTTGAAAAAAAAAAGTTGTTTGTGCTATATGTGTCCATGTGTGACCATTTAGGAGTTATGATCTGAATTGCAACCTGTCGAAGGTTTTGCTAGTAGGTTGCAATAATGTATTCAATTTTTATCATGAGGAATTAGAGTTCTTAATCAAATGTGTGGACAGGTAAGGATGAACACGTGCAATTAAGATGCATGTAGCCTACAGGGCCAGACATACCATATTGGGCCCACCAAACCAGTTGACCAATCTACATGTGGTCATTTCCAACATGTCCTAAAATTTCTACACTCTCTGCAGTGCAAGGTAATGCTAACCTACTAAGCAGCATATTTACATATAACATTGACAGCATCCCCTTGCACTTTCCTATTGAAGCATCATCATCAAACAATGGAGAGAGATAAGGAGGATGAACAAGTGTCTCCTGCCCGGGGATGACGGATGTCAAAGCATGAACTAGCAGGATAACGTCTCTTCTGTATGTAAGATAGGTATGTAAGGTAGGTGAACTGACCATTGGCTATTCTCTTTGTAGTTATGTCCATTCAAGCCCTACTTGCAAGCAAAACTTGAGATAATGTGAATGCAGTCTGTACTGTCTCAATACAACTCTTCCGCTTCACTTTTTATTGCATAACGTGTGGTCAGACTGTGTCACAAAATGATCCATCATTTTTCACACTTGGTAGCAGTTATGGTTCAGCTGATATACTTAGTTACAGACAGTGCTCAGTTTGCTGGCCTAGCAATAGACATGATCCCAATTTGTACAGCATTTTGTCACTTTTATAGATCATAATATATGCAGTTTATGGTTGAAACATACTACACTGTGCTGTCTGATCCTGCAGTTATCCTCCAAACTGAATGTATTCAAATTCACACAGATGCCATGGCACTGTCTGCCCTCTTCCATAGTCAATGTCCGTCCCTAAGTAATTCTTCCTGCCACAGGATTGGTATATGCAAATGATATGAACAATGATGGGGCAGTACTTGTAGGACTGATGCAATTACAAGTAGTTTTATTGGAAGCCTGCCACCATCAGGATTTCACATATATGAAACATGTTTCTGGCTTAACATGAATGCCCTTTGTCAAGCTTGTGAGTGGCTCGCTCAGGCATGGTAAAGGTGTGCACTCCTCCGCCATGCCTTAATGAGCCATGAACAACGGTGATAAAGGCCATTCATGCTAACCCCAGAATAGATTTTAGCAAGAAGTATGGGACAGAAGGTATTACGTTACAGAAACATACTACTCAGGGTTTATAATTAGAGACAAGCATATTTTTAAAAAATTTGATTCGGCTGGTTCGCCAATTTTTTTTTTAAAAAATTGGTTCAATCCGAATTTATTTGCGGCGAATCGCGTTAAAAAACGGCAATTTCCTGGCTGCAGAGAGCCTTTATAGTGGTGTAGAACACTGTGCCTTACAGTAACACGCATAGTGAGTCTACTCTGGTATTGAAAAAATACTGTGAGTCAGTATGACATGCAGATGACAGGTGTCACTCTTAGAATCACTGCACACTTCACTTATTTGGGCAGTCACGGAGCCAAAACTGACCAAATAACTCAAGTATGAACTCAGCCTTACAGGTTGATGTTATCACCAAGAAGAAGCGCACTCCTTTTACACCGTTGTCAGCTGATTCCACATAGATATCTACAGAACCTGTTCTATTAAATGCTTATACAAGTAGAGCCCCCCGAAAGAGTGGAGAGGGTGTCAGCAGTAAGTGTGTGTTGACGTCACTGAATATTTTGCCCTTCTCTGATCCTGCAGAACAATAACCCCCCAAAAAAATCAATCCTGTCTGTTGAGCATCCGTCTTAACTCGGTCAGCATTTGGTCAGCAATCCATCCATATTGCTAAAGCCAAAAAAAACAGGAGTGGATCCAAAATAGAGATGACACGTGAATGGAATACTTGCATGTCTTCTGTGTTTTGTACCCACTCCTGCTTTTGGCTACCAAATCACAAGCCTATTGTGATGGGACAGTACAGGCCTTACAGCTGCTACAGAGAACAGGATCAGTTGTACGTCTCATTTTTCCTTCCTCCTGACAGATCAGAAAAAGGGTCAAATAAATGATGATTAGTGATGGACGAACATCGACCGGGACGATTCGCATATGCGAACAAATGTTCGCGAACCGCAAGTTTGCGGCGGGCCCCATTTACTTTAATGTCAGGCGAACCTGAAAAAGCTTCAGGTCATATTTGCAGCCACCAAATACTTACTAGAAGTGCACAATCGTCCCACAACATGGACAGTGACATACAAGAGGGGGATCAATGGCAAAAATTCCCACAAAAAATATGTATTTTAATCAGGGGCCATTTTTATGCGACTTAAGGGGAAACTCTCAAATATGTGCCTTGCTGGAGCCTAGAAGAATTTTATTTTAGCCACGGGAGTACAGGCCCCAAACATTAGGCATTCACTGGACAGAAAACATCAAGTGATTATGTGGCTGGAGGTATATTAGACAGTCAGTGGATAACAATTTTACTGCAGGCCAGTGGAGTACAGGCCCCAAACATTAGGCATTCACCAGGCAGAAAACATCAAGTGATTATGTGGCTGGAGAAATATTAGACGGTCAATGGATATCAATTTTACTGCAGGCCAGTGGACTACAGGCCCCAAAAAATATTGATTCACCGTACAGTAAAGAACAAGTGATTATGTGTCTGGAGGTATATTAGACGGTCAATGTATATCAATTTTACTGCAGGCCAGTGGACTACAGCCCCCAAAAATGATTCATTTACTGTACAGAAAAGAACAATTGATAATGTGGCTGGAGGTAAATTAGGCGGTCACCGTATAACAATTTTACTGTTGGCCAGTTAGATTACAGGCCCCAAAAATAATACATTCATCGTACAAAAAAGAGCAAGTGATTATGTGTCTGGAGGTATATTAGACGGTCATTGGATATCAATTTTACTGCAGGCCAGTGTAGTACAGGACCCAAACATTAGGCATTCACCGGACAGAAAATATCAAGTGATTATGTGGCTGGAGGTACATTAGGCGGTCACTGTATAACAATTTTACTGTTGGCCAGTTAGATTACAGGCCCCAAAAATTATGCATTCACCGTACAGAAAAGATCAAGTGATTATGTGTCTGGAGGTATATTAGACAGTTAATGGATATCAATTTTACTGCAGGCCAGTGTAGTACAGGCCCCAAACATTAGGCATTCACTGGACAGAAAACATCAAATGATTATGTGGCTGGAGGTACATTAGGTGGTCACCTTGTAACAATTTTACTGTTGCCCAGTTACATTAACCACCTCAGCTCCCCTAGCTTAAACCCCCTTAATGACCAGACCACTTTTTACAATTCTGCACTACACTATTTTCACGGTTTATTGCTCGGTCATACAACTTACCACCCAAATGAATTTTACCTCCTTTTCTTCTCACTAATAGAGCTTTCATTTGGTGGTATTTCATTGCTGCTGAGATTTTAACTTTTTTTTGTTATTAATCGAAATTGACCGAAATGTTTGCAAAAAAAATGACATTAAAGGGCTTCTGTCACCCCACTAAAGTGTTTTTTTTTTTTTGGGCTAGTTAAATTAGTTACAGTGGGATGCGAAAGTTTGGGCAACCTTGTTAATCGCCATGATTTTCCTTTATAAATCGTTGGTTGTTACGATAAAAAATGTCAGTTAAATATATCATATAGGAGACACACACAGTGATATTTGAGAAGTGAAATGAAGTTTATTGGATTTACAGAAAGTGTGCTATAATTGTTTAAACAAAATTAGGCAGGTGCATAAATTTGGGCACCACAAAAAAGAAATGAAATCAATATTTAGTAGATCCTCCTTTTGCAGAAATTACAGCCTCTAAACGCTTCCTGTAGGTTCCAATGAGAGTCTGGATTCTGGTTGAAGGTATTTTGGACCATTCCTCTTTACAAAACATCTTTAGTTCATTCAGGTTTGATGGCTTCCGAGCATGGACAGCTCTCTTTAAGTCACACCACAGATTTTCAATTATATTCAGGTCTGGGGACTGAGATGGCCATTCCAGAACGTTGTACTTGTTCCTCTGCATAAATGCCTTAGTGGATTTTGAGCAGTGTTTAGGGTTGTTGTCTTGTTGAAAGATCCAGCCCCGGCGCAGCTTCAGCTTTGTCACTGATTTCTGGACATTGGTCTCCAGAATCTGCTGATACTGAGTGGAATCCATGCGTCCCTCAACTTTGACAAGATTCCCAGTCCCTGCACTGGCCACACAGCCCCACAGCATGATGGAACCACCACCATATTTTACTGTAGGTAGCAGGTGTTTTTCTTGGAATGCTGTGTTCTTTTTCCTCCATGCATAACGCCCCTTGTTATGGCCAAATAACTAAATTTTAGTTTCATCAGTCCACAGCACCTTATTCCAAAATAAAGCTGGCTTGTCCAAATGTGCTTTAGCCCACCTCAAGCGGAACTTTTTGTGCTGTGAGCGGAGAAAAGGCTTCCTCTGCATCACTCTCGCATACAGCATCTCCTTGTGTAAAGTGCGCCAAATGGTTGAACGATGCACAGTGACTCCATCTGCAGCAAGATGATGTTGTATGTCTTTGGTGCTGGTCTGTGGGTTGACTCTGACTGTTCTCACCATTTGTCGCTTCTGTCTATCCGAGATTTTTATTGGTCTGCCACTTCGAGCCTTAACTTGAACTGAGCCTGTGGTCTTCCATTTCCTCAATATGTTCCTAACTGTGGAAACAGACAGCTGAAATCTCTGAGACAGTTTTCTGTATCCTTCCCCTAAACCATGATGGTGAACAATCTTTGTCTTCAGGTCATTTGAGAGTTGTTTTGAGACCCCCATGTTGCTACTCTTCAGAGAAAATTAAAAGAGGAGGGAAACTTACAATTGACCCCCTTAAATACTCTTTCTCATAATTGGATTCACCTGTGTATGTAGGTCAGGGGTCACTGAGCTTACCAAGCCAATTTGAGTTCCAATAGTTAGTTCTAAAGGTTTTGGAATCAATAAAATGAAAACAGTGCCCAAATTTATGCACCTGCCTAATTTTGTTTAAACAATTATAGCAAACTTTCTGTAAATCCAATAAACTTCATTTCACTTCTCAAATATCACTGTGTGTGTCTCCTATATGATATATTTAACTGACATTTTTTATCATAGCAACCAACGAATTATACAGGAAAATCATGACGATTAATAAAGTTGCCCAAACTTTCGCATCCCACTGTATATTGCGATATATGAAAATATAATGGTGTTACTTACTTTGATCCAGCAGTTTCTTCCAAAAACAAAGTTTTATAATATGTAAATTAGGTCTCTACCAGCAAGTAGGGCGGCTACTTGCTGGTAGCTGCTGCAGAAAACCGCCCCCTCGTCGTGTTGATTGACAGGGCCAGCCGGGATCTCCTCCTCCGGCCAGCCCTGTCGGCATTTCAAAAATCGCGCGCCTGTGTTCATTCGGCGCAGGCGCTCTGAGATTAGGAGGCTCGCCTCCTCAGAACTCCCTCAGTGCGCCTGCGCCGATGACATCACCGAAATAGAAGACGTCATCGGCGCAGGCGCACTGAGGGAGTGCTGAGGAGACGAGCCTCCTAATCTCAGAGCGCCTGCGCCGAATGAACACAGGCGCGCGATTTTTGAAATGCCGACAGGGCTGGCCGGAGGAGGAGATCCCGGCTGGCCCTGTCAATCAACACGACGAGGGGGCGGTTTTCTGCAGCAGCTACCAGCAAGTAGCCGCCCTACTTGCTGGTAGAGACCTAATTTACATATTATAAAACTTCGTTTTTGGAAGAAACTGCTGGATCAAAGTAAGTAACACCATTATATTTTCATATATCGCAATATAACTAAATTAACTAGCCCAAATAAAAAAAATCACTTTAGTGGGGTGACAGAAGCCCTTTAACCACCTCCCGACCGCCTAACGCACGGATGCGTCCGGAAGGTGGTTGATTCATTCCTCCTGGACGCATCCGTGCGTCATCTCGCGAGACGCG
Organism: Bufo bufo; assembly: GCF_905171765.1. Lineage (NCBI taxonomy): Eukaryota > Metazoa > Chordata > Amphibia > Anura > Bufonidae > Bufo > Bufo bufo. The sequence goes on along the minus strand of NC_053393.1, from coordinate 457,761,646 downwards.
AGATTTCCTGTGAACGCGCGCACACAGGCGCGCGCGCTCACAGGAACGGAAGGTAAGAGAGTTGATCTCCAGCCTGCCAGCGGCGATCGTTCGCTGGCAGGCTGGAGATGTGATTTTTTTTAACCCCTAACAGGTATATTAGACGCTGTTATGATAACAGCGTCTAATATACCTGCTACCTGGTCCTCTGGTGGTCCCCTTTGTTTGGATCGACCACCAGAGGACACAGGTAGCTCAGTAAAGTAGCACCAACCACCACTGCACTACCCCCCCCCCGTCACTTATTAACCCCTTATTCACCCCTGATCACCCCAGATCACCCCATATAGACTCCCTGATCACCCCCCTGTCATTGATCACCCCCCTGTCATTGATAACCCCCCTGTAAAGCTCCATTCAGAGGTCCGTATGAATTTTACGGATCCACTGATAGATGGATTGGATCCGCAAAACACTTACGGACGTCTGAATGGAGCCTTACAGGGGAGTGATCAATGACTGTGGTGATCACCCCATATAGACTCCCTGATCACCCCCCTGTCATTGATCACCCCCCTGTCATTGATCACCCCCTGTAAGGCTGCATTCAGACGTCCGTATGAATTTTACGGATCCACTGATAGATGGATCGGATCCGCAAAACACATACGGACGTCTGAATGGAGCCTTACAGGGGAGAGATCAATGACGGAGGTGATCACCCCATATAGACTCCCTGATCACCCCCCTGTCATTGATCACCCCCCCTGTCAGGCTGCATTCAGATGTCCGTATGATTTTTACGGATCCACTGATACATGGATCGGATCCGGGCTCATTAACCACCTCCCGACCGCCTAACGCACGGATGCGTCCGGAAGGTGGTTGATTCATTCCTCCTGGACGCATCCGTGCGTCATCTGTGAACAGGAACGGAAGGTAAGAGAGTTGATCTCCAGCCTGCCAGCGGCGATCGTTCGCTGGCAGGCTGGAGATGTGTTTTTTTTAACCCCTAACAGGTATATTAGACGCTGTTTTGATAACAGCGTCTAATATACCTGCTACCTGGTCCTCTGGTGGTCCCCTTTGTTTGGATCGACCACCAGAGGACACAGGTAGCTCAGTAATATGTTGCACCAAGCACCACTACACTACACCCCCCCCCCGTCACTTATTAACCCCTTATTCACCCTTGATCACCCCTGATCACCCCATATAGACTCCCTGATCACCCCCCTGTCATTGATTACCCCCCTGTCATTGATCAACCCCCTGTAAAGCTCCATTCAGATGTCGCATGATTTTTACGGATCCACTGATAGATGGATCGGATCCGCAAAACGCATACGGACGTCTGAATGAAGCCTTACAGGGGCGTGATCAATGACTGTGGTTATCACCCCATATAGACTCCCTGATCACCCCCCTGTCATTTATTACACCCCTGTCATTGATCAACCCCCTGTAAAGCTCCATTCAGATGTCCGCATGATTTTTACGGATCCACTGATAGATGGATCGGATCCGCAAAACGCATACTGACGTCTGAATGAAGCCTTACAGGGGCGTGATCAATGACTGTGGTTATCACCCCATATAGACTCCCTGATCACCCCTCTGTCATTGATTACACCCCTGTCATTGATCAACCCCCTGTAAAGCTCCATTCAGATGTCCGCATAATTTTTACGGATCCACTGATAGATGGATCGGATCCGCAAAATGCATACTGACGTCTGAATGAAGCCTTACAGGGGCGTGATCAATGACTGTGGTTATCACCCCATATAGACTCCCTGATCACCCCCCTGTCATTTATTACACCCCTGTCATTGATCAACCCCCTGTAAAGCTCCATTCAGATGTCCGCATGATTTTTACGGATCCACTGATAGATGGATCGGATCCGCAAAACGCATACGGACGTCTGAATGAAGCCTTACAGGGGCGTGATCAATGACTGTGGTTATCACCCCATATAGACTCCCTGATCACCCCCCTGTCATTGATTACACCCCTGTCATTGATCAACCCCCTGTAAAGCTCCATTCAGATGTCCGCATGATTTTTACGGATCCACTGATAGATGGATCGGATCCGCAAAACGCATACGGACGTCTGAATGAAGCCTTACAGGGGCGTGATCAATGACTGTGGTTATCACCCCATATAGACTCCCTGATCACCCCCCTGTCATTGATTACACCCCTGTCATTGATCAACCCCCTGTAAAGCTCCATTCAGATGTCCGCATGATTTTTACGGATCCACTGATAGATGGATCGGATCCGCAAAACACATACAGGCGTCTTCCTGGAGCCTTCCAGGGGGGGTGATCACCCCATATAGACTCCCTGATCACCCCCCTGTCATTGATTACACCCCTGTCATTGATCAACCCCCTGTAAAGCTCCATTCAGATGTCCGCATGATTTTTACGGATCCACTGATAGATGGATCGGATCCGCAAAACGCATACGGACGTCTGAATGAAGCCTTACAGGGGCGTGATCAATGACTGTGGTTATCACCCCATATAGACTCCCTGATCACCGCCCTGTCATTGATTACACCCCTGTCATTGATCAATCCCCTGTAAAGCTCCATTCAGATGTCCGCATGATTTTTACGGATCCACTGATAGATGGATCGGATCCGCAAAACACATACAGGCGTCTCCCTGGAGCCTTCCAGGGGGGGTGATCACCCCATATAGACTCCCTGATCACCCCCCTGTCATTGATCACCCCCCCCTGTCATTGATCACCCCCCCCTGTCATGCTGCATTCAGATGTCCGTATGATTTTTACGGATCCACGGATACATGGATCGCATCCGCAAAACACATACGGACATCTGAATGGAGCCTTACAGGGGGGTGATCAATGACAGGGGGGTGATCACCCCATATAGACTCTCTGATCACCCCCCTGTCATTGATCACCCCCCCTGTCATTGATCACCCCCCTGTCATTGATCACCCTCTGTAATGCTCCATTCAGACATTTTTTTGGCCCAAGTTAGCGGAATTTTTTTTTTTTTTCTTACAAAGTCTCATATTCCACTAACTTGTGTCAAAAAATTAAATCTCACATGAACTCACCATACCCCTCACGGAATCCAAATGCATAAAATTTTTTAGACATTTATATTCCAGACTTCTTCTCACGCTTTAGGGCCCCTAGAATGCCAGGGCAGTATAAATACCCCACATGTGACCCCATTTCGGAAAGAAGACACCCCCAGGTATTCCGTGAGGGGCATATTGAGTCCATGAAAGATTGAAATTTTTGTCCCAAGTTAGCGGAAAGGGAGACTTTGTGAGAAAAAAATAAAAAATATCAATTTCTGCTAACTTGTGCCAAAAACTTTTTTTTTTCTATGAACTCGCCATGCCCCTCATTGAATACCTTGGGGTGTCTTCTTTCCAAAATGGGGTCACATGTGGGGTATTTATACTGCCCTGGCATTCTAGGGGCCCCAAAGCGTGAGAAGAAGTCTGGTATCCAAATGTCTAAAAATGCCCTCCTAAAAGGAATTTGGGCACCTTTGCGCATCTAGGCTGCAAAAAAGTGTCCCACATCTGGTATCGCCGTACTCAGGAGAAGTTGGGGAATGTGTTTTGGGGTGTCATTTTACATATACCCATGCTGGGTGAGAGAAATATCTTGGTCAAATGCCAACTTTGTATAAAAAAATGGGAAAAGTTGTCTTTTGCCAAGATATTTCTCTCACCCAGCATGGGTATATGTAAAAAGACACCCCAAAACACATTCCCCAACTTCTCCTGAATACAGTGATACCACATGTGTGACACTTTTTTGCAGCCTAGGTGGGCAAAGGGGCCCATATTCCAAAGAGCACCTTTAGGATTTCACAGGTCATTTACCTACTTACCACACATTAGGGCCCCTGGAAAATGCCAGGGCAGTATAACTACCCCACAAGTGACCCCATTTTGGAAAGAAGACACCCCAAGGTATTCCGTGAGGGGCATGGCGAGTTCCTAGAATTTTTTATTTTTTGTCACAAGTTAGTGGAAAATGATGATTTTTTTTAATTTTTTTTTTCTTACAAAGTCTCATATTCCACTAACTTGTGACAAAAAATAAAAACTTCCATGAACTCACTATGCCCATCAGCGAATACCTTGGGGTGTCTTCTTTCCAAAATGGGGTCACTTGTGGGGTAGTTATACTGCCCTGGCATTCTAGGGGGCCAAATGTGTGGTAAGGAGTTTGAAATCAAATTCTGTAAAAAATGACCAGTGAAATCCGAAAGGTGCTCTTTGGAATATGGGCCCCTTTGCCCACCTAGGCTGCAAAAAAGTGTCACACATGTGGTATCTCCGTATTCAGGAGAAGTTGGGGAATGTGTTTTGGGGTGTCATTTTACATATACCCATGCTGGGTGAGAGAAATATCTTGGCAAAAGACAATTTTTACCATTTTTTTATAGAAAGTTGTCTCTTGCCAAGATATTTCTCTCACCCAGCATGGGTATATGTAAAATGACACTCCAATACACATTCCCCTACTTCTCCTGAGTACGGAGATACCACATGTGTGACACTTTTTTGCAGCCTAGGTGGGCAAAGGGGCCCATATTCCAAAGAGCTACTTTCGGATTTCACCAGCCATTTTTTACAGAATTTGATTTCAAACTCCTTACCACACATTTGGGCCCCTAGAATGCCAGGGCAGTATAACTACCCCACAAGTGACCCCATTTTGGAAAGAATACATCCCAAGGTATTCGCTGATGGGCATAGTGAGTTCATGGAAGTTTTTATTTTTTGTCACAAGTTAGTGGAATATGAGACTTTGTAAGAAAAAAAAATAAAGAAAAAAAAATCATCATTTTCCGCTAACTTGTGACAAAAAATAAAAAGTTCTATGAACTCACTATGCCCATAAGCGAATACCTTAGGGCAGTGGTGGCGAACCTGTGGCACGGGTGCCAGAGGCGGGACTCGGAGCCCTCTCTGTGGGCACCCACACCCTGGAAAAGTTTGACTGTACCAATATGCCTTAGACCTTTCCTGCCATTCATCAGCTCAGGACGCACCATGAACAGGCAGCGCACTGAATGTAGAAGGGCTATTATAGCTACTACATGATAAAGTACATGAAAGATATACTATATTGGACTGTAGGATTCTGGTTAACTTGCAGCGTTGGCACTTTGCGATAAATAAGGGGGTTTTGGGGTTGCGGTTTGGGCACTCGGTCTCTAAAAGGTTCACCATCACTGCCTTAGGGTGTCTACTTTCCTAAATGGGGTCATTTGTGGGGTGTTTGTACTGTCTGGCCATTGTAGAACCTCAGGAAACATGACAGGTGCTCAGAAAGTCAGAGCTGCTTCAAAAAGTGGAAATTCACATTTTTGTACCATAGTTTGTAAACGCTATAACTTTTACCCAAACCATTTTTTCTTTACCCAAACATTTTATTTTTATCAAAGACATATAGAACAATAAATTTAGAGCAAAATTTAGATATGGATGTCGTTTTTTTTGCAAAATTTTACAACTGAAAGTGAAAAATGTCATTTTTTTGCAAAAAAATCGTTAAATTTAGATTAATAACAAAAAAAGTAAAAATGTCAGCAGCAATGAAATACCACCAAATGAAAGCTCTATTAGTGAGAAGAAAAGGAGGTAAAATTCATTTGGGTGGTAAGTTGCATGACCGAGCAATAAACGGTGAAAGTAGTGTAGGTCAGAAGTGTAAAAAGTGGCCTGGTCTTTCAGGGTGTTTAAGCCATGGGGGCTGAGGTGGTTAAACTACATTTCTATATACATTTTTATCTAAATGTATTGTTCTACATGTCTTTGATAAAAAAAAAAATGCAATAAGTGTATATTTATTGGTTTGCGCAAAAGTTATAGCGTTTACAAACTATGGTACAAAAATGTGAATTTCCACATTTTAAAGCAGCTCTGACTTTCTGAGCACCTGTCATGTTTCCTGAGGTTCTACAATGCCCAGACAGTAGAAACACCCCACAAATGACCCCATTTCGGAAAGTAGACACCCTAAGGTATTCGCTGATGGGCATAGTGAGTTCATAGAAGTTTTTATTTTTTGTCACAAGTTAGCGGAAAATGATGATTTTTTTCTTTTTTTTTTTCTTACAAAGTCTCATATTCCACTATCTTGTGACAAAAAATAAAAACTTCCATGAACTCACTATGCCCATCACGAAATACCTTGGGGTGTCTTCTTTCCAAAATGGGGTCACTTGTGAGGTATTAATACTGCCCTGGCATTTTAGGGGACCTAAAGCGTGAGAAGAAGTCTGGAATCCAAATGCCTAAAAAATGCCCTGTGAAATCCTAAAGGTGCTCTTTAGAATTTGGGCCCCTTTGGGCACCTAGGCTGCAAAAAAGTGTCACACATGTGGTATCTCCGTACTCAGAAGAAGTAGGGCAATGTGTTTTGGGGTGTATTTTTACATATACCCATGCTGGGTGAGAGAAATATCTCTCTAAATGTCAACTTTTCCCATTTTTTTATACAAAGTTGTCATTTTAGAGAGATATTTCTCTCACCCAGCATGGGTATATGTAAAAAGACACCCCAAAACACATTGCCCAACTTCTCCTGAGTACGGCGATACCACATGTGTTACACATTTTTGCAGCCTAGGTGCGCAAAGGGGCCCAAATTCCTTTTAGGAGGGCATTTTTAGACATTTGGATTCCAGACTTCTTCTCACGCTTTAGGGCCCCTAAAATGCCAGGGCAGTATAAATACCCCACATGTGACCCCATTTTGGAAAGAAGACACTCCAAGGTATTGCATGAGGGGCATGGCGAGTTCATAGAAGATTTTTTTTTTTGGCACAAGTTAGCAGAAATTATTATTATTATTTTTTTCTCACAAAGTCTCCCTTTCCGCTAACTTGGGACAAAAAGTTCAATCTTTCATGGACTCAATATTCCCCTCAGCGAATACCTTGGGGTGTCTTCTTTCCAAAATGGGGTCAATTGTGGGGTGTTTGTACTGCCCTGGCATTTGAGGGTCTCCGCAATCATTACATGTATGGCCAGCATTAGGAGTTTCTGCTATTCTCCTTATATTGAGCATACGGGTAATGAGATTTTTTTTTTCCGTTCAGCCTCTGGGCTGAAAGAAAAAATGAACGGCACAGATTTCTTCATTCGCATTGATCAATGTGGATGAAAAAATCTCTGCCCAAAAAAAAAAAGGAGGGGAAAGGCGTCTGCCAGGACATAGGAGCTCCGCCCAACATCGAAACCCACTCAGCCCGTATGCCCTGCCAAACCCGATTTCTCCATTCACATCAATCGATGTGGATGAATAAATCATTGCCGGGATTTTTTTCTTTTTTTTTTTTATATACAAAGTGTTTGCCAAAGCATATGAACACCGCCCCTCAGCTCATAAGCCTCGGCAAACGTATCTTTTTTACTGCAGAGGAGAAATCTCGTCTTGCAGCGCCGCATACACCGACTTTTGTGTAATCTGACAGCAGCGCAATGCTTCTGTCAGAATGTACATCAGTGCTGCAGCTGGTTCATCGGTTGGTCCACCTAGAAGGTAAAAAAAAAAAAAAACAGGCCGCAACGCAATAAATTTATTAACATTAACTTTATCTAACATTTGAACAGAACATTAACTTTTATAAACTTTATTGAACTTTTGGAGCAGAACATTAACTTTTTTGCTTACCGGTGACTTTTTTTTTTTTTACCTTTATAGGACAAACCTCTCCTTCCCCATGGGACAATGTGCAAAGCGCAAATCGCCCAGAGATGTGGCGAAGTACATTATGCACTTTGTCCTAGGTGAAAGGAGAGGTTTGCAGCAGCTGTGAGTGAAAGGGCCCTAAGAGCCCTGTGTGCATGTCCTGTGTCACGCAATCCCTATGCTAATAGTGTACCTTTGTGTGGTACTTCCGGAAACACTCCCCTAAGCTTAGGGCAGGGTGGTCAGGGCAGTCAGGACAGAAATAGCGGGTGTCACGCCTTATTCCACTCCTGCTACAGACACGACATTTTTTTCGGGGTGGCGGTTGGTTTCAGGTACTAGCAACAACATTGGGGAAATGTCGCTCGTGTAGATGGCTCACTACACTGGTGGTTGGGGCCACAGAACCTCCTGGATACAGGAGGTTCTCGATGATCTCTTCCTGAAATTTGAGGAAGGATCTTGTTCTCCCAGCCTTACTGTAGAGAACAAAACTATTGTATATAGCCAATTGAATTAGGTATACAGACACCTTCTTATACCAGCGTCTGGTCCTGAGGGAAAGTAAATAAGGAGCCAACATCTGGTCATTGAAGTCTAGCCCTCCCATGAGCGAATTATAGTCGTGGACACAGAGGGGCTTTTCAATGACACTGGTTGCTCGTTCAATTTCGATTGTCGTGTCTGCGTGAATGGAGGAGAGCATGTAAACGTCACGCTTGTCTCTCCATTTCACCGCGAGCAGTTCTTCGTTACACAAGGCAGCCCTCTCCCCCCTTGCAAGACAGGTGGTAACGAGCCGTTGGGGGAAGCCCCGGCGACTAGGTCGCGCGGTGCCACAGCAGCCAATCTGTTCTAGAAACAAATGCCTGAAGAGGGGCACACTTGTGTAGAAATTGTCCACATAAAGGTGGTACCCCTTGCCAAATAAGGGTGTCACCAAGTCAGAGACTGTCTTCCCACTGCTCCCCAGGTAGTCAGGGCAACCGACCGGCTCCAGGGTCTGATCTTTACCCTCATAGACTCGAAATTTGTGCGTATAGCCTGTGGCCCTTTCACAGAGCTTATACAATTTGACTCCATACCGGGCGCGCTTGCTTGGGATGTATTGTTTGAAGCAAAGGCACCCGGTAAAATGTATCAGGGACTCGTCTACGCAGATGTTTTGCTCAGGGGTATACAAATCTGCAAATTTGGTGTTAAAGTGGTCTATGAGGGGCCGAATTTTGTGGAGCCGGTCAAAAGCTGGGTGGCCTCTGGAACGAGAGGTGCTGTTGTCACTAAAGTGCAGGAAACGCAGGATGGTCTCAAATCGTGTCCTGGACATGGCAGCAGAGAACATGGGCATGTGATGAATTGGGTTCGTGGACCAATATGACCGCAATTCATGCTTTTTTGTCAGGCCCATGATGAGGAGAAGGCCCAGAAACGTTTTAAATTCGGAAACTTGGACGGGTTTCCACCGGAAAAACTGGGCATAAAAGCTTCCCGGGTTGGCGGCTATAAATTGAGTGGCATACCGATTTGTTTCTGCCACGACTAAGTCCAAGAGCTCCGCAGTCAAGAACAGCTCAAAAAACCCCAGTGCCGATCCGATCTGAGCTGTCTCAACCCGAACTCCAGACTGGGCGGTGAAAGAGGGAACTACTGGTGCGGCTGAAGTGGGGGGCTGCCAATCAGGGTTTGCCAGCACCTCAGGGACTCTAGGGGCTCTACGGGCCTGTCTGTGCGGTGGCTGCGAAGGGGGAACTAATGCACGTGCCACCGTACCAGCTTCAACTGCCCTTCTGGTGCTCGCCACTTCACCATGTTCTACGGCAGTGCTGGTACTAGGTCCAGGATGGGCTGCGCTGCTGGTGTATGCCTCACCACGTAATCCGACAGCGCCAGCCCCACTCTGCTGCCCTTGAAGCGGATCCTGCGCAACCTGTGGTGTAGCAACACGGGGCCGGGTACGCCTGGTGGTATCAGGGACCTCAACCTCATCGTCCGAACTTTGGGTCAGACTGCCACTGCTTTCTACAGGTTCGTATTCTGACCCGCTGGATTCGTCAGATGAGGGTTCCCATTCCTCATCCGACTGGGTCAGAAGCCTGTAGGCCTCTTCAGAAGAATACCCCTTACTTGCCATTTGGTCAACTAAATTTAGGGGGTATTCCCTGAGACTACCCAAGAAAAAAAGCAAGCCTGTCTTACAAATGGGAGGCTAGCGAAGTACAGGAAGCCGCAGCGATTGATAAAAAATATCAAAACAGATTTTTTTATCGCCGCAGCGCTTGTGAAGTGATTGTGCAGTGATAAAAAATAAATAAAATTTTTGTCACTGCGGCGGGGCGGGCGTGGGTGAACGCACGTGTGGGCGACCGATCAAGCCTGATCGGGCAAACACTGCGTTTTGGGTGGAGGGCGAGCTAAGGTGACACTAATACTATTATAGATTACTATTATACTATTATAGAAAAAAAATAAAAAAATTCCTTCAGCACAGTATCTCCAGACATGCTACCGTTCACCACCAAGGCTCTTTTTTGGGATTCACGGTTACCCCGATCGAGCAAGTTAGATCTAACGGATACAATATTATCCAGACACTAAGGAAACGCGAAATGTTCTGGATCTACAAATTAAATTGCCTCAACCCATATGGTCTGAACGAGGCTTTTGAAATCAAGCTATAAAACCCACCACATCGCGTCTAGCCCATGGAAATTACTCCAGCCCCAACTAAACCCCCCCCCCACCCCTTGTCAACGTCCCTCCCCCCCCCCCCCCGACCACGTCCCTTGCCCCTAGAGGTCCATTCAAGGACCTTCCTTTAGCTACTAAAATTCTGCTATTATACAAACCACTCCAGCGACGTAGCAATCTCATTTTTAAACTTTCTCTTACACTTGTTGTCCGCCATCCCCAAGAAATGAATAGGATTATCACATGCATTAAATATTATAATACTATATATCTACCTTAATCTAATTATCTACCTTAATCTAATCCCTTTCTGATTGGTTATTTACTATCACACAAACTGACTATTTTCCGCATTCCACCCCAATATAAGTTTTAAATGCTTTTCATAGAATTGTGCTTAATGTCAATTATTATATTTTTATATATTTTTATATTTTTTATCTCATCTGTACCTTTGGGCATGCACCTTTTTGATCCACAATTAATTTCCATAATATAGCCCCATACAAGGTCCATCAGTTCTAACTGCTATCCATACATTAGTTTTATATTGCTATCTATTTATTTATTTATTATCTGCCTTCCTTATATCTGTGTCCTTTTATCTTATTTTAGCCCAGAACCAGGTTTTTATCAAGGTCCGATCGCTCCCAGTCTGCACAATACGAATACACTGCTCACCAGTCCGCTCGACCCGACACTCCCCCTCTCTGACGCAACAGCAGCGTCTGGTTGCCAAGAGACAGAAATGTGACGTCTCCCAGCATGTGACCGGCCGCAGCCTTATGCGACCGCCCATTGCTCCCAGCGGCCGCCTCCCCCTCAAGTTCACCTTCTCCCTCAGACGGCGGTCACATGGTATAGTCATGTGACCACACTGCACCACATCACCAGGGCTGCAGGAACGCCCACGATCCCATCCCGACGGCGGTCATGTGACCACATCACATGACAATACAAGGTCCTGCATCACCTCTAACTCTCTCACAAATTCCTCTGCATTGGAATAAACATGTGGAAATCGCAATATCAAGACTGATCTGCCCTTGAACAGGGATACCAGACCTATGTATTAAAACTAAGTTTGATAGATATTTAAGCATTTTTACCCTTTTGCTCACAAAGCTTTGAGAGCCTGTCCAGCACCGCCCATTGACCCGCCCCTACCCCGCCCCCTGTGTGAATTTGGCGGTTTTTTACTGTATTTATATGTATGCAATTCTTTCTGTATGTATGCAAGCCTATTGTACCTGAAGAAGGGGTTAAACCCCGAAACGCGTTGTACCACTTGCTCAAATAAATGATCAACCTTATCACTCCAACTCTTGGGTGGTTTTTGCGCCGTGGGACACCTTTTCCTTTATCTGAACTATTATAGATCTGACTGTGATCAGTTCTGATCACTTACAGATACTATAAAAGTACCAATGCTGATTAGCGATACGCTAATCAGCGAATCAGTGACTGCGGTGCGGTGGGCTGGGCGCTAACCGACGCTAACTACCTACCAAAGGGGCCTAAACTATCCTAAACCTAACAGTCAATACTGGTGGGAAAAAAAAGTGACAGTTTACACTGATCACTTTTTTCCCTTTCACTAGTGATTGACAGGGGTGATCAAGGGGTTAATTGGGGTGATGGGGGGCGATCTGGGGCTAAGTGTGTAGTGTTTGGTGTAACTCACAGTGATGTGTGCTCTCTGCTGGGACCAACCGACGAAAAGGACCCAACAGAGAGCACAGAAGCCATTTAACACACTATATTTACAAATAAAGTGTGTTATATGGCTTCTGATTCGATTTTTCAAAAGTCACCAGCCTGCCAGCGATGATCATTGGCTGGCAGGCTGGTGATGAACTTCTCCTGCGCTGATTCCCGGCCCACACTGCGTATGTGCGGGCCGGCTATGCTCGAGAGGAGGAATCGGCGCGTCCAGGAGGAATAACAGGGCCGCCGCCAGGACGCAATCCTGCGTTTGGCGGTCCTGAGGTGGTTAAAGGCCCCCAAAATTGTGCATTCAACGTCCAGAAAAGATCAAGTCATTATGTGGCTGGAGGTACATTATGCGGGTACTGTATAACAATTTTACTGTTGGCCAGTGAGATTACTGGCCCCAGAAAATTATGCATTCACCGTACAGAAAAGATCAAGTCATTATGTGGCTGGAGGTGCATTAGACGGTCACCGTATAAACATTTTCACTCTGCATAGCTGCAGTATCGCAACAGGACTGCACACAACTGCTGCATAATACAATTGCACTATAATATACTTTCTATGTTAGAAAGTATATTGTTGGTATAACACACTCCTCAGTATGTCACACCTATCGATAGCACACCTATACCAGTCTTTATCCCCTTTACCAAAAATTTTGAAAAATTAGCAAATTTCCAAGTTTCAATTTCTCTACTTCTATAATACATAGTAATACCTCCAAAATTAGTTATTAATTTACATTCCCCATATGTCTACTTCATGTTTGGATCATTTTGGGAATGGCATTTTATTTTTTGGGACGATACAAGGCTTAGAAGTTTAGAAGCAAATCTTTGTCACTTTGTAAGGCTTACATAATAGAAACCACCCAAAAATGACCCCATTTTAGAAACTACACCCCTCAAGGTATTCAAAACTGATTTAATAAACTTTGTTAACCCCTTTGGTGTTCCACAAGAATTAATGGAAAATGGAGATAAAATTTCAGAATTTCACTTTTTTGGCAGATTTTTCATTTTAATAATTTTTTTTGCTAACAAAGCCAGGATTAACAGCCAAACTAAACTCAATATTTATTGCCCTGATTCTGTAGTTTACAGAAACACCCTATATGTGGTCAAAAACTGCTGTATGACCACACGGCAGGGCGCAGAAGGAAAGGAACGCCATATGGTTTTTAGAAGACAGATTTTGATAGATTGTTTTTTTGACACCATGTCCCATTTGAAGCCACCCTGATGCACCCCTAGAGTAAAAACTCCAAAAAAGTTACCCCATTTTAGAAACTACACCCCTCAAGATATTCTAAACTGATTTTACTAACTTTGTTAACCCTTTAGGTGTTCCACAAGAGTTATTGGAAAATGGAGATGAAATTTCTGAATTTAATTTTTTTTAACCTTGCCTCACAAAAATGTAATATATAGCAACTAAAAATCATATGTACCCTAAAAATAGTCCCAACAAAACTGCCACCTTATCCCATAGTTTCCAAAATGGGGTAACTTTTTTGGAGTTTCTATTCTAGGGGTGCATCAGGGGGGCTTCAAATGGGACATGGTGTAAATAAACCAGTCCAGCAAAATCTGCCTTCCAGAAACCATATGGTGTTCCTTTCCTTCTACGGCCTAGTGTGTGCCCGTACAGTAGTTTATGACCACATATGGGGTGTTTATATAAACTATAGAATCAGTGCAATAAATATTGAGTTTTGTTTGGCTGTTAACCTTTGCTTTGTTACTGGAAAAAATGCATTCAAATGGAAAATTTGCCAAAAAATTGAAATTCTGAAATTTCATCTCCATTTGCCAATAACTCTTGTGGAACACCTAAAGAGTTAACAAAGTTTGTAAAATCAGTTTTCAATACCTTGAGTGGTGAAGTTTCTTAGATGGGGTCAATTTTATGGAGTTTCTACTCTAGGGGTGCATCAGGGGGGCTTCAAATGGGACATGGTGTCAAAAAACTAGTACAGCAAAATCTGCCTTCCAAAAACCATATGGTGCCCCTTTCCTTGTGCGCCCTGCCATTTGGCCATACAGTATTTTACGACCACTTATGAGGTGTTTTTGCAAACTAAAGAATCAGGGCAATAAATATAGAGTTTTGTTTGACTGTTAACCCTTGCTTTGTTAACGGAAAAAATGGATTAAAATGGAAAATTTGGCAGAAAATTGCTGTTTTGGCACTGTTTTTATTTTATTTTTTTGACTGTGTTTATTTGAGGGGTTAGGTCATGTGTTATTTTTATAGAGCAGATTCTTACGGATGCGGCAAAACCTAATATTTTAATTTATTTAGGTTTTACACGATAATATCCTTTTTTAAACAAAAAAAAAAAACATTTTAGTATCCCCATAGTCTGAGAGTAATTTTTTATTTTTTTTGGCCGATTGTCTTAGGTCAGGGCTCATTTTTTGTGGGATGAGAGGACGGTGTTGTTGGCACTATTTTGGGGTGCATATGACTTTTTGATGACTTATTTTTTTTTTTACTGTGTTCATCTGAGGAGTTAGGTCATGTGGTATTTTTATAGTTCAGGTTCTTACGGACGCGGCAATATCTAATATGTATACTTTTTTATTTATTTTAGTTTTACAATATAATATCATTTAAAAAAAAAAAAAAAAAATTTTGTTTTTGTGTCTCCAAAGTCTGAGAGCCATGTTTTTTTTTTTTTTTTTTCTGGCCGATTGTCTGTGGACAAATAGAATTAAAATTGGGGAAAGGGATTATAAATTTAGTACTCCATGGAAGTGTGGTACTCCCTGAAGCAACCGTCAATGCAGAGGCCCGGATGATCGGGGCACGTGTAACACTGAGTGGTGGTGTCCTTCCATATCCCCCTCCTGTGACACACTCTGCACTTTATTTGGGACCGTCCCTTCTTTCTAGTATGGGGGACCACACCTGGAAAGTGTTGGCCAGGGACGATCCGGGCACCTCCAGTTCCCGAGGTACTCCGGCCTGCTCTTACCCGGTCAGAAAAGATCAGGTCCTTGAGGACTGCCTCATTGAACTGCAGGAATTTCCCTGTGTTGCCAGAGCTCCGGGCGCTGTACAAGGTAACCTGTACCAAGTAGACCGCAACTTTTTTGTACCATGCCTGGATTTTGCGCATGGTGTTATATGGCTTGAGGACTTGTTTAGAGAGATCAACTCCTCCCATATACCGATTGTAGTCCACTATACAATCGGGCTTGAGGACCGTTGCCGCGGTACCTCGTACAGGAACAGGGGTGATGCCGTTACCGTGAATTTTGGACAGTACAAGGACATCCCTCTTGTCCTTATATCTGACCAGCAACAGGTTTCCGCTGGTAAGGGCACTGGTCTCACCCCTGGGGATAGGCACCTGGAGGTGGTGGGTAAAGAGGCCTCAAGCGGACGTGGATCTGGTGGCGAGGTACTAGAACAAGGATACTAGTATAAAAGTTATCCATGTACAGGTGGTAACCCTTATCTAGCAGTGGGTGCATAAGGTCCCACACAAGTTTACCGCTAACACCCAGAGTGGGGGGACATTCTGGGGGTTCAATACGGGATCTCGCCCCTGGTACACACGAAACTTGTGTACCCTGAGGTACTTTCACAAAGTTTGTACAGCTTCACGCCATACCTCGCCCACTTAGAGGAAACATACTAGCAGAAAATGAGTCTCCCCTTGAAAGTAATGAGAGACTCATCAACAGCGACCTCCCTTCCAGGTACATAGGCCTCCAAAAATTTGGCCCTGAAGTGATTGATGACCGGCCTGATTTTGTACAGGCGGTCATAGGCAGGATCACCTCGGGGGGGAAATGTTGCATTATCTGCATAATGCAGGCATTTCCGAATGACCTCAAAATGGGAACGTGTCATGGCCATACAGTAGAGTGGGGTCTGGTAGAGGACGTCCCCACTCCAGTACTGCCTGACACTAGGTTTTTTGACTAGGCCCATGTGCAGCACGAGGCGCCAAAACGTCCTCATCTCGGCTGTACTGACTGGAGTCCAGCCACCGGACCTAGCCATAAAGGTGCCCGGGTGTTGAGCAATAAACTGTTGGGCGAACAAGTTTGTTTGCTCCACCATTAGATTCACAAAAAAATGTGTGAGGGAGGGGCAGGGGGGCAAGCTGAGCACCCCTGGGGGGTCTAGGGTCACACTGCTGTGGACCCCAGACACCCGATCAGGGTGAAGCACAAAAAAAATTACTTTTCTTCTCCCTAAACTATGCGTCAGTCTCCCTGCCTAATCTAACCTTTCCCTACACCTGCCCCTAATAACTTTTGAGTGCCAGATGGCACTATGGTGGCTCACGTGGGGATGCTGGCTCAGAGGTGGACGGACGGGCTCCTCTCTCCTGGCTCCACGGAAGCAGTGTGGAGGAGGAGAGCAAAGCTGGGGGAAGTTAACCCCCGCCTGCCCGTCCAGCCAATAGGATGCAATCCTGAGAGGTGATGTCACCGCCACCTCAGGATCTAAGGATGGTGATTGGTGGTGTATTATTCCACCACGATCACCATTCTATTCCAAGTTATTGGGTCACCAGAGACCCGAATGACCCGGAATCGCATCAAACCGCAGGTCTGAATTGACCTGCAGTTTTCTGCGATCGCCGATACGGGGGGTCACAGGACCCCCCTCGGCATTGTCACAGAGTGCCTGCTGAATTATTTCAGCAGGCACTCTGTACCGATCACCGCCCACCGCGCGGCGGTGATCGGAAATACACAGGGCGTACATGTACACCCTGTGTCATTAAGGACTCGGACATCAGGGCATACCTGTACGCCCTGTGTCCTTAAGAGGTTAAAAGAACTTTTGTGGCCCTATTAGCTAGCGTTTGGTGTCCCTAACAGTCTGTCCCTGCTCCACACAGCAACTTCTCCCTACACTGGCAAAAGACTGAATGTAAAATGGCGGACAGATCAGGTTTATTTATAGGGTAGGGTGCGTGTCCATGTGCTGAAACGTCTCAATTGGCTGTCCTGGCCCACCTGATGGATGTGTCATAGGTCAAAGTTCGGTGCAATGCAAAAGAATATGGCGCCGGCAGACATAGCCATATGTTTGCATGTTTGGCGAATCGTGAACGAGCAAAGTTTGCCGCGAAAGGACCGCCGGGCGAACCACAAGTCCATCTCTAATGATGGTGTCAGCCAGGCCGAAAGGCAAAATACTGGCCCAATCATGAAGTGGGGAGGGTGGGAACAGCATGAGTAGTCCACAGAGTGGCCCTATTTCATAGTGGTGAGGTGGAAGCAGCATGAGGAGACCACAGAGTGGCCCTGTGACAGAGTGTGGTCACAGAGTGGCACAATGACAGTGTGGAGATGGCAGCAGCATGAGGAGACCACAGAGTGGCAAGGTGAAATAGTGTGGAGGTGGCAGTGGCGTGCCCAGGGTGCTTGGCACCCGGGGCAGGTCATTTCTCTGGCACCCCCCCCCCCAATACTTGACCACATACCTCTTACATCCAGGGACATCTCCTGTCATGTAGACCTTCTCTTTCCTCTTCTCCTCCATTAGACCGCCATGAGAAATTCTTTCAGCCGCATCTCGTCTCTACAGAGTTTGTAACACAAACACGTTAGATTTCTCAATTTTTCCATCAATCTCCCCATCCTGGTATCCCCACAGTGTCATCCTGCTGCCACTCCCAATACTGTGCCCGTTGTGCTCCCCAATGTCCCAGGTACTATACTGCTGAAAATATAGTGACCCTAATAGACATAATTGGGGTCATTTATCAAACTGGTGTAAAGTAGAACTGGATTTCCAAAAGAGCTGTCAAATATGAAAGGTGGAATCTGATTGGCTGCTATGGACAACTAAGCCAGTTCTACTTTACAAGTTTGATAAATTACCCCAAATGTTCCTATAGTGTCTACAGCAGTTATAATGTCCCCTAGAGTGCCCCCAGTAATAATAACACCCTATATTGTGCTCCAGATAATAATCCCTGTATAGTGTCCCCAGAAATAATAGAATGGCCCCTACAGTGCCTCCCCAATAGAAAGGCCCCCATGCTGTCCCCCACAAAGTAATTTCCCCCACACTGCCCCCCACACAGTAGTGTCCCCCACACAGTAGTGCTCCCCACACTGCCCCCACACAGTAGTGTCCCCCATACTGCCCCCCACACAGTAGTGTCCCCCACACTGCCCCATACAGTAGTGTCCCCCACACTGCCCACACACAGTAGTGTCCCCCACACGGTAGTGTCCCCCACACTGCCCCCACACAGTAGTGTCCCCACACAGTAGTGTCCCCAACGCTGCTCCCATATATTAGTGTCCCCCACACTGCCCCCACACAGTAGTGTCCCGCACACAGTAGTGTCCCCCATGCTGCCCCCACACAGTAGTGTCCCCCACACTTCCCCCCACACAGTAGTGTCCCCCACATTGCCCATATAGTAATTTTTCCCCACATAGTAATCCCTCCCATAATAATTAGCCCCCCACACAGTATCCCACTATATCCCCCCCCACGTCCTCCTGTGTGCACCCCCCTCATGTCATCCAAAGTTGGCACATAAAATAAAATAAAATTTCCCCCCACACAGTATTCCACCATATTTTCCCCCCACACGTCCTCCTGTGTGCACACCGGCCCCCTCATGTCCCCCAAGGTTAGCACATAAAAAAAAAGAAAAAAAAAACTAAAAGCTAAATACTTACCTGCGCTTGCTCGCAGAGTCCCGGCACTGTGCTGCTGAGTTCCGGCACAGGCACGCGCGATGACGTCATCACGCGTGCCTGCGCCAGGATTTCACTACCACATAGGCTTCAGGCCTACTAGGCCTGAAGCCTATGGTGGTGATCGGCGGCGGGGCAGGGAACTATGCGCTCCGCTCCCTGCCCCGCCGCAGTATGTGGGTGTCAGCGCTTCAGCAATGAGCGCTTCCATCTGTATTGATAGAAGCGCTCATTGCTTCTGGGCCTGCTGGCACCCCCGTGAGAGCCGGCACCCGGTGCGGACCACCCCCCCCTGGGCACGCCACTGGGAGGTGGCAGCAGCATTAGGAGGCCACAGAGTGGTAAAGTGACATAGTGTGGAGGTGACAGCAGCATGAGGAGACCACAGAGTGGCAAGGTAACATAGTGTGGAGGTGGCAGCAGCATGAGTAGACCACAGAGTGGCAAGGGGACATAGTGTGGAGGTGGCAGCAGCATCAGGAGACCACAGAGTGACCCGGTGACAGAGTGGGGAGGTGGGTGGCAATACCAGTACCAGATGCAGTGGCATCAGGCGGGTGGCAGCATCAGAATAGAAGCTGAGGCAGGTAGCCAATAGAAACAGGTCTCTTTTGTCAAAGTGTTGGTGTGACACCATGGATGATCTAGTCTGATTCATCAGGCATTGGTGGGTGGAAATCATGGCAGATCCACACCTGATTCATCTTGACAAAGGTCAGTCTCTTCACATTTTGGGTGGACAGGCGAGTTCTTCTTGGGGTAACTAAGGCCCCTGCCCCACTAAACACTTACTCTAATTCCACACTACTGGCCTGGCAGGACAGCTTTTCCAGGGCAAACTCGGCCAGTTGCGGACACAAATTCAGTTTGGTTGCCCAGTAGTCCAGCGGATCTTCAATGACCTCTGGCAGGATGCACTCCAAGTATGCCACCATCAGCGACTCTTGACTCAGGCTGCTGCTGATGGAGCTGGTACTGCTCCTGCCACCCCATCCCTCCCAAGCAGCCATGGCAGTGGAACGTGAGCGCAGAGGGGCCCCCCGGTCAGACCTGCGAGAGGAGGGACGATGGCACAGCTAGGCAGCGGCTAACTGACTACATAGGATGTCTCTATAGTAGTTCAGTTTGTCCTCCCTCTCAGCGGGTGTAAAAATGGCCCCCATTTTTGACCGGTTGCAGAGCCAGAAGTCATCCCTCTGCCGAATGGTGACTGCATCGGGCAATTTGTGCATACTGCATACTGCCGCGGTGTGTCTGGGTCCTCTTCCTCCTCTTCCTCATCGCCCTGTAGCTCATCTGGCTGCTTATGCTCCTCCTCTCTTGTCACCTGTGTATAAAAACTACCCATTTGGCTACACATTGCTTGTGCTCCAATGTCCTCCTCCTCCAGTTCAGCCCCTACAGGGCTCATGTGGCCGTGAGATTTAGGCGCTTTGTATCCAGTCCCCTGACCAACCTGATTTACCAGCATCTGTTCCAGGACATGAAGCAGTGGAATGACATTGTTTATCCCATAGTCCTGGCGACTGACAAATAACGTGGCCTCCTCAAAGGGCTTTAGTAAACGGCAGGTGTCACACATGAGCTGCCACTGGCTGACATCAAAGTTACACAAGGGAGTTCTCCTGTCTGCTTGGATCATCAAGAAATCGTTTATGGACTTTCTCTGTTCGTATAGTCAGTCCAACATATGGAGGATGGAATTCCCAGGGGTGGAAACATAGCATATCAGCTTATGTTGGGGGATGCCATTCTGCTGCTGCAGCTCAAGGAGGGTGTGCTCTGCGGTGTATGAATGGTTGAAGTGCATGCAAAGTTTCCTGGCTATTTTTAGGATGTCTTGCAGATGGGTGGAAGACTTCAGGAATCGCTTGAAAACCAGAAGAACAACACATGTTCCATGCAGGGCGCATGGCTCAGCCCTCCTTGATGCAGCGCTGACACCATGTTCTTCCTGTTGTCGGTCACCATGGTTCCGATTTTGAGTTGTTGCGGAGAAAGCCAGAATTCGATTTCTTGATGAAGGACACGGAGCAGTTCCTCTCCTGTGTGACTCCGTTCGCCCAGGAAAATGAGGTGCAGAACAGCGTGACACCACTGTGACCTGCACATGTGGTATGCTGGAGGGGCACTGTGAATTGTCCCTACAGTGGAGGCTGAGGACACGGTGGAGGATGAGGATGCAGAGGCGGACATTGTCGCAGGACCAATGGCGTGAAAACGTGGAGGCGGAAGTGGCATCACGTGGCCAAGTTGCTGGTGTGGCTGTGCAGGAACCACATTCACCCAGTGGGCCTGTAAATTACATGTATTGTCTCTTACCATAGTTGCAGCTCCACATGTTGACACTGCCTTGCACTTTTGCAGACACGACAGGCTCAAGGACTGGCCCACTTTCTTTTCTACATGTGTGTGCAGGGCTTTTACTGCCTTTTTGGCAAAGCAATGATGGCTTGGGACTCTCCACCTCGGCTCAGTAGAAGCCATCAGTTCTCTGAAAGGTGCAGAGTCCACCACTTGGAAAGGGAGTGACTGAAGCACTTGGACAGGAGCATGTTCAGCTTCTGCGCCATTGGATAATGGCACGCATACTGTTGTCTCTTGGCAATCACTTTGGTGATCGATTGCTGATGAAATGACTGATAAGGAGTAGGAGGGCGATGAGCAGGAGCATCAGGACTAGCAGATGAGGGGAAGGATAGACAGCTCCCTTTGGCTGAAGTGGTGGAGCCTTGACTGCCTGAAATCGGCTGCGTGCCACTGGGTGATGCAGCGGTTGATGCGACAGGCTGGACCACCACATCGGAGCCACGGTTCTCCCAGGCCACTTTATGGTGACGCTGAATATGTTGACGCAGGTCTGTGGTGCCAACATTAACACTCTGGCCACGCTTCACCTTCTGCTCACAGATTCTACATATAGCAGCTTAACAAAAAACTGCCACACCGTTGAGTAGGTGATTTTACCCTCAACACTACGGACTGCTACTGCCGCTGCCTCCGTGAACCCGTGCACCGCTACTTTCTGGGCAGGTAGGCTCCTGTGAAGCGGGTGGTCTACCCCGAGCACGTTTGGCTCCCGACCTCCCACTGCTGCAACCCTGCTGACTCACGGACATGCTAGCGACTTGCTGGCTCTGCTGCTGTCTCACGGTCATGCTGCCACCCTCTTCTCCCGATGAGGATCAAGCCCCTTCGTCACCCGGCTCCCAAGTGCGATCAGCTGCATCATCATCATTGAGTACTGTCTGCACATTTCTGAGTCAGGAGCCTGACTGCTCGCAAAACACCAGCTCACACGCCACTCTTCTCATTACTTGCCCGCCTAGTGAAGAAAGAGGCCGATGTTTTCTCCACATCTTGGCTTGCCAGTAGCTTCTGACTGTCTTCTAGTAGCTCATTCTTACTGTATAGTGGAGCTGAACCTACAGCATACAATACTTCTCTGGCTAAGGGAACAGAAAAGGACATAGGCAGGTTGAGGACAGGTGAGGGCACAGGGCCTGCTCCCGGGCCAGGCCAATTAAAGGTTGTGTCTGATAAACCCACTGACTCTTTACTGGGGGTGTCTGATGTTGCTTGCGGCGAAGTCGAAGATCGAGTCAACCATTAAAGAACTGCTGGGTTGCTGGTCAAGACACGACCGCTAGCTGACATTGGGAGCTCAGGCCTCTCGAAGGTAGGTGTAGATAGGGTCCAAGAGAAGTTAAATAGGGTAAATGTGAACAAAATTCTGGGTCCAGATGGATTACACCCAAGAGTGCTTAAAGAGCTCTGTTCAGTCATTGCTGTACCCGTTTATAATTTTTAAGGATTCTCTAGGGACTGGTACAGTGCCAAGTGATTGGCGCAAGGCAAACGTGGTGCCCATATTCAAAAAAGGATCAAGGTCCTCCACAGGCAACTATAGACCAGTTAGTTTAACTTCTGTTGTGGGAAAATGTTTGAAGGAATCTTAAGGGACTATATACAGGAGTATAGAAACATAGAAACATAGAATGTGTCGGCAGATAAGAACCATTTGGCCCATCTAGTCTGCTCAATATACTGAATACTATGGATAGCCCCTGGCCCTATCTTATATGAAGGATGGCCTTATGCCTATCCCATGCATGCTTAAACTCTACTGTATTTTCAGCTACCACTTCTGCAGGAAGGCTATTCCATGCATCCACTACTCTCTCAGTAAAGTAATACTTCCTGATATTACTTTTAAACCTTTGCCCCTCTAATTTAAAACTATGTCCTCTTGTAGCAGTTTTTCTTCTTTTAAATATTCTCTCCTATTTTACCTTGTTGATTCCCTTTATGTATTTAAAAGTTTCTATCATATCCCCTCTGTCTCGTCTTTCTTCCAAGCTATACATGTTAAGGTCCTTTAATCTTTCCTGGTAAGTTTTATTCTGCAATCCATGTACCAGTTTAGTAGCTCTTCTCTGAACTCTCTCCAAAGTATCAATATCCTTCTGGAAATATAGTCTCCAGTACTGAGCACAATATTCCAAATGAGGTCTCACTAGTGCTCTGTAGAGCGGCATGAGCACCTCCCTCTTTCTACTGGTAATTCCTCTCCCTATACACCCAAGCATTCTGCTAGCATTTCCTGCTGCTCTATGACATTGTCTGCCTACCTTTAAGTCTTCTGAAATAATGACCCCTAAATCCCTTTCCTCAGATACTGAGGTTAGGACTGTATCACTGATTTTATATTCTGCTCTTGGGTTTTTACGCCCCAGGTGCATTATCTTGCACTTATCAACATTAAATTTTAGTTGCCAGATTTTTGACCATTCCTCTAGTTTTCCTAAATCCTTTTCCATTTGGTGTATCCCTCCAGGAACATCAACCCTGTTACAAATCTTTGTGTCATCAGCAAAAAGACACACCTTACCATCGAGGCCTTCTGCAATTTCGCTGATAAAGATATTAAACAATATGGGTTGCAGAACAGATCCTTGAGGTACCCCACTGGTAACAAGACCTTGGTCTGAATATACTCCATTGACTACAACCCTCTGTTGTCTGTCCCTCAGCCACTGCCTAATCCATTCAACAATATGGGAGTCCAAGCCCAAAGACTGCAATTTATTGATAAGCCTTCTATGTGGGACAGTATCAAAAGCCTTACTAAAGTCTAGATAAGCGATGTCTACTGCACCTCCTCCATCTATTATTTTAGTCACCCAATCAAAAAAATCAATAAGATTAGTTTGACATGATCTCCCTGAAGTAAACCCATGCTGTTTTTCATCTTTCAATCCATGGGATTTTAGATGTTCCACAATCCTCTCCTTAAGTATAGTTTCCATTAATTTCCCCACTATTGATGTCAGGCTTACTGGCCTATAGTTGCCTGATTCCTCCCTACTACCTTTCTTGTGAATGGGCACGACATTTGCTAATTTCCAATCTTCTGGGACGACTCCTGTTGCCAGTGATTGGTTAAATAAATCTGTTAATGGTTTTGCTAGTTCACCGCTGAGCTCTTTTAATAGCTTTGGGTGTATCCCATCAGGCCCCTGTGACTTATTTGTATTAATTTTAGACAGCTGACTTAGAACCTCTTCCTCTGTAAAGACACATGCATCAAAAGATTCATTAGTCTTCTTTCCTAACTGAGGTCCTTTTCCTTAATTTTCCTTTGTAAAAACTGAACAGAAGTATTCATTGAGGCAGTCAGCTAGTTCTTTATCTTCTTCCATATACCTTCCTTCTTTTTTTAAAAATTTGGTAATTCCTTGTTTTAGTTTCCTTTTTTCATTTATGTATCTGAAGAATGCCTTATCGCCTTTTTTCCCTGACTGAGCTAATTTCTCTTCTGCCTGTGCTTTAGAAGCTCTTATAACTTGTTTGGCCTCTCTCTGCCTAATCTTATAAATTTGCCTGTCATCCTCGTTTTATTTATTTTTTTATAATTCCTAAATGCTATCTTTTTGTTTTTAATGATTTTGGCCACTTCTGCTGAGTGCCACAGTGGTCTCTTCTTTTTTTTGCTTTTACTGACAAGCCTAATACAATTTTATGTTCCCTTCAATAGTGCCACTTTTAAGTAGTCCCATTTCTCCTGGACTCCAATGAAACTGTTCCAATCTGATGGGGACTCGTATACCACTAATCTAATTTTAGAAAAGTCAGTTTTTCTAAAATCTAAAACTTTTGTTTTTGTGTGGTGTGACTCAGTCACTGTACTTATAGTAAACCACACTGACTGGTGATCACTAGATCCCAAGTATGTGACTACAAATAATATTTTAAGTGATAACCAGCATGGGTTTACCAAGGACAGAAGTTGTCAGACTAACCTGATTTGTTTTTATAAGGAGGTGAGTAGTAACCTGGACAGAGGGGGCGGCTGTGGATGTAGTGTTTCTGGATTTTGCAAAGGCTTTTGATACTGTCCCTCATAGATGCTTAATTAGTAAAGTAAGGTCTATTGGCTTGGAAAGTATAGTTTGTAATTGGATTAAAAACTGGCTGATGGACCGTGTCCAGAGAGTTGTGGTCAATGATTCCTATTCAGAATGGTCCCCGGTTATAAGTGGTGTACCCCAAGATTCAGTGCTGGGCCCTTTATTATTTAATTTACTTATTAATGATATTAAGGACGGGATTAATAGCACCATATCTATTTTTGGAAATTACACTAAGCTGTGTAGAACTGTACGGTCTATGGAAGATGTCCACAAACTACAAGCTGACTTGAACGCTCTGAGTGATTGGGCATCAACTTGGCAAATGAGGTTCAATGTGGACAAATGTAAAGTTGTGCATCTTGGTAGTAATAATCTCTGTGCTTCATATGTCCTAGGTGATGTAGCACTGGGAGAGTCACATATAGAGAAGGATTTGGGTCAGGGGCGTAGCTAGAAATGCATGGGCCCCATAGCAAAAAAATGTATGGCCCCCCCCCGTGCCATCCACAGATCCCCCCTCCCCTAAACAGTGCCATCCACAGATCCCCCCCTAAGTAGTGCCATCCACAGACCCCCCCAAAACAGTGACATCCACAGATCCCCCCTAAACAGTGCCATCCACAGATCCCCCCGCCCTCATAACAGTGCCATCCACAGATCCCCCCCTAAACAGTGCCATCCACACATCCCCCTCCACGCCGCTCACAGCAGTATATTTATAAACTAATCAGTAACTACTTTAACTTTAATCATTGCTCATTGCTGAGCTCTTTACTTGGATTTTTTTGATATCTTACTCTGTCTTAGGTCCTCCGGTAATAGCAGGCAGTGCGGGGGGCGGCGCTCACTCACTGACGTCATGCGCCTGCGCCGCATAGTGGGAGGAGCCTACAGAATAAGATATCCAAAAAATCCAAGTGAAGAGCTCAGCAATGAGCAATGATTAAAGTTAAAGTAGTTACTGATTAGTTTATAAATATACTACTGTGAGCGGCGGGGCCCGGTATATTCTAACCCCCAGGCAAGCGTCCCTGTCACCATGGGAACGCCTGGGGGTTAGAATATACCATCGGATTTGAGCTTTTACAATCAGCCTATAGTCTAGTGTAGTGGGCGGGCGGTCCGCGGCTCGGGCCTGGCTGCCTGTGCGTAGTGTGTGTGGAAATAAAAATAAAAAATAAAAAATCAACAGAAGTCGGCACGGACAGGCCCCCAGTGGCGTAGGGCCCCATACGCCACTGATTTGGATGTCCTTGTGGATGGTAGATTAAATTATAGTATACAATGTCAATCAGCTGCTTCTAACGCCACCAGGATATTGTCATGCAATAAACGAGGCATGGACTCGCGGGGCAGGGATGTAATACTGCCACTTTACAAAGCGCTGGTGCTGCCTCATCTGGAATATGCAGTTCAGTTCTGGGCACCAGTACATAGAAAGGATGCACTGCAGCTGGAAAAAGTACAGAGGAGAGCGACTAAAATGATAAGGGGCATGGAGGGTCTTAGTTATGAAGAAAGATTAAAAGAATTGAATTTATTTAGTCTTGAGAAGAGACGTCTAAGGGGGGAAATGATTAACCTGTGCAAGTGTATAAATGTGCCATACAAAAAATACGGCGAATAGCTGTTCCATGTAAAATGTGCTCAAAAGACAAGGGGGCACTGCATCTGATTGGAGAGGAAAAAGTTCAGTCTCCAAAATTGTCAAAGCTTCTTTACTGTGAGAACTGTGAATCTGTGGAATAGACTTCCTCAGGACGTGGTCACAGCAGGAACAGTGGACAGTTTCAAGAAGGGTTTAGATGAATTCTTAAAAGTAAAAAATATAAATGCTTATGAAAACGTGTAGAAATCTGAGTCTCACTTCCTTCTGGGATTCGCGTCCCCACCTATCCCTTGGTTGAACTCGATGGACGTTTGTCTTTTTTCAACCATATTAACTATGTAACTATGTAACTAAGATGCCTGTGCTGCGGAAGGTGAGGGAGAGGCGTGTCCCTTCCCCTTCCTCTGATAGGCTGCAGGCCACCTGAGCCGTACAGCACGGGACACAGGCTGGAAGAGGCCTGCATTTCATCGCTGACATGGAGGTAAGTATAAGTGTTTTTTTTTTTTTATATGTACAATAGTTTTACTGGCACATGGGGGGGGGCTCTTTTTACTGGCACATTGGGGGGGGCTCTTGTTACTGGCACATTGGGGGAACCTCTTGTTACTGGCACATTGGGGGGGCCTCTTGTTACTGGCACATTGGGGGAGCCTCTTGTTACTGGCACATTTAGGGGGGCTCTTGTTACTGGCACATTGGGGGGGCCTCTTGTTACTGGCACATTGGGGGGGCCTCTTGTTACTGGCACATTGGGGGAGCCTCTTGTTACTGGCACATTTGGGGGGCTCTTGTTACTGGCACATTGGGGGGCTCTTGTTACTGGCACATTGGGGGGGCTCTTGTTACTGGCACATTGTGGGGGCTCTTGTTACTGGCACATCATGGGGGTGCCTCTTATTACTGGCACATGATGGGGGGGCTCTTATTACTGGCACATGATGGGGGCTCTTATTACTGGCACATGATGGGGGGTGCTTATTACTGGCACATGATGGGGGGTGCTTATTACTGGCACATGATGGGGTGCTTATTACTGACACATGATGGGGGTTCTTATTACTGGCACATGATGGGAAGTGCTTATTACTGGCACATGATGGGGGTGCTTATTACTGGCACATGATGGGGGGTCTTATTACTGGCACATGATGGGGGGCTCTTATTACTGGCACATGATTGGGGGACTCTTATTACTGGCACATGATTGGGGAGCATCTATGGGGGCACATTTTACTGGCACATGATTGGGGGCACATTTTATTGGCACATTATTGGGGACACTTATTACTGGCACATTATTGGGGGTACCTATAACTGGCACATTATTGGGATCACTTATTACTGGCACATTATTGGGGGGACTTATTACTGGCACATTATTGGGGACACTTCTTACTGGCACATTATTGGTGGGCACTATAGGGGAATCTACTGAGGCCACAAAGAAGGGGTATTTTATATGGGGGGCTCTGTACAGTAGCATTTTATACTGGGACATATTATGTTGGGTACTATGGGGAAGGGGGGAGAGGAGTACTATGGGGTCATCTATGGGGGGCACTAGGAAGGGGTATTTTTTATTTGCAAATTATGGGGGACACTGAGGGCATCTACTGGGGCACTATATATGGGGCATTTTATACTTGTACATTAAGGGGGCACTAAGAGGAAGGGGGAGAGGAGCACTATGGGGGCATTTACTGGTGGCACTATATAGGGGTATTTTATACTGGCACAGTATGGGGGCACTATGGGGACATTAGCTCAACTGGGGGCATTACAAGGGGGTATTTTTTTCCACTGTCACATTATAAGGAGAATTATTTCTACTGGGGGGGCATTATGGTGGGCTTTATTACTCCCCCATGGTATGAGCCCCCTAGTAGCAGCACCAGCCTCTCCCTGCTCTGCTATCCCTCTGCCCCTTCTCCAAATCCTTATTATGAAATATTTCTCATTAGGATAAAACACAACATCAGCTCCATCGAGCCCCC
This sequence comes from Bufo bufo, assembly GCF_905171765.1. Classification (NCBI taxonomy): domain Eukaryota; kingdom Metazoa; phylum Chordata; class Amphibia; order Anura; family Bufonidae; genus Bufo; species Bufo bufo. The sequence continues at coordinate 457,732,840 of NC_053393.1, read as the reverse complement.
CAGCCAAAGTGTTGAAGTGGTGTCCGAGATCCCCAAGGGCCAAGCCAAGTAATTGTAATTTTTTATGTGAAATATGTTTATGTTATACACATATAGCATACACTGTACCACACAATATACAGTATACCTCTACACTGTGTAGTCTGTTCTATAAGCACTATTGTTTTGTGGCGGTAGACAGAAAATAATCTGGAAGTGCCCCTCCCGAGACCAGGCTCTGGATCTACCACTGCATCACGCCAGGCTCTGGCAATGAAAGTGGAGAGGCCACGGCAGTTGCAGAGAGAGCAGAGCCTCTAGGTGTAATGGCAACACCCCCGTTGCTCCTGGATTCTCATTTGCATATATTAAAACTTAATTTTTCTCATCAATACTGGAACATATGAACATGGGATCAACACAGATGCCCTCAGCTGCCAAGCGCACATGCAACAGTTTCATAGGTAGAAATCTGCTGACAGATGCCCTTTAATTTTTAGTTAAGACTTTTAACAAAGTTGTTCACGTTTTATTCTGGATATACTGGAGCACTAAAAATGGTGGATAAAGATATGGCCATGAGCATACATATTTCTAAATCATGAATCTTGGAAAGTATGCCTCATTCAAAATTGGCTGCTGTGTCAGAGGAGCCCATTTTAGCTTCAGAAGACAAATAAAAAAAAATGTTTGCACCATAACCATAAGCCTCTAACAGAACAGGCGCTAATAGTAAAATATGCTATTATTTGTAACATGCGTCTATTCTTCCAGCTTACATACAAGGTTTATGGCCGTAATGATATGTATTGATTTAATCTGTTTTATTTATGGATTTCAAGAAACCAAAGGAAACATCAGCCTCTGCTAGATTAGAACCGTTTGGCGGCAACACATTGTATAGCATTACATCAAAGTAATAGATATCTTTCTGTTGTAGGAAAAAGTCATTGCAATTTTGTAAAGAACATTGTTTTTCAGATATGCGGTAAACCAGATGTGTAACTGTATCTGTGAAAAGGAATGAGCCAATTTACAGCAAATACCTTTCTTTATGGAAAAAAAGCAACAAGGCATATTTGTAACCCACAGAATGGTGCTCTCAATTGAAGAGGTACAAAATAACTTGTAAAGTGGCTGCATTTCAATGACAGTAATTAGAATGCAGTCAGTTAATCAGAGATTATTGGTAGCTCTCACATAGTATTATTCAATGTCAATGTCACATACCGAATATTGCTTGGCAGGTAATTGTGCATAAGTGCTGTTCCGTTTGTCTGGACCTTATACTTGTGTCTACCTTTAATAAGCCACAGTACCATGTGTGTATCCTATAGTGGACTTCACTTCTCCCATACCCCCAGACCTGATGACAGGCATGGTGGAGAAGTAGGCATACTACTTTCTCCACAGTGCACATTTCAGGTCATTCTCTCTGTACCCTCTCTCACATTCCCCTCTTTTGAAATCTATACTATAAGACTCCTCTGTCCATTCCCCCTGAAGTTGTCTATCATCCCCCAGGCTCTCCCAACCAATTCCTGTATCATTTTTCCGCTTGGCTTCCTTACTTCCTATCTTCTGAATCACCAACTCTTATTATGGGTGATTTTAATATCCCCATTGATGATCCTATATCCCCATCAGCCTCTCTCTTTCTATAATCCCTCTCCCCAGCTATCATCACTTAGGCCTCTTTCACACGGGCATCATGTTTTTTGCCCGGATAAGATGCACGATTAAAATGCATGATTTTTCTGCGCGAGTGCAAAACATTGTAATGCGTTTTGCACGCGCGTGAGAAAAATCAGCATGTTTGGTACCCATCACAGAAGTTCGGGTTTGGGTTAGGTGTTCTGTAGATTGTATTATTTCCCCTTATAACATGGTTATAAGGGAAAATAATAGCATTCTTAATACAGAATGCATAGTGCAATAAGGCTGGAGGGGTTAAAAAAAATACAAAATTATTTAACTCACCATAATCCACTTTATCGCGCAGCCCGGCTTCTCTTCTGTCTTCTTCTTTGCTGTGCACAGGAATAGGACATTTGATGACGTCACTGTGCTCATCACATGGTCCAATCACATGGTTCATCACCATGGTGAGGGACCATGCGATTGAATCATGTGATGTGACGTCACCACAGGTCCTTAGCCGGCAGCTCAACATTACAGAAGAAGACAGAGATCCGCAACTACGCGATCAAGTGGACTCGGTGAGTTAATTTTTTTTATTTTTTAACCCCTCCATCACTATTTTACTTTGCATTCTGTATTCAGAATGCTATTATTTTCCCTTATAACCATGTTATAAGGAAAAATAATACAGATTGGGTCCCCAGCCCGATCGTCACCTAGCAACCATGCGTGAAAATTGCACCGCATCCGCACTTGCTTGCGGATGCTTGCGATTTTCAAGTGGCCCCATTCACTTCTATCGGGCCTGCGTTGCAAGAAAAATGCAGAATATAGAGCATGCTGCGATTTTCACGCAACGCACAAGTGATGCGTGAAAATCACTGCTCGTGTGCACAGCACCATAGAAATGAATGGGTCAGGATTCAGTGCGGGTGCAATGCGTTCACCTCACGCATTGCACCCGCGCAGAATTCTAGCCCGTGTGAAAGGGGCCTTAGGCTACTTTCACACCTGCGTTAGGGTGCGGATCCGTCTGGTATCTGCACAGACGGATCCGCACCTATAATGCAAACGCTTGTATCTGTTCATTGCCATGAACAAAAATAAATAAAAAATGCAAACGGACCGTTTTGACTTACTATGAAAGTCAATGGGAGGCGGATCCGTTTTCAATTGCACCAAATTGTGTCAGTGAAAACGGATCCATCCCTATTGACTTGTAAGTCAGGACGGATCCGTTTGGCTCAGTTTCATCAGACGGACACCAAAACGCTGCAGGCAGCGTTTTGGTGTCCGCCTCCAGAGCGGAATGGAGGCTGAACGAAGGCAAACTGATGCATTCTGAACGGATCCTTATCCATTCAGAATGCATTAGGGCTAAACTGAAACGGATCTCACAAGCGGACCCAGAAACGCCAGTGTGAATGTAGCCTTACCTTACTACAATATTTAACCTCTCTCTCTCTTCTGGTACTTGACCTGTGCTGCTAACTACTGACCTGTTTCTAATCTCTCCTTCATCTCTAAACTCCTTGAACACCTCGTCTACTCTTGCTTCATAAGCTTTCTGCAAACTCTCTTTTTGACTCCTTAACATCTGCCTTTCACCCTCTCCACTCTACAGAAACTGCCCTTACTAAAGTGCCTAATGATGCCCTGACAGCAAAAAGGAATGGCGACTATTCTCTACTGATTCTTCTTGTTCTCTCTGCAGCATTTGATATGGTAGACCACAAACTCCTCACCATGCTCCACTCAATTGGCCTTAAAGCGGTTTTCCCATCTAAGACAATGGGGGGATATCGATAGAATATGCCCCTATTGTCTGATAGGTGTGGGTCCCCTCTGGGACCTGCACCTAAACCAAGAACGGCCATCCATTCATTTCTATGGGGCCACCGTAAATATTTCCATCGGCCCCATAGAAATTAATGGGAATGGTGGCCACACAAGCACGGTGCGTTCCCATTAATGATTTGTAGTTCGTGACGCCAATTGCAATGTGCTCAGGTTATAGTCTCAGGGCCCTTTAAGATGTTGCCACTCACGTACTAGGTGAGGAATGCCAGAGGGGGATAATGTCTCTGTGTAGTAGGTATAGTGTCAACGGTGTCTCCTACCTTGGTACGGCTGGACTCCTGGATCCTGGCTCACTTGCAATAAATTGAGTGCGGTTAGTAGGAGTAATTGAGGAATAAATGCAATCCAGACAGGAAATATGGTCCAACTTGTCTTTACTTAATGGGTGCAGCATAAATCCATATGAGTACAGCAATAGTCCTTAGGTCACAGCAGGTATTGGCAATGTATGGCAGGGGTTAATGCCTCTTCTGCTCCTATACTATATGCCTGGAGAATCTGGCAGGTATCTATCTTCTGCTCTGTCTGTCTTCTGCTTGATATGGGCCTGACTAGCTGAAGGAGGTATTTGGCTTCTCCTGGTCTTTGGATTAAACACTCACAGTTCTGCTCGCAGGGTATGGCTTCCTGGAGATCTGGAGATCTGGAGGTGGCTGCTTGCTTGTCCACCAGCACTGAGGTAGATGACTCAGGCTGGGAAGAGGGATCCTGGGGCCTCAGCCGAGGCTTGGATCCTAGGTTGGGATCCCTGTTTCTGGGAGCTCCTACCAACACAGCCTTCCCCAGCAGGGGGGCTGGTTCACACTGGATCTAACTGGTTTCTTCCCTCCCTTGCTGCAGGGCGTGGGACCAGCCCACTTCTGCTCCTAGAAGAGGGGGAGCTAAACACTGGAATGAACTATTCCAGTCTAGCTATGCTAAACTGAACTAAACACATTGCTGCCACCTGCTGGTGTACATGGAAATTACAGCATAATATATGAAACAGGCATAGAAAATACATATAATGGAAAATGCAATGTTAGACTACACAAGATGACAATACATATGCACCTGACATGTTGTAGCGGGGAGAAAGAGTTTAGTGACATACTCTGGGATGTTACACATGTATGGGGGGAAAACACCACACCGAGCATAGGAGGTAAAGGGGATACCGGAATAAGGCCTGGAAACTAGGGAAGGAAGATATACACCTCCTAGAGAAAACCCTCTAGTCCTAAAAGACTACCAGTATGAACAGGCCCCAAAGGTAGGCAAGTTATACACCGGATACCTAGAATCCTATCTCACCCTATAGGAACCTGGAACTAATGTTAGGACTGAGTCTACCTCTTCCTCCAAAAAGAAGAACGAACAAGAGTCTCCCTCAGGCCTAATGACAAACAACAGGGAAAGGCAACAAACACAAATATATAAACAAAATACAAAAGGGAAAGGAAACACTTATCTTCAATAAATCTTTGGTAGCACCAGGAACTCAGCCGAGAACCAGACACAAGCTAACCACAAGTCCAACAGAAGCTATAAACCGCATAGCATAGTGGGAGAAACAACAATAAATAGAGAAGGTAAAATGACCACAATAGCAACACCTGGGGAAAGAAGGTGTGGCAAACACCAGAAACAACACAGACGTCATTTTATCCAAAAGGAAATCATGTCAGATCAAACCACGTGTTGCTAGTCTCACAGATCTCTTGCCACTTGTTGCAGGAACGTCTGTATGTCTCAGTACGTCTGTGACACCAAAATTCTTGTGATTACCTTGATTCATTCTCGTCTTGTGTACTGTAATTCATTACTAATTGGTCTCCCTCTCACTAAACTCTCCCCCCTTCAGTCTGTCCTAAATGCTGCAGCCAGGATCTCTACTGTGTTTGTCCACCCGCTATTCTGACGCTACTAGCCTGTGCCAGTCACTTTACTGGTTGCCCATCCACCACAGAATACAGTTCAAACTCACCCACAAAGCTCTCCACATTGCTGCACCACCATACATCTCCTCCCTCATTTCTGTCTACCACCGTACTCGTGCTCTCCATCTTGTTAGTGAAACCTCTCACATACCTCTCACTCCTGTCTTAAGGACTTTTATTGAGCTGCACCCACTCTCTGGAATGCTCTTTCCCGGAATATCAGGTCAATTCCCAAATTCCCTACCTTCAAATGTGCCTTAAAAACACATCTTTTAGGCAGGCTTATCATGCTTTCTAAACTGACTGTTCCCCTAGTAACTCCCCCCCCCCCCCACTCCTCAAACCTGAACGATCTTCTAACATTTCCACACCCAAAAGAGGTCGACCTACACCACTGATTTCAGTACAAAAATGGCTTGGCTACTACATATCGCAATCAATCCTCTTTTGTGTCACCCCCACTTCTTCCTAGATTGTAAGCTCTTGCAAGCCGGACCTCACAACGCACTGCGGAATATGGTGGTGCTATATAAATAAATATTATTATTATTATGGGGATTAACAGTATGTTTGACCATTATATGACGTATCCTGCAGACTTCATCTGTAACTGATAGTTTTCCATGGACTCAGCTGCAGGGTGAGTAGAGACTAGCTGCTATGATAAATCTCATATACAGCACACACAGAGGAGATCATGCACCCCTATATCTTTGTAGCACACCCCCATAAGCTGGAGGATATAATACAGCAGTACACTACGTAGCTCCAAATCCAGCACTGGGTGACATACCTGTAGTAAAACATTTACTATATCCACAAACCTCTCTGTGTGCATCTCTCTGTTTCTGCAGCTCATCCGTCTTCTCCATAGATCTCTATGAGCAGCAGCTGTAACCTGATTCCTCCGAGAAGCTGAAAATCCAAAGCTGAAAATCCATCTTGTCCCTGTCTCTCTCAAGACAGATTTCACCAGTGAATTTAGAGTGAATGGGGCCAAGAGGTATTAGCTTATAAGTTTAGAAAGAGGAATTTTTCTCTAAGATACAGTCAGGTCCATAAATATTGGGACATAGACACACTTCTAACATTTTTGGCTTTATATAACACCACAATGGATTTGAAATAAAACAAACAATATGTGCTTTAACTGCAGACTGTCAGCTTTAATTTGAGGGTATTTACATCCAAATCAGGTGAACGGTGCAGGAATTACAACAGTTTGCATATGTGCCTCCCACTGGTTAAGGAACCAAAAGTAATGGGACAATTGGCTTCTCAACTGTTCCATGGCCAGGTGTGTGTTATTCCCTCATTATCCCAATTACAATAAGCAGATAAAAGGTCCAGAGTTCATTTCAAGTGTGCTATCTGCATTTGGAATCTGTTGCTGTCAACTCTCAAGATGAGATCCAAAGAGCTGTCACTATCAGTGAAGCAAGCCATCATTAGGCTGAAAAAAAACAAAAAAAAACATCAGAGAGATAGCAAAAACATTAGGCGTGGCCAAAACAACTGTTTGGAACATTCTTAAAAAGAAGGAACAAACTGGTGAGCTCAGCAACACCAAAAGACCCGAAAGACAACGGAAAACAACTGTGGTGAATGACTGAAGAATTCTTTCCCTGGTGAAGAAAACACCCTTCACAACAGTTAGCCAGATCAAGAACACTCTCCAGGAGGTAGGTGTATGTGTGTCAAAGTCAACAATCAAGAGAATACTTCACCAGAAGGAATACAGAGGGTTCACCACAAGATGTAAACCATTGGTGAGCCTCAAAAACAGGAAGGCCAGATTAGAGATTGCCAAACGACATAAAAAAAAGCCTTAACAGTTCTGGAACAACATCCTATGGACAGATGAGACCAAGATCAACTTGTACCAGAGTGATGGGAAGAGAAGAGTATGGAGAAGGAAAGGAACTGTTCATGATCCTATACATACCACCTCATCAGTGAAGCATGGTGGTGGTAGTGTCGTGGCGTGGGCATGTATGGCTGCCAATGGAACTGGATCATTTATTGATGATGTGACTGCTGACAAAAGCAGCAGGATGAATTCTGAAGTGTTTCGGGCAATATTATCTGCTCATATTCAGCCAAATGCTTCAGAACTCATTGGACAGCGCTTCACAGTGCAGATGGACAATGACCCAAAGCATACTGCAAAAGCAACTAAAGAGTTTTTTAAGGGAAAGAAGTGGAATGTTATGCAATGGCCAAGTCAATCACCTGACCTGAATCCGATCGAGCATGCATTTCACTTGCTGAAGACAAAACTGAAGGGTAAATGCTCTAAGAACAAGCAGGAACTGAAGACAGTTGCAGTAGAGGCCTGGCAGAGCATCACCAGGGATGAAACCCAGCCTCTGGTGATGTCTATGCGTTCCAAACTTCAGGCTGTAATTGACTGCAAAGGATTTGCAACCAAGTATTAAAAAGTGAACGTTTTATTTATGATTATTATTATGTCCCATTACTTTTCATTCCTTAACAAGTGGGAGGCACATATGCAAACTGTTGTAATTCCTACACCGTTCACCTGATTTGGAAGTAAATACCCTCAAATTAAAGCTGACAGTCTGCAGTTAAAGCACGTCTTGTTTGTTTAATTTCAAATACATTGTGGTGGTGTGTAGAGCCAAAAATGTTAGAATTGTGTTGATGTCCCAATATTTATGGACCTGACTGTATATTACCTTCACTTATACTTTTTTTTTTTTTAAAACGTCTTTATTTAACAGCTGGAACATAGAGAGAGAGAGAGAGAGAGAGAGAGAGAGAGAGAGAGAGAAGAAGCCCAGGCATCACAATAATCAAAACAAAATAGCAACAAATGAAACATTGTGAGTTGACAAAATTGGCTATGTAAAAACAGAATTCAAATGCTGAAATCCTGGAGTGCCCTACCCACTGCAGTATCAAAGCCTGATTTTTAAGTAATATACAGGAAAAACTAAAAAACAGACACATGTAGAAGGACCTCCCTTGGGCAGATGAACACACCAAAGATGAAAAGAAGGGAAAAATAAATGAGATAAAGAGAGGAGAGAAAAGAAAAAAGGTTGGGGAAAGTGAACTTCCAATAGCCAATACCTAATGATTGAAAGAAGATGTTTCTTTTAAGAAGCACACCCTGGTTGGTAAGGCAGTGAACAAATGGTGAAATTTATTAACTCTCCATGTACCCAGAGAGAGAGAGAGGGGGGGGGGGGTCTACAAATTCAGAGAGAGAAGGCCTTCACTTTTTGTTGAAACCTTTGTTGAAATGCCCATTTAAACAATTTGAATAGTTAAGGTCCATTCACACGTCCGCATTTTGTTTCCGCATCCTTTCCGCAAAAATGCAGAATAGATGCGGAATATATGCGGACCCATTCATTTCAATGGGGCCGCAAAAGATGCGGACAGCATTCAGTATGCTGTCCGCATCCGCAATTCCGTTTCGTTCCGCAATGCGGATCCGTCAAAAAAGTTCCCCCATAGAAACATAGAAACATAGAATGTGTCAGCAGATAAGAACCATTTGGCCCATCTAGACTGCCCAATATACTGAATACTATGGATAGCCCCTGGCCCTATCTTATATGAAGGATGGCCTTATGTTTATCCCATGCAGGCTTAAACTCCTCCACTGTATTTGCAGCTACCACTTCTGCAGGAAGGCTATTCCATGCATCCACTACTCTCTCAGTAAAGTAATACTTCCTGATATTACTTTTAAACTTTTGCCCCTCTAATTTAAAACAATGTCCTCTTGTAGCAGTTTTTCTTCTTTTAAATATTCTCTCCTCTTTTACCTTGTTGATTCCCTTTATGTATTTAAAAGTTTCTATCATATCCCCTCTGTCTTGTCTTTCTTCCAAGCTATACATGTTAAGGTCCTTTAATCTTTCCTGGTAAGTTTTATACTGCAATCCATGTACTAGTTTAGTAGCTCTTCTCTGAACTCTCTCCAAAGTATCAATATCCTTCTGGAGATTTGGTCTCCAGTACTGAACACAATACTCCAAATGAGGTCTCACTAGTGCTCTGTAGAGCGGCATGAGCACCTCCCTCTTTCTACTGGTAATTCCTCTCCCTATACACCCAAGCATTCTGCTAGCATTTCCTGCTGCTCTATGACATTGTCTGCCTACCTTTAAGTCTTCTGAAATAATGACCCCTAAATCCCTTTCCTCAGATACTGAGGTTAGGACTGTATCACTGATTTTATATTCTGCTCTTGGGTTTTTACGCCCCAGGTGCATTATCTTGCACTTATCAACATTAAATTTTAGTTGCCATATTTTTTACCATTCCTCTAGTTTTCCTAAATCCTTTTCCATTTGGTGTATCCCTCCAGGAACATCAACCCTGTTACAAATCTTTGTGTCATCAGCAAAAAGACACACCTTACCATCGAGGCCTTCTGCAAATTTCGCTGATAAAGATATTAAACAATGTGGGTCCCAGAACAGATCCCTGAGGTAACCCACTGGTAACAAGACCTTGGTCTGAATATACTCTATTGACTACAACCCTCTGTTGTCTGTCCCTCAGCCACTGCCTAATCCATTCAACAATATGGGAGTCCAAGCCCAAAGACTGCATTGATAAGCCTTCTATGTGGGACAGTATCAAAAGCCTTACTAAAGTCTAGATAAGCGATGTCTACTGCACCTTCTCCATCTATTATTTTAGTCACCCAATCAAAAAAATCAATAAGATTAGTTTGACATGATCTCCCTGAAGTAAACCCATGCTGTTTTTCATCTTTCAATCCATAGGATTTTAGATGTTCCACAATCCTCTCCTAAAGTATGGTTTCCATTAATTTCCCCACTATTGATGTCAGTCTTACTGGCCTATAGTTGCCCGATTCCTCCCTACTACCTTTCTTGTGAATGGGCACAACATTTGCTAATTTCCAATCTTCTGGGACGACTCCTGTTGCCAGTGATTGGTTAAATAAATCTGTTAATGGTTTTGCTAGTTCACCGCTGAGCTCTTTTAATAGCTTTGGGTGTATCCCATCAGGCCCCTGTGACTTATTTGTATTAATTTTAGACAGCTGACTTAGAACCTCTTCCTCTGTAAGGACACATGCATCAAAAGATTCATTAGTCTTCTTTCCTAACTGAGGTCCTTTTCCTTTATTTTCCTTTGTAAAAACTGAACAGAAGTATTCATTGAGGCAGTCAGCTAGTTCTTTATCTTCTTCCATATACCTTCCTTCTTTTGTTTTTAATTTGGTAATTCCTTGTTTTAGTTTCCTTTTTTCATTTATGTATCTGAAGAATGTCTTATCGCCTTTTTTCCCTGACTGAGCTAATTTCTCTTCTGCCTGTGCTTTAGAAGCTCTTATAACTTGTTTGGCCTCTCTCTGCCTAATCTTATAAATTTGCCTGTCATCCTCATATATTTTTTTTTTATAATTCCTAAATGCTATCTTTTTGTTTTTAATGATTTTGGCCACTTCTGCTGAGTGCCACAGTGGTCTCTTCCTTTTTTTGCTTTTACTGACAAGCCTAATACAATTTTCTGTTCCCTTCAATAGTGCCACTTTTAAGTAGTCCCATTTCTCCTGGACTCCAATGAAACTGTTCCAATCTGATAGGGACTCATATACCACTAAGCTAATTTTAGAAAAGTCAGTTTTTCTAAAATCTAAAACTTTTTTTTTGTGTGGTGTGACTCAGTCACTGTACTTATAGTAAACCACACTGACTGGTGATCACTAGATCCCAAGCTTTCCCCTACAGTAATATCATATACCAAATTCCCATTTGTGAATACTAAATCTAAAATGGCCTCCTTCCGGGTTGGCCTTCCGGCATGTCCTACTTTTGTCCGCAAATTGCGGACCGTGGCCCCATTGAAGTGAATGGGTCCGCAAAAATGCGGATGACATGCGGAAAGATGCCAAATGTCATCCGCATGTCATCCACGATTGCTGATCCGCAGGAAATAGAAAAAGAATCCTGCCCCATGTGACCTTGATCTCCAGGGAGACAGGTGGCAGAACAGGATTTATCTTTTAGCAGAGCCGATCAGCACATTTATCTAAAGACAACATGTGCAATTTTGAGGTAGAAAAATTAATAGTCATCATCAAAGAGAGGCCAGCCCTGTGGGACTCCAGGACCAAAATATATCATGAACGGACCATAAAAGATCGTTCATGGAATGAAGTGTGCCAAGAGTTGCTGTCCACTGCATGGACCTTGGCATCAAAAGAAAAGAAAGTTAAAATGCGTGAGTATATACTTTAATAAAAAGTTATGTGTATTTAATTTTGGGTCATACACACATTCATGGTGCATGGTCTGTGTAAACCCAGCCTGCCATGCACTGGCGTGCAGGAGTGCATAGCGTCATTGGTTGCTATGACGCCGTGTGCTCCTGTACTTCAGAGCATGGCAGGCTGGGTATACATGGACCGTGCTCCACGGATGTGTGCACCATATGTCCTGGAACAGCATAGACTGTTTAATTTTGCACATAGTGTATGCTTCTTCATGACCGATGTTAAATCACTTTTTTTCAAATATATTAAATGATATTTTTTTTTCAAAAAGGCCTTTTCAGAAATTGTCTTTTTTTTTCAAAGTAGATATCAATTTTTATGAGTTTATTAATAAAACTATCATATATATGAATTTATCATAGGCCTCTTTGACAAAAATGATTATTAGAGCTCATGGAAATGGCCGTTGAGTGGTAACTCCATGCATTGTGGAGTGCCATATGCTGGTCGCAATACGGCCATGTGCATGAGCCCTAATACTCGAATGATTTTTGGATTATCACTCCTACACATGACCGTATGCATCTGAGTCACATGGTCTGTGATTAGGCCATACTGTATGTCCAAGAAAAACACTGATTATGTGTACATGAGATAAATGTCCGTTTTAAGCTTTTATCCCAAAATTTTATGAATAAATACATTTTTTATTTTTTCCAGTTGACCAAATTAAAAAAAGGTGGTACACATGCCGGGATCAGTTCCGGAGGGAACTCAATAGTACCCAAAAGAGCAGTGATAGAGCCAAACGGAAGAAACCGTATATGTTTACTAGGAAGGTCCAATTTCTTAAGCAAATAATGGAGTTAAGACTGTAAGTAGTTTTTAAGTTATATATTTTTTGGGTGGACCTTTCACCAGTTTGTACTCATTAAAATGTGGTACCTTACGCAGTAGCACATGTCCCCTACATGTCATGTAGCAAATATTCTTCATTATATCCTCCGTTGCGGTGCAGTAGTCCCCATTATATTTAGGCGCCCTGTATGTAAATACCTAGCATGGGAACAGGGAGGAGGAGACATCAGCTTTTCTCACAGGGTGATTCTTCTAGCTGGCATTTAGGGTATATGTGCTACAGTGTGAGGTACCACATTTAAAGAGATCTAACTGGTGAAAGGTACTATGTGAATAAATGTTTTTATAAAAAAATATTAATATTTTTTATTTATTATAGAACTGTGGACAACTTAAGTGAGAATTCCAGTTCAGAAACACCATCGGTAGAAGTGGCTGAGAGGCCACACACTTCAACAAATTTAGAATGCATTTAGAATGCTATTTTTCTCTATAAAGTTTGAGATTTTTAAATTTTTGTTGGTATTTAATATTGATGACCTATTATAAATTTAGGTCATTTTTATTAAAAATGGTCTCATGCACACAAAAGTTGATGCTTCTGTTCCATGCATTTGGTACCGCAATTTGTGGTCCCCAATACACAGAGAACTGATGTTCAGCAGTCGGGACTGATCCGTGATCCGTCCGTTCTGCATCACTGTGATTGAGGATCCATTCAAGTGAATGGATCCACATCAGTGAAGACCACAGGGACAGGTGCCCGAGTATTGCGAAACTGCAGTTCGAGGGCTGCAATACTGCAACAAGTAGGTTATGGTCATTTGCAAGAACAATACTATTTTGATCCATATTTTCAGCCATGCTCACCCTGCGTGAGCATCAGAGCTTTTTATGCTCCAATATTCTCCATTGCTATTCGCTTGATAGTGCATGGAAATGGCTATTAAAAAACAAAAAAGGTTATGCAGATGCTTCTGGCAAGCAGTGTTTTTGATGATGTCACTAGCTCTAATGGGCTGGCTCTCGCACAGCCCTAGCCTTTTTACGGGCCAGGTCAGCGCAGAAGCCTGCATATTAGTGCTGTTGGCATCACCAAACACAGTGCTTGGTAGAAGTATCTGCCCATCAGTGGCAATGTTTAGCCAAAATACGGTAGCCCTTTCCATGCACGATCAAGTGCTATGCAAATGAGAGCATTGGAGCACAGTGGCGTCTCTAGCTTTCTAATTTTGGGGGGGCACACTTGGGGCCAGGACAAAAGTAGGGGGGGGGGGCAGCTATAACAACGATACATTTACACAAGTACGCTTAGAAATGCTGCAATACTTTACCCAATACCTAAAACCGCAACAGGGAAGAAAAGTCCTGCTGTCTGTGGTTTAAAAAAAATAAAAATCACTCAGATTTCAACATATCCTAGCTGCCTGTGGATGACACTTTTATAGGGAGGGGGATCTGTGGATGACACTGCTATGGGGGGGATCTGTGGATGCCACATACCGTATATAGCATCTTATGCTATATGTGTCATCCACAGATCCACCCCATGACAGTGTCATCCCCATTTCCCCCTCCATAACAGTGTCATCCACAGATCTCCCTCCCCGCCTCTCACAGGAGTGCACATTTGACATTTCTAAACTGTGGCGGATCCAGAGCCTGGTCTCGGGAGTGGCACTTCCAGATTATTTTCTGTCCGCCGCCACAGAACAAGGGTGCTTATAGAACAGACTACACAGTGTAGAGGTATACTGTACATTGTGTGGCACAGTGTAGAGGTATACTGTACATTGTGTGGCACAGTGTAGAGGTATACTGTACATTGTGTGGCACAGTGTAGAGGTATACTGTACATTGTGTGGCACAGTGTAGAGGTATACTGTACATTGTGTGGCACAGTGTAGAGGTATACTGTACATTGTGTGGCACAGTGTAGAGGTACACTGTACATTGTGTGGCACAGTGTATGCTATATGTGTATAACATAAGCATATTTCACAAGAAAACTTACAGTAACTTGGCTTGGCCCTTGGGGATCTCGGACGCCACTTCAACAATTTGGCCGGGGGCTCGGTGGAGCTGATGTTGTGCTTTATCCTAATGAGAAAGATTTCATAATAAGGATTTGGAGAAGGGGCAGAGGGATAGCAGAGCAGAGAGAGGCTGGTGCTGCTACTAGGGGGTCATACCATGGGGGAGTAATAAAGCCCACCATAATGCACCCCCCAGTAGAAATAATTCTCCTTATAATGTGACAATGCAAAAAATACCCCCTTGTAATGCCCCCAGTTGAGCTAATGTCCCCATAGTGCCCCATAATGTGCCAGTATAAAATACCCCTATATAGTGCACCCAGTAAATGCCCCCATAGTGCTCCTCTCCCCCCTTCCTCCTAGTGCCCCCCATAATGTACCAGTATAAAATGCCCCATATATCGTACCCCAGTAGATGCCCTCAGTGTCCCCCATAATTTGCAAGTATAAAATACCCCTTCTTAATGCCCCCCGTGGATGACTCCATAGTACTCCTCTCCCCTTCCCCATAGTACCCACCATGTGTCCCAGTATAAAATGCTACTGTACAGAGCCCCCCATATAAAATACCCCTTCTTTGTGGCCTCAGTAGATGCCCCTATAGTGCCCACCAATAACGTGCCAGTAACAAGTGCCCTCAATAACGTGCCAGTAACAAGAGCCCCCATCACGTGCCAGTAACAAGAGCCCCCCATCACGTGCCAGTAACAAGATCCCCCATCACGTGCCAGTAATAAGAGCCCAGCCCCCATCACGTGCCAGTAATAAGAGCCCCCCCAATGTTCCAGTAACAAGAGCCCCCCATCATGTGCCAGTAATGAGCCCCCCATCATGTGCCATTAATAAGCCCCCATCACGTGCCAGTAATAAGAGCCCCCCCAATGTTCCAGTAACAAGAGCCCCCCATCATGTGCCAGTAATGAGCCCCCCATTATGTGACAGAAATAAGCCCCCCATCATGTGCCTGTAATAAGCCCCCCATCATGTGCCAGTAATAAGTCCCCCCTTATTGTGCCAGTAACAAGTCCCCCCTTATTGAGCCAGTAACAAGTCCCCCCTTATTGTTCCAGTAACAAGTCCCCCCTTATTGTGCCAGTAACAAGTCCCCCCTTATTGTGCCAGTAACAAGGCCCCCCTTATTGTGCCAGTAACAAGGCCCCCCTTATTGTGCCAGTAGCAAGTCCCCCCTTATTGTGCCAATAACAAGGCCCCCCTTATTGTGCCAGTAACAAGGCCCCCCTTATTGTGCCAGTAACAAGGCCCCCCTTATTGTGCCAGTAACAAGGCCCCCCTTATTGTGCCAGTAACAAGGCCCCCCTTATTGTGCCAGTAACAAGGCCCCCCTTATTGTGCCAGTAACAAGGCCCCCCTTATTGTTCCAGTAACAAGGCCCCCATTATTGTGCCAGTAGCAAGTCCCCCCTTATTGTGCCAGTAACAAGGCCCCCCTTATTGTGCCAGTAACAAGGCCCCCCTTATCGTGCCAGTAACAAGGCCCCCCTTATTGTGCCAGTAACAAGGCCCCCCTTATTGTGCCAGTAACAA
The DNA here is from genome assembly GCF_905171765.1 of Bufo bufo. NCBI lineage: Eukaryota > Metazoa > Chordata > Amphibia > Anura > Bufonidae > Bufo > Bufo bufo. The sequence goes on along the minus strand of NC_053393.1, from coordinate 457,716,774 downwards.
GGCCCCCCTTATTGTGCCAGTAACAAGGCCCCCCTTATTGTTCCAGTAACAAGGCCCCCATTATTGTGCCAGTAGCAAGTCCCCCCTTATTGTGCCAGTAACAAGGCCCCCCTTATTGTGCCAGTAACAAGGCCCCCCTTATTGTGCCAGTAACAAGGCCCCCCTTATTGTGCCAGTAACAAGGCCCCCCTTATTGTGCCAGTAACAAGGCCCCCCTTATTGTTCCAGTAACAAGGCCCCCCTTATTGTGCCAGTAGCAAGTCCCCCCTTATTGTGCCAGTAACAAGATTGTAAAAAAAAAACACTTATACTTACCTCCATGTCAGCGATGCGATGCAGGCCTCTTCCGGCCTGTGTCCCGCGCTGTATGGCTCAGGCCGGCAGCCTATCAGAGGAAGGGGAAGGGACACGCCTCTCCCTCCCCTGCACCGCCGCAGCACAGGCAGATTACTATGGAGATGAGCGCAAGGGAAGCGCTCATCTCCCTGTACCCGGCTGCGGCGGCTCACTTGGGGGGGGGCATTTTAGTTGGGGGGGGCACATGGGGGGCACAGCGTGATGTAGGGGGGGCCGTGGCCCCCTCTGGCCCCCCCTGGTGACGCCACTGTTGGAGCAGGAAATGCTCGGATTCTCACATCGCAGTGTCTGCCTGGATGAAATTATGATGTAATATACTTTGGATTTTCTTTGTGGTCTAAACTGACTGAAGATGTCATATTTAGGCCCAAATCTGCATCTGTCGAGGCATCGTGGATCCTGGTGAAGTTGTATAGCAGTACACAAGCCTGTATCACCAGGGTGGCATTGTCCGGATTCATCTGTATGGATGACATGAATACTCTCCACTTAGTGGACAGTATTCTGAAAGCACACTCCACATACCGACGGGCGCGAGTCAATCGATAGTTGAAGATGCGCTTTCTGTCATCCAGATCGCGTCTAGGGAAGGGCCGCATCCAGATCTGACCCCCTTAGACTTTTATCTTTGGGGTCATCTGAAGGCAATTGTCTATGCTGTGAAGATACGAGATGTGCAGCACCTGAAACTACGGATACTGGAAGCCTGTGCTAGCATTTCTCCTGCGGTGTTGCTATCAGTGTGTGAAGAGTGGGAGAAGGGGGTTGCATTGACAATCCAACACAATGGGCAGCACATTGAACACATTTTATAAGTGGTCAGAAACTTGTAAATAACTCATGAAAGAATAAAGTTACGTTAAAACCAAGCACACCATTGTTTTTCTTGTGAAATTCTCAATAAGTTTGATGTGTCACATGACCCTCTTTCTATTGAAAAAAAAAAATTTGGATTCAAAATGTCCGACTTCAAAATGGCCACCATGGTCACCACCCATCTTGAAAAGTTTCCCCCCTCACATATACTAATGTGCCACAAACAGGAAGTTAATATCACCAACCATTCCCATTTTATTAAGGTGTATCCATATAAATGGCCCACCCTGTGGTTACTGTCAACAAGGACCATCAGCACTACAGAAAAATATTGTTTGTAATTGAAGTACCGGGACCCTGAGTGTGGCGGCTTCTTCACACGGATATGCTTACCGTCCAGTGCCCCAATGCAGTTAGGAAACAGCGCAGATTGGTAAAATCCCTCGGCGATACGTAGCCAATCTTCCGCCTTGGGGGTGGGCATCACCGCTTCTCTGAGACGCTGCCATATAACTGTACAGGTATGGCAGACAATCGCAGAGATTGTAGAGATTCTAAGCAGAAACTCAAAATGCAACAAAGCGAATTAATTTCCAGTAGCAAGGAATCTGAAAAATACAAAAAAAGAAAGAAAAAGAAGTTCAAATTTTCATTATAATATATTTACATTCAATATATAGTATCTAAAAATGGCACATTCACTTACCTCAAGGTGACAATCAACCGTTGTTCAGCAGATATGCAGCGCCTCATGCTGGTGTCCAGGAAATTAAGGTCAGGATGTAGAGAGACCAGCAGATAATCGAATGCTTCCATGGACATCCGGCAATAGCTTTTGAACTTTATAGGGTCACGTCGCAGATCATTGTATAACTTGTGAAATTGTCCTTTCTGAAGGCGCTGAGCAACAATGGGATGGACCCACTGCCGTCTCCTCTTCCTCCCCGGTTCTTCTTCCAGCATAGATGACTGCCGTCTGAATCGCTGACAGAGAATCCAGTGAAATAGTACGTTATCCATGTCTTCTGCCATGATGATCACTGAGAAATCGGTAGAAAACTATGCCAGCCAAGCAGAGGTTTCTTACACAGCTCTGAACGACACCAAAAGCACAATAAAATGGCGCCTGTACTAGCACATGTCCTCTGTTCTTATACACCTTTTTTTTTTGGTACCCTAGTAACATCTTTTCCGCCTTCTTTTTCTTATTTTTGTGGAAACACGGAAAAGATGCAGATGCACTTTTGTAAATAAAACAGAACACGGATCCGCAAAAAAAAAACGGAACGTAAATCTGGAAAGAAAATATACTGACGTGTGAATGGAGCCTTAATCATGACTTTTCGATTGTCACACATAATACGTATTTAGGCTGAAGCTATAAACACTGAAAACACAGAAAACGTGTTTCAATATATGGCATCTGATAAAGCATGTTGTGATTTTTTTTGCTATAAAAGGTCTCTGAATGCTGCCCTATTTGTATACAGATGTATGCATTACCAACATACTGCAGATCCATGTGATATGTGTACAGGTGCATTTATAATGTAAAACTGCCGACAGCATTAGGTCTCATCCACACGGCCGTTGTGCGGTCGTTCCGTGCATTGGGGACCGCAATTTGAGAACCGTGAATTTGGGTCCTTGATCCTTCCGCACAGTAAAAAAAATGGTTCTATTTTTTGCGGTGCGGAGGCACAGACAGAAACTCCACAAAAGCACACTCCACAAAAGCACAGAACCACACATTCCGTGGGGTTCTGTGCCTCCGTTCCGCACCGCAGCTCTGGATTACGGACCCATTCAAGTGAATGGGTCTGCATCCGTGGTGTGGGGTGCACATGGCCGGCGCTCGTGTATTGTGGACCAGCTGTATGCGGGATGAGCAGACGCGTGGATGTTTGGGTTCCCATGGTTTGGCCGAACTTCAGGTTCAGGACCCGAACTTGACCCAAACTCGAACCCGAACTCCATTGAAGTCAATGGGGACCCAAACTTTGGTGCACTAAAATGGTTGCAAAATAGTCATAGTAGGGGTTGCAAAAGCGAGCAGCAGCAGGGTGAGAACGGCAAAAGCGCGCACAGACGGCACGCAATTTCTGCAGCAGCTCGGGGTAACTTTTCAGGAACCTCTGCACCACCAAATTTAGCACATGCGGCAGTGCGTAAAATCGCTTTTTTATTTTATGAAACTTGGGGCTGATCTGAGACAATGGGGTGATGAGAATCATAATGGGGGATATGAGAGGCATCATGGATGATGAGAGGCATTATGGATGATAATGGGGATGATGAGAGGCATCATGGATGATAATGGGGATGATGAGAGGCATGGGGCTCTTATCTGAGGTCTGATTGAGGGGGTCATTTACTTTGGAGTCTGAGCTGACGTCTGATCTCAGGGAGGTCTTATTAACATTGAGGTTCTGATTAGTGGTCTGACCTGAGGTGTAATGAAAAATATTTTTTTCCATATTGTCCTCCTCTAAAACCTACGTGCGTCTTATAGGGTGAACCGCTGTGGAGTGAATGAAGATGTAGTGTCAAGGATTGAGAAAGGTATGTTCAGATGGTTAGGAATACCCTTACGAAGTAAATAACAATGTACCTTCCTAGATATTTGAAGTTGAAAAAATTTGGCTCTCAAAAAATAAAAAAGGCTGTTTTGTCGATATTTGGCTCATTTTACTAATAAGTTTGCCCACCACTGTCCTAACCTAATAATAGCTTGGTTATAATTAGAGTTGAGCAAACACCTGGATGTTCGGGTTCGAGAAGTTCAGCCGAACTTCCCGGAAATGTTCGGGTTCGGGATCCGAACCCGACCCGAACTTCGTCCCGAACCCGAACCCCATTGAAGTCAATGGGGACCCGAACTTTTCTGCACTAAAAAGGCTGTAAAACAGCCCAGGAAAGAGCTAGAGGGCTGCAAAAGGCAGCAACATGTAGATAAATCCCCTGCAAACAAATGTGGATAGGGAAATGAATTAAAATAAAAATAAAATATATAAAAATAAACCAATATCAATTGGAGAGAGGTCCCATAGCAGAGAATCTGGATTCACGTCAGCAGAGAATCAGTCTTCATGCCATAGCAGAGAATCTGGCTTCACGTCACCCACCACTGTAACAGTCCATTGTCATATATTTAGGCCCCGGCACCCAGGCAGAGGAGAGAGGTCCCGTAACAGAGAATCTGGCTTCATGTCAGCAGAGAATCAGTCTGCATGTCATAGCAGAGAATCAGGCTTTACGTCACCCAACACTGGAACAGTCCATTGTCAGATATTTAGGCCCAGGCACCCAGGCAGAGGAGAGAGGTCCCGTAGCAGAGAATCTGGCTTCATGTCAGCAGAGAATCAGTCTGCATGTCATAGCAGAGAATCAGGCTTCACGTCACCCACCACTGGAACAGGCCACTGTCACATATTTAGGCCCAGGCACCCAGACAGAGGAGAGAGGTCCCATAACAGAGATTCAGGCTTCATGTCAGCAGAGAATCAGTCTTCATGTCATAGCAGAGAATCAGGCTTCACGTCACCCACCACTGGAACAGGCCACTGTCACATATTTAGGCCCAGGCACCCAGACAGAGGAGAGAGGTCCCGTAACAGAGAATCTGGCTTCATGTCAGCAGAGAATCAGTCTTCATGTCATAGCAGAGAATCAGGCTTTACGTCACCCACCACTGGAACAGGCCACTGTCACATATTTAGGCCCAGGCACCCAAGCAGAGGAGAGAGGTCCCATAACAGAGATTCAGGCTTCATGTCAGCAGAGAATCAGTCTTCATGTCATAGCAGAGAATCAGGCTTCACGTCACCCACCACTGGAACAGGCCACTGTCACATATTTAGGCCCAGGCACCCAGGCAGAGGAGAGAGGTCCCATAACAGAGATTCAGGCTTCATGTCAGCAGAGAATCAGTCTTCATGTCATAGCAGAGAACCAGGCTTCACGTCACCCACCACTAGAACAGGCCACTGTCACATATTTAGGCCCAGGCACCCAGGCAGAGGAGAGAGGTCCCATAAGAGAGATTCAGGCTTCATGTCAGCAGAGAATCAGTCTTCATGTCATAGCAGAGAATCAGGCTTCACGTCACCCACCACTGGAACAGGCCACTGTCACATATTTAGGCCCAGGCACCCAGGCAGAGGAGAGAGGTCCCATAACAGAGATTCAGGCTTCATGTCAGCAGAGAATCAGTCTTCATGTCATAGCAGAGAATCATGCTTCACGTCACCCACCACTGGAACAGGCCACTGTCACATATTTAGGCCCCGGCACCCAGACAAAGGAGAGAGGTCCCGTAACAGAGAATCTGGCTTCATGTCAGCACAGAATCAGTCTTCATGTCATAGCAGAGAATCAGGCTTCACGTCACCCACCACTGGAACAGGCCACTGTCACATATTTAGGCCCAGGCACCCAGGCAGAGGAGAGAGGTCGCGTAACAGAGAATCTGGCTTCATGTCAGCACAGAATAAGTCTTCATGTCATAGCAGAGAATCAGGCTTCACGTCACCCACCACTGGAACAGGCCACTGTCACACATTTGGGCCCCGGCACCCAGACAGAGGAGAGGTTCATTCAACTTTGGGTTGCCCCGCAATATAATGGTAAAATGAAAATAAAAATAGGATTGAATGAGGAAGTGCCCTGGAGTACAATAATATATTGTTAAGGGGAGGTAGTTAATGTCTAATCTGCACAAGGGATGGACAGGTCCTGTGGGATCCATGCCTGGTTCATTTTTATGAACGTCAGCTTGTCCACATTGGCTGTAGACAGGCGGCTGCGTTTCTCTGTAATGACGCCCCCTGCCGTGCTGAATACACGTTCAGACAAAACGCTGGCCGCCGGGCAGGCCAGCAACTCCAAGGCATAAAAGGCTAGCTCTGGCCACGTGGACAATTTGGAGACCCAGAAGTTGAATTGGGCCGAACCATCAGTCAGTACGTGGAGGGGTGTGCACAGGTACTGTTCCACCATGTTAGTGAAATGTTGCTTCCTGCTAACACGTTCCGTATCAGGTGGTGGTGCAGTTAGCTGTGGCGTGGTGACAAAACTTTTCCACATCTCTGCCATGCTAACCCTGCCCTCAGAGGAGCTGGCCGTGACACAGCTGCGTTGGCGACCTCTTGCTCCTCCTCTGCCTTCGCCTTGGGCTTCCACTGGTTCCCCTGTGACATTTGGGAATGCTCTCAGTAGCGCGTCTACCAACGTGCGCTTGTACTCGCGCATCTTCCTATCACTCTCCAGTGTAGGAAGTAAGGTGGGCACATTGTCTTTGTACCGGGGATCCAGCAGGGTGGCAACACAGTAGTCCGCACACGTTAAAATGTGGGCAACTCTGCTGTCGTTGCGCAGGCACTGCAGCATGTAGTCGCTCATGTGTGCCAGGCTGCCCAGAGGTAAGGACAAGCTGTCCTCTGTGGGAGGCGTATCGTCATCGTCCTGTGTTTCCCCCCAGCCACGCACCAGTGATGCGCCCGAGCTGCTTTGGGTGCCACCCCGCTGTGAACATGCTTCATCCTCATCCTCCTCCACCTCCTCCTCATCCTCGTCCTCCTCGTCCTCCAGTAGTGGGCCCTGTCTGGCCACATTTGTACCTGGCCTCTGCTGTTGCAAAAAACCTCCCTCTGAGTCACTTCGAAGAGACTGGCCTGAAAGTGCTAAAAATGACCCCTCTTCCTCCTGGGCCACCTCCTCTTCCATCATCGCCCTAAGTGTTTTCTCAAGGAGACATAGAAGTGGTATTGTAACGCTGATAACGGCGTCATCGCCACTGGCCATGTTGGTGGAGTACTCGAAACAGCGCAACAGGGCACACAGGTCTCGCATGGAGGCCCAGTCATTGCAGCATAACATTATAACCAGGATAGTCCATGACAATGAATAAGTCCATAATAGAACAGTAAAATAGATAAAACAGTATAAAAGTTCTTGGAGGCTCAAAGAACAAACATGAGTCCGTACCCAGGTTATTTTCTTATTAAATCACAGAGGCTCTCATGCGGTGGAGTCCATCTCTGGGCACATTTCCTTTTAAAAGAGCAAAAAAATCTCAGAGGCTCAGGTTCTTTTGAGTCTGTCTCCGGGCACGGTTCCTTAGTATCAAGTTGCACAATAAAATGACAGCAAAGGCAAGTGCTGTGATACCCCTGATCAACCTGAAAAGGGGGTTAAGGGTAAAAGGTGCAACTAAGGAACAGGCACAACTTGGCGTGGGGTAGCAAAAGCAGGCAGGAGGTCCTGGAAACAAACTTGGCTTCGTCGGCTTTAATACTTCAGTGGTCAACACATACCACTGAGCCGTGGATAAACTGGCAGCAGCGACAAACGACCAGGAAACATAGGACTCCCGTCCTGGAATGGTTAATAACATCATTCTTTGGCGGAATAAATCAAAGGCCTAGCAGGCTGATTCACAGGGGTATGTCATAATTACCCGGCTCTGCTGGCAAATACGGCCTGTAGTAGTCCTCTACAGGAGGATGGGCCCACATAACGGTGTTAGGGGGCAGCTGCAAGGTAAAGGGGCCCCTAATAGGTATTGGCCCCATGGGCCTAGGGGTAAACCCTTGGGTGGACCGTACTGGTCCCGGCATAATAATTGTGGGATGAAGTGGAGTTGATACCGCCGCCGCAAGCAGTCCGGTGGGCTCTGTGCAGCAACTTCCAGCAACAGGGGGTCTTCTTTGGGGCACCGACGGAGCGGCGGTAGCGGAAGGTGGTCTACGGGTGGTGACAGGCACCCTTACCTCGTCCGTCTTTGGCGGCGTCTGAATCCTGGCGGTCGCGATCTTGCGCAGCTCCCGCAACTTCTCCTCCAGCCGGACAATCTGCTCACCGATGCTCTCTGTGTCAGAGTCGCTGTCATCTGCTGGCACCGCCGGCGCAGGGGCTGTCAACGATGGCGCGGACTCGGCCTCTGCAGGTTCTGGTGATGCCTCGGGTCTCCGACCTCTCCGGATGTTTTCAAAGGTATTGCGAAGTCCTTTTAAGTTTTCCATATCTTGTATGGTCTTCTCCCGACGGGGCAGCTCGGGGGAAGGATAGGGGCTCACCCATTTTTCCAACACGGTTGGCTGCCAGAAGACGTTAGGCCCAATGAAGGAGCTCCGCTCCTGGAAGGCGTGATGGGCCGGCTCTGGAGAGCGTTCCGGTTCCCGCTCGCAGCCAGAGTAGTCTTCTTCTTCTTCTGCTTCTTCTGCCTCCCGGTCCTCAGGTCCTCGCTTGGGACGGGTCACGGCAGTGGCATAAGGGCCCCTCAGGCTCTCGGCAGGGGTGAACTCCACTTCCTCTCCCTCGCGGATGCTGTGCTGATAGGAAGGGAGGTAGTCTCTTTTGACAGATCTTCTGTTAACATATAGGTCTCTGCCGGTCAAATAATCTTGGATGAACCCGTAGCCACGGGTTTTGTCAAAGGACACCACCAACCCCTTTCTCCTTTCCAGGCGGGGTTGTGTGTTGCTGTGTCTTTCATGAATAGTCTTGGTCAACTCCTCATAATAGATCTTAGTCTTTGTATTTCGCTTTATAGCGGCCTCCCGGATCTCTGCCATCAACGAAGACCACTTGAAGGAGGGCTGAAAGAAGTCTCTCCAAGAGCCATAGCAGGGCTCTGGTTCTTTCTCCCGTGGCGGGCAGGCGGGTTTCTCCGGTCCCGGAGAGTAGGCCGGTGGAGCCTCCTCTGGCTCTACACCAATATCATCCATCTTTGGTATCTCAGGCGCGGACGCTGCAGTAAAGCTCTGTTCACTCTCCAACATGCTCGATCCTTCTCTGGAGAGCGATAGGGTCACGTCCATTAAATCAGCCAGCTCCTCCCATTGCACAGGGAGGCCGCCCCCCAGGTATTCCAGAATATGGAAGGCGGAGTCCATGCTGGCAGACATGCAAATGTCCAGATAAGCAGTGGCGCCTGACCTTGAACTCCTTCCCGCTATTTCCTCAGAAAGGCGCCAATTTTTCCCGCTTTTTCGGGATGAAGATGACGCAGCAGTAAATTCAGCAAGCTCAGCGGCCATCTTTAGCAAGAAACGCTGTCTATTCACTGACAGCAAGCAGGATTGTAAAAAGTCCACAAAACCACACTCCAATGTGGCGATTTTCTTCCTCTTGATAGCGCAACACTGCACAGCGCTTTTTAGAGGTTTTAGGAACACTTTGGGTATGCTTTTCAGTCCACAAAGTCCACTTTAATAAAACAGGTAGTTTGTCACTTTGGTCACAGGGCAACTGTATAAGGCACAAAGTTCACGCTTCTTGCACTAGAAAGCGTGCGTATCCTGTTCGTGACGCCAAAAGAGAAGGTGCAGCATACTCAAGTTGTGTTTAATAATGTTCCTGGGTGTTGTAGTGCAATAGACACTAACCTGAGACGCTGACTCTCTGCAAGGGTAGGGGAAGATAGGAAATGTTCGTGACGCCAGTGCCAATTAACGGTGGCACGCCGTTTGCTGATAGCAGGAATAACTGAGGAACACGTGAGGTTAAAGCAGAACTCCAACTTTAGTAGTTATCATGAATACAGGGACGATAACGGAAACACAGTTCCTTTGCATACAGTCGATCTTTCAATACGGTTGATGCAGGCAATACAGGTGTAGCAAGGTGACTTCAGAGTGTTAAACACAGGACTTGCAGTACAGGCAGCTTGCACTCTATTCCTGTCTGATCCTGGAACATAGAAATTCTTCTCCAATGTCCAATGCCCTAGCTCTGGCGTATATCCTTGGTTTTATCCTATTAAAGTACCTCCTCTGTGGACTTAAGTACCTCTTGCTTTCCTTGGCTTGCCTCTGTCCCTCTCAGCTTCCTCAGGCTCTTTAAATGAGGTATTCCTGCTTCTGCATATGGGATCTCAGGAGGGGAACCTTCTCCTTGGATTTGGAACCCGGTTACAGGGACTACAATACCCTCTCCTGGTCCGCAGGCTTCAGGCCTGGACTTGTCTCTGACATAGTCTAAGCTCCAACTGCTGTGGACTGGCTTTAGACTAGACTCTGGACTAGACTGTAGACTCACTTTTCCTTCCCTGACTGGGCCTTATATAAACTAGGGCTCCCTAGCTCCCTCTAGTGACTAAGAGCTGGAATGACACCCCTAGCAGGCCTGTACATGCAAGTTTCACAGTAACAGGGAAATACATAGCATTACATTACATGACATTTTATAAAGATGACATATACCAACTTCCCCATAAGTAAGGGGGGACGACAGCACACCAAGTGACCCTTTTGTAGTGACGGGCATTACAGTCACCGTACACTACAATTGGTGGTGAAGTGGTGCTGTTCCGCAGTGCGACTGACCCGTGCGTGCTGCAGCTGAAACTCCACTATGGCCTGCTGCTGCTCGCACAGTCTGTCCAGCATGTGCAAGGTGTAGTTCCACCTGGTGGGCACATCGCATATGAGGCGGTGAGCGGGAAGGCCGAAGTTACGCTGTAGCGCAGACAGGCGTGCAGCAGCAGGGTGTGAACGCCGGAAGCGCGAACAGACGGCCCGCACTTTATGCAGCAGCTCTGACATGTCGGGGTAGTTGTGAATGAACTTCTGCACCACCAAATTCAGCACATGCGCCAGGCAAGGGATGTGCGTCAAACCGGCTAGTCCCAGAGCTGCAACGAGATTTCGCCCATTATCACACACCACTGTGCTGAAGTTGGTGGTGAAGGTGTGTGGCTGACTGGATGAGCAGGTGGAAGAAGAGGAGGAGGAAGCTGAGTAGGAGGAGGAGGAGACAGGAGGCAAAGAATGTTGCCCTGCGATCCTTGGCGGCGGAAGGACGTGCGCCAAACAGCTCTCCGCCTGTGGCCCAGCCGCCACTACATTTACCCAGTGTGCAGTTAGGGAGATATAGCGTCTCTGGCCGTGCTTACTGGTCCACGTATCTGTGGTTAGGTGGACCTTGCCACAGATGGCGTTGCGCAGTGCACACTTGATTTTATCGGACACTTGGTTGTGCAGGGAAGGCACGGCTCTCTTGGAGAAGTAGTGCCGGCTGGGAACAACATACTGTGGGACAGCAAGCGACATGAGCTGTTTGAAGCTGTCTGTGTCCACCAGCCTAAATGACAGCATTTCATAGGCCAGTAGTTTAGAAATGCTGGCATTCAGGGCCAGGGATCGAGGGTGGCTAGGTGGGAATTTACGCTTTCTCTCAAATGTTTGTGAGATGGAGAGCTGAACGCTGCCGTGTGACATGGTTGAGATGCTTGGTGACGCAGGTGGTGGTGTTGGTGGTACATCCCATGTTTGCTGGGCGGCAGGTGCCAACGTTCCTCCAGAGGCGGAGGAAGAGGCCGAGGCGGCGGCAGCAGCAGAAGAGGCCGAGGCGGCAGCAGCAGAAGAGGTAGCAGGGGGAGCCTGAGTGACTTCTTTGTATTTAAGGTGTTTACTCCACTGCAGTTCATGCTTTGCATGCAGGTGCCTGGTCATGCAGGTTGTGCTAAGGTTCAGAACGTTAATGCCTCGCTTCAGGCTCTGATGGCACAGCGTGCAAACCACTCGGGTCTTGTCGTCAGCACATTGTTTAAAGAAGTGCCATGCCAGGGAACTCCTTGAAGCTGCCTTTGGGGTGCTCGGTCCCAGATGGCGGCGGTCAGTAGCAGGCGGAGTCTCTTGGCGGCGGGTGTTCTGATTTTGCCCACTGCTCCCTCTTTGTCTTTTGCTACGCTTTTGGCTCGGTCTCACCACTGCCTCTTCCTCCGAACTGTGAAAGTCAGTGGCACGACCTTCATTCCATGTGGGGTCTAGGACCTCATCGTCCCCTGCATCGTCTTCCACCCAGTCTTGATCCCTGACCTCCTGTTCAGTCTGCACACTGCAGAAAGACGCAGCAGTTGGCACCTGTGTTTCGTCATCATCAGAGACGTGCTGAGGTGGTATTCCCATGTCCTCATCATCAGGAAACATAAGTGGTTGTGCGTTAGTGCATTCTATCTCTTCCACCCCTGGGGAAGGGCTAGGTGGATGCCCTTGGGAAACCCTGGCAGCAGAGTCTTCAAACAGCATAAGAGACTGCTGCATAACTTGAGGCTCAGACAGTTTCCCTGATATGCATGGGGGTGATGTGACAGACTGATGGGCTTGGTTTTCATGCGCCATCTGTGCGCTTTCTGCAGAAGACTGGGTGGGAGATAATGTGAACGTGCTGGATGCACTGTCGGCCACCCAATTGACTAATGCCTGTACATGCTCAGGCCTTACCATCCTTAGAACGGCATTGGGCCCCACCAAATATCCCTGTAAATTCTGGCGGCTACTGGGACCTGAGGTAGTTGGTACACTAGGACGTGTGGCTGTGGCAGAACGGCCACGTCCTCTCCCAGCACCAGAGGGTCCACTAACACCACCACGACCATGTCCACGTCCGCGTCCCTTACTAGTTGTTTTCCTCATTGTTACCGTTCACCACAATAAGAAAAATATTATTCGGGCCAATGTATTGAATTAAAATTCAGGCCTTTTTTTACAGACACCTAACACTGTCTGGCTATCTATTTAGGTACCGTATTACACTAATACAGGCACACAAGTAATGACAGATTTGGTTGAATATAAATGTGAGACCTATTTTTTACGCGCTGTGTAACAGATATACCTTTAATCACAGAATTAGACTTGAATCTGCACTGTAGCGTGTGTGTTAAGTTTTTCAGAATGACACTATCAGCACCTTGAATCTAAGATATCATTTTTGGGATAGATTTAAAGTAGGCCTGATATAGCAGAAACTACTAATTTTGAGAATGGCAAATTTGGGAATAGTTTTTCAACCCAGAACAAAAACTGTGCTTTTACGGTCACTACAAATAATTTGACCAGCTAAAACAGTACAGATTTGGTTGAATATAAATGTGAGGCCTATTTTTTACGCGCTGTGTGACAGATATACCTTTAATCACAGAATTAGACTTGTATCTGCACGGTAGCGTGTGTGTTAAGTTTTTCAGAATGACACTATCAGCACCTTCAATCTAAGATATCCTTTTTGGGATAGATTTAAAGTAGGCCTGATATAGCAGAAACTACTAATTTTGAGAATGGCAAATTTGGGAATAGTTTTTCAACCCAGAACAAAAACTGTGCTTTTACGGTCACTACAAATAATTTGACCAGCTAAAACAGTACAGATTTGGTTGAATATAAATGTGAGGCCTATTTTTTACGCGCTGTGTGACAGATATACCTTTAATCACAGAATTAGACTTGTATCTGCACGGTAGCGTGTGTGTTAAGTTTTTCAGAATGACACTATCAGCACCTTCAATCTAAGATATCCTTTTTGGGATAGATTTAAAGTAGGCCTGATATAGCAGAAACTACTAATTTTGAGAATGGCAAATTTGGGAATAGTTTTTCAACCCAGAACAAAAACTGTGCTTTTACGGTCACTACAAATAATTTGACCAGCTAAAACAGTACAGATTTGGTTGAATATAAATGTGAGGCCTATTTTTTACGCGCTGTGTGACAGATATACCTTTAATCACAGAATTAGACTAGTATCTGCACGGTAGCGTGTGTGTTAAGTTTTTCAGAATGACACTATCAGCACCTTCAATCTAAGATATCCTTTTTGGGATAGATTTAAAGTAGGCCTGATATAGCAGAAACTACTAATTTTGAGAATGGCAAATTTGGGAATAGTTTTTCAACCCAGAACAAAAACTGTGCTTTTACGGTCACTACAATTATTTTGACCAGCTAAAACAGTACAGATTTGGTTGAATATAAATGTGAGGCCTATTTTTTACGCGCTGTGTGACAGATATACCTTTAATCACAGAATTAGACTTGTATCTGCACTGTAGCGTGTGTGTTAAGTTTTTCAGAATGACACTATCAGCACCTTCAATCTAAGATATCCTTTTTGGGATAGATTTAAAGTAGGCCTGATATAGCAGAAACTACTAATTTTGAGAATGGCAAATTTGGGAATAGTTTTTCAACCCAGAACAAAAACTGTGCTTTTACGGTCACTACAAATAATTTGACCAGCTAAAACAGTACAGATTTGGTTGAATATAAATGTGAGGCCTATTTTTTACGCGCTGTGTGACAGATATACCTTTAATCACAGAATTAGACTTGTATCTGCACGGTAGCGTGTGTGTTAAGTTTTTCAGAATGACACTATCAGCACCTTCAATCTAAGATATCCTTTTTGGGATAGATTTAAAGTAGGCCTGATATAGCAGAAACTACTAATTTTGAGAATGGCAAATTTGGGAATAGTTTTTCAACCCAGAACAAAAACTGTGCTTTTACGGTCACTACAAATAATTTGACCAGCTAAAACAGTACAGATTTGGTTGAATATAAATGTGAGGCCTATTTTTTATGCGCTGTGTGACAGATATACCTTTAATCACAGAATTAGACTTGTATCTGCACGGTAGCGTGTGTGTTAAGTTTTTCAGAATGACACTATCAGCACCTTCAATCTAAGATATCCTTTTTGGGATAGATTTAAAGTAGGCCTGATATAGCAGAAACTACTAATTTTGAGAATGGCAAATTTGGGAATAGTTTTTCAACCCAGAACAAAAACTGTGCTTTTACGGTCACTACAAATAATTTGACCAGCTAAAACAGTACAGATTTGGTTGAATATAAATGTGAGGCCTATTTTTTACGCGCTGTGTGACTGATATACCTTTAATCACAGAATTAGACTTGTATCTGCACGGTAGCGTGTGTGTTAAGTTTTTCAGAATGACACTATCAGCACCTTCAATCTAAGATATCCTTTTTGGGATAGATTTAAAGTAGGCCTGATATAGCAGAAACTACTAATTTTGAGAATGGCAAATTTGGGAATAGTTTTTCAACCCAGAACAAAAACTGTGCTTTTACGGTCACTACAAATAATTTGACCAGCTAAAACAGTACAGATTTGGTTGAATATAAATGTGAGGCCTATTTTTTACGCGCTGTGTGACAGATATACCTTTAATCACAGAATTAGACTTGTATCTGCACTGTAGCGTGTGTGTTAAGTTTTTCAGAATGACACTATCAGCACCTTCAATCTAAGATATCCTTTTTGGGATAGATTTAAAGTAGGCCTGATATAGCAGAAACTACTAATTTTGAGAATGGCAAATTTGGGAATAGTTTTTCAACCCAGAACAAAAACTGTGCTTTTACGGTCACTACAAATAATTTGACCAGCTAAAACAGTACAGATTTGGTTGAATATAAATGTGAGGCCTATTTTTTACGCGCTGTGTGACAGATATACCTTTAATCACAGAATTAGACTTGTATCTGCACGGTAGCGTGTGTGTTAAGTTTTTCAGAATGACACTATCAGCACCTTCAATCTAAGATATCCTTTTTGGGATAGATTTAAAGTAGGCCTGATATAGCAGAAACTACTAATTTTGAGAATGGCAAATTTGGGAATAGTTTTTCAACCCAGAACAAAAACTGTGCTTTTACGGTCACTACAAATAATTTGACCAGCTAAAACAGTACAGATTTGGTTGAATATAAATGTGAGGCCTATTTTTTACGCGCTGTGTGACAGATATACCTTTAATCACAGAATTAGACTTGTATCTGCACTGTAGCGTGTGTGTTAAGTTTTTCAGAATGACACTATCAGCACCTTCAATCTAAGATATCCTTTTTGGGATAGATTTAAAGTAGGCCTGATATAGCAGAAACTACTAATTTTGAGAATGGCAAATTTGGGAATAGTTTGTCAACCCAGAACAAAAACTGTGCTTTTACGGTCACTACAAATAATTTGACCAGCTAAAACAGTACAGATTTGGTTGAATATAAATGTGAGGCCTATTTTTTACGCGCTGTGTGACAGATATACCTTTAATCACAGAATTAGACTTGTATCTGCACGGTAGCGTGTGTGTTAAGTTTTTCAGAATGACACTATCAGCACCTTCAATCTATGATATCCTTTTTGGGATAGATTTAAAGTAGGCCTGATATAGCAGAAACTACTAATTTTGAGAATGGCAAATTTGGGAATAGTTTTTCAACCCAGAACAAAAACTGTGCTTTTACGGTCACTAAATATAACTTGACCAGCTAAAACTGTACTGATTTGGAGGAATAGAAATGTCAGGCCTATTTTTAAGGCGCTGGGTGACAGGCTCAACTTGCCCCTGATGTAGTATATGGCCAAAAAATAACCACACTATTGATGGTTAAATGCACTTGGGTGACACAGGCTCAGCCTGCACCTGATGTAATATATGGCCAAAAAATAACCACACTGTTGATGGTTAAATGCACTTGGGTGACACAGGCTCAGCCTGCACCTAATGTAGTATATGGCCAAAAAATAACCACACTGTTGATGGTTAAATGCACTTGGGTGACACAGGCTCAGCCTGCACCTGATGTAGTATATGGCCAAAAAATAACCACACTGTTGATGGTTAAATGCACTTGGGTGACACAGGCTCAGCCTGCACCTGATGTAGGATATAGCAAAAAATAACCACACTATTGATGGTTAAATGCACTTGGTGGTAGCTTGTGCTTGGCGCACCACAAGCCACAAAATGGCCGCCGATCACCCCAGAAAAAAGTGATATAAAAACGCTCTGGGCAGCCTAAAAAAAGTGAGCAATTCAATATCAGCACTTCAATGATCCACAGCTGGAGATCGATCACTGAATTAAGTCTTTTGGAGGAGTTAATCTGCCTAATCTCGCCCTAACGTCGCAGCAGCAACATCTCTCTATGCTTGAATCAGCAGAGTGACGTGCAGCGCTACTTGACCCAAGCTTATATAGAGGCTGGGTCACATGCTGCACTGGCCAATTACAGCCATGCCAATAGTAGGCAAGGCTGTGATGGCCTCTTGGGGCAAGTAGTATGACGCTTGTTGATTGGCTGCTTTGCAGCCTTTCAAAAAGCGCCAAGAAAACGCCGAACACCGAACCCGGACTTTTACGAAAATGTTCGGGTTCGGGTCCGTGTCACGGACACCCCAAAATTCGGTACGAACCCGAACTATACAGTTCGGGTTCGCTCATCCCTAGTTATAATGTGACAAGGCTTTTCCACTAACATGTATTGTTAAGCTTGTAATGCTTTATATTAACGCTATATATATTCATTTGCATGTATCATTGTGTTTATTTACTTATATATGTTTATAACCTTGTAACCAATAAACCTGTGTATTATTGTATAATGTAGAACTACATGTTTATCATTAACCGCCTCCGGACCGCCTAACGCAGGATCGCGTTCCGGAGGCGGCAGCTCTGCGCACAGTCACGCATATACGCGTCATCTCGCAAGACGCAAGATTTCCTGTGAACGCGCGCACACAGGCGCGCGCGTTCACAGGATCGGAAGGTAAGCGATTGGCTCTCCAGCCTGCCAGCGGCGATCATTCGCTGGCAGGCTGGAGATGCGATTTTTTTAACCCCTAACAGGTATATTAGACACTGTTTTGATAACAGCGTCTAATATACCTGCTACCTGGTCCTCTGGTGGTCCCCTTTGCTTGGATCGACCACCAGAGGACATAGGCAGCTCAGTAATAAGTAGCACCAAACACCACTACACTACACCCCCCCATCACTTATTAACCCCTTATTAACCCCTGATCACCCCTGATCACCCCATATAGACTCCCTGATCACCCCCCTGTAATTGATCACCCCCTGTCATTGATCACCCCCTTGTAAGGCTCCATTCAGACGTCCGTATGTTTTTTACGGATCCACGGATACATGGATCGGATCCGCAAAACACATACGGACGTCTGAATGGAGCCTTACAGTGGGGTGATCAATGACAGGAGGGTGATCACCCCATATAGACTCCCTGATCACCCCCCTGTCATTGATCACCCCCCTGTCATTGATAACCCCCCTGTAAGGCTCCATTCAGACGGCCAAATGTTTTTTACGTATCCACGGATACATGGATCGGATTCGCAAAACACATACGGACGTCTGAATGGAGCCTTACAGGGGGGTGATCACCCCATATAGACTCCCTGATCACCCCCCTGTCATTGATCACCCCCTTGTAAGGCTTGCTCCATTCAGAGGTCAGTATGCTTTTTACGGATCCACGGATACATGGATCGGATCCGCAAAACATATACGGACGTCTGAATGGAGCCTTACAGGGGGGTGATCAATGACAGGAGGGTGATCACCCCATATAGACTCCCTGATCACACCCCTGTCATTGATCACCCCCCTGTAAGGCTCCATTCAGATGTCCGTATGTGTTTTGCGGATCCGATCCATGTATCTGTGGATCTGTAAAAAAACATACGGACGTCTGAATGGAGCCTTACAGGGGGGTGATCAATGACAGGGGGGTGATCACCTCATATAGACTCCCTGATCACCCCCCTGTAATTGATCACCCCCCTGTCATTGCTCACCCCCCTGTAAGGCTCCATTCAGACGTCCGTATGTTTTTTATTGATCCACGGATACATGGATCGGATCCGCAAAACACATACGGACATCTGAATGGAGCCTTACAGGGGGGTGATCAATGACAGGGGGGTGATCACCTCATATAGACTCCCTGATCACCCCCCTGTAATTGATCACCCCCCTGTCATTGCTCACCCCCCTGTAAGGCTCCATTCAGACGTCCGTATGTTTTTTACGGATCCACGGATACATGGATCGGATCCGCAAAACACATACGGACGTCTGAATGGAGCCTTACAGGGGGGTGATCAATGACAGGAGGGTGATCACCCCATATAGACTCCCTGATCACCCCCCTGTCATTGATCACCCCCCTGTCATTGATAACCCCCCTGTAAGGCTCCATTCAGACGGCCAAATGTTTTTTACGTATCCACGGATACATGGATCGGATTCGCAAAACACATACGGACGTCTGAATGGAGCCTTACAGGGGGGTGATCACCCCATATAGACTCCCTGATCACCCCCCTGTCATTGATCACCCCCTTGTAAGGCTTGCTCCATTCAGAGGTCAGTATGCTTTTTACGGATCCACGGATACATGGATCGGATCCGCAAAACATATACGGACGTCTGAATGGAGCCTTACAGGGGGGTGATCAATGACAGGAGGGTGATCACCCCATATAGACTCCCTGATCACACCCCTGTCATTGATCACCCCCCTGTAAGGCTCCATTCAGATGTCCGTATGTGTTTTGCGGATCCGATCCATGTATCTGTGGATCTGTAAAAAAACATACGGACGTCTGAATGGAGCCTTACAGGGGGGTGATCAATGACAGGGGGGTGATCACCTCATATAGACTCCCTGATCACCCCCCTGTAATTGATCACCCCCCTGTCATTGCTCACCCCCCTGTAAGGCTCTATTCAGACGTCCGTATGTTTTTTACTGATCCACGGATACATGGATCGGATCCGCAAAACACATACGGACATCTGAATGGAGCCTTACAGGGGGGTGATCAATGACAGGGGGGTGATCACCCCATATAGACTCCCTAAACACCCCCCTGTCATTGATCACCCCCCTGTCGTTGCTCACCCCCCTGTAAGGTTCCATTCAGAAGTCCGTATGTTTTTTACGGATACATGGATCGGATCCGCAAAACACATACGGACATCTGAATGGAGCCTTACAGGGGGGTGATCAATGGCAGGGGGGTGATCACCCCATATAGACTCCCTGATCATCCCCCTGTCATTGATCACCCCCCTGTCATTGCTCACCCCCCTGTAAGGCTCCATTCAGACGTCCGTATGATTTTTACGGATCCACGGATACATGGATCGGATCCGCAAAACACATACGGACGTCTGAATGGAGCCTTACAGGGGGGTGATCAATGACAGGGGGGTGATCACCCCATATAGACTCCCTGATCACCCCCCTGTCATTGATCACCCCCCTGTCATTGATCACCCCCCTGTAAGGCTCCATTCAGACATTTTCTTGGCCCAAGTTAGCGGAAATTTTTTATTTCTTTTTTTTTACAAAGTCTCAAATTCCACTAACTTGTGTCAAAAAATAA
This sequence comes from Bufo bufo, assembly GCF_905171765.1. NCBI lineage: Eukaryota > Metazoa > Chordata > Amphibia > Anura > Bufonidae > Bufo > Bufo bufo. Next base: position 457,696,596 of record NC_053393.1, on the reverse strand, counting down.
AATCTCACATGAACTCACCATACCCCTCACGGAATCCAAATGCGTAAAAGTTTTTAGACATTTATATTCCAGACTTCTTCTCACGCTTTAGGGCCCCTAAAATGCCAGGGCAGTATAAATACCCCACATGTGACCCCATTTCGGAAAGAAGACACCCCAAGGTATTCCCTGAGGGGCATATTGAGTCCATGAAAGATTTAAATTTTTGTCCCAAGTTAGCGGAAAGGGAGACTTTGTGAGAAAAAAAAAAAAAAAAATCAATTTCCGCTAACTTGTGGCAAAAAAAAAAAATTTCTATGAACTCGCCATGCCCCTCATTGAATACCTTGGGGTGTCTTCTTTCCAAAATGGGGTCACATGTAGGGTATTTATACTGCCCTGGCATTTTAGGGGCCCTAAAGCGTGAGAAGAAGTCTGGGATCCAAATGTCTAAAAATGCCCTCATAAAAAGAATTTGGGCCCCTTTGCGCATCTAGGCTGCAAAAAAGTGTCACACATGTGGTATCGCCGTACTCAGGAGAAGTTGGGCAATGTGTTTTGGGGTGTCATTTTACATATACCCATGCTGGGTGAGATAAATATCTTGGTCAAATGCCAACTTTGTATAAAAAAAAATGGGAAAAGTTGTCTTTTGCCGAGATATTTCTCTCACCCAGCATGGGTATATGTAAAATGACACCCCAAAACACATTGCCCAACTTCTCCTGAGTATGGCGATACCACATGTGTGACACTTTTTTGCAGCCTAGGTGGGCAAAGGGGCCCACATTCCAAAGAGCACCTTTAGGATTTCACAGGTCATTTTTTACACATTTTGATTTCAAAGTACTTCTCACGCATTAGGGCCCCTAGAATGCCAGGGCAGTATGACTACCCCACAAGTGACCCCATTTTGAAAAGAAGACACCCCAAGGTATTCCGTGAGGGGCATGGTGAGTTCCTAGAATTTTTTATTTTTTGTCACAAGTTAGCGGAAAATGATTTATTTATTTTTTTCCTTACAAAGTCTCATATTCCACTAACTTGTGACAAAAAATAAAAACTTCCATGAACTCACTATGCCCATCACGAAATACCTTGGGGTGTCTTCTTTCCAAAATGGGGTCACTTGTGGGGTAGTTATACTGCCCTGGCATTCTAGGGGCCCTAATGTGTGGTAAGTAGTTTGAAATCAAAATCTGTTAAAAATGGTTGGTGAAATCCGAAAGGTGCTCTTTGGAATGTGGGCCCCTTTGCCCACCTAGGCTGCAAAAAAGTGTCACACATGTGGTATTGCCGTACTGAGGAGAAGTTGGGCAATGTGTTTTGGGGTGTCATTTTACATATACCCATGCTGGGTGAGATAAATATCTTGGTCAAATGCCAACTTTGTATAAAAAAAATGGGAAAAGTTGTCTTTTGCCAAAATATTTCTCTCACCCAGCATGGGTATATGTAAAATGACACCCCAAAACACATTGCCCAACTTCTCCTGAGTACGGCAATACCAGATGTGTGACACTTTTTTGCAGCCTAGGTGGGCAAAGGGGCCCACATTCCAAAGAGCACCTTTCGGAATTCACCGGCCATTTTTTACAGATTTTGATTTCAAACTACTTACCACACATTAGGGCCCATAGAATGCCAGAGCAGTATAACTACCCCACAAGTGACCCCATTTTGGGAAGAAGACACCCCAAGGTATTCCGTGAGGGGCATGGCGAGTTCCTAGAATTTTTTATTTTTTGTCACAAGTTAGCGGAAAATGATTTATTTATTTTTTTCCTTACAAAGTCTCATATTTCACTAACTTGTGACAAAAAATAAAAACTTCCATGAACTCACTATGCCCATCACGAAATACCTTAGGGGGTCTTCTTTCCAAAATAGGGTCACTTGTGGGGTAGTTATACTGCCCTGGCATTCTATGGGCCCTAATGTGTGGTAAGTAGTTTTAAATCAAAATCTGTAAAAAAATGGCCAGTGAAATCCGAAAAGTGCTCTTTGGAATGTGGGCCCCTTTGCCCACCTAGGCTGCAAAAAAGTGTCACACATCTGGTATTGCTGTACTCAGGAGAAGTTGGGCAATGTGTTTTGGGGTGTCATTTTACATATACCCATGCTGGGTGAGAGAAATATCTTGGCAAAAGACAACTTTTCCCATTTTTTTATACAAAGTTGGCATTTGACCAAGATATTTATCTCACCCAGCATGGGTATATGTAAAAAGACACCCCAAAACACATTGCCCAACTTCTCCTGAGTACGGCAATACCACATGTGTGACACTTTTTTGCAGCCTAGGTAGGCAAAGGGGCCCACATTCCAAAGAGCACCTTTCGGATTTCACCGGCCATTTTTTACAGATTTTGATTTCAAACTACTTACCACACATTAGGGCCCCTAGAATGCCAGGGCAGTATAACTACCCCACAAGTGACCCCATTTTGGAAAGAAGACACCCCAAGGTATTCCGTGAGGGGCAGTGCGAGTTCCTAGAATTTTTTATTTTTTGTCACAAGTTAGCGGAAAAGGATGATTTTTTTTTTTTTTCTTACAAAGTCTCATATTCCACTAACATGTGACAAAAAATAAAAACTTCCATGAACTCACTATGCCCATCACGAAATACCTTGGGGTGTCTTCTTTCCAAAATGGGGTCACTTGTGGGGTAGTTATACTGCCCTGGCAATCTAGGGGCCCTAATGTGTGGTAAGTAGTTTGAAATCAAAATCTGTAAAAAATGGTTGGTGAAATCCTAAAGGTGCTCTTTGGAATGTGGGCCCCTTTGCCCACCTAGGCTGCAAAAAAGTGTCACACATGTGGTATTGCCGTACTCAGGAGAAGTTGGGCAATGTGTTTTGTGGTGTCATTTTACATATACCCATGCTGGGTGAGATAAATATCTTGGTCAAATGCCAACTTTGTATAAAAAAATGGGAAAAGTTGTCTTTTGCCAAGATATTTCTCTCACCCAGCATGGGTATATGTAAAATGACACCCCAAAACACATTGCCCAACTTCTCCTGAGTACGGCAATACCAGATGTGTGACACTTTTTTGCAGCCTAGGTGGGCAAAGGGGCCCACATTCCAAAGAGCACCTTTCGGAATTCACCGGCCATTTTTTACAGATTTTGATTTCAAACTACTTACCACACATTTGGGCCCATAGAATGCCAGGGCAGTATAACTACCCCACAAGTGACCCTATTTTGGAAAGAAGACACCCCAAGGTATTTCGTGATGGGCATAGTGAGTTCATGGAAGTTTTTATTTTTTGTCACAAGTTAGTGGAATATGAGACTTTGTAAGAAAAAAAAAAAAAATCATCATTTTCCGCTAACTTGTGACAAAAAATTAAAAGTTCTATGAACTCACTATGCCCATCAGCGAATACCTTAGGGTGTCTACTTTCCGAATTGGGGTCATTTGTGTGGTGTTTGTACTGTCTGGCCATTGTAGAACCTCAGGAAACATGACAGGTGCTCAGAAAGTCAGAGCTGCTTCAAAAAGCGGAAATTCACATTTTTGTACCATAGATTGTAAACGCTATAACTTTTACCCAAACCATTTTTTTTTTTACCCAAACATTTTTTTTTTTCAAAGACATGTAGAACAATAAATTTAGAGAAAAATTGATATATGGATGTCGTTTTTTTTTGCAAAATTTTACAACTGAAAGTGAAAAATGACATTTTTTTGCAAAAAAATCGTTAAATTTCGATTAATAACAAAAAAAGTAAAAATGTCAGCAGCAATGAAATACCACCAAATGAAAGCTCTATTAGTGAGAAGAAAAGGAGGTATAATTAATTCGGGTGGTAAGTTGCATGACCGAGCAATAAACTATGAAAATAGTGTAGTGCAGAAGTGTAAAAAGTGGCCTGGTGATTAAGGCCTCTTTCACACTTGCGTTGTCCGGATCCGGCGTGTACTCCACTTGCCGGAATTACACTCCGGATCCGGAAAAAAGCAAGTGTACTGAAAGCATTTGAAGACGGAACCGTCTTCCAAATGCTTTCAGTGTTACTATGGCACCCAGGACGCTATTAAAGTCCTGGTTGCCATAGTAGGAGCGGGGAGCGGGGGAGCGGTATACTTACAGTCCGTGCGGCTCCCGGGGCGCTCCAGAATGACGTCAGAGCGCCCCATGCGCATGGATGACGTGATCCATGCGATCACGTGATCCATGCGCTTGGGGCGCCCTGACGTCACTCTGGAGCGCCCGGGGAGCCGCACGGACGGTAAGTATGCTGCTCCCCCGCTCCCCGCTACACTTTACCATGGCTGCCAGGACTTTAGCGTCCCGGCAGCCATGGTAACCATTCAGAAAAAGCTAAATGTCGGCTCCGGCAATGCGCCGAAACGACGTTTAGCTTAAGGCCGGATCCGGATCAATGCCTTCCAATGGGCATTAATTCCGGATCCGGCCTTGCTGCAAGTGTTCCGGATTTTTGGCCGGAGCAAAAAGCGCAGCATGCTGCGGTATTTTCTCCGGCCAAAAAACGTTCCGTTCCGGAACTGAAGACATCCTGATGCATCCTGAACGGATTTCTCTCCATTCAGAATACATTAGGATAATCCTGATCCCGATGACGGAACTCTATGCCGGAAGACAAGAACGCAAGTGTGAAAGAGCCCTAAGGGTGTTTAAGCTAGGGGGGCTGAGGTGGTTAACGTCATCTCACGTCAAAAAGAACTTATTTATCTGAGGAAATAGTCGGATTCAGATGTGAATTGTATCAATTAGGTTGTCTACAATTCACCAGGTCATGATTTTAAGAATTTATGACAGATTTTATAAATTTTATTTTTTATGGTTAATTATTTTTATGACCATAATTAATCATTCTTAATTGCATTATTACCCCCCGACAGGACGTGTAGCTGGCAAAGATCGACCACGTCCTCTCCCTGCAACAGGAGCTCTACCAACTCCAGCAGCACCACGACCAGGGCCACGTCCCTTATTTGATGGTCTCCTCATTCTTTGAGGTCACCCACTGAACTAATATACAGATTAACTATATTAATTTTCCTGTCATGTATGCAGTGCAGGTGTACCTCACACAAAAAATGGATATATGTCACCCACCGAACTTTTACACTAGCGTTAAAGTTTTCCGGTATTGAGTTCCGTCACAGGGGCTCAATCCTGGAAAAAACGCTTCAGTTTTATCCTAATGCATTCTGAATGGAAAGCATTCCGTTCAGTATGCATCAGAATGTCTTCAGTTCAGTCCGTCTTAGGGTATTTGGCTGTAGAAAATACCGTGGCATACTGCAGTATTTTCTCCGGCAAAAATTCTGGAACACATTAATTTCCATTGAAATGTTTTAATGGCGAATCCGATACCAAGTGTTCTGGAAAACCAGATCCGGTTTCCCGGTCTGCGTATGCACAGACCTTTAAAAATGTGAAAAAATAAATACCGGATCCGTTTTTCCGGATGACACCGGAGAGATGGATCCTGTATTTCAATGCATTTGTCAGCCGGATCCGCATCCGGAAACAAATGCTATCCGTTTGCATACGGATTTCCAGATCCGGCAGGCAGTTTCGGCAACGGAACTGCCTGCTGAAATCCTCTAACACAAGTGTGAAAGTACCCTTAACTATATTAAATTCCCTGTCACGGATGCAGTGCAGGTGTACCTCAAACAAAAAATGGGTATATGTCACCCACTGATCTAACAGACAGATTAACCATATTCCTTTCCTTGTCACGGATGCAGTGCAGGTGTACCTCACACAAAAAATGGGTATATGTCACCCACCGAACTAACAATTTACTTATATTAAATTGTAAAAATATTATATTATACTTATATTAAATTCCTTACAAGAAAATTTAGACTAGCACATTAATATTCATTATCACAGGTGCATATCCATCAAGCAAACATGGTTGATAAAAAAATGGCTGCACAACATTTCACATACAAACAATAGAGTTGAGAAATGGGGATCATTCTAAATTAAAGTGGTATTATACCCACTATAAATGGAAAAATGGAAGCTCTTTTGCGCACATTTTTGATCAAACATGTGTCGGGCCCATCTACCACGTGTCAAGGTGGCTTCCGTAGATGGGTACCTAACACTGAATAAATAGCCAGATGAGATTCCTACCACTCTCCCTCACTTCAGCTGCCTGCTTCCTGTCCCTGCACTACTCAGAGCTGATGGGCAGTGCTACACGTGATCCAGCTTGTATAGAGGTTGGGTCACATGATGCACCGACCAATCACAGCCATGCCATTACTAGGCATGGCTCTGTGATGGCTTCTAAGTGCCCACAGCTTAAAAGCTTGTTGATTTTAACAAGCTTTATCAAATGCCGGAACACCGAACTCAAACCCAATCTTTTGCTGCAAAGTTCGTTCGGGTTCGCTCAACACTACTCCTTATGTGTGTCAGTACAAAAAGTACCCCTACATAACGTGAGCCAGTACACAAAAAATACCGCTAAATAATGGTTGCTCATAAATGGGGGTGAAGCACTGATCACCTACACAGTATTTGGATGAGTGAATGCTACCACCATTCAGTGGCGTACCAAGGGGGGGGCGGGTGCCACTCACAAGGGGGGTGCCCCGGGTGCCACTCACAAGGGGGGTGCCATGACGGAGTCACCCCTCCATCCACTGCTGCACCGCGACGCGACTCCGCCAGGCGCCGGCTTCTGTGGAAGGATTATTGCGGCGGCGCGCAACATGACGTCACGACGCTGACGCCGCGCCGCCTTCACGGATCTTTTAAAGAAGCGGAAGGATCCATTACCAGCGGTCGGACGGAGCCTGAGGCATCATCAAAATGTGAGTAAATAATTGTGTAATTAAGGGGTGTGTGTGTGTGTAATTAAGTGGGGGTTTGTAATTAAGGGGGGGTGTAATTAAGGGGGGGTGTGTGTAATTAAGGGAGGGGTTTGTAATTAAGGTGGGGAGGGAGGGGGTGTAATTAAGGGGGGAGTGTGTAATTAAGGGGGGGTGTAATTAAGGGAGGGGGTGTAATTAAGGTGGGGAGGGAGGGGGTGTAATTAAGGGAGGAGGTGACGTGTAATTAAGGGAGGGGGTGTAATTAAGGGGAGAAGAGAGGGGGTGTAATTAAGGGGGGGGTGTAATTAGGGGGTGTGTGTAATTAAGGGAGGGGGTGTAATTAAGGTGGGGAGGGAGGGGGTGTAATTAAGGGGGGGTGTAATTAAGGGAGGAGGTGTAATTAAGGGGAGAAGAGAGGGGGTGTAATTAAGGGGGGGGGTGTGTAATTAAGGGGGGGTGTAATTAAGGTGGGGAGAAATTTGTAATAAATATTATTGAAAACATTGAAAAAAGTTTGTGCATGTTTTCTTAACTTTCTTGGGGGGGGGGGGGGGGGGGGGGGTGCCAAACAAAGGGTTCGCCCCGGGTGCCAAATGCTCTAGGTACGCCCCTGCCACCATTGCTTGTCCTCATACACCTGCATTGTGTCTAAACAGCACTCTGCTGCCCAGAAACGAGAATTCGCGCACAACTGTTTCACCCACTGAATTAGCAATTTGCTTATTCATCGGGTGATCAGTTGCACCTTTAGACAGGCAGATTTTCAGAAATGAGCGTTTACATTCGTCCCCGAAAATCTGCCTGACAATTGAGTAGTGTAAGGCCCCTTTCACACGGGCGAGTTTTCCGCGCGGGTGCAATGCGTGAGGTGGACGCATTGCACCCGCACTGAATTCGGACCCATTCATTTCTATGGGGCTGTGCACATGAGCGGTGATTTTCACGCATCACTTGTGCGTTGTGTGAAGATCGCAGCATGCTCTATATTGTTAGTTTTCCACGCAACGCAGGCCCCATAGAAGTGAATGGGGCTGCGTGAAAATCGTAAGCAAGTGCGGATACTCTGTGATTATCATGCATGTTTTGCTAAGATGACAGTCCATTCACTGTATTATTTTCCTTTATAACAGGGTTATAAGGAAAAATAATAGCATTCTTTAATACAGAATGCTTAGTAGAAGGTCAATTGAGGGTTAAAATAATAATTACTCACCTCCTCCTCTTGATCGCGTAGCAGCCGGTCTCTTCTTACTTCTTTAATCATGAGCTGCCGGCTAAAGGACCTGGGGTGACGTCACATCACATGGTCAAATCACATGGTCCATCACATGGACCATGTGATTGGACCATGTGATGAGCTCAGTGACGTCACCACAGGTCCTGAAGAAAGAATAGGAGACCGGCAGCTACGCGATCAATTGGAGGAGGCGAGTTAATTTTTTAAATATTTTTTAACCCTCAATTGACCTTGTACTAAGCATTCTGTATTAAAGAATGCTATTATTTTCCCTTATAACCATGTTATAAGGGAAAATAATTACATTTACACAACACCGAACCCAAACCTAATCTTCAGTGAAGAAGTTCGGGTCTGGGTACCACTTTCAGTTTTTTATCACGCGTGTGCAAAACGCATTGCACCCACGCGATAAAAACTGAACGGAACGCAATCGCAGTCAAAACTTACTGAAATTGGGTACCCACTCGCGCGGGTTTGCCGTAATGCACCCGGAACGCATCCGGACCTAATCCGGACACGCTCGTCTGCAAGGGGCCTAAACCTGCCATAAGACATTGAATCGGAAGATGAAATTTAATTAATTCATGTCTTAACGTGTTCATTTATTGTGTCATTTAAGGCTCCTGATTCCAGATAATTAGGTATAATAATTATTATTAAAAATATATAATGTGCAAAATTATATTTTATCTATTGACTCACCCAAGGATTGATGTGAATAATGACAATTTCTGTACTGTGATATGGAATATGTTGATGCTGTATAAGCAAAAATAAATTTAAAAAAGTAGGAGAAGTGAAGAAAAAAAAGTCTATGATTATACGTCAGCGTGCTATAAACTGTGCGCTTTCCACCTTTGTTGCTTTAGCTTATTAGAGTATTTAGAGGGCACCCCTGTTTCACATTTGTTCAGATTGGAAGAAAGAATATAAAATTAGTAGCAATGAATCATGACATCAGCTAGAATCATGGTTCACTTATTTACACCTTCTATAATATGTGATCCTTGCCTTTAATGCATTGCATCCTTGTGATTCAAACGGTAAGCTGCCTTCAACCCTTATCACACTGGTGCTTGTTAAAATTTGCTCAGAGACTCGAAATTGCATGTGGAGTAGATGCGTCTGTAGGACTCTGACACCCTCCAAAGACAAAGAGATCTTGTAGATGTTTGATTAACTTTGACAAGATCTGCCATATTTCGAAATGCTGCTGACAATGTACCTGAAGGGCTGAATTATTTATAATGACTTCTTTTACTATTTATGAATGGAGATATGTATCAAGAGAAGCTCTCTCAAAAGTAGATGTTCTCACCAAGAGCAGCATGCAGTGAGACTTCGTATCCAATGGTGTTGTACCTTGTGTATACTTGAGTTTTGCACAAGAATGGTATTTGTATTCACTGTAATGCAGGAATTTAATTTACAAAGTTTGACCTATACTTAAGGATAGATCATCAGTGTCAGACTGGGATTTCTTGGGCCCACCAGAGGACATTCTTCTTAGGGCCCACCAATCATATCATCAGTACAGTGTAATAAGTTTTGAATCAAATAATATAATATACTTAAGTAGCAAGTGATTGACTCTAAAGTCAGCTCGGAATATGTTTATTTTAACCTGGACCTTTTACCTGGCTCTAGAGGGCCCACCGGAGGATCCTTTGGTACTCTGGTGGGCCAGTTTGACCCTGTAGGTCCTCAATATCTTATTGGAGCAGTTCCAACTACCGGTACCCCTACTGACTAGCTTTTTAAAGGGCTGTGGCCTCTTCATAATATGCTAAGCATAGCAATATACTTTGTACAGAGGCTGTTCTTGGTATTGCAGTTCAGTTCTCCACCTTGCACATGCTGGAGAGACTGTGCGAGCAGCAGCAGGTGATAGTGGAGTTTCAGCTGCAGCATGCACTGGTGAGTCGCTCTGCGGAACAGCACCACTTCACTGCCAGCGAGTGGACCTCCATGTGGGACGCTGCCATGTTGCGCTGTTTCGAGTACTCCACCAACATGGCCAACGCCGATGACGCCGTCCTCAGCGTTACTATGCCACTTCTATGTGTCCTTAAAAAACGCATCGGGCGATGGATGAGGATGTGGCACAGGAGGAAGAGGAGGAATAATCAGGCCAGTCGTCCACAGGTGGCTCGGAGGGTGGGTTCCTGCACCAACAGATGAGGAGGATGATGATGAGGGGGATCCGCGTTCACAGCAGGGTTGCACCCAAATCATCTTACAGGCATCACAGGACCATGGCTGGGGGTGAGGACAGAGGATACAGACAACAGACCTCACACCGAGGACAGCTTGTCATTACCTCTGGGCAGCCTGTCACACATGAGTGACTACATGCTGCAGTGACTATGCAATGGCCGGCAAGTTGCCCTCATTCTTACCAGTTCTGATTACTGGGTGGCCACCCTGCTGGATCCCAGCTACAAGGACAACGTGCCGTACTTACTACCATCACTAGAGCGTGATGGGAAGATGCGCGAGTACAAACGCACACTGGTAGACACGCTCCTGATGGTGTTCCCACCTGACAGCGGGGGCTCAGTGGAAGCACAAGGCGAAGGCAGAGGAGGAAGAAATCGCCAATGCAGCAGGGGCACCGCAACCACCTCAGAAGGGAGTGTTAGCAGGGCCAAAATGTGGAAAAGCTTTGTCAGCACGCCACAACATCCAGTACCACCATCTGATATGGACAGTCTTAGCAGGAGGCAGCTTTTCAGCAACATGGTGGAACAGTACATGTGCATACGTCTGCACGTACTAACTTCTGGGTCTCCAAATTGGGCACATGGCCTATGCGTGTCCTTTACGCCTTGGAGGTGCTGGCCTGCCCTGCGGCAAGTGTATTGTCCGATCGTGTGTTTAGCACGGCAAGAAGGGTGATCACAGACAGGCCCATCCACCTGTCCACAGCCAACACGGAAAAGCTCACGTTCATTACAATGAACCAGATATGGATCCCACAGGCCTTGTATGTATTGTATTTAATATAGTGCTATATTTTAGTTTTTTTAGAATATTCGTCATTTTTTTCCATCTGAAGTCATGATCCCTCCCTGCATAAGTTGCTTGTGGGCGAAAAACGAATATATAGCACTATATTGAAATATTCGTAATTTCGATACGATATTCGCGATTAGTGCCGATATTCGCGATTAAAATTCGGAATTCAAACATTCACGCTCAACACTAATAGAAAAAAGCAAAACAGAAACAGTGTCCGCTTCCTCCCCCGCTTCTGCCACGTCCACCTGCTCCTCTACTCTGACCTCCACCTCCTGGCTGAAGATTATTATTTGTTATATTGCCAGAGTAGACAATTATACCGGCCACACCCCAAAAAATGGCTATAGGTAACACACAGAATTAACAGACAAAAAACAAAAAACAAAAAAACTGTGTTGGCTTCCTCCTTCACCTCCACCGCCTTATAACCCTTTTATAACAGGGTTATAAGGAAAAATAATAGCATTCTTTAATACAGAATGCTTAGTAGAAGGTCAATTGAGGGTTAAAATAATAATTACTCACCTCCTCCTCTTGATCGCGTAGCAGCCGGTCTCTTCTTACTTCTTTAATCATGAGCTGCCGGCTAAAGGACCTGGGGTGACGTCACATCACATGGTCAAATCTATGTTAGAATATACCATCGGATTTGAGTTAGATCGTGAAACTCAGATCCGACAGTATATTCTAACACAGAGGCGTTCCCATAGTGATGGGGACGCTTCAAGTTAGAATTTCCTACGAACTGTGTACATGACTGCCCCCTGCTGCCTGGCAGCACCCGATCTCTTACAGGGGGCTGTGATCCGCACAATTAACCCCTCAGGTGCCGGACCTGAGGGGTTAATTGTGCATATCATAGCCCCCTGTAAGAGATCAGGTGCTGCCAGGCAGGAGGGGGCACCCCCCCTGCCTCCCCTGTTTTAAATTCATTGGTGGCCAGTGGGCCCCCCCCTCCCCTGTATTACTGTCCATTCATTGGTGGCCAGTGGGCCCCCCTCCCTTCCCTGTATTACTGTCCATTCATTGGTGGCCAGTGGGCCCCCCTCCCCTGTATTACTGTCCATTCATTGGTGGCCATTGGCCCCCCTCCCTCCCCTGTATTACTGTCCATTCATTGGTGGCCAGTGGGCCCCCCCTCCCTCCCCTGTATTACTGTCCATTCATTGGTGACCAGTGGCCCCCCCTCCCTCCCCCTCCTAATTTAAATTCTCCCCCTCCCCCCCATCAGTGGTGGCAGCGGAGAGTTCCGAACGGAGTCCCATTTTAATCGCTGGGACTCTGATCGGTAACCATGGCACCCAGGACGCTACTGCAGTCCTGGTTGCCATGGTTACTTAGCAATTTTAGAAGCATTATACTTACCTTCGCTGTTGTGACCGGCCGGGCGCTCCTCCTACTGGTAAGTGAAAGGTCTGTGCGGCGCATTGCTTATAGCACAGATCTGTCACTTACCAGTAGGAGGAGCGCCCGGCCGGTCACAGACATCGCAGGTAAGTATAATGCTTCTAAAAATTGCTAAGTAACCATGGCAACCAGGACTGCAGTAGCGTCCTGGTTGCCATGGTTACCGATCGGAGTCCCAGCGATTAAACTGGGACTCCGATCAGAACTCTCCACTGCCACCAATGATGGGGGGGAGGAGGGGGATTTTAATTAGGAGGGGGAGGGAGGGGGGCCCACTGGCCACCAATGAATGGACAGTAATACAGGGGAGGGAGGGGGGCCCACTGGCCACCAATGAATGGACAGTAATACAGGGGAGGGAGGGGGGGCCCACTGGCCACCAATGAATGGACAGTAATACAGGGGAGGGAGGGGGAGCCCACTGGCCACCAATGAATTTAAAACTGGGTAGGGAGGGAGGTGTGCCCCCTCCTGCCTGGCAGCACCTGATCTCTTACAGGGGGCTATGATACGCACAATTAACCCCTCAGGTCCGGCACCTGAGGGGTTAATTGTGCGGATCACAGCGATCTGCGATTCGTCTGTGTGAAAGTAGCCTACGGCCACGGATCACGGACACAGATGCCAATCTTGTGTGCATCCGTGTTTTTTCACGGACCCATTGACTTGAATGGGTCCGTGAACCGTTGTCCGTCAAAAAAATAGGACAGGTCATATTTTTTTGATGGACAGGAAACACGGATCACGGCCTCGGATGAACAACGGTGCATTTTCTGAGTTTTCAACGGACCCATTGAAAGTCAATGGGTCCGCAGAAAATCACGGAAAACGAAACAACAGCCACGGATGCACACAACGGTCTTGTGCATGAGGCCTTAGGTTTATGAAAAACGTACAGTAATCCGGTCCTATACAATGCAGATGTCTGCAGGTGGAGAAGAATGCAGGGTTTACAGGGAGAGATGGGAAGGATAGATATATACAGAAAATAGTGTTGTAGACAAATAGCTCACTCCTCTGACAAGTCTGGAATTGGTGCTCTAGTCTCAGCTGATTCACTCAATCAAACAAAGCAAGTATACAAAATATAATATGAGACTGGCACTCCCACGTGGGAATAATAATAGTAATAGTGGTACAATCTGGGGTAATGACAATATTTAATATCACATACAATCAAAATTACATAAAATCAAAATTAATTGCTGCAGCAAATGAGTAATAAAATCTATAGGATAAAAAATCCAATAAGAAATCCTAATAAAAATCTCCAATAAAAAATATCAAAAATGAATATCCAACATGAGTGTCCCAGGGGGGATAGGTCCCTGATTAGAAAATAAAATGCACAGTCCTGAGCAGATCCGCCCACGCTATGATACGATGTTTCCAATCTGTTTGGTGCTTGCGTCTGTATCAAACTCTTGACTATATGTCAGGCTCGTTCCTTTGATATAAATGGCAATGGCAAGTGTCCGATAATACTTAAGTATAAATATGGAGGAGAAAAGTCTGGTTTCTACTTACAGTGTCCTCGCACCGTCCCTGGTTTGTATGTTCGGCATCTCACCTTGTTTGTACGCTGTCGCTGCTTCTCGGTCGATGCGCCGTGAACTTAGGTTCGATTACCTGACCTTAGCTAATGCTCGCGAGAGGTGGACTGACGCTCACCGATTCCAGGTAATCGATCTTGCGGACTTTCTTTCTATTTCTCCAGGAGCGCTCCAATTTTTGTATCGAAATATTAGCACATGGGCTTCCAGTAAGGATATCATGTTGGGAATCTGCTAGATAGAACCAAACACGTTTCGGGGATCTCTTTCCCCTTCCTCAGTGGTCAAATCCAAACCGAACTCTGATCCATTTTATACCTTTTTCAGGAGGAGCGCAAAACCTGGTATGGAATTGTCAGGTTTGCAGTTCTATAATTGTTATGCGTTTTTTATGCGTTTTTTTTTGTAATGTTGCGTTTTTTGGGAATATTATGCCCAATGCTCTCCTTTTGCCATTCCGTAAAGGAAATTTTGAAATTAAGTTGCTTTCCTTTGAAATCCATCATCATTCTAGTCATATCAAAAAAATGTCATCTGATGTCAATATACAGTATATTGTCATAATGGCTGTAACATATCCATTTAATCCTTATTATATAATGGGATGTGAAAAAACATTCTGATTAATCTGGCAATCGTATATATTCTAAAAAGTGAATACATAAATATTGTAAGTGACAGTGCTACATAAATGGATGCATGCTTTCCATCCTAGTGTGTAAACTAATATATATCAAACATAGTGACACTACTAATAATAGTGACATTTGTGAATACATTCTTCTTATCATACTTGGGTGATATGGTGATTATGTATCTACAATATTGATACCATTATGTAAGTCAATATATATTCTGATGTATCCTATTTGATGGCCTCTCTAAGTGTAATCAAATGATAATAGTAATGTTCCTGACATGACAATTCTTCTCTCTTGCTCGTATGATATGGTGGGTGCGCCCATCGCGGAGAGAGGATCGCAGTGCTGATAAACAGCCAGACATGCGATCCTCCATCCGCCGAGGGGCACATCCCCAAATATCTAAAGGAATCCAAAGATCTCCAGCTCTGCATTGAGACCTGCCGGGATCAAGCTCCCAAATTCATAGATTTTCCTAGACTCTGCTCTAGACATAGTTTCAACGTGTTTCCCTCCTCGCCAATGTCTATTAATTCCAGCCCCTTACAGTCTTTATTATGGGCCTCCTTGAAGTGTCTGTTCAGAGAGTGTTTCATGTATCCATTTTTAATATTCGTCAAGTGTTCTGAAATTCTTGTTTTCAGAGCCCTTTTAGTCCGGCCGATGTATTGTTTACGGCACGGACATTGTATCATGTAAATTACACTAGTAGATTTGCATGTGAGGAAATGTTTGATCTCTACCGAATAAGAATTTTGGGTTGAGATCGCTTGTGTAGTTTTCTTAGGAAATACTGTGCTTTTGCAGCCACAACATTTTCCGCACCTATAAAAGCCCTTAAGGCCAATCCAATTATGTATTATAGTTGGTTCTTTATTTTTATGTTTGATCGATGTTGCAACCCTGATACCTAAATTGGATGCCTTGGTGTATGTTATTTGAGGTACTGATGGTACCAAAGGCCCTAAAAGTTTGTCTTGTAGGATATGATGCCAATGGCGTTTGATGATTGATTCAATCTGTCGTGGCTGCAAAAGCACAGTATTTCCTAAGAAAACTACACAAGCAATCTCAACCCAAAATTATTTTTCGGTAGAGATCAAACATTTCCTCACATGCAACTCTACTAGTGTAATTTACATGATACAATGTCCGTGCCGTAAAAAATACATCGGCCGGACTAAAAGGGCTCTGAAAAAAAGAATTTCAGAACACTTGACGAATATTAAAAATGGATACATGAAACACTCTCTGTCCAGACACTTCAAGGAGGCCCATAATAAAGACTGTAAGGGGATTACATTTACTGCTCTAGAGAGAATTGATAGACATTGGCGAGGAGGGAAACATGTTGAAACTATGTCTAGAGCAGAGTCTAGGAAAATCTATGAATTTGGGAGCTTGATCCCGGCAGGTCTCAATGCAGAGCTGGAGATCTTTGGATTCCTTAAGATATTTGGGGATGTGCCCCTCGGCGGATGGAGGATCGCATGTCTGGCTGTTTATCAGCACTGCGATCCTCCCTCCGCGATGGGCGCACCCACCATATCATACGAGCAAGAGAGAAGAATTGTCATGTCAGGAACATTACTATTATCATTTGATTACACCTAGAGATGCCATCAAATAGGATACATCAGAATATATATTGACTTACATAATGGTATCAATATAAGAAAACAGAGGGTGGTTATTAATGGTACACACTCAGATTGGGTCACTGTCACTAGTGGGGTACCTCAGGGGTAAGTATTGGGCCCTATTCTCTTCAATATATTTATTAATGATCTTGTAGAAGGCTTGCATAGTAAAGTATCAATTTTCGCAGATGACACTAAACTGTGTAAAGTAATTTACACTGAAGAGGACAGTATACTACTACAGAGGGATCTGGATAGATTGGAGGCTTGGGCCGATAAGTGGCAGATGAGGTTTAACACTGACAAATGTAAAGTTATGCACATGGGAAGGAATAAGGCAAATCACCTGTACATACTATATGATAAAACACTCGGTAACACTGACATGGAAAAGGATCTAGGAATTTTAATAAACAGCAAACTAAGCTGAAAAAAAACAGTGTCGGGCAGCTGCTGCCAAGGCCAATAAGATAATGGATTGCATCAGAAGGGGCATAGATGCCCGTGATAAGAACATAGTCCTACCACTTTACAAATCGCTAGTCAGACCACACATGGAGTACTGTGTACAGTTCTGGGCTCCTGTAAACAAGGCAGACATAGCAGAGCTGGAGAAGGTCCAGAGGAGGGCAACTAAAGTAATAACTGGAATGGGGCAACTAAAGTACCCTGAAAGATTATCAAAATTAGGGTTATTCACTTTAGAAAAAAGACGACTGAGGGGAGATCTAATTAATATGTATAAATATATCAGGGGTCATTACAGAGATCTATTCCATCATCTATTTATCCCTAGGACTATGACTGTGACGAGGGGACATCCTCTGCGTCTGGAGGAAAGAAGGTTTGTACACAAACATAGAAAAGGATTCTTTACGGTAAGAGCAGTGAGACTATGGAACTCTCTGCCTGAGGAGATGGTGATGGTGAGTACAATAAAGGAATTCAAGAGGGGCCTGTATGTATTTCTGGAGCATAATAATATTACAGGCTATAGCTACTAGAGAGGGGTCGTTGATCCAGGGAGTTATTCTGATTGCCTGATTGGTGTCGGGAAGGAATTTTTTATTCCTCTAAAGTGGGGAAAATTGGCTTCTACCTTACAGGTTTTTTTTTTTTGCCTTCCTCTGGATCAACTTGCAGGATAACAGGCCGAACTGGATGGACAAATGTCTTTTTTCGGCCTTATGTACTATGTTACTATGTTACTATAATCACCATATCACCCAAGTATGATAAGAAGAATGTAATCACAAATGTCACTATTATTAGTAGTGTAACTATGTTTGTTATATATTAGTTTACACACTAGGATGGAAAGCATCCATCCATTTATGTAGCACTATTACCTACAATATTTATGTATTCACTTGTTAGAATATATACGATTGCCAGATTATTCAGAATGTTTTTCACATCCCATTATATAATAAGGATTAAATGGATATGTTACAGCCTATATGACAATATATATTGACATCAGATGAAAATTTTTTGATATGACTAGAATGATGATGGATTTCATAGGAAAGCAACTTCATTTCAAAATTTCCTTCATGGAATGGCAAAAGGAGAGCATTGGGCATAATATTCCGCAAAAACGCAACCTTACAAAAAAAACGCATAAAAAATGCATAACAATTATAGAACTGCAAACCTGACAATTCCATACCAGGTTTTGTGCTCTTCCTGAAAAAGGTATAAAATGGATCAGAGTTCGGTTGGGAATTGACCACTGAGGAAGGGGAAAGAGATCCCCGAAACGTGTTTGGTTCTATCTAGCAGATTCCCAACAGGATATCCTTACTGGAAGCCCATGTGCTAATATTTCGATACAAAAATTGGAGCGCTCCAGGGGAAATTGAAAGAAAGTCCGCAAGATCGATTACCTGGAATCGGTGAGCGTCAGTCCACCTCTCGCGAGCATTAGCTAAGGTCATGTGATCGGACCTAAGTTCACGGCGCATCGACCGAGAAGCAGCGGCAGCGTACAAACAAGGTGAGACGCCGAACATACAAACCAGGGACGGTGCGAGGACACTGTAAGTAGAAACCGGACTTTTCTCCTCCATATTTATACTTAAGTATTATTAGACACTTGCCATTGCCATTTATATCAAAGGAACGAGCCTGACATATAGTCAAGAGTTTGATACAGACGCAAGCACCAAACAGATTGGAAACATCGTATCATAGCGTGGGCGGATCTGCTCAGGACTGTGCACTTTATTTTCTAATCAGGGACCTATCCCCCTGGGACACTCATGTTGGATATTCATTTTTGATATTTTTTATTGGAGATTTTTATTAGGATTTCTTATTGGATTTTTTATCCTATAGATTTTATTACTCATTTGCTGCAGCAATTTATTTTGATTTTATGTAATTTTGATTGTATGTGATATTAAATATTGTCAGTTCCCCAGATTGTACCACTATTACTATTATTATTCCCACGTGGGAGTGCCAGTCTCATATTATATTTTGTATACTTGCTTTGTTTGATTGAGTGAATCAGCTGAGACTAGAGCACCCATTCCAGACTTGTCAGAGGAGTGAGCTATTTGTCTACAACACAATTTTCTTTAAGTTATCATTAACCAGACAAATTTAGCTCCTCCTCTTGCAAAATATGGACATGTGGATCTATATAGAACATAAGAAACAAAAAGCGGAGACGTATCTGTTTGACACATCAGATACAGTAAGACTATAACAAACAGAGAATGGGTCCATTTCGGAAACCTTTAGAGAATTAGAAAACCTAGCATTGAAACAACTAAGGCAACACTGGGAAATTAGATCACTAAAACAATACCTGGAACAGGATAAAATCCCAAAAGGGCTACAATTAGCCCAGGACCTATGGGGAGATGAATTCAATCAGGAATGGGATAATCTCCTCAACATACAATCGCGGGCATTAGTGGAACTAATTATAAAAAGAAGATTCCAGATTTTAATAGGAATAGTAGACAAAATGAATCAAATAAAGTTAGAGGTAGAACAACTACCGAAGAATGAATAGTTTGACATTTGGCAAGATAGGATTTGCAAAAGTTTAGCCAAAACAGAACAGGAAATTATCCATAAAAAAGTAAAAAATATTGAAATATCCCGAGACAGCACACACAGGGTCCACAGATAAAGATGACAATAGATCAGAAGAGAGGGAACCGATTACAAATAGTGTGACTGATCAAATTAGATTCAATATACCAGTCAAAAATAGATATGAAAATTTAGTCCAACAATCTTTTTTAGACGGGACCCCACCTCATCATTCGCCTCGAATAAGACATCGACAGTCACTAAATCCGGAACACAACAGAAGACCACAAACACATCACGACAATCTGAGACAAAACAACACACAACAAGGATTAGAAAATAGATATTATCCACAAAGACCACCGCGCACACAGAGACACCAAGAATCCGAGATTCATTTGGGACCACACAAACAGGGGAAGAAACAAGAGTCACATTACCAAGATCCCCAAGAGAACACAAGAAGACACGGGAACACAGGAGGTATCCTTAGATCAAGAAAAAAACACTATTATGAATTTAAGTGGAATTACACTCACTCAGGCACAAACCTCACTTCTGAACAAAGGCTTAAAATTTGCACCTACTGCTAAGTTAAATAAATTCAATACATATATCGGAATACAAAAATTAATTAGAATATGTGTTTAAAGAAATATTTTTAAAAAAATCCAAAACCTATTGAAATACAAAAGGAAGAAAGTTTTTTTATACACAAACCTCAAGAATAAATCCAGAAAGTTTGCAAGGAATGAAATAGGACCCGAAATAGTCAGTTTTGAAAAAAAATGTTGAAGCAGATTTAAGAAAACTAAAGGAGAAAACAAAATGTAATTACAATATTACAAATAAAGAAGTATTGACAATCAAAGAACTACAGAAAAATGAGCACATTAACATTCGCCCTGCCGATAAAGGCGGAGCTATTGTTATCCTGAACACAGATAAATTCAATGATGAATGTCATAGACAAATACTAGATGGTATTACTTATAGAAAATTAGAAGGCGATCCCACTGCAAAATATAATGAGGAATTAGTAGATTATTGCAATAGAGGCCTAGACCTGGGTATCTTATCCAAACAGGAATTTGATTTTATCATGGGCACACCAGGGAGACTCCCAGTGTTTTACTGTTTGCCCAAGGTGCATAAGAATACAGTGGACCCTCCGGGACGTCCCATAGTATCAGGAATTGGGTGTCTTACATCCAACTTGTCGAAATATTTGGATACGTGGCTACAACCGCAAGTAAGAAATATGAAATATTACTTAAAAGACACGAAACAGATTGTCCAAATATTGGAGAAGTTGGAAACCAATTTAAGTTGGATTATGGCAACGTTCGACATACAGTCACTTTATACTGTAATAGATCACAATCAAGGGATCGCTGCCCTAAGAGCTATTTTAGAATCCCAAAAAAACTATAAACAACAGCAGGTCGATTTTTTATTGGAAGGGGTTCCTCGAACACAATTACTTTTATTTTGAAGGACAATATTATCTACAAATAAAAGGTACCGCTATGGGCACAAGGTTTGCCCACAGCTATGCGAACCTGTTCCTAGCACATTGGGAACGCCAACACATTGATTCGCAGCGTGGGGGCAACCTGGTGCTCTGGCAGAGGTACATTGATGATGTCCTGCTAATATGGAGGGGAAAAGAAGAAGAACTCACAACATTCATAGCAGATTTGAATAAAAATACATGTAATTTAGTGTTCACAACTAATGAAAATAAAGAAGAAATAGAATATTTAGACCTTCTAATCACCCAGAGAGACAATAAATATGTCTGCAGTACATATCATAAACCTACAGCAAGAAATTGATTTATTTTATATTCCAGCTGTCATCTGCCTAATTGGCTCCTTATTGTCCCTTTCGGTCAGTTTCGGCGCCTAAAACGTAACTGTACGGAAGACTCACAACTTGAGAATGAAGTGTCGGTCATGAAAGAAAAATTCCTAGAGAAACAGTATCCACTGACAACTGTAGAAGAAGCGTTAGAGAAAGTAAGGAATATACCTAGAACATCTTTTTTCATACCCAAACCACAAGAAATTACATCAAAGACTACAAATTTAAGATTGATTCTACCATATTGTATACAATACAAACAGATTGAATCAATCATCAAACGCCATTGGCATCATATCCTACAAGACAAACTTTTAGGGCCTTTGGTACCATCAGTAGCCTAAATAACATACACCAAGGCATCCAATTTAGGTATCAGGGTTGCACCATCGATCAAACATAAAAATAAAGAACCAACTATAATGCATAATTGGATTGGCCTTAAGGGCTTTTATAGGTGCGGAAAATGTCGTGGCTGCAAAAGCACAGTATTTCCTAAGAAAACTACACAAGCGATCTCAACCCAAAATTCTTTTTCGGTAGAGATCAAACATTTCCTCACATGCAACTCTACTAGTGTAATTTACATGATACAATGTCCGTGCCGTAAAAAATACATCGGCCGGACTAAAAGGGCTCTTAAAACAAGAATTTCAGAACACTTGACGAATATTAAAAATGGATACATGAAACACTCTCTGTCCAGACACTTCAAGGAGGCCCATAATAAAGACTGTAAGGGGCTTACATTTACTGCTCTAGAGAGAATTGGCAAAAATTGATCAGAGGTCTGAAACTATTCAGGCTATGTAAACACTCCAATGTAACAAGCAAAGAATGGGCCCCTGCAGAAGAGGAGGGGGGAGTATAATTATTTAAAATATAACTTTTAATGAGGTCTTGAAAATACTGAATAATAAGACTCACTACACAGTATAGACATACATACACAAACGGGCCAACTTAATGGTACCCTGTGGCTGGTAAAGACAATAAATCTGCTCCATCTGGGGAAGACGTGAACAGTCTTACCAGACCCTTTGTAGATACTGGGGTAGGTCCGTGATAACAGGAGCCTGGAAACACTGGATGTATACCGTGCGGGAGCTCGTACGTCTGCCGTGTAGCCGTGTAGACGGAGCAATAGGACTGGTCCTATGTGACCCTACCAAAGGTGGAGGGGGCTATTATGCTTCTACCTATCTACACGGAGCACTCGCCCTGGAAAGGGCGACCCCGTCCGGTAGCCTGCCCCTATCTTGGACTTGATCCCTAAAACTACAAGCAATTTGCCAGTGCAAAAAATAATGATGGAGTTGCTTCCAATGGTCTCCCGACGTGGCACGTTTCTGTCCGTGACACTTCAGGGGAGTGAATGCAGGAAGATGACGGAGAGATCCCTCCTAACGTTCTTGGTGATTTTGATGTCCAAAAACGGTAGACTGTTTGGATGTGTCTCGTGTGTAAACTCGACCTTGGGGAGGCAATAGAATGTAGACCTACGGGGGAATTGAGGTA
Organism: Bufo bufo; assembly: GCF_905171765.1. Lineage (NCBI taxonomy): Eukaryota > Metazoa > Chordata > Amphibia > Anura > Bufonidae > Bufo > Bufo bufo. The sequence goes on along the minus strand of NC_053393.1, from coordinate 457,673,859 downwards.
GCAAAAAGGTGTACTCGTCTGAGGAGATGACTTGAGAGGCCTTAGCCTCATCAAGAATAGACTTAAGTTCTCGTTTGTAGACGTCCGTAGTGTCTCCTTCTTGGCTCTCATAGGTCTCCTTGTCAGAAAGGAGGCTCCTACACATATCTCTATATTGCAATGAGTCCATGACCACAATGTTGCCCCCCTTATCAGCAGGTTTGATAATGATTTGGGGGTCATTGGCTAGGGAGACCTATGACAAGGAGACCTATGAGATCCTAGAGAGAGACCCTACGGACGTCTACAAACGAGAACTTAAGTCTATTCTTGTTGAGGCTAAGGCCTCTCAAGTCATCTCATCAGACCAGTACACCTTTTTGCTACCTCAATTCCCCCGTAGGTCTACATTCTATTGCCTCCCCAAGGTCCACAAGGGGACATCCCCTCTGAAAGGGAGACCCATAGTATCAGGGGTAGACAATCTAAACCAAAACCTGGGGATCTACATTGATCGCGTCCTGGCACCGTTTGTCATTATGCTGCTATCTCACCTCAAGGACACTACGGACCTCCTAAAACAACTGGAGGGTCTAACACTTGAGGATGATTGTCTTTTGTCGAGTATAGATGTAGAGGCCTTGTACTCCTCTATACCACATCAATTGGGACTGGCAGCGGTAGAATTCTTTCTGAAATCCCAGGGTTGTCAATACCGCGCCCACAGCCAATTCATCGTCCGGATCCTAGAATTTACCCTGAACAGGAACTTCTTCTCCTTTGATGCTAAAATCTACCACCAGATCAGGGGTACCACGATGGGGAGCCCTTGTGCCCCATCCTATGCTAATTTATTCCTGGGCTGGTGGGAGGAGACCCTGGTATTCGGGGAGAGAAACCCGAACGATCTGTCAAGAATTGGGCTGTGGGCGCGTTATATAGATGACATCTTTATCACTTGGAGTGGCAGCCCCTCTCAATTTGAATCGTTTGTATCCTGTCTTAATCCAAACGAGATAGGCATGAGGTTTACACACGAGACACATCCAACCAGTCTACTGTTTTTGGACATCAAAATCACCAAGAACGATAGGGGGGAACTGGACACATCTATCCACAGGAAACCCAATGCGACAAACTCTCTCCTGAGATGGGAGAGTAGTCATCTTCTCCCACTCAGGAGAGGGATACCAAGAGGGCAGTATCTTCGTCTGCGCAGAAATTGCTCAGACAAGAAAGACTTTGTGGCACAGGCAGCTGTCCTCAGGGACAGATTTCTACAAAGGGGGTATCCTGACTATACCCTGAGATCCGCCTATAAGGCAGCTCTTGCGCGACAGAGACCCACCTTGCTGGCCACTAAACAGCCGAGTAATTCTGGGATCAAACTGTCACGTTTAATCACTACGTTTGACAGAGGTTCAAGCCAGGTCAGAAAGATTTTGCAGCGCCATTGGGGGATTCTCAAAATGGACCCCGACCTTCAGGATATACTAGGAGACAACCCACAGATTACGTACAGACACGGCACTAACCTACATGATAAATTGGTTCGCAGTCACTTCTCGTCCATCAGGACACATTCAACATGGCTGCGGTCCAATTTAGTAGGTAGTCACAAGTGTGGCAGGTGCGTGGCTTGCAAGCATATCATGACCACTAAATCCTTCACCAGCTCGGTCACGGGCATGACGTATCCCATTCCACACTTCATCAACTGCAAATCTAGAGGTGCGATATATCGCATCCTCTGTGAATGTGGTCTGCAATACGTTGGCAAGACCATACGTGAATTCCGGAGGAGGATTGGTGAACACATGGTGGATGTCATACACAAGAGAGACACCCCGGTGTCTAAACATGTGCACACCGATCACAACGGCAAAGCCCGGCTAAAATTCATGGGCATTGATCTCGTGAAACCCACACCAAGAGGGGGGGACTGGGACAAGAACCTCCTCCAACGTGAAGCACGCTGGATTTTTAACCTGAAAACAGCAGCACCAGGTGGCATGAATGAAAGATTAAACTACACCTGTTTCCTCTGAAATATTAGGTTCATGTTCACTGCAATGCATGTCTATCAAATACTGGGGGGTGTATGCGCATAAATGCGCTAAGTTCTCTAACTAACTGCGCATGCGCCTGTACGCATACTCTTTTGCGTATATATTTTTCATTAAATTTGCGCATGCGTCCTCCCTCGCTCATCTCTACCAAAATATATGCGCATGCGTCCTTTGAGATGCAAAGTCTCTATAGTGGACTTGGGGTTGATATTTGTATAACCCTATTTTGTACTATCTGACTTCTAATGCGCATCCACAGGCATTTATGCCATCCCAATTGTGCAATATATGACTAATTGCTGTGCTCTGATTGCACGCCGTCTATATTGCTTATGAGCATCTTTTGTCTGCGGAGTGCTTTACTTTATGTCACCCAGTAATCAACCACCTTAACATTGTCTGCATCCCATATAACCTGTCACTACTCTTCCTGCGCTAAATGCCATTAGCCAACTCAAGGCATTATATCCTCATTGTTACCATGGAGATGCATATACTTTGCATCCCATGTGATCACCGGCCCATTGACATTGGCTGGGAGATCCACAGTTCCGCCCATCCGCTGCCACTAGTACCGCCCATCCCACGTGGTGTCGTCGGCGTGTGACGTCACTGGCTGCGTCCGCGTCTGGTCTCGTACGCGATGCCTCGGCACAGGTTAACCTGACGCCTGGGTCTCGTGACCGGGTAAGCCGTGGCGCTCCAGTGTGGCAACGCATCCTGATGACGTCAGTGAGGAGGAGGTGCGACGGGATAGGAGCGCAAATATTTAAAGCCCACTACCTAGGTATACTACTGCGGCTGGTTTATTTCGTTGTTTCCCCCAACCAGAAGGGACTCACCTGATAGTGGATCATTGCATCCCCCTGACCGTCCAGCACAGGACTACACCTCCTGTGCAAGACTGCATCCCACCACCCTGGGATAGCAGTTACAAGCCTCTATTGCTTGTTCTCCCCCCCCAGTGTTTACTTAGCCTCAGGTCAGATACCTGTGGCTATCTCTCCGTCATCTTCCTGCATTCACTCCCCTGAAGAGTCACAGACAGAAACGTGCCACGTCGGGAGACCATTGGAAGCAACTCCATCATTATTTTTTGCACTGTCAAATTGCTTGTAGTTTTAGGGATCAAGTCCAAGATAGGGGCAGGCTACCGGACGGGGTCGCCCTTTCCAGGGCGAGTGCTCCGTGTAGATAGGTAGAAGCATAATAGCCCCCTCCACCTTTGGTAGGGTCACATAGGACCAGTCCTATTGCTCCATCTACACGGCTACACGGCAGACGTACGAGCTCCCGCACGGTATACATCCAGTGTTTCCTGGCTTCTGTCATCACGGACCTACCCCAGTGTCTACAAAGGGTCTGGTAAGACTGTTCACGTCTTGCCCAGATGGAGCAGATTTATTGTCTTTACCAGCCACAGGGTACCATTAAGTTGGCCCATTTGTGTATGTATGTCTATACCGTGTAGTGAGTCTTATTATTCAGTATTTTCAAGACCTTATTAAAAGTTATATTTTAAATAATTATACTCCCCCCTCCCCTTCTCTAGAGAGAATTGATAGACATTGGCGAGGAGGGAAACACGTTGAAACTATGTCTAGAGCAGAGTCTAGGAAAATCTATGAATTTGGGAGCTTGATCCTGGCAGGTCTCAATGCAGAGCTGGAGATCTTTGGATTGCTTTAGATATTTGGGGATGTGCCCCTCGGCGGATGGAGGATCGCATGTCTGGCTGTTTATCAGCACTGCGATCCTCCCTCCGCTATGGGCGCACCCACCATATCATACGAGCAAGAGAGAAGAATTGTCATGTCAGGAACATTACTATTATCATTTGATTACACCTAGAGATGCCATCAAATAGGATACATCAGAATATATATTGACTTACATAATGGTATCAATATTGTAGATACATAATCACCATATCACCCAAGTATGATAAGAAGAATGTATTCACAAATGTCACTATTATTAGTAGTGTCACTATGTTTGTTATATATTAGTTTACACACTAGGATGGAAAGCATGCATCCATTTATGTAGCACTGTCATTTACAATATTTATGTATTCACTTATATACGATTGCCAGATTAATCAGAATGTTTTTTCACATCCCATTATATAATAAGGATTAAATGGATATGTTACAGCCATTATGACAATATATATTGACATCAGATGACATTTTTTTGATATGACTAGAATAATGATGGATTTCAAAGGAAAGCAACTTCATTTCAAAATTTCCTTTATGGACTGGCAAAAGGAGAGCATTGGGCATAATATACCCAAAAAACGCAACATTACAATAAAACTGCATAAAAAACGCATAACAATTATAGAACTGCAAACCTGACAATTCCATACCAGGTTTTGCGCTCCTCCTGAAAAAGGTATAAAATGGATCAGAGTTCGGTTGGGAATTGACCACTGAGGAAGGGGAAAGAGATCCCCGAAACGCGTTTGGTTCTATCTAGCAGATTCCCAACAGGATATCCTTACTGGAAGCCCATGTGCTAATATTTCGATACAAAAATTCGAGCGCTCCTGGAGAAATAGAAAGAAAGTCCGCAAGATCAATTACCTGGAATCAGTGAGCGTCAGTCCACCTATCGCGAGCATTAGCTAAGGTCACGTGATCGGACCTAAGTTCACGGCGCATCGACCGAGAAGCAGCGGCAGCGTACAAACAAGGTGAGACGCCGAACATACAAACCAGGGATGGTGCGAGGACACTGTAAGTAGAAAACAGACTTTTCTCCTCCATATTTATACTTAAGTATTATCGGACACTTGCCATTGCCATTAATATCAAAGGAACGAGCCTGACATATAGTCAAGAGTTTGATACAGACGCAAGCACCAAACAGATTGGAAACATCGTATCATAGCGTGGGCAGATCTGCTCAGGACTGTGCACTTTATTTTCTAATCAGGGACCTATCCCCCCTGGGACACTCATGTTGGATATTCATTTTTGATATTTTTTATTGGAGATTTTTATTAGGATTTCTTATTGGATTTTTTATCCTATAGATTTTATTACTCATTTGCTGCAGCAATTAATTTAGATTTTATGTAATTTTGATTGTATATGATAATAAATATTGTCAGTACCCCAGATTGTACCACTATTACTATTATTATTCCCACGTGGGAGTGCCAGTCTCATATTATATTTTATAGATATATACATGTGGTCCATCCTGCTAGAATCTATCTATCTACCCCATCTCTCCTTGGAAGCCCTGAAAACTTCTCACCCTCCAGACATTTGCATTGTATAGGACCGGATTACTGTATGTTTTTCATGAACCTACAGGATCAGATTTTCTATGTCAAGTCCACAAAGATGAAACAGAGCTGCATTCGTTTTGTGGGGTATGTTTAAATGTAGAGTTGAGCGGACACCTGGATGTTCGGGTTTGACGGGTTCGGTCAAACTTCACAAAAAAGTTCGAGTTCGGGACCCGAACTTGACCCGAACTTGCCCCGAACCCGAACCCCATTGAAGTCAATATGGACCCGAACTTTTGAGCACTAAAATGGCTGTAAAAATGTCATGGAAAGGGCTAAAGGGCTGCAAATGGCATCAAAATGAGGTTAAGAGCATGGCAAGTGGATAGATGTGTTTAAATAACATAAAATATGTAAAAGTAAAAAATAATAATCTTGATCTAGGAGGACGAGGTCCATATGGTTGAGGAGGCGGTGGATGTGGCGGTGTAGGTGGATGTGGCGGTGTAGGTGGAAGCGGCGGTGGAGGAGGAGATAGCCTACAACATTGGGAAAACATTGGGAAAAACATTGGGAAATATAACCTGTGATATCCCCCTCCAGTCATGCTAATTACACGTTCAGACAATACACTGGCTACAGGGCAGGCCAGCACCTCCAAGGTGTGAAAGGCAAGCTCAGGCCATGTGCCCAATTTGGAGACCCAGAAGTTGCAGGGGGCAGAACCATCAGTCAGTTCGTGTAGGCGTGTGCAAACATATTGCCCCACCATGTCGCACGTACCCGTGATGTTCACAATCCAATTGGATATCTGCTCTATCAACTTTCGATGTTCTTTTCTGCGCCTACTATGTTGATCACGGTTAGCGGCGAATCAGGGTTCCACGCCGGAGAGGGAGCATGAGAAAGAGAGACCACATCCAAGAGAGATCAATGGATGAAATTGAATTGTGATCGAGCGGAAATGTGGGAGAAGCTATTAAAACAGAAGAATTGAAGGAAAGGAGGGGGCGCGCGGCAATTACCCACTCCCGACTCGGGGAGGTAGTGACGATAAATAACAATACAGGACTCTTAAGATGCCCTGTTATTGGAATGATTAGTAAAAAATGATAGGGAATGTCACTGGGGTATTTTGGATTTGGAAATGTTAGACAGGAGAGGCCCTGCTGCCGCTTTGCTGACTCTAAATAACTTCTTCCTGATCGCACATCCCTGTGGGGTCCACGATTCATTTGGATATCTTCTCTATCAACTTTCGATGTTCTTTTCTGAGCCTACCATGTTGATCACAGTTATCGGCGAATCAGGGTTCCATGCTGGAGAGGGAGCTTGAGAAACGGAGACCTCATCCAAGGGAGGTCAATGGCTGCAATGGGATGAAGCGGAAATGTGAGACAAATTATTAAAGCAGAAGGATCGAATGAAAGGGCCAATTAAAGAGGAGACGGTCAGCCGCGCTCCTCCTTCGGCTGCCGTCTCCTCTCTCGCTCACCTCTCTCCGCCTCTGCTCGGCTCCCAGGCGCGCATGGAACGCCGATGGAATGCTGCCCCCTGGCCAGGCCTGGCTAGCCGATTACCGTTGGAGGACTGAGTTACCTGCCTGCTGCCTGCTGGGATCCGCCGTGGCCTTCGGGCTGATTGTTCCTGGCCTGTCGCTCGAGCCCGCTTCCCTGCAGCTGTCCCCAGCATGATGTGCGGTACGCCAGACCTGCAGGGCAATGCGAATGTGAGATCACGGTCAATGGCAAGCGAGGGTTACTCACAGTTATGTATGGAAACCCTGGGCAGGCATACAGCAGTGAAGGAGAGGCTGGCACAAAAGTCCTCTGGGGCACACTCTGTATTTAGGGACCAGGCCTGATGTTGAATGAGGTGCCCTGGATGTTGCAGGTGTTTTATGTGCCCGGGGCAAGGTCCCTTTAAAGTTTGTGACGCCAGTGCCAATAGAACGGTGGCACGCCGTGTAGTGACAGATGGAATAATGGAGGAATCAATAGATAAACCAAATGTCTTTTTACTGGAAGCTCACAGTGCAAACTTTACACATACAGTTCAATTTATGGATGATGGTAAGGCAGTTCCTCAGACAGTTCTTTCACAAACAGGTAGACCTCAGATGGTGGCAGGAAATAAACCAGCAAGATACTTGGAGAAACTCAATGATGATTGTTTTACAGTGCAACCCAACTCTATCCCCTTCAGCTATTCTAGCTGGCTGGATGCCAAGGCCCGGATGCCTAAATGCTGGCTTTTATCCTTGGTATATCGTTCCTTTTCCAATATCGCACTTGCTGCATTCTATATAACTCTGTCCATCATGGTACTTATCTGACCTGGTGTTGCCTGGAATGGAAGGGAGGATAACTGCTGGTTTTCCCCAGGAGGCGTTATCCTGCTACTGGGGTGTCTTCAGAGCTAACCTAGGCTCTCTTTATCCACAGGTAGGCTAGGATCCCTCTACTAGCCCCCTGGTTACAGCTAACAGCCTGGACTGTTCAGCTGCATGTCAGGAGAAGGCGCTGCCTGGTGCCTTCTCACTGGTCTCTGCAGACTCCTGACCTTGAACTCGAACCCCGAGCTGACTCTCCTTCCCTGTCTGGACCTGCATACTTATACCAGGGCTACTCTAGCTCCCTCTAGCATCTAGGATGACTAACTACAGGGGCTAGGCCTGATACTACTTAATACAGGGAAAACATTACATATAAAGCACTACATTAGAATTTACAGAACACATGCACAATTGAAAATGACACTCCTGTCCCTAATGAAAAGAAGTCACGGACACCCCAATTTACCCTCGTGTAGTGCCCACGCTTAGTCCGTGAGGCCACTACATACCCCCACGCTTTAACGTTGCCCGACCTCGGCGCAACCTGAAGGGGCCCTGCCCAGCTGGATACTGCACCTGAAAAAGAGACCAAAACGCAAAGCAGGAAACACATCTAAATTTGCAGAAGCATAATATATGCACACATCAGGCAATTCCAACTGGCTTAGGAACAAGTACTGGTGAAAAGGGGCGTCGTTCTCTTCTCTCAGGATCGTAAGAGGGAACAGGGGCGCTGACCTGGCACAGTGTACATTATGACCAGGATAGTCCATATGTGCAAATGGTCCTTGGGAGAACAGCAGAACACAATAAATCTACAAGTTCTTGGAGGCTCAAAGAATAAGTATGAGTCCGTACCCAGGTTCCTTTCTTATAAATCACAGAGGCTCGCGTACAGTGGAGTCCATCTCTGGGCACGTAGCCTTGGAGTTCCGTTGCACAATAAAAATGACAGCACATAAAAGATAGTCCATACTGTCAGGCGATATAAAAACAAATGCTGTAATACCACTGATCAACCTGAAAAGGGGGTTAAGGGTAAAAGGTGCAACAACGGAACAGGCACAACTTGGTGTGTGATAGCAGAAGCAGGCAGGAGGTCCTGGAAACAAACTTGGCTTTGCTGACTTTATTATTTCAGTGGGTGCCCACTACCACTGAGCCGTGGGAGAACTGGCAGCAGCAACAAAGGACCAGAAACATAGGACTCCTGTCCTGAAAGGGTTACATTTTCAAAAGTCATCCCTTGGCAAAATAAATCAAATGCCTAGCAGGCTAATTCACAAGGGCGTATCACAGTTACCCGGCTCTGCTGGCAAATAAGGCCTGTAGTAATCCTCTACAGGTGGATGTGCCCACATTACAGTGTTAGGGGGCAGCTGTAGCATGAAGGGACCCCTAATAGGTATTGGCCCCATAGGCCTAGGGGTATGAACGCTTGAGGACCGCACCGGTCCAGGCATGATGATTGTAGGCTGTGCTGGATTAGATACCGCCGCCGCAAGCGGTCTGGTGGGCTGTGGAATGACTGACTGTGCAGCTAGTCATAGAGTTAGAGGGCCGTCTTGGAGGCACCGACGGTGCGGAGGTGGTAGAAGGTGGTCTACGGGTGGTGACAGGCACCCTTACCTCGTCCTTCCTAGGCGGCGTCTGGATCCTGGTGGTGGCAATCTTGCGCAGCTCCCGCAACTTTTCTTCCAGACGGACGATCTGGTCACCTATGCTGTCGGTCTCAGAATCGCTGTCCTCTGCTGTCGCCGCCGGCGCAGGTACAGGGTAAGATGCATCGGACTTGGCCGCTGCAGGCTCAGGTGGCGCATCAGGTCTCCTACCCTTCCGGATATTCTCCAGGGTAACGCGGAGTCCTTTCAGATTCTCCATGTCTTGGATGGTTTTCTCCCGGCGAGGCAGCTCGGGGGATGGATAGGGACTCACCCATTTCTCCAACACGGTTGGCTGCCAAAATACATTAGGACCAATGAAAGAGCCCCGCTCTTGGAATGCGTGATGGGCCGGTTCTGGAGAGCGCTCAGGTTTGCACTCGCAGCCAAAGTAGTCCTCATCTGCCTCCCAGTCCTCCGGTTCCTTCTTGGGACGGGTCACGGCAGTCGCATATGGGCCTCGCAGGCTCTCGGCAGGGGTGAATTCTACCTCCTCTCCCTCGCGGAGGTTATGCAGATGCTCAGGGAGGTAACCTCTCTTGACAGACCTCCGGTTGACGTACAAGTCTCTGCCAGTAATGTGGTCTTGTATGAACCCGTAGCCACGGGTCTTGTCAAAGGACAGCACCAACCCCCTTCTCCTTTCCAGGCGGGGTTGGGTATTAGGATGACGGTCGTAAATGGACTTGGTCAGTTCTTCATAGTATATTTTAGTTTTAGTATTCCTCTTTATAGCGGCCTCCCGGATCTCTGCCATAAGTGTCGACCACTTGAATGAGGGCTGAAAGAAGTCTCTCCAGGAGCCGTAGTAGTGCTCCGGTTCTTTCCCCAGTGGCGGGCAGGCGGGTCTCTCCGGTCCCAGAGAGTAGGCCGGTGGAGCCTCTTCTGGCTCTACACCAATATCAGTCATGTTCAGTAAATCAGGCGCGGACATCTCAGCAGAGCAGTCTTCACTTTCCAACATGCTCGATGCTTCTCTGGAGAGCGACAGGGTGGCGCCAATAAGTTCAGACAGATCCTCCCATTGCACTGAGAGGCTGCCCCCCAGGTGCTCCAGTATGGGGAAGGCGGAGTCCATTCTGGCAGACATGCAAATGTCCAGACAGGCGGTGGCGCCGACTTGGAGCTTTTTCCCGCTCTTCTCAGCAAAAAGGCGCCAACTTTTACCGCCAATTTAGGATGAAGATGACGCAGCAGTAATCTCAAGCAAGCTCAGCGGCCATCTTTAGCAAAACGCTGTCTATTCACTGACAGCAAGCGGTGGCTTAAACAAGCAGCAAACAGTCCATAAAACACTATTTTCACACCGCTACTTAGGACAGTCCTTTGGCCCAGTAATTTTCAATAACCCAATTAGGGCTTGGTCACTTTAAGATGATTTTCAGCACACAGTTTTGTAATCCAACAATGGCGCAGATATGTTCCGTATCCTGTTCGTGACGCCAATTTATGCGGTACGCCAGACCTGCAGGGCAATGCGAATGTGAGATCACGGTCAATGGCAAGCGAGGGTTACTCACAGTTATGTATGGAAACCCTGGGCAGGCATACAGCAGTGAAGGAGAGGCTGGCACAAAAGTCCTCTGGGGCACACTCTGTATTTAGGGACCAGGCCTGATGTTGGATGAGGTGCCATGGATGTTGCAGGTGTTTTATGTGCCCGGGGCAAGGTCCCTTTAAAGTTTGTGACGCCAGTGCCAATAGAACGGTGGCACGCCGTGTAGTGACAGATGGAATAATGGAGGAATCAATAGATAAACCAAATGTCTTTTTACTGGAAGCTCACAGTGCAAACTTTACACATACAGTTCAATTTATGGATGATGGTAAGGCAGTTCCTCAGACAGTTCTTTCACAAACAGGTAGACCTCAGATGGTGGCAGGAAATAAACCAGCAAGATACTTGGAGAAACTCATGATGATGATGATTGCTTTACAGTGCAACCCAACTCTATCCCCTTCAGCTATTCTAGCTGGCTGAATGCCAAGGCCCGGATGCCTAAATGCTGGCTTTTATCCTTGGTATATCGTTCCTTTTCCAAGATCGCACTTGCTGCATTCTATATAACTCTGTCCATCATGGTACTTATCTGACCTGGTGTTGCCTGGAATGGAAGGGAGGATAACTGCTGGTTTTCCCCAGGAGGTGTTATCCTGCTACTGGGGTGTCTTCAGAGCTAACCTAGGCTCTCTTTATCCACAGGTAGGCTAGGATCCCTCTACTAGCCCCCTGGTTACAGCTAACAGCCTGGACTGTTCAGCTGCATGTCAGGAGAAGGCGCTGCCTGGTGCCTTCTCACTGGTCTCTGGAGACTCCTGACCTTGAACTCGAACCCCGAGCTGACTCTCCTTCCCTGTCTGGACCTGCATACTTATACCAGGGCTACTCTAGCTCCCTCTAGCGTCTAGGATGACTAACTACAGGGGCTAGGCCTGATACTACCTAATACAGGGAAAACATTACATATAAAGCACTACGTTAGAATTTACAGAACACATGCACAATTGAAAATGACACTCCTGTCCCTAATGAAAAGAAGTCACGGACACCCCAATTGACCCTCGTGTAGTGCCCACGCTTAGTCCGTGAGGCCACTACAGATGTCCTGCTTCCTTTCTTGTGGAGGTGCCGTGTGCTAGCGTCCGGTCTTCTGCTCCCGCTCCTGTTCCTGCTGAGGTGTCGTGTGCCGGCCGGCGGTGGTAAGCTCCTGATATGCTGGATTGATGCCCTGATACCCGATGTCCGACTCCTCAGCCGTTTGCAGTGCCCAGCCTTCTACTGTACAGCGCCCCCCCTTGTTACGCCATTGTGCCATTGTGTCCCTGATGTCCGATGTCCGCTCCCAGCCCTCACTTGTTGCACCTGTCTTCATGTCGCCCTGCTGCCTGGGGGGTGTGAGGAGTTGGAGCTGGAAAAGTTAGTGGCTAAACCAGGTTGCTGCCCGTGTGGGCGAAGCAGGGGCCAGATCTCAGGCACTCCGCGGGTTAATTGGCTGTTGTGACCCCAAGACGGAGTGCTGTGGAGTGTGCTGATCCCCGGTGCGGCCGGGCAACGGTGGTGGCGTGGAATTCTTAGACTTCTGTGCCAGCGCTCCCTTCCCCGCTGGTGAGCCCGGTGGATTGCGGTGGCTGGTTGCGGGACCTAGGGCTGATCGCTAGAGTCTGGGGATGCGATATTAGTTCAACTAAAGAATGTAAAGGCCCAAAAAGCCTTAGCGGAACAAGTGGATCTAACTAAGAATATCAGTAAAGGCCCATAAAGCTCTTCTTTAACTTTCAGACTCCCGGACTCTAACCGCCGCTTCCCTGGATGGACTGACGCCCCCTGGTAAACCTAGTCGCCAAGGGCAATTTGATTCCTTAACCATATATCTGAAAAACCAAACTTTGATCTTTTCATATTAAACGTAAGAAGGCTCCCCTCTACTGGGTACCCTCCTTCTGCACATTGTTTATGGGACATATCCCTTAAAACCGGCTCTGATATCTAGTTTCGTTTTGTCATTTTGCTGTACTCTGTCTTTTATTAATTCGATAATATGCCTGCATATTAATATGGTTTGATCCTGCCCTTACTTTTATGACCACTATATAACCTCTGATTACCTCTTCCTAGCCGGTTAGTGGTTCATCTCGCCTAACCTCACTAGATAAAATTCAGGGCAACGTTTAATTGGGGGTGGTAGCCAGTCAACTTGCACATACCTTGGGCCTGTGGCAACCACACCTAATTAGTGACTGCTTTATTCCCTGATATGTTATATGCACATGTGGCTGGTATCTGCCTTTTTCTTTTATGTGCCAGCTTAATATGGATGGGTGCCCTGTACACATCTGTATATGAGATATAGTCGTCTGGGAACTGTGTTCATAGTCGTAATATATTGCTCCTCATAAAAATGCCGCCAAAATATCGTATATCAGGTGGTCTATCCCCTCCAAGAAGTGGATCAGGAGGGAGTCCACAAGCCCGGTTAGATAAATTTCTGAAATCACCACCCCCCAAAACTAGAGGAGGGGTTCATAGGTCTGCTCTTCAGGCTGAGATAGGACCTGACAATGCGGAGCGGTCAGAGAAGGGGCTATTAAAGACCAGCTCATCCCATAGTGACGGTTTTGAGAGTATTAACAAAAAATTGCAGGATATACTGGGAGTAGTAAATGCTACCAGTACCTCGGTTGCAGAGTTGGCCTCCTCCCTTGCAGTAGTACAGGGGGGCGTCACTATAATAAGAGATGAAATGTCGAAGCTCAGATTAAGGCCTTATTCACACGTCCGTTGTTTCTTTCCTGATCTGTTCCGTTTTTTGCTGAACAGATCTGGACCAGATCTGGACCCATTCATTTTCAATGGGTCCTGAAAAAAAACGGACAGCTCAATGTCTGATTTTTTTTCAGGACCCATTGAAAATGAATGGGTCCAGATCTGGTCCAGATCTGTTCAGCAAAAAACGGAACAGATCAGGAAAGAAACAACGGACGTGTGAATGGACCCTAAAGGTGAAGGAACTGGAAACTTCAGTTAATTGTGTCAGTGTAGAGAATAGTATATTAAAGAACAGACTTAAAGTAGTAGACGAGGATCGTATATGGTTAAGAAAGAAAGTGGTAGAACTGGAGGACAGATCACGTAGGTACAATCTGCGACTTGTTGGGTTCCCAGAGGGGGCGGAACAGGATGATACGCCGAAGTTTATACAGAAGTGGCTTGTAGAGAACCTGGGGCCAGAGCATGATATATCTACCTTCTGTGTGGAAAGGGCCCATAGGATTCCATTTAAAAAACCGCCCCCAGGTGCCCCTCCTAGGGCAATACTAGCTAAATTTGTTTGTTCAAATATCGGGATTGGGTCTTCAAACGTAAAAGAGAAGTACTAGAAACATATTTTGATAATAACCTGATATCGATATTTCCTGACTTTTCTCGAGAGACGCAAAACCAAAGAAGATCTTTCTTTGAGGTTAAAAAAAGATTGATCTCAGCTAACATCAAATACTCAATGTTATACCCCGCTAAATTAAGAGTGGTAGATAAAGATATTGTTCGCTTCTTTTCTAGTCATGAGGAGGTGGCACAATGGTTGGATTCCAGGGGTCTATGAATTACTATGAAGATGAGGTGGGGAGGGGTGTGGGTGAGGGGAGGTGGCGGGGGGGAGGTTTGGTGGTAGGTGAGAGGTTGATGGGTATTGTAAAACGCCTTGTCAACCACATAGGGGGGTTTTGGGGGGTGGGTGTTAGGGAGGGATTGGCTGTCGTTCTCCGTTTCGTGGCTATGTGTGCCTCTCCGCTGAGAGTGTAGATATTCTTACTCATATTTATGCCATGTAACATCTTATGTTGGAATGTGAGAGGGTTGGGAGACAGAGTGAAGAGGACGGTAGTATTTGACCTTGTGACCCGTCATTTGCCCGCGATTGTTGCATTATTAGAGACTCACGCAACAGAAGATAGGATTTATACACTGAAAAAGAGGTGGGCCACTCTGGAGTACCACACTTGCTTTTCATCTTACTCAAGAGGTGTCAGTGTATACATACATAGAGGGATAGAGTTCCAACCGCTAGACAGTGTAATAGATAAAGAGGGACGTTATGTATTCCTTTATGGGCTTTGGAAGGGGCAGGAGGTGATACTGGCTTTTATATATATTCCCCCTCCATTTAAATCAAATGTTATGTCACACTTAGCTCAATATATTTCTACTAAAAATCAATGTGCTCTATTGGTGGCAGGTGATTTTAATGCGGTACCAGACCCTGAGCTGGACCGGTTCTCTTCACTCTCTGGGCGCGCTCGCAGCGGGTCCCCTTTGACTGCGGTGTGCCAGGAGCTGGCGCTGGTTGATATCTGGCGCCACCTCTATGGCAATAAAAAAAATTTCTCATGCTTTAGCCAGTCATACGGGTCTATGTCCCGTATTGATCTGGCATTTGCTAGTCGGGATCTGTGCGGACGTGTCCGGAGAATGAGGTACGAGCCTCATGGAATCTCGGATCACTCCCCCATGTTGATTATGTTTGTAGAGGCTCCAACTTTAAGTAGAGCCTTTAAATTGAACTCACACTGGTTTGAGGTGATAGGGGAGCAGGCCGGGGTAGATCATGATATTCAGGAATTCTGGTGCTTCAATGTAGGATCAACACACATCCATTTTGTGTGGGACGCATTGAAGGCACATATTAGGGGTCTGTACTTTAATAAAATCCACAGATTTAGAACGGAAATATGTCGTAGTGAAAAACAGTTGACAGACTCAATAAGGAGTTTGCGTGCCGCATTGATTAACTGTCATGAGGAGCAACTCGTTGCTCAATTAAAGGAGGCCAATTGTCAGCTTAAGACAATGTTATATAAAAAAGCACAACATAAGCTCTTCTTTCAAGGTCAGAACCGATTTTGTGAGTCTGGTAAAACAGGTAGATTTTTGGCCCGTTTGGTGGCCAACCAGAGAGAGGTCACTACTATAAAAGAAATCAGGAACTCCCAAGGAATTGGGGTGAGAACCGTAGAGGAGATAAGAGAGGAATTCGTGAAATATTACTCTACCCTCTATAAATCTGACTCTATGTTTGGACGTACGGATATGGATCAATATCTCCAACAATTGGCGCTCCCCCAGCTATCTACCCAGGAGAGAGCGATGTTGGACTCCCCTATTCTTTTGGAGGAACTTCAAGAGACTCTTCCGGTATTAAAATATGGTTCTTCGCCTGGCCCAGATGGGCTACCGTTTGAAACTTATAGATACCATGCCAAATCTCTTTTGCCAATTCTACTGCAGATCTTTAATGAATCCTGCGTATGTGGCTCTTTACCATCATCATTCAGAGAGGCAGTAATTATCTTGGTCCTGAAAAAGGACAAGGACCCTTGCGATGTGGGGTCATATAGACGCATATCGCTCTTAAATACGGACTATAAGATCTTTGCAAAAATTCTGGCTAATCGCTTGAAGAGGGTTATAGCCGGTCTGGTTCACCCTGACCAGACGGGCTTTATCCCTAGTCGCCAAATTCAGACGAGCATATATAGGGTCTATTTGAACTTGTCTGTTGGGGGTGGTGTGGACCACTCCATCCTGTCATTAGACGCCGCAAAGGCGTTTGACAGGATGGAGTGGTCTTTTCTCTGGGCTACGATGTCCCACTTCGGTTTTGGAATTCCATTTTTGGAAATGACTCAGATGTTATATGCACAGCCAGTTGCACGTATTAGTATCAATGGTATGAGCTCCTCTCCTGTGTCGATGCTCAGAGGGATGAGACAGGGGTGTCCCCTGTCTCCCCTTCTCTTCGCGCTTTTTATCGAACCATTGGCTTGTCGGATTCGTTTGGAGAATCGTATAGAAGGCTTCGGAGTGGCGGGAGTGAGCGATAAAATAAGCCTATATGCAGACGATGTGATTCTGTTCCTGGATCAGGGATGGAAAATCCTTCCGTATGTCATAGAGGTAATAGAATCTTACGGTAAATTATCAGGATATATGATCAACTGGACAAAGTCATCGCTCCTCCCTCTGAACCGGAAAGCTGTAGATGTGGGGAGCCGAGTCTGTATTTTGGCCCCTAACGATTCTTTGAATTATTTGGGGATTAAGATTGGGGTTCCAATAAGTAGATTTTACGATCTGAATCTTGCCCCAGTTTTGAATAAAGTTAGAACTAAAGTTGGCGCTTGGCGGAAGCTAAGATTGGCACAGACAGACCGAATCGCATTGATCAGGATGATTATTCTACCTATTGTCTTGTTCCCGATGTGTGCTTCCCCTATTTGGATTGACGACATCTTTTTTCATAGATTGGAGACTCTGATTAATGACTTAATCTGGGGTAGGAAGAGGGTTCGTATAAAGCAGAGATATCTATGGTTGTCGGAGGCAGATGGTGGGCTGTCACTACCCTTCTTTCAAGGTTATTATTTTTGTGTACAGATTCAGCGGTGTTGTCATTGGAAAGAGAGTTTATTATCACGATACTTGAATAAAGTTATCGACACACCAATAGAGAATATTTTTGTATGTTTGGAAACTGGTACTATGGGAATGAGGAGGTCCTTGCTGTTCCCTTACTCACTGCAGAGGGTGTGGAACAGGCTGAAGGAGATCCTTAAAGTCTCCGGTCCGCTTGGTTTCACTCCTCTGTGGGGGAACGGGGCGCTGGAGGAGTTCTTCAAAATTACAGATTATGGTTACTGGACACGTAATGGCATCTATATGGTGTCTCACCTTTTTTACTTAGGTCGGTTTAAATCACTTTCGGAATTTGGATTTAATTATTGTTCACCATTGGATGTATTTATGTATACACGTTTGAAACACTTATTTGAAGCCTCTAGGAATAGGGGGTGTATTCTCCCACGAGAGAATATATTCCTTGATTACTGTTATGCCCAGAAGGATGAGAAGGTGAGAATATCTAGATTATACTCTAAACTCCGTATGGCACTGGTGGCTGTAACGCCTTTCAAAAGCCCAAGTAAATGGGAGCAAGAGTTGAATTGCCCCCCTTTACACTGGTCTTCTATTTATAGGAACGTAAGAAGGGCGACAGTCTCCAGTGCACATAGACTAATACAATTCAAGATCCTCCATAGACTCTATTATACGCCCCAAATTCAAGGAAAATTTCCCCAAAATAGGGGTCGGGACTGCTGTTGTCGTAAATGTGGTCATGTTAATGCGGACTATGTCCATTTGCTCTGGAGTTGCAATAAAATAAGTAAATACTGGGGCGAGGTTTTCTCTGCTCTACAAAAAGAATCCTCAATGAAATATAACCCGGGGATATCGACAGTGATCTTAGGAGATTATGGTTCGGAAACAGAAGTCCCCCCCCAGGTTAGACGGATTTGGATGAGGGGTTTGATGGTGGCGAAAGCTATATTGGTAAAGTACTGGGGCTCAGCCTCCCAGCCCTCTTCAAGGGAGTGGGATTTATACCTTCAACAAATCAAAATTTATGAGGATATGGAAAGGAAGCGGAGAGTAGCACGCAGAGCCACGTAGGTAGATATTTCTGAATGTATTTACTGTTATGTTGTATTTGAAGAATTAAGGGGAACGACAGCCAATGGGGGGGGAGGGATATAAGGATATGTATGTTTGTTTTACTATATATACTGACTTACTTTAAATTGGTTTATGTATTAACTTTGTATATTTTCAAAATAAAAATATAAAGAATTAAAAAAAAAAAAAAAAAAGAAATTTAAGTCCCTGTCACCTATGCAGAGTAGGGTTTTTTCATCGCCAGAAATGGGCTAATGTCACCCACCAATGGAACAGATTATTTTTTCATAAATTCCGGTCCCTGTCACCTATGCAGAGCAGGGGTTTATTCATGGCAAAAATTGTGAAATGTCAACCCAAGAATGTAACAGAAAAATTTGTGAAATTTATTAACCTGTCTACTAGGTAGAGAAAGGGGTCGATCACAGCCAGAAATTGTTGAATGTCACCCGAAAATGTAACAGAAAAATGTGTGAAATTTATAAACCTTTAACTAGGTAGAGCAGGGGTATATAACAGCCACAAATTGGTGAATTTCACCTGAAAATGTAACAGACAAATTTATTTTTATTTTTTACCTGTCTACTAGGTATAGCAGTTGTATATCACAGCCAAAAATATTTGAATGTCACCCGAAAATGTAACAGAAAAATTAGTGAAATTTATTAACCTTTAACTAGGTAGAGCAGGGGTATATAACAGCCAAAAATTGGTGAATTTCACCTGAAAATGTAACAGACAAATTTTTTTTTTTTTACCTGTCTACTAGGTATAGCAGTCGTATATCACAGCCATAAATTGGTGAATTTCACCTGAAAATGTAACAGAAAAATTATTATTTTATTTTTACCTGTCTACTAGGTATAGCAGTGGTATATCACACCCAAAAATTGCTGAATTTCACCCGAAAATGTAACAAACAAATTAGTGATTTTTTTTAACCTGTCTACTATGTATATCAGTGGTATATCACACCCAAAAATTGGTGAATTTCACCCAAAAATGTAAATTAGTGAAATGACATAAAATAAAATACGTGGATAGCACCCGACTGTTTAGGGAGGGTGTTGAGGGACTGATGGTCTCCCATCCCCTTCCCCAAGTTTTTATTATGAGGATAGGGCTCCCACCCCCTTGTGTGGCTCGTTATGGCTGTGAAGGGGTTAAAGGGCTGGTAACAGGTTTTTTTTGGGAGACGGAGGGTTAAATAAAATGGTGGAGGGGCTACGGAGCAGAAAGGGGAGGGGTGAATAAGAGGTGATATATGCTCCTTTTATATGCCATCATTGGAGGATCCCTGAAGGCCGCTATTGTCGGATAGCCGCACCTCAGTACATCCCAGTGTTTTCTTACTATCCGTTCAATGTTGGGACTCTTTATAGGATGATACAAAGGGTAACCTATCACTTTTTTGTTTTTGTTTTGTTGTTAACAACTCCTCCCTCTGTATTTTTTTTAGCTCTAATCGCATGTCTATGTACCAAGTTCTTAGGGTAACCTCTATTTCTGAAAGACTCTTCCATATTCTGTAGGGCCTGATCAACATGATCTTCCTTATCCACTATCCTTCTTATTCTCAACATTTGACTGTATGGTAGAGATTTAAGAATTTACCATCCTTCTAGGATGTCCACTGAAAAAATGTAACAGTGTATTCTTGTCAGTTTGTTTAATATTCAAATCAGTGTGTATTTGCCCTCCCTCTATGTATTTCTGAGTATCCAAAAACTGTACCCCCTCTTCAGACGCCGTTAGTGTAAATTGGATCTCCTCATCAAAGGAGTTCAAAAATAGATGGAACTCCATCAATGCATCCATAGATCCAGTCCAGGTGAGGAAAATGTTGTCTATGTATCTCCACCACGTCAACATCTGGCCGAAGTGGGGAGATACATAGACGAGACGCTCCTCAAATGAACGTACAAATATGTTTGCATAGGTGGGCGCGACATTCGAACCCATCACCGCGTCTATCAACTGCAAATAGAACTGCCCTTGAATTGTAATTGTTCCTGAGTGACATCTCTAATAGTTCAGGCAGTTTTCCTTGCTTAAGATGTGTTAATTGCAGACTCATGTACAAGGGGTCTGCATTCACACATCCAAAAACAAATGAGATTTTTGAAATTAAACACTATCTCACATGTGACTCATCTTGGGTCATATATGTATTGTGGTGCCCGTGTAAAATGTTGTACGTGGGGGAAACCACATGCGACATGAAGACCAGGTTAAATAATCACAGGCAGTCTATCAGAAATAAAAGAAAAGACTTACCGGTATCAAAACTATAAGGAGAGTGATTTAAGATTCATGATCTTGGATCACGTAAAACCGCTGGAAAGGGGCGGAGACAGGCTAGTGTTGCTAAAGAAAAATTAACTTAGATGGATTTTTCGTCTGGATAAACTGAAGCCCAAAGGCTTGAATGTTGAGTTCAGGGTAACTGGGGGCATGGTAAGTTAATGCTTTACATCCCATTGCTTGTGTTCTTTTGCATACAAATTATTGTACCAAGTGAATGTAATAGATGCTGGCTCAGTTGTTTTTAAGCACAATGCACTTTATATAACTATGTCACTATTATAATATATCGACACTAAGATTAGTACTGCAGATATGGTAACCTATATGGCTGCTACTGACTACGCACATTGCACTTATGCTGTGGTTCACATTGAAGAGTGTTTTAGACTGAATGAATTGTAACATTGTTAAAAGGGGCGTTTACAGTTTGATCAATTAGTACTGATTGATTTCATGATGTATAAATGTAGGCACTGTTGCACTTTGTAATTCACTTGGCTTGAAAAAGGTTCTGAGAGAGAACCGAAACATTGCTGTATGACATGTGTGAATGAATAGCACATTTTTCACTTTTAAGGAGTGCTGTGGATTTTTGCGACTTGTCTACCACCCAGAATCGAGGTGTTACCGCTGGCACCCACTTTACAGTTGGCAAAGAAGTGCTGCCCTACTTTTTATGTATATGTATATATATATATATATATATATATATATACAGTACAGACCAAAAGTTTGGACACACCTTCTCATTCAAAGAGTTTTCTTTATTTTCATGACTATGAAGGCATCAAAACTATGAATTAACACATGTTGAATTATATACATAACAAACAAGTGTGAAACAACTGAAAATATGTCATATTCTAGGTTCTTCAAAGTAGCCACCTTTTGCTTTGATTACTGCTTTGCACACTCTTGGCATTCTCTTGATGAGCTTCAAGAGGTAGTCCCCTGAAATGGTCTTCCAACAGTCTTGAAGGAGTTCCCAGAGATGCTTAGCACTTGTTGGCCCTTTTGCCTTCACTTTGCGGTCCAGCTCACCCCAAACCATCTCGATTGGGTTCAGGTCCGGTGACTGTGGAGGCCAGGTCATCTGGCGCAGCACCCCATCACTCTCCTTCACGGTCAAATAGCCCTTACTTTCAAAGTTTTCCCAATTTTTCGTCTGACTGACTGACCTTAATTTCTTAAAGTAATGATGGCCACTCGTTTTTCTTTACTTAACTGCTTTTTACTTGCCATAATACAAATTCTAACAGTCTATTCAGTAGGACTATCAGCTGTGTATCCACCTGACTTCTCCTCAACGCAACTGATGGTCCCAACCCCATTTATAAGGCAAGAAATCCCACTTATTAAACCTGACAGGGCACACCTGTGAAGTGAAAACCATTTCAGGGGACTACCTCTTGAAGCTCATCAAGAGAATGCCAAGAGTGTGCAAAGCAGTAATCAAAGCAAAAGGTGGCTACTTTGAAGAACCTAGAATATGACATATTTTCAGTTGTTTCACACTTGTTTGTTATGTATATAATTCCAGATGTGTTAATTCATAGTTTTGATGCCTTCAGTGTGAATCTACAATTTTCATAGTCATGAAAATAAAGAAAACTCTTTGAATGAGAAGGTGTGTCCAAACTTTTGGTCTGTACTGTACATATATTTCCTTTTATTACAGCACCTAAATTGCTGTAGTACAAAGTAACTTCACCACAGAACAGCAATTAAGACATATATTTTTTCAGATTAATATACCCTCCCCAAAAAAATATAACAATCACAATTCACTGCAGAACACCTAATATATAGGACGTACGTTTATTTTCTTTCAAAACACCCTGTAAATAACTCTAATACAATGTAACTTCACCACAGAATGGCAATTAAGATGTAGTCTTTTTCCTATTAATACACCCCAAAAAAAGAAATATAACAATCACAATTCACTGCAGAACAGCTAATAGGACGTACGTTTATTTCCTTTCAATACACCCCGTAAATGGCTATAGTACAATGTAATTTTTCCGCAGAATGGTAATTAAGACATATTCTTTTTCCTAATAATACACCCCAAAAAAATAAAAATAGCAATCACAATTCACTGCAGAACAGCTAATAGGACGTACGTTTATTTCCGTTCAATACACCCTGTAAATGGCTATAGTACAATGTAATTTCTCCGCAGAATGGTAATTAAGACGTATTCTTTTTCCTAATAATACACCCCAAAAAAATAAAAATAGCAATCACAATTCACTGCAGAACAGCTAATAGGACGTACGTTTATTTCCTTTCAATACACCCTGTAAATGGCTATAGTACAACGTAACTTCACCGCAGAATGGCAATTAAAACATACATTTTTTCTGATTAGTAAACCCCCCCCCCAAAAAAAAAAAAAAACAGTCTCAATTCATCGCAGAATGACTAATAGGACATAATTATATTTCCTTTCAATATACCCCGTAAATGGCTGTAGTACAATGTAAGTTACTGCGAAATGGCAATTATGACATATATACATATATATAT
This sequence comes from Bufo bufo, assembly GCF_905171765.1. Taxonomy (NCBI): domain Eukaryota; kingdom Metazoa; phylum Chordata; class Amphibia; order Anura; family Bufonidae; genus Bufo; species Bufo bufo. The sequence goes on along the minus strand of NC_053393.1, from coordinate 457,650,722 downwards.
ATATATATATATGTATAAGAAAGTAGAAAAATGGGCAGCACTCCGGTCTTGTGAAAGAAAATAGGTGATGTTTTATTCACACCCAAACGCAATGCAGCATTTCAGCCCTCTCAATGGAGCCTTTGTCAAGCTAGTGAACACAGTGCTCTCAATACATTATATAGGTGAAACTCATTATAATAAGATGATTGCTCATTAGGAACATATTCAGTGAACAAGAATACAAAACAGTAAAAACATGATTCTTTTTAAAAAAAAATATTACAGTGTGTCAATATATGTGGACCATCATATTGTCCACATATTATATATATAAGCGAGTCAACTATAAATCAGTGTTACATACATAATTAGTGTTAGTCCCCATATATGATACAGCTGTGCAAAACAGTGTTAATCAATTATAAATTAAAAGAGGGACAAACCCACACTATGAAATCCCATGATGCGATCCGATATTGGCGTCCTCTGGTGTGTACTACGCAAGCGCCAGCATACATCAGCGGACCGCGAGAGTCCGCAACATCCCGCGCATGCGCACAATATAGTACTTCAGTGCTGGGATGTTTCCAAAATTCGCGGCTTCTCCCCAAATCCCACGCATGCGCGCGCCAATGGTTCCTGCATCCATCATAATCACAGCAACCTGCTGCGCATGATCAGGAGGTTAGAGACCCATGTTGTCACTATGTGACCATGGTAACCGTGCTGTCGCGTGATATAAGGGATCAGAAAATACATGGAAAACATTGACTGCAGTCAGATCCTTAGGCCAAACCAGACCCAGGTTCCGGTCACTGCGCCTCCGCTTCCAACGATTGTAGACGGGGGCAGTGAGGATGCGGGTGTTACACACAGGCACCAGCAGTAATTTCTGAGTGCATGGGCCTATACGGAACAAGGGACCGGGACATTCTCATGTCACATGTCCCCTGCTCTCCCACTCAACATCATCACACATCCCCCTCTGACCCATATAAAAAAAAACACATTATTCCAAAACTGGATATTAATATACAGTGGAGGAAATAATTATTTGACCCCTCACTGATTTTGTAAGTTTGTCCAATGACAAAGAAATGAAAAGTCTCAGAACAGTATCATTTCAATGGTAGGTTTATTGTAACAGTGGCAGATAGCACATCAAAAGGAAAATCGAAAAAATAACTTTAAATAAAAGATAGCAACTGATTTGCATTTCATTGAGTGAAATAAGTATTTGAACCCTCTAACAAAAAAAGACTTAATACTTGGTGGAAAAACCCTTGTTTGCAAGCACAGAGGTCAAACGTTTCTTGTAATTGATGACCAAGTTTGCGCACATTTTAGGAGGAATGTTGGTCCACTCCTCTTTGCAGATCATCTCTAAATCCCTAAGGTTTCGAGGCTGTCTCTGTGCAACTCTGAGCTTGAGCTCCCTCCATAGGTTTACGATTGGATTAAGGTCCGGAGACTGACTAGGCCACTCCATGACCTTAATGTGCTTCTTCTTGAGCCACTCCTTTGTTGCCTTTGCTGTATGTTTTGGGTCATTGTCGTGCTGGAACACCCATCCACGACCCATTTTCAGTTTCCTGGCAGAGGGAAGGAGGTTGTCGCTCAGGATTTCACGATACATGGCTCCGTCCATTTTCCCGTTTATGCGAATAAGTTGTCCTGTGCCCTTAGCAGAAAAACACCCCCAAAGCAAAATGTTTCCACCCCCATGCTTGACGGTGGGGACGGTGTTTTGGGGGTCATAGGCAGCATTTTTCTTCCTCCAAACACAGCGAGTTGAGTTAATGCCAAAGAGCTCTATTTTGGTCTCATCAGACCACAGCACCTTCTCCCAGTCACTCTCTGAATCATTCAGGTGTTCATTGGCAAACTTCAGACGGGCCTGCACATGTGCCTTCCTGAGCAGGGGGACCTTGCGAGCCCTGCAGGATTTTAATCCATTGCGGTGTAATGTGTTTCCAATGGTTTTCTTGGTGACTGTGGTCCCTGCTAATTTGAGGTCATTAACTAACTCCTCCCGTGTAGTTCTAGGATGCTTTTTCACCTTTCTCAGAACCATTGACACCCCACGAGGTGAGATCTTGCGTGGAGCCCCAGAGCGAGGTCGATTGATGGTCATTTTGTGCTCCTTCCATTTTCGAACAATCGCACCAACAGTTGTCACTTTCTCTCCCAGCTTCTTGCTAATGGTTTTGTAGCCCATTCCAGCCTTGTGCAGGTCTACAATTTTGTCTCTGACATCCTTGGACAGCTCTTTGGTCTTTCCCATGTTGGAGAGTTTGGAGTCTGCTTGATTGATTGATTCTGTGGACAGGTGTCTTTTATACAGGTGACTAGTTAAGACAGGTGTCCTTAATGAGGGTGACTAATTGAGTAGAAGTGTCTAACCACTCTGTGGGAGCCAGAACTCTTAATGGTTGGTAGGGGTTCAAATACTTATTTCACTCAATGAAATGCAAATCAGTTGCTATCTTTTATTTAAAGTTATTTTTTCGATTTTCCTTTTGATGTGCTATCTGCCACTGTTACAATAAACCTACCATTGAAATGATACTGTTCTGAGACTTTTCATTTCTTTGTCATTGGACAAACTTACAAAATCAGTGAGGGGTCAAATAATTATTTCCTCCACTGTATATACAGGTCTCGAGTCCCCTCATCATGTCTTATCATAAAAAATGGATATAGGGAGAAGTCCACAAAATAAATAATATTATATGGGCACAAACAATATATGTAGATCGCATAGAGATTTCATGACGGGCGATGTCCTCTCAGGTAAGACAATGATCTCCATTAAGATAGTCTGAAAACAATGATGATCTGAAAAAAATGAAAAAAGGGGTAAGTAAAGAGCACAATCTTGTCCTACACACTCTCAGATAAAGGTCAAAAATCCCACTGGTACGAGATTATATCACCCTAAAGTCGACATTAAGTCCACGAGGTTTCAAAGTTTGCAGTTTGAAAATCCAATATAGTTCCCGTTGCTTCAGTGTCAGTGACCTGTCACCCCCCCGTCGTGGCATGGTGACCTGGTCAATGACCCTGAAGCGTAAATCCTTCTCAGTATGTCCAACTTCTGCGAAGTGTTTTGACAATGGTAGATCCAGTCTCTTTTTCCTAATTGTGTATCTGTGGTTATTTAATCTTGTCTTAACGTCCCATGTCGTCTCTCCCACGTAGAGAAGACCACAGGGACATTCCAATAAATACACTACATAGGAGGAATCACAGGTCACATGATGTTTAATTGTATGATTTTTTCCTGTCTGAGGATGCGTGAAGGAGGCCCCCCTTAACATAAGTGGGCAGTTCACGCATCCATGGCAGGGGAAGCAGCCTTTTCTGGATGCACCAAAATATGTGCTAAAGGAGATCTTACTAGTCCCGATGTATGCCCGTACTAACTGATCTTTAATGTTGCGTGTACGTCTATAGGACATCATTGGGGGATTGGCAAATTTGGGAATGCATTTGAAGTTGCTGCCCAAAATGGGCCAATGCCTCTTCAAAATGTCACCGATTTTATTGCTCAGGGGTGAAAACCGTGTAATAAATGGGATACGTTTAGTGTCCCTTATCCCGTTTACCTCTTTTTCTAATAGAGTTTTTCTGGACTGCTGCATGGCCTTCACTGTGTGTTGTTCCACCAGTTTATTAGGGTACCCTCTCTCAATAAATTTATGGCCCATAGTGTTGAGCCTATCCACTGTCTCTAGCTCTCCTTGTACTATTCTTCTGACGCGACGCAACTGGCTATAAGGTAATGATCTAACCATGCTCCTGGGGTGGCAACTGTCATATCTCAAAAGTGTGTTTTTGTCCGTTTTTTTAACGAATAGGTCAGTGTGTAAACAATCACCCTGTCTACTCACGGTCACATCGAGAAACTCAATCTTTGTCTCAGAGGAAACCAGTGTAAACTTGACCTCAGGGTCAATCTCATTGAGGAAATCGCCAAATTGGCGTAATTCCTCGATAGAGCCCGTCCACACTAGGAAGATGTCGTCTATGTAACGCCACCACCCCAGAACTTGTCTGAAGTGGTGGCTAACATAGACGTACATCTCCTCTAAATGCGACATATAAATGTTAGCGTAATTTGGCGCTACATTTGAGCCCATTGCGGTCCCGCGTAATTGGACAAAGTACTCATCCTGAAATAAAAAGTAGTTACAGGTGAGCACGATGTCCAAGAGTGTGATCAAAAATTCCTTACATTTCAAGGAGTACGATGAGTCAGCCAAACAATCCTTGACTGCACTCACCCCCCTAGCATGCGAAATAGATGTATACAAGCTGACCACATATATATATATATATTTATTATTTTTTTCTTCCTATTAATACACCCCCCCAAAAAAAGGAAAACAATGTAAAATCACTGCAGAACGGCTAATAGGACATATGTATATTTCCTATTAATACACCCCGTAAATGGCTGTAGTACAAAGTAACTTCACCGCAGAATGGCAATTAAGACATATTCTTTTTCCTAATAATACACCCCAAAAAAAGAAATATAATAATCACAATTCACCGCAGAACGGCGAATAGGACGTACGTATATTTCCTTTTAATACACACCGTAAATGGCTGTAGTAGAATGTAACTTCCCCGCAGAACGGCAACGAATTTTTATATCCACTGTATATTGCCTTTTAATACACCCCGTAAACGGCTCTAGTACAATGTAAGTTACTGTTGAATGGCAACTATGACATATATATATATATATATATATATATATATATAAAAAAAAAATTCTCCTATTAATACACACCCCCAAAACAGGAAAACAATGTAAAATCAACGCAGAACGGCAAATAGGATGTACGCATCTTTCCTAATAATACACCCCTGTAAATAGCTGTAGTACAATGTAACTTCACCGCATAATGGCAATTATGACATATATTTTTTTTCTTTTTTTTTTCTATTAATACACCCCCCAAAAAAAGTAAAACAATGGAAAATCAACGCAGAAAGGCTAATAGGATGTACGTATCTTTCCTATTAATGCATGCCGTAAATGGCTGTAGTACAATGTAACTTCACCACTGAACGGCAATTATAACATATATTTTTTCCTATTAATACACCCCACAAAAAATGTAAACCAATGTAAAATCAACACAGAGCGGCTAATAGGAAGTATGTATATTTCCTATTAATACAACCCATAAATGGCTGTATCACACAGAACTTGCATCCCAATAACAAGCAAGCTTTGCTGGAATTACTGATGTATCATAATAGAGCAAACAACCTAAAAGCAGCAGTATAACTGCAATTTGGATCCCCAATTGCAAGGTGAAATAGAATCGCTGCTATTACCCAGGCTGTACACTATTACACTATTGCACCTTGTTCTTCTTTTATAGCGTAGATGATGCCTCTATATCCTTTCCCTACACCTTGAGTAATCTTTCCCTGAATTTCTAAATAGTTTTTTTTTAGCACAATGAAGTCTTTCCTAGCACTGTCCTTAGCGCCTGCTAACGACTCTCTTTGCACTAAGTACACTGGAAAATGTCTGAATCCAAGAAGGCTGAGGCTATTTATAAGGCTGTGACATCACAGGGCTGGGTGGCTGCTGATTGGCTGCATGCATGGCATTGTGGGTGGTCCCGAGTTCTTCGCTCCATGTCCTAACATGCAGCAGCCATTTTAGGAAAAAAATATATTCGTTAAGAAGAAGCTTGAGGAAATTCGGCTTTGGTGCAAATCTAATTTTTCATGAAATTTGAATCGAATTCCAATTTGTCAAACTTCGATTCGCTCATCTCTAGTAACTAGGAGCAGCACAATATATGTGCAGGGTCTGCTCTCCTGAATGTAGATGGCCAGCAGCATAGATAGGTTTAAAGTATAACCTGCCTTACTGAGACCACCTTAGTGCTGGTAGGCGGGCAACAGATGTGTTTTTATCAAAATATATTGTCTGAGAGTCTCAGATTTTATCATATAAGAATGAGGGATTAGTCCATATATAATGCTTGCATCTGTTGTTTTAGTGCATTATGTTCTGTTGTTTTCTGTGATTTTTTTCAACATATAATAACATATTACCAGGACTAAACAAGTTAGAAACCAATTCCTCAGGCGCCTTCCCATAGAGAAAGATGCCATATATACGTACACTTTAATTTAGTCATGCTGTATTCTTCTCAGGACATTTTTAGCCTTCAGAATATTAAAAGAGGAACATATATCACCAATCCACAGGGAAGGTGAAAAAGTTAGGATTTCTGGGGATGTGAATGAAGTGGTAGTGCACATGCGTCCCCACAAGTGATGGACGAACATCAGCCGGGACGGTTCGCAAACGCGATCGCACGAACGCCATCAAATGTTTGCGAATGTTAAGTTCGCGGCAGGACCCATTCACTTTAATGGCAGACGAACCTGAAAATCCTTCAGCTCATATTTGCAGCCACCAAATACTTAGTAGAAGTGCAAAAATAGTTCCACAACATGGATAGTGAAATACTAGAGGAGGATAAATGACAAAAATTCCAACAAAAAATATGTATCTTAATCAGGAGACATTTTTATGCGTCTTAAAGTGAAATTCGCTAAAATGTGCCCTGTTGGAGTCTAGAAATTTTTTATTTTAGGCCTTAAAATAGGCATTCACCTGACATAAAAGAAATTCTGAATATGTGGCTCGAGGTACATCATGCGGTCAATAGAGAAAAATGTTACTGTAGGCCACTGGAGTACAGGCCCCAAAAATTAGGCATTCACCGTACAGAAAATAAGTGATTATGTGGCCGAGGTATATTACATGGTCAATGGATATTAATTTTACTGAAGGCCACTACAAATAAAGGTCAAAAATATATGTTTAAAAGAACTAAAAATATAAAATTGGATTAAAAACATGGCTAACGAAATCCCCCCTCTTGAAAAAAACCCTTATGATAATAGCTGAAATTCGATAACACATGGTCGTCACTGGTGTTGAATTCCTCCGAGGCCCCAACAATTATTCATTCACCGTACAGAAAAGAACAAGTAAGTACTGTATTTTTTGCCCTAAAAGACGCACCTGCCCATAAGACGCACCTAGGTTTTTGAGGAGGAAAATATATTTTGAACCAAAAGGTGTGCTTTTGGTGGGTTTCTGAACTAATGGTGGTCTGTGGATGACACTATTATGGGGGATCTGTAGATGACACACTGTTATGGGGATCTGTGGATGACACATTGTTATGGAGGGGATCTCTGGATGGCACTGTTATGGGGGATCTCTGCATGGCACTGTTATGGGGACATCTATGGATGACACTGCTATGGGTACATCTTTGGATGACACTGCTATGGGGGGATCTGTGGATGACACTGCTATGGGGGGATCTGTGGATGAAACATATATAGCATCTTATGCTATGTGCCATCCACAGATCCCCCCATAACAGTGTCTCTGCAGTGTGAATGACCCCCAATACATCTGGATTAGGAATGACAGCGGGGACCGGTGCATTTCCTGTATTCTAAAGCATCGGCCCCACTCACTGTTGTATAATCTTATCTAACCTGCATTCTTAAGATATAATAATGTGTAATCCAGCTATATTACTTACAACTAAGTTCCATAGCAGAAAGGAGGGAGGAGGCAGGCCAGGAGGACGGGCGGGCGACGCGCCACTCACTATGTCACGTGCCCGTGCCGCCTGCTTCATTCATAAAGTGGGTGGCGCAGGCGCATGACGTAGTGAGTGACACGCCGCCTGCCCGCCCGCCCTCCCGGCCTGCATCCTACCTCCTCTCTGCTACATAACTTAGTTGTAAGTAATACAGCTGGATTACACATGATTATTATAGCTTAACAATGCCTACAGGTTAGATAAGATTTTACAACAGTGAGCGAGGCCGGTGCAATAAAATACAGGGACTGCACCGGTCCCCGCTGTCATTCCTAATCCAGATGCCGGCCCCCAGCCCCTCCTCCGTCTCAGTTGATACACCCGCCGACCGCGCTGTGCGACATCGCGGCGGCCGTGTATCATTGTAAATTGCAGCATTCGTCCCATAAGACGCACTGCTATTTTCCCACTTTGGGGGGGGGGGGGCAGAGCATCTTATAGGGCAAAAAATACGGTATGTGGCTGTAGGTAGATTACACGGTCATTGGATATCAATTTTACAGCAGGCCAGTGGACTACAGGTTCCAAAAAATATTCATTCACCGGACAGAAAAGAGCAATTGATAATGTGGCTGAAAGTACATTAGGCGGTCACAGTATAACAATTTTACTGCTGGCCAGTTAGATTACAGGCCCCAAAAATTATGCATTCTCCGTACAGAAAAGATCAGGTGATTATGTGGGTGGAGGTATATTAGACGGTCAATGGATATCAATTTTACTGTTGGCCACTACAAATACAGGTCAAATACATACAGTACAGACCAAAAGTTTGGACACACCTTCTCATTCAAAGAATTTTCTTTATTTTCATGACTATGAAAATTGTAGATTCACACTGAAAGCATCAAAACTATAAATTAACACATGTGGAATTATATACATAACAAACAAGTGTGAAACAACTGAAAATATGTCATATTCTAGGTCAGTGATCAGCAACCTTCAGCACTCCAGTTGTTGTGAAACTACAGTTCCCAGCATGCTCCATTCATTTCTATGAGAGTTCTTAGAAGAGCAGAGCAAGTATGCATGCTGGGAGTTGTAGTTTCACCACAGCTGGAGTGCCGGAGGTTGCCTACCCCTGTTCTAGGTTCTTCAAAGTAGCCACCTTTTGCTTTGATTACTGCTTTGCACACTCTTGGCATTCTCTTGATGAGCTTCAAGAGGTAGTCCCCTGAAATGGTTTTCACTTCACAGGTGTGCCCTGTCAGGTTTAATAAGTGGGATTTCTTGCCTTATAAATGGGGTTGGGACCATCAGTTGCGTTGAGGAGAAATCAGGTGGATACACAGCTGATAGTCCTACTGAATAGACTGTTAGAATTTGTATTATGGCAAGAAAAAAGCAGCTAAGTAAAGAAAAACGATTGTCCATCATTACTTTAAGAAATTAAGGTCAGTCAGTCAGCTGAAAAATTGGGAAAACTTTGAAAGTAAGGGCTATTTGACCATGAAGGAGAGTGATGGGGTGCTGCGCCAGATGACCTGGCCTCCACAGTCACCGGACCTGAACCCAATCGAGATGGTTTGAGGTGAGCTGGACCGCAGAGTGAAGGCAAAAGGGCCAACAAGTGCTAAGCATCTCTGGGAACTCCTTCAAGACTGTTGGAAGACCATTTCAGGGGACTACCTCTTGAAGCTCATCAAGAGAATGCCAAGAGTGTGCAAAGCAGTAATCAAAGCAAAAGGTGGCTACTTTGAAGAACCTAGAATATGACATATTTTCAGTTGTTTCACACTTGTTTGTTATGTATATAATTCCACATGTTTTAATTCATAGTTTTGATGCCTTCATAGTCATGAAAATAAAGAAAACTCTTTGAATGAGAAGGTGTGTCCAAACTTTGGTCTGTACTGTATGTTTAAAAGAACTAAGAATATAAAATTGGATTAAAAACATGGCTAACGAAATCCCTTCTCTTGAAAAAAAAAAACCTAATAATAAAAGTTGAAACACGTGGTCGTCACAGGTGTTGAATTCCTCCAAGACCCAAACATTTGGCATTCAACGGACAGAAAATTCCTTTTATGTCTCATTATTTACATAAGACAGGGACCATTCTTTGTTCTTCGTGTTGTAGGATATGTGTGGGCTGGCATGAGTAAATTCATTTAAACGTGGTCATCACAGGTGTTGAATTCCTCCGAGATCCATGCCTCATTCATTTTTAGAAATATGAGGTAGTCCACACTGTCGTGAGCTAGGCGAATGCGCTCATCGGTCACGACCCCCCCCCCCTGCAGCGCTGAACGTCCTTTCGGACAGGACACTGGACGAGGGGCAAGCCAAGAGTTCCATAGCAAATTGTGCCAGCTCTGGCCACAGGTCAAGCCTGCACACCCAGTAGTCCAGCGGTTCCTCGCTTCTCATAGCATCCACATCGGCCGTTAACCCAATGTAGTTGGACACCAGTCTCGGCGTTCCCTGAGGCTGGATCTGGAGGGCGGCTGTCGATGGGATGGCTGAAAAAATGATCTCATACACTGCGTGCAGAATTATTAGGCAAATGAGTATTTTGACCACATCATCCTCTTTATGCATGTTGTCTTACTCCAAGCTGTATAGGCTCAAAAGCCTACTACCAATTAAGCATATTAGGTGATGTGCATCTCTGTAATGAGAAGGGGTGTGGTCTAATGACATCAACACCCTATATTAGGTGTGCATAATTATTAGGCAACTTCCTTTCCTTTGGCAAAATGGGTCAAAAGAAGGACTTGACAGGCTCAGAAAAGTCAAAAATAGTGAGATGTCTTGCAGAGGGATGCAGCACTCTTAAAATTGCAAAGCTTCTGAAGCGTGATCATCGAACAATCAAGCGTTTCATTCAAAATAGTCAACAGGGTCGCAAGAAGCGTGTGGAAAAACCAAGGCGCAAAATAACTGCCCATGAACTGAGAAAAGTCAAGCGTGCAGCTGCCAAGATGCCACTTGCCACCAGTTTGGCCATATTTCAGAGCTGCAACATCACTGGAGTGCCCAAAAGCACAAGGTGTGCAATACTCAGAGACATGGCCAAGGTAAGAAAGGCTGAAAGACGACCACCGCTGAACAAGACACACAAGCTGAAACGTCAAGACTGGGCCAAGAAATATCTCAAGACTGATTTTTCTAAGGTTTTATGGACTGATGAAATGAGAGTGAGTCTTGATGGGCCAGATGGATGGGCCCGTGGCTGGATTGGTAAAGGGCAGAGAGCTCCAGTCCGACTCAGACGCCAGCAAGGTGGAGGTGGAGTACTGGTTTGGGCTGGTATCATCAAAGATGAGCTTGTGGGGCCTTTTCGGGTTGAGGATGGAGTCAAGCTCAACTTCCAGTCCTACTGCCAGTTTCTGGAAGACAACTTCTTCAAGAAGTGGTACAGGAAGAAGTCTGCATCCTTCAAGAAAAACATGATTTTCATGCAGGACAATGCTCCATCACACGCGTCCAAGTACTCCACAGCGTGGCTGGCAAGAAAGGGTATAAAAGAAGAAAATCTAATGACATGGCCTCCTTGTTCACCTAATCTGAACCCCATTGAGAACCTGTGGTCCATCATCAAATGTGAGATTTACAAGGAGGGAAAACAGTACACCTCTCTGAACAGTGTCTGGGAGGCTGTGGTTGCTGCTGCACGCAATGTTGATGGTGAACAGATCAAAACACTGACAGAATCCATGGATGGCAGGCTTTTGAGTGTCCTTGCAAAGAAAGGTGGCTATATTGGTCACTGATTTGTTTTTGTTTTGTTTTTGAATGTCAGAAATGTATATTTGTGAATGTTGAGATGTTATATTGGTTTCACTGGTAAAAATAAATAATTGAAATGGGTATATATTTGTTTTTTGTTAAGTTGCCTAATAATTATGCACAGTAATAGTCACCTGCACACACAGATATCCCCCTAAAATAGCTAAAACTAAAAACAAACTAAAAACTACTTCCAAAAATATTTAGCTTTGATATTAATGAGTTTTTTGGGTTCATTGAGAACATGGTTGTTGTTCAATAATAAAATTAATCCTCAAAAATACAACTTACCTAATAATTCTGCACTCCCTGTATATGAAGTGACCAACACATCTTCAAACCACCCTCTTCTTGCATGCGCTGTTGGATTAGTACCCGCAAGTGTTTCTCTGTTAATGGAAATTCCTGTCAGCGCCCACAAAAGAAGAATGCAGCATTTTTTCTCGAAGCAAGGCCTGGAAGTGCTGCATTCTCACAGGCGTCTGTGATGCTGGTAACATGTCCGCCAGAATCCTGTTGACTCCTGTTGACTTGTCTCAGATGGAGTAGCCCCCCTGGGAATTCATCCAGTATTGCGACTTCCTCATCGTCCTGCTCCTCGACGGCTTGATTAATGACACAATGCAATGCACGCTCCAGAATGAAGGCGTAAGGTACGATGTCACTGATGGCGCCCTGGCTGCGACTGACCAGTTTGGTGATCTCTTTAAATGGCCGCAGAAGTCTGCATGTGTCGCACATGAGCAGCCGCTGGCACGGTGAAAAAAAAACAATCTCCCCAGAACCTGTCTTGCCGCAGAATACGAACAGGTAGTTAACTGCACGTTTCTGCTGGAGCAGCCTATCAAGCATATACAAGGTGGAGTTCCAGCGCGTCGGGCAGTCACAAATCAGACATCTGACGGGCGACATCTGGTGTTGCTGCTGAACGTCAGCAAGGCAAGCCATGGCCATGTAAGATCTTCTAAAATGGCCAGAGATTTTCCTTGCCTGCCGCAAGACATCCTGGACCCCGGGGAATATGGCAACAAATCGCTGCATGACTAAGTTCAGGACGTGTGCCATTCACGGCACATGTGTCATTTTGCCCTGTTTCAGCACATTCAGGAGATTGGCACCGTTGTCACACACCACTTTACCAACTGTCAAATTTAGCGGGTTTAGCCACTGATCAACCTGTGACTGCAGAGCTGAAAGGAGTGCAGGATCGGTGTGGCTCTTGGCTTCCAGGCACAACAGCCGCAGCACAGCATGGCAACGTCTCATCTGGCACGTCAAATAGGTTCTGGGAGCTTGGGGGGTGCAGCGGAAGAGGCGGTAGCAGTGGAAAAGGAGGAGCACAGGCTGCAGATGGCAACACTATTGTCAGCAGTGGACACGTTAAAAAAAGCCCACACTGCGGAGCCATGTGCCAGCGTCCTGGGAGCGCCAGATGTGACCGTGCATGGTGGATCGCTCGTTCCAAATACATTAGCAGTCTGCTTTTTGACTCCTGTGCACTGTAAGTTATGCCTACTTCTCCTCCTTCTCCTCCCTATCTGCTGCTCCTTCTCTCCCTCTGAACTCCTCTCCTCTTCTTCTCTTGTGGGCACCCACGTGACGTCCATCGACATGTCTTCATCGTCACCTTCACCACCACTGACATTAGAGATCTTGGAGTAGGCAGCAACAGCGGGGACCACCCTCCTTGAACTGATCTGGGTACTGTCGTCAGACTGCTGGGTGGTGACCGTTGATACCTCCTCTTCCTGATCCGATGCCAAGAATGGCTGTGCATCGGTAAGATCTTGAAATAGATGGGAAAATAATTCCTCTGACTCAAGCGGAGGGGATATGGTGGTGGTGGTGTCTTTGGGGGTGCACACATTAGAGAGTGAGGAGGGTGCAGATACGGAGGATGAGGAGGGTGCAGAAGCGGAAGGCTGAGTGAGCCACTCAACCAACTCTGCTGCGTCCTTTGACTGGTATATCACACCAGTTGAAATTATTTGTTCCAAGAGCGTTTGCCCCTCTGTATAGCTGCAGTATCGCTGCAGAAACGCACACAACTTCTGCACGATACAAATGCACTATAATATACTTTCTATGTTAGAAAGTATATTATAAGTACATTGTACTACAGCCATTTAAGGGGTGTATTAATAGGAAATATACCTCCGTCCTAGTAGACGTTCTGCAGTGAATTTTGTTTGTTTTCTTTTGTGGGGGGCGGGGGGGAATTAATAAGAAAGAAAAAAAGAAAAAATATATGTTAGAATTGCCGTTCAGCAGTGAAGATACATTGTACTACAGCCATTTAGGCTAGCGTTTGGTGTCTCTAACAGTCTGTTCCTGTTCCACAAAGCAACCTCTCCCTAGCCTTGCAAAAGACTGAATGTAAAATGGCGGCCAGATCGGGTTTATTTATAAGGTAGGGGGTATGTCTATGTGCTGAAATGTCTCAACTGTCTGTCCTGTACCACCTGATGGATGAGTCATAGGTCAAAGTTCTTCACAATGTAAAAGAATATGACGCCGGCGGACATCGCCATATGTTCGCCCATTCGGCGAACCGCAAACAAGAAAAGTTTGCCGCAAAACGACCGCCGGGCGAACCGCAAGGCCATCTCTAGTCACCACTGCTCCATTGCCTTCTATAGGACTGCCAAGTTCAGCAGGTGGCTATCTCTGTCAGTCCTATAGAAGTGAAGGGAGTGGTGGTCATGAATTCACACCACCACTCAGTTCACACAGGAGACCTGGAGAACCTTGTTCTTGCGATTGTTGCAGTCCCAATGGTTGGACACCAGTAATCGTACATTTGTCACCTATCATGTTGATGATAAATGGGTGATAAATGTTTTCCATGGGCCAACCCTTTAATCGGGAATAGCTATTTTATATTGCATACATAAAATTTCTAATTCATTTAAAAAAATCTAATTTTACCTAATTGTGTACATACCTCTGTTTAGTTATTAAAAGACCCACCCTACATTTTTCATTTCTAAACCATGTACTGTGCATACTGAGCACATAATAGTCTCAAGTGGAAGAAAATCTATTTCCCTAAGAGAAAAATAGCCTTACTGTTAAACATTTGCCAGACCTGCTGGAAGAATATCAACTAGTTTAAGGATTCCTGCCTCTCTCAGCAGTTTATTGTGCACAATGAAGTCTAATGCTTATCAGCAGTATACTGAATGAATGAGGGACTATGTATTCTGTAATAGCCTATTAAAGGCAATAAGGACTGGAATGCCTTTTGAAAGACAACTAGACCATACACGACTGCTTTATATGGAATCAAAAATAGCTGATTGCATATATTCTTTTCAGTTCAAAATGTAAAAATATGAATAGATCAAATCTTGTTATATACTGATGAATGTAGCATTCATTTTTCTACCAATGTTGGTTATAACTGATAGAGATGAGTAAATAGAAGCTAATGAAGTGGCATTCAATCCAAATTTCAAGAAAAATTTTATTCGCACCGAAGCCAAATTTCACGCTTCATGGTAATGAATCACATTTTTTCCAAAAATGGCTGCTGCACATGTTAGGACATGGAGCAAAGAACTCTGGGAATGAGGGACAACAATGCCATGCATGCAGCCACTCAGCAGCCAGACAGCTCCTGTGATGTCACAGCCCTATAAATAGCCTCAGCCATCTTGGATTCGGCCATTTTCCGATGTGCTTAATGCAGGGAAAAACGTCAGCAGGCGCTAGGGACAGTGCTAGGAAAGACTTTATTGTGCTGAAAAATCGATTTAGAAGTTCATGGAAAGATTATTCAAGATGTAGGGAAAGGATAGGGAGGAATAATCCGCACTATAAAAGAAGAACATGGTGAAATAGGAGAGTGTACAGCCTGGGTAACAGGAGCGATTACTATTACACCTTGCTGCACTAATTGGGGATCCAAATTACTGCTGCTTTTAGGTTGTTTGCACTATATGATGCATCAGTAATTCCAGCAAACCTTGCTTGTTATTGGGGTGCAAGTTATGTGTGATATAGCCGTTCTGCATTGATTTTACGTTGTTACATTTTTTTTTAGGGTGTATTAATAGGAAAAAAAGGAAAAAATATATGTCATAATTGCCGTTCTGCGGTGAAGTTTACGGGGTGTATTAATAGGAAATATACCTCCGTACTAGTAGCCGTTCTGCGGTGAATTTTGATTGTTATACTTTATTGGGGGGTTTATTAATAGGAAAAAGAATATGTCTTAATTGACGTTCTGCGGTGAAGGTATATTGTACTACAGCCATTTATGGGGTGTATAGTAAATATACCTCCGTCCTAGCAGACGTTCTGCGGTGAATTTTGTTTGTTTTCTTTTGTGGGGGGCGGGGGGGGAATTAATAAGAAAGAAAAAAAAGAAAAAATATATGTTATAATTGCCGTTCAGTGGTGAAGTTACATTGTACTACAGCCATTTAGGAGGTGTATTAATAGGAAAGAAACGTGCGTCCTAGTAGCCGTTCTGCGGTGAATTTTGATTGTTACACTTCTTTTTGGGAAAGAAGGAAAAATAATACGTTTTAATTGCCGTTCTGCTGTGAAGTTACACAGCCATTTACAGGCACTGAAGTGTGGAGCTGTAACTACGGTCCAATACAATATGTGTCCTTTGCGGCCCACTGGGTAAATGTGGTTCCTGGCCAGCCACACCAGCAACTTGGCCAGGTGAAGCCGCTTCCGCCTCCACGTTCTCACGCCATTGGTCTTGCGACAATGTCCACCTCTGCCTCCTCATTCTCCACTGTCTCCTCAGCCTCCACTGCAGGGACGATTCACAGTGCTCCACCAGCATACCACATGTGCACACTGTTCTGCACCTAGTTTGCCTGGGCAAATGTAGTCACACAGGGGAGGAACTGCTCCGCGTCCTTCATCAAAAAAATGGAATCCTGGCTTTCTCCTTGACAACTCAAAATCAGAACCATGGTGACCGACAATGGGAAGAACATAGTGTCGGCGTTGCGTTAAGGAGGGTTGAGCCATGTGCCCTGCATGGCGCAAGTGTTCAATCTGGTTGTACAGCGGTTCCTAAAGTCTTCATCCCATCTGCAAGCCATCCTGAAAATGGCCAGGAAATATTGCATGCACTTCAGCCACTCGTACATCGCAAAGCACACCCTCCTTGAGCTGCAGCGGCAGAACAGTGTCCCCCAACATAGGTTAAATGCGAAATTGGAATTCCACCCTCTATACGTTGGGTTGATTATATGAACAGAAAAAGGCCATAAACGATTTCTTGATGATATAGGCGGACAGAGGTACTCCCCTGTGTAACTCCGATGTCAGCCAGTGGCACCTGCCTCATGCTCGGGCCCTTTGAGGAGGCCACTTTATTTTTAGTCACCAGGACTATGGGATGAACAACATGATTCCATTGATTCATGTCCTATAACAGATGCTGCTAAATCTGGCTGGCCATAGGATATGAGACTTGGTGACTACATCTCACGGCCACATGAGCCCTGTGGGGGCTGAACTAGAGGAGGAGGAGGACATTTGAGCACAAGTAATGCGTATAGAAATAGCTGGTTTTTCTACACAGGTGACAGGAGAGGAGCAGCCGGAGGAGCTACAGGGCGATGAGGAAGATGAGCAGATGGCCCAGACACACCGTGGCAGTATGCAGTGGAGATGGAAGCAGGGAGTCCCTCTGAATCACTTGCTCAAATGGCTCAACGTATGCCTAGTTGCTTGCGCAGTGACAGCCGAATTGTCACCATTTGGCAGAGGGATGACTGGCTGTCCACCATGTTAGACCTTCACTACCGGTTCAAAATGGGGGCCTATTTTACACCCGCTGAGAGGGAGGACAAACTGAACTACTATTGAGACATCCTATGTAGTCAGTTGGCCGCTGCCTATATGCTCCATCGTCCATCTTCACGCAGGTCTGACCGGGGGGGGGGGGTCCCTCTGAGCTCACGTTCCACTGCCATGACTGCTGAGGGGGGGGTAAAAACTCCATCAGCAGCAACTTAAGTCTTGAGTCGCTGATGAGCAGTTTTCTTCACCTGCCTACTGAAGAAACTACTCACCAGCAGCAGCAGCAGCTAGACATAGAGCAGTACCTGAACCAGCAGTTTGTGGAATACATGGAGTGCACCCTGCCACCCCACATCAAAGATCCCCTGGGATACTGGGCAGCCAAACTCGATTTGTGGCTGCAACTGTCCGACTTAGCCCTGGACAAGCTTTCCTGCCCAGCCAGCAGTGTGGCATCAGAGTGGGTGTTTAGTGCGGCTGGGGCCATAGTTATCCCAAGGAACTTTGTTCGTTTGCTGTTTGCCGAACAGGTGCCATATTCTTTGAATTGTGCAGAACTTTGACCCATGACACATCCATCAGGTGGGACAAGACAGCCAATTGAGATGTTTCAGCACATGAACACACCCTCTACCCTATAAATAAACCCGATCTGGCTGCCATTTTACATTGTGTTTTTTGCCAGTGTAGGGAGAGGTTTCTGTGTGTAGAAGGGACAGACTGTTAGAGAGTATAGAGACACCAAACGCTAGCTAATAGGGCCACAAAAGTCCTTTTAAGGACTGGCATAGGTGTGCTATCGATAGGTGTGACATACTGAAGGGTGTAATATACTTATAATATAATTTCTAACATAGAAAGTATATTATAGTGCATTTGTATTGTGCAGCAGTTGTGTGCGGTTCTGCTGCGATACTGCAGTTATACAGAGGGACAAACGCTATTTGAACAACTAATTGCAACTGGTCTGCTATACCAGTTGCCCCCCAAAAAAATCTGATTGAGGCAGGGGTGTGATATACCTATAATATAATTTCTATATAGTGCATTTGTATTGTGCAGAATTTGTGTGCGGTTCTGCTGAGATACCGCAGCTATACAGAGGGACAAACGTCATTGGAACAACTAATTGCAACCGGCGTGATATAACAGTTGCCCCCAAAAAAATCTGATTGTGGCAGGGGTGTGATATACCTAGAACATAATCTCTATATAGGGCATTTGTATTGTGCAGCATTTGTGTGCGGTTCTGCTGAGATACCGCAGCTATACAGAGGGACAAACGCCATTGGAACAACTAATTGCAACTGGTGTGATATACCATTTGTCCCCCAAAAAAATCTGATTGAGGCAGTGATTGTGATATACCATAATCTAATTTCTATATAGTGCATTTGTATTGTGCAGCATTTGTGTGCAGTACTGTTTAGATACTGCAGCTATACAGAGGGACAAACTCCATTGGAACAACTAATTGCAACTGGTGTGATATACCAGTTGCCCCTAAGAAAATCTGATTGAGGCAGGGGTGTGATATACCTATAATATAATTTCTATATAGTGCATTTGTATTGTGCAGAATTTGTGTGCGGTTCTGCTGAGATACTGTAGCTATACAGAGGGACAAACGTCATTGGAACAACTAAATGCAACTGGTGTGATATACCACTTGCCCCCCAAAAAATCAGATTGAGGCAGTGGTTGTGATATACCTATAATATAATTTCTGTTTGGTGAATGAATAATTTTTGGGGCCTGTAGTCCACTGGCCTGCAGTAAAATTGATATCCATTGACCGTCTAATATACCTCCGGCCACATAATCACTTGATCTTTTATGTATGGTGGAATGCATAATTTTTGGGGCCTGTAATCTAACTGGCCAACAGTAAAATTGTTATACGGTGAGTCGGTGACCGCCTAATGTACAGTACCTCCATCCACATTATCAATTGTTCTTTCCTGTCCAGTGAATGCCTAATGTTTGGGGCCTGTACTACACTGGCCTGCAGAAAAATTGATATTGAATGAACTTCTAATATACCTCCAGCCACATAATTACTTGTTCTTTTCTGTCCAGTGAAAGCCTAATGTTTGGGACCTGTGACAACCACGTGTTATAGAATTTCAACTAATAACATTTGGGGTCTTTTCAAGAGGGGGGATTTCTTTAGCCATGGTTTTAATCCAATTATATATTTTTGTTCTATTAAACATATGTATTTGACATCTATTTGTACTGGCCTGCAGTAAAATTTATATCCATTGACCGACCGTCTAATAAACCTCCAGCCACATAATCACTTGATCATTTATGTACGGTGAATGCATAATTTTTAGGACCTGTAATCTAACTGGCCAACAGTAAAATTGTTATACGGTGACCGCCTAATGTACTTCCAGCCACATTATCATTTGTTCTTTTCTGCACGGTGAATGAATTATTTTTGGGGCCTGTAGTCCACTGGAGTAAAATGATATCTAATCATCGTCTAATATACCTCCAGCCACAACATAATTACCGTATTTTTCGCCCTATAAGATGCCCTTTCCCCCCCCAAAAGTGGAGCAAAAATAGCAGTGCATCTTATGGGGCAAATGCTGCAATTTGCAATGATACACAGGTGCCGCGATGCCGCACAGTGAGGTTGGCGTGTGTATCAACTGAGAGGGATTATGGGCTGGGGGCCGGCATCTGGATTAGGAATGACACCGGGGACCTATGGATTTATCTGTCCCCTGATGATTTGGCTTATGACTTGGTCATTGAAACGCGTCGGGACGAGTGTTCTGGGCATACTTGTGTGTGTACCCCCGCTGTGTGTTACTCCCCTGACGAAGCTGGGCAGTCATCGCCGCTATTTATAAGGGACACTCAAGGACATACAGACAGGGTTTGAATTTGAGTTAGAACATAGGGAGATATAGGGGAAGAGACCCAGTATCTGTCTCCCTCTTGATTTATATCCCTATTCTTCTAACTCGCCCTCATAGCATTTGTTAATATCCTACATTTGCCTATACCTTCACCATTCGGTGTTGCATGGTCACTGGTGCATGCATGTTTTTAATTTGACAATTGTTTATGGGCTTATTATATTAAATATCATTATTAAAAGCTAAGTGTTAAGGTAACCTCAGTACTCCCGTGATCTTCAAATACAGTACAGCAGACTAGGAGGCTGAAGCAGATACCGGCTTTATTAAATAACAAAATATAATGTCCGGAAAATCGGTTTAACAGTTTTGTGCCGATGCACCAGGGGGCGCAATCGACAAAAGACAGGAACAATGTTATCAAGTTTACCCAAATTTACAAGAAGGGTAACTGATCCTTGATATATTAAATGCGCTCCAACCAGCAAACAAGAAAATACAGGCTACTCTCCTCTGATATTTTCCTGTCTGAACCCTGCTACTCAGGGCACGTTGCTACAACGCTCTGGCTAAAAATTCCTGCTCTATGCCTTATCTCAGGTTAACACCGGTGCACACTTACAGTTCTGTAGATAGCTGGGCATAGATCAGTCATGTCACATTCTTCCACGAGGTAGCTGCTTGTCTTGGTCTGGTACGTGGGGGAAGGTGTCATCTGGCTCCTGATACAGTAGAGACTTCCATCAGTAGATAAGAGGAACAGTTTGTCGAAGTCGGTATAATCCAAGATGGGGGCCGATGTCAGGGCTTCTTTCAGGGCCTGGAAGGCCACCTCCTGCTTCTGTCCCCAGGGAACACTTTGCCCTTTGGGTCTTCCAGCTGTTCCTCTCAACAACTTATTCAGAGGGCTTGCTATCTTTGCGTAGTCTTTGATCAACCGCCGGTAGTACCCGGTCAGTCCAAGGAAGGCCTTCAACTCCTGCAGCGTTCTGGGCACTAGCCATTCTCGTATCTCAGCCACTTTGTTTTGGGATGGCAGCACTTGGGCCTTACGGTGTCCCAAGTACTCGATCTTCCTCTTTAAGAGATGACACTTCCTTGGCTTTACCTTCAGGCCATGGGATCACAGTCACTCGAGTACATGTCCTAGTCGATTCACATGTTCTTGAAAAGTAGTGGAGTACACAATGATATTGTCCAGGTATATCAGAGTGGCTTCAAAATTCAGGTCTCCCAGACATCTCTCCATCAGCCGCTGGAAGGTGCCCGGGGCATTTGACAGCCCAAATGGCATCCTGTTGAATTCAAATAGTCCCATGGGGAGTATGACTGCTCTGCCACCGGTACCTGCCAGTACCCGCTTGCTAGATCCAGGGTGGGCTCTGGCTACCCTGCACCACTCCGGAATCTATCATCTGTTTCAACAATGTCTTCACTTCCTGGTACAACTTGGGCGGAATCTGCTGATATCTCTCCCGAATTGAAGGAGTGTCCCCCGTCGGTATCTCATGCGTGATAGCATCTGTGCAGCCAAAGTCATCGGCATGGCGGGCAAACGCAGTCTGATTCTCCCACAGCATGGTTTCAACTGCTCGCAAGTGGTCTGAACTGAGAGCCTTCACATCTATCTCCATTTGGTCCATTCCATTCTGAGGTCGGCACCTCTTCTGCGCTGGCAGTAACTGCCAGGGTCCAAACAGCCTCACCTACCAGAGCTAGAGTCACTTCTTTCCGACTCAGCACTTCTCCCCGATGAAGGTACTGTGGGGATTTGCTCTGGTAGACAGGCTTGCGGACGCAGTACAGAGGCAACGACAACGTCTTTAACTTAAACAGTTCAGTGTTTTATTCACACATAAGTAAAGTGACAACAAAAAGTCAGTTTCAAGGAAAAAACTGTCACCTTGAGTCTGGTGTTTGTTCACACCAGGCAGCAACACATAAGTCCTTGGGTGAAACAGAAGTCCATGTGCTTTCATCCAAACAAGATAGCAGGCTGTAATCCCGGCCCAAACTCTCAGGCTCCAACACAGAGACTGGCAAAGCTCCACTGTCAGATGGAGGATAATCCACACAGCTGAGACTGCTGGCTGGGTTTTATTTCCCTAACCAAAACCCGGCTTGGAACGTGGGGAACAGCCACCCACCCTGCACTTTGGCTGCTCCCAGTAAGAGCCGGCCCGGATCGGCTTTACAGCCACACTAAATAACCAATAGTGTCAGTCAGCACTAGCTGCCGCAGACACTTAAAATTACCGGCTCATACCTCACCGAGATCAGGAACCCTCGGTGACAAATATCTTCCGTCAATGACGGCCCCTTGCGCTTTCCTACATACAGTGGGATGTGAAAGTTTGGGCAACCTTGTCAATCGTCATGATTTTCCTGTATAAATCGTTGGTTGTTACGATAAAAAATGTCAGTTAAATATATCATATAGGAGACACACACACTAGTGATATTTGATAAGTGAAAGGAAGTTTATTGGATTTACAGAAAGTGTGCTATAATTGTTTAAACAAAATTAGGCAGGTGCATAAATTTGGGCACTGTTGTCATTTTATTGATTCCAAAACCTTTAGAACTAATTATTGGAACTCAAATTGGCTTGGTAAGCTCAGTGACCCCTGACCTACATACACAGGTGAATCCAATTATGAGAAAGAGTATTTAACGGGGTCAATTGTAAGTTTCCCTCCTCTTTTAATTTTCTCTGAAGAGTAGCAACATGGGGGTCTCAAAACAACTCTCAAATGACCTGAAGACAAAGATTGTTCACCATCATGGTTTAGGGGAAGGATACAGAAAGCTGTCTCAGAGATTTCAGCTGTCTGTTTCCACAGTTAGGAACATATTGAGGAAATGGAAGACCACAGGCTCAGTTCAAGTAAAGGCTCGAAGTGGCAGACCAAAAAAAATCTCGGATAGACAGAAGCGACGAATGGTGAGAACAGTCAGAGTCAACCCACAGACCAGCACCAAAGACCTACAACATCATCTTGCTGCAGATGGAGTCACTGTGCATCGTTCAACCATTCGACGCACTTTACACAAGGAGATGCTGTATGCGAGAGTGATGCAGAGGAAGCCTTTTCTCCGCCCACAGCACAAAAAGTGCCGCTTGAGGTGGGCTAAAGCACATTTGGACAAGCCAGCTTCATTTTGGAATAAGGTGCTGTGGACTGATGAAACAAAAATTTAGTTATTTGGCCATAACAAGGGGCGTTATGCATGGAGGAAAAAGAACACAGCATTCCAAGAAAAACACCTGCTACCTACAGTAAAATATGGTGGTGGTTCCATCATGCTGTGGCGCTGTGTGGCCAGTGCTGGGATTGGGAATCTTGTCAAAGTTGAGGGACGCATGGATTCCACTCAGTATCAGCAGATTCTGGAGACCAATATCCAGAAATCAGTGACAAAGCTGAAGCTGCGCCGGGGCTGGATCTTTCAACAAGACAACGACCCTAAACACTGCTCAAAATCCACTAAGGCATTTATGCAGAGGAAGAAGTACAACGTTCTGGAATGGCCATCTCAGTCCCCAGACCTGAAAATAATTGAAAATCTGTGGTGTGACTTAAAGAGAGCTGTCCATGCTCGGAAGCCATCAAACCTGAATGAACTAAAGATTTTTTGTAAAGAGAAATGGTCCAAAATACCTTCAACCAGAATCCAGACTCTCATTGGAACCTACAGGAAGCGTTTAGAGGCTGTAATTTCTGCAAAAGGAGGATCTACTAAATATTGATTTCATTTCTTTTTTGTGGTGCCCAAATTTATGCACCTGCCTAATTTTGTTTAAACAATTATAGCACACTTTCTGTAAATCCAATAAACTTCATTTCACTTCTCAAATATCACTGTGTGTGTCTCCTATATGATATATTTAACTGCCATTTTTTATCGTAACAACCAACGATTTATACAGGAAAATCATGACGATTAACAAGGTTGCCCAAACTTTCGCATCCCACTGTACCTCCCCACTTTGTTCAACCCTGAGGGGGTGAACACCCGCCAGACAGTGTACCCGGGACAGGGCATCTGCATTTCCCTTTTAGCTGCCTGCCTATGTTCAACGGAAAACTTAAAGTTCTGTAGAGACAAAAAACACCTGGTGACCCGAGCATTCCTCTCTTTGGCTTGGCTCATCCACTTGAAAGGGGAGTGGTCAGGTACCAGACGGAACTTTCTTTTCAACAGATAATAGCGGAGAGACTCGAGTGGCCACTTGATAGCCAAGCACTCTCTCTCCACTATACTGCACCTAGTCTCGGCTGGGGTAAGTTTGCGGCTCAGGATAACAATGGGATGCTCTTCCCCATTGATGTCCTGAGAGAGTACAGCTCCGAGGCCTACTTCAGAGGCATCTGTCTGTAACACAAACTCCCTCTTGAAGTCGGGCGTAACCAACACCAGTCACCCACACAGGGTCGACTTCAGAGCAGAGAAAGCCTTTTCCGCCTGCTAATTCACTGACTTGCGTCCCTTCAAAAGGCCTGTCAATGGTGCAGCAACTGTAGCAAAGTGGGGGACAAACCTCATATAGTATCCCACCATTCCCAGGAACAACTTTACTTGCCGAGTAGTGACCGGTCGTGGCCAATTCCGAATTGCCTCAATTTTGTTTACCTGAGGTTTAATAATTCCATGCCCAATTACATACCCCAGGTACTTGGTCTCTTCTAACCCTATCGCACACTTTTTGGGTTAGCTGTTAAGCCAGCCTTCCTAAGGGAGTCCACTACAGCCTGTACTTTAGGTAGGTGATTGTCCCAGTCGGTGCTGTGGATAACAATATCGTCCAAGTATGCCGAAGCATACCGATGATGTGGATGGAGTACAATGTCCATTAGCCTTTAAAACGTGGCGGAATCGCCATGTAGACCAAAGGGTAATACCTTGTACTGATACAGCCACTCTGGCGTGATGAAAGCCGTTTTTTCCTTGGCAGCATCCGTCAAGGGTACCTGCCAAGTACCCTTTGGTGAGGTCCAACACAAAAAAATACCAGGCTTGGCCTAACTTCTCAATAAGCTTGTCTATTCAGGGCATGGGATATGCGTCAAATTTGGACACCTCATTAAGTTTGAAGAAGTCGTTACAGAAGCGCAATGTCCCATCTGGCTTGGGTATTAAAACTATCGGACTGGCCCATTCACTTATTGACTCCTCGATGACACCTAGCTGCAGCATTAGCTGCACTTCCTCCGTGACGGCTTGTCACCGAGCCTTGGGTACCCGGTATGATTTTAACCTGACTTTTGCTTGAGGCTCAGTGATAATGTCATGTCGGATAATAGAAGTGCATCAGGAAGGTCCGAGAACACATCCGTGTTCCTACTAACGAACTCCCTAGCTTTTTGAGCCTGTTTAGAGGAGAGGCTGTCAGAAATTTTCACTGTAGCAGCCGTTTCCATTGCTTCAGACAGAGGGACTGAATCCGCTTCCCCTAGGAACCCTGGATGTGGGCTGTCTTCCATACAGGTTTCCCTATCTTTCCAGGGTTTGAGCAGATTCACATGGTACACCTGCTCCGGCTTTCGCCTCCCCGGCTGATGTACCTTGTAATCTACCTCTCCAATTTTTTCAAGTACCTCGTAGGGCCCTTGCCACCTAGCTAGAAACTTACTGTCTACGGTTGGTACCAGCACCAATACCTGATCACCCGGGCTAAAGTTCCAGACCCGAGCCTGCCTATTATAGACCCTACTCTGGGCTCGCTGTGTTGCCTCCATATGCTCCCTAACCAGAGGCACCTCTCACACTGCGAACATGATATAGGGCAGAAGAAGATCCCAGTCCCTCCCATTCTTAGAGACCACTTTTTTAAACATATTTTTTTATGTTTGATTAAACCTCTCCACCAGGCCATCCGTTTGCGGGTGATAGACGGACGTCCGCAACTGTTTTATGTGGAGCAACTTACAGAATTCTCTCATGACCTTGGACAATAAAAGGGCCCCTTGGTCAGTCAGAACCTATTTAGGCAGACCCACTCGGGAAAACATCTCCATTAACTAACTTAGCTATGAGTTTGGCTGATGTATGACGCAGTGGCACCGCCTCCGGGTACCGAGTGGCGTAGTCGAGGATGACCAAGATGTGTTGGTGCCCTCTAGCGGACTTCGGTACTGGGCCTATGAGATCCATAGCGATCCGCTTGCATGGAACCTCAATAATCGGGAGAGGGACCAGGGGACTACTGAAATGTGGCTGGGGGCTGGTTATCTGGCAAGTTGGGCAAGACTTGCAATACTCTTTCACCTCTCTGAACATACTGGGCCAGTAGAACCGCTGTAGAATCCGGTCCTGCATTTTCTGCTGAGCCAGGTGTCCCCAAGAGCATGTTGGTGGGCTAACTCCAACACGAGCTTGCGATACGCTTTGGGTACCACTAGCTGTTCAATATTTTCACCCCGTAGTTAATTTATCAGGTACAGCATCTACTGTTGAACCACAAAACGGGGGAACATAGACTCGGCCCCTGCTTGTTGCGGCTTACCCTCAACTATTACCACATTTTCCCAGGCTCGAGACCAAAATTATCCCCAGAGACATTGAGATCTGCCAGCTCAGGACCCGGAGGCAAGTCCTCCACGTCTCCTACCATCACACTTAGCGGGATTGTCTCTTCCACCAATGTGGTGGTCACCCCTACTGCTGGCCCTTCTGACTCAGGTTCCCAAGGTTCTAACCTCCCCCCTGAGCCGGGCCACTCTGCTAGGGTTACATCTGTCTCCCGGGTATCGGTAACTTTCATATCCGGCCATAGTGTTGGGAAACCGGGGAAGTCTCTCCCAATTATTAACTCATACGGTAACTTTGTGGCGACGGCCACCTCATGCGTCCACCTGCCAGGCCACCATTGACAGAGACCAGGGCGGTGGGATAGTCCTTTAAGTCTCCATGAATGCAGACAACGCCGACTTTCCGGCCAGTATACTCGGCGGGACGCACCAGGGCAGCTCTTACCAGGGACATCAGGCTCCCTGAATCCAGCAGTGCCACCACCAGAGTGTCCCCCACTTCCATCTGGCACAGGTGACTATTGTCTACAGTCTCGGAGGTACCTGTGGCGCACAACTTCCTGCCATACAATGAGTGGCGGTAGCCATAGTTGGTATCCATGAGTTCACCCTGATGGGGACAGTCGGCTCTTATATGTCCAGGCTTGTGACCCCACCAGCAGGCCACCGGGGCTGAGTCTGCAGGGGGTATGTCCCAGGTGGGTTTGGCTGGCACCAGCCACCGAGTTTAGAGTGGAAATTTCCGGGGTTTAGCTGGCCCCCTCCCAAAAGAACCCTCCTGCAGATTTCTTGTGGCCTCGTAGTGCTCCACCAGGTCGACCATCTCCAAGGCATTATCTGGAGACACCTGGCTGATCCAGTGCTGGAGAAGGTACGGCAAAGCCCTCCAAAACACATCCGCCAACAGCCGATCCAACATAGCAGTGGGAGTCAACATATCAGCATGTCAGGCTGCAACCATTTTTGCAATCGGTGCAGCAGATCATAATATTGTGGTTTGGCCGCTTCAGCCGGGGTAAATTTCCACTGATGCACCTGCTGGGCCCGGACCAAAACATTCACCCCAAGTCTCACCAGGATCTCACCTTTTACTGTCGGGTAGTCGGCCGCTTGATCATCGGGAAGATCAAAGAATACTTGCTGGGGACCAGACGCCAGGAACGGAGCAACAACCTCAGCCCACTGGTCTCAGGGTAACTTTTCCCTCATGGCCAGCTTTTCGAAGACCGCCAGATAGGTCTCAACGTCATCCGAGGGAGTCATCTTAGGAATCGCAGCGCAGACAGCTTTCCAGGCATTGTGGACGTTCTGGGATGCTCCTGCCGCCTGCAACGCCATTACACGTTGCAATAGCAGCTGGTTAGTTTCTTGTTGCTGCTTGTTAGCCTCTCACTGCTGCAAGTTAGCCTCCATGAGGGTTTTCACGACCGCCTCCATTTTGTCAAGGGACACGAGTCGTAACCTTGCCGGCTTAATGTAGGACATGCAATTGTGCTGGGAAAAACTAAAATTTTTTGCCCTTCAGGCCTGCCTCACTGCGTTTGCACGCATCCTCCACCAATTGTGGGGATTTGCTCTGGTAGACATGCTTGTGGACGCAGTATAGAGGCAACGACAACATCTTTAACTTAAACAGTTCAGTGTTTTATTCACACATAAGTAAAGTGACAACAAAAAGTCAGTTTCAAGACAAAAAGAGTCACTTGAGTCTGGTGTTTGTTCTGGGTGAAACAGAAGTCCATGTGCTTTCATCCAAACAAGATAGCAGGCCTTAATCCCTGAATCAGGGCCGGCCTTTGGGGTGTGCGGGCTGTGCGGCCGCACAGGGCGCCATAGCAACAGGGGCGCCGGGAGGCCGACAGCTCGCAATGTAATATGCGGCAGGCGAGGCAATACTTGTGTTCTCCCTCGGGGCGGGCCCCCCGCCCCCTCCATCTCCCCCTCCCCTGTATTCAGCAGGGGGCGCCCGGCGCCCGTTGCGGTTTAAAAAAGAAGAAAAAAAAGGTGCTTATATAAGTTCGGGCGGCCGGCGGCGCCCCTCAAGCTGCGCCGCCTGAGCGGCTGAGGCTGAGCGCTTGCCGCTCTAAAGAATCCTGCCTGCGCCTGCTGTGTGCTGTTAATGTAGCGTGGCTGAGCTCTGTTCGATCCGCGGTACAGGAGCTTTTGTTTCCTGTACCCGGCCGGACTGACAGGAAGTGCTCACTTAGTGTGCACTTCCTGTCAGTCCGGCCGGGTACAGGAAACAAATGCTCCTGTACTGCGGATCGAACAGAGCTCGGCCACGCTACACTAGAGGTGGAGGTGGGAGTAGAATGAGAGTGACAAGAGGGGAGGGGGGATGAAATAATGAGAGTGAAAAGGGGGAGGGGGGAGAAAATAATGAGAGTGACAAGGGGGGAGGGGGGAAATAATGAGAGTGACAAGGGGGGGGGAAATAATGAGAGTGACAAAGGGGGAGGGAGGGGAAATAATGAGAGTGACAAGGGGGGGCAATAATGAGAGTGACAAGGGAGAGGGGGGGAATAATGAGAGTGACAAGGGAGGGGGGGTGGAATAATGGGAGTGACAAGGGAGAGGGGGGGAATAATGAGAGTGACAAGGGAGAGGGGGGGAATAATGAGAGTGACAAGGGAGAGGGGGGGAATAATGAGAGTGACAAGGGAGGGGGGGTGGAATAATGGGAGTGACAAGGGAGAGGGGGGGAATAATGAGAGTGACAAGGGAGAGGGGGGGAATAATGAGAGTGACAAGGGAGAGGGGGGGAATAATGAGAGTGACAAGGGAAGGGGGGGGAAGAGAGTGACAAGGGAGGGTGGGGGGGGGGGGAGAGTGACAATGGAGTCCCCAGAGCCAGACTGCAGCCAGAGACCAGATCATCTTATTGTCCTGGTGGTAAGTAGACAATGCAATATGTTTATTATTTAATTGTTTAGTTATTAATACTACATTGGAAACTAATTTTCTCAGCTGGACACCGGCCGACACTGCGCATGCGCTGGGAGCCTCACCAGCGGTTAGGGTAGGGAAAAAGCACTGGCCCGTACGTAATTTTTCCCTTCCCTAACCGCTGGTGAGGCTCCCGGTGCATGCGCAGTGTCGGCCGGTGTTCAGCTGAGAACATCCATCCGATCACTGCGCCTGCGCATTGGCCCATAGTTTTTTCCTACCCTAACCGCCGGCGAGGCTCCTGGCGCATGCGCACTCTGCTGTGAAATTTCCCTAACCTGTCGTTGTGCGCCTGCGCGGCGCTGCACACCTCCTCACGTCATGTCCGGTGCGACCGGAAGTGACGAGGGTAGGGAAATCTCACAAAGTAGGGAAGTATAACATTACACCGGCCTTTGGGGTGTGTGGGCTGGTAACTACTTGGTCGGATAGTCAGCCAGCCTATGCCATGATGCCAGCAACAAGCAGTGTTTTTTTTTTTTTGGGGGGGGGGCGCCACAAGGTTAGCTCGCACAGGGCGCCTGAACACCTAAGGCCGGCCCTGTGGAGGATAATCCACACAGCTGAGACCGCTGGCTGGGTTCAATACAGGTTCTGTGGAAATCTATGTGGAATCAGCTGACGACGATGTAGATGGACTGTGCTTCATCTTGACGCTAACACTGATCTGTTAGCATCACACTTGAGTTATTTGGTCAGTTTTGGCCCTGTAACTGACCAAATAAGTGAAGTGCAAAGTGATTCTAACAGTAACGCCTATCATTTGCATGTCATACTGACTCACAGTACTGTTTCACTAACACAGCGAGCTCCCTATGCACGTTTCTGCTATGCACAGTGTTCTACACTATTATGCAGGCTCTCAGAACCCATGAAATCGCATTTTTTTACGCAATTCATCGCAAAAAAGATTCGGATCGAATCTTTTGGGAAAATTTGACGAACCGACCAAATCGAATTTTTGAGAAATTAACTCATCTCTAATGACTGAGATGCAAAATCTTTAGACTGAAAGGCGGCTTAACCTTTTTAAGGTTAGTTCAACACTAGCGGCAGCGTTCTCCGGCAGATTCGTGCTACCGCTAGTGCACCGTGCCGCCGTAAGTCTGAGGTCTGGCCGCAGCACGGAAAACATGCCAAGAGGCGGCCGGAATAAAACTACAACATTGGAGACAGCCCTGTTTGTCAATGGGCGTCTCCTTCTCCCTTGCTGTGAGCGGTCCAATCACAGCAGAGAGTGTCACAGCCAGGGAGAAAAAAAAAACTCACCTTCTCCCTGGCTGTGACGCTGCGATTGGACAGCTCACAGCCAGAGAGAAGGAGACGCCCATTGAGAAACAGGGCAGTCTCCTCCTCCCTGTACCGATGCGAAAATTAGCATACAGGGTGGCGGAATTTAACGGACGCCACAGTCGGCAAACGGAGCGGCGCCCAGAAAAAATAGTAAGGGCTATTAGATCCCCGCTGTATGCCCTACATACTGTACCCTGATACTTAGTTTATAAAGCCTGGACCCATGAAAGGTCCTCTTTAAGAGCTCCTTTGAAACTTTTATTGACTTTTCAATAGTTTTCAATGACTTGTAAATGATATCTCACTGCAGCAAGTCATTAGCTTCAAGTTAATGCCCGGATGTTCCTGATATCTACCTAATCATGAGCAGAGGTGATAGCTGCATTTACATACCGCAATCAACCCCCTCTGCATAAGGTTGAGCCATTGCTGCTGCTCGTTGCCATATAGTTTGCTTGCTGGCAGCAGATCCCTGTTCACACAGGGCAATCTACTGCTAGTAATTAAAGATTTTTTGTGCTACATCAAGGATGTTTTCACCTGATGCACAAGCATCTGCTTGTTTGCTGGGTGATCTGGGCCATATTTATAGGACAATTATTGGGAGCCAGCCTTCATATGAACATTCATTCTCCAATCCCAATAACAGCCTACAGAATCTGCCACATCTGTATATTAGATCACGGGATAGTAGAGCCCCAAATACTTGAGTGCAGTATTATGGCTCTGTACAAGTTTATGGAACCATAACATGTATATGTGCAAAAGCCCTGAAGGTTTTAATAGGAAATGCATTTCATACCAAGTCCCAATAAATATTATAATCAAGAATACTTCCTTTGGCCGTGGAAGCTTCCTGATAATATGTGGGGATGCTGGAATTTTTTTTTTACCTGCACTTACCCTTCAGAAACACCATCCTCTGTAAAGGGTTTGTTTCATTATAGCTAATTTGTTTTAGATTTCGGTTGTGTCCCCGAGTTCTGTTCCCCAAACCCTAGACAAACTGATTGTGCCAGATGGCAGAGGAAATATAGTATTACAATCAGATAAATGAATACAGATTTCAGAGTGCAGTCCAAAGCTTGAGACCCCTCTATTTCGTCCATGCACACCGATAATGTGTATTGGTGTCTTTACAGCGCTTTTGTTCACTTTTGGGTCTTACTGCCCTACAATAAATGGACTTGAATAGCAGCTTCTGCATCCTCCGTGAGCGAAGATGCTCGTACTGTTAAATGAAAGGTTCAGCAAGAAGTATGCAGCAACAACTACGCATAAATATTTCATTAGTTCTTCACATGACATGATGGGGGTCTAGTCACTTTAAGCAAGCATTAAGGCATTTTGTTTTTTTCCCTTAATAAGAAGCAGAAGCTTACAGTTTCCCTCAGGAGAAGGGATATGTCCTCACGTCACTTTTGACCTCATACTATATAGAAGTTGCAGCAAGTGGGATTACACATGTGGAATAAACTGAGTAATGCTGAACACACAAATCAGCATAATTAGGTTAGTTCTACAATGTAAATATGCTACAGGATACAGCAATGAAAAGGACAAAAATGGCATTGCCTTAATCAGTCTGTTGTACAGATTGTTTTCTAGGGATATAAATTATTAGCAAACTACCAGATGAAACTTTGGAATGTCCTACCACAAGAAGCAGTAATTACAAAAAAAGAAACAGTGATAGAATTTAATGTAGTCTGATAGTTATCTAAATTATAGGCAAACACAAAACCTGACTAAACAAAACACAAAGGCAGTTTTACTGAGCACATTGGGGGATTTTATCAAGCCCTGTACTCCAGAAGTCTAGATTCAAAAATTTGCAGCCATTTATTTTGTAGTACCATCTATAGATGCATGTAGATTCTAGCATTATAGAGACAAGTGTGTCTCATATTACACTTGGTGATCCTAGCGGTTTCACATCTTTTGCCAAAAACACATGTCACTCTTCAACATTGGGCGATTTATATGGAGGAATACTTTTTAGGTATTGCAGTCTTCAGTGTCTGGAGACCGGCCTTAGCTGTTATGTCTGTGATCCATATTGTCATGATAAACCTTCTTGAAACTGTTATTAGCTTTTAATTTGAATATAATTGTATTGACTAATAAAGATTGTGTATGTGTATTAAGACGTTGTGGTGTGGTTCTCTTTGGTGCAGTGGATTTTGTGACCACACACGGTGTATATTTTGGGGATGTAAATCAATTGTGTAATGGTGTACAGGCACCTTTACATAGGGCTGATAAATGCCTCCGATTGTTGGCCTATGTAAAGTGCCTTTAAACTAAAGGATGTACCAAATTTATCAAACATTCTGTGATATTTGTTAAATTTAACAAAAATTACAGCAATGCATGATCTTGCAAAACTGACTTTAAATTATTCCCCTCATGTCTCCCTGTCCCAGCTGCTGAAAAACACTCTCACAGCATTTCCTGCCACTACCATGCTTCAATGTAAGGATTGAATAGGACATGTGCTAGCAGTGCCTAGTTTCCTCCAGACATGGCACTTACAATTGAGACCAAAAAGATTAATTTTGGTTTCATCAGACCAGAGAATCTTGTTTCTCACAGTCTATGTGTTCTTTAGGTGCTTTTTTTTTTTTTTTTTACAAACTCCAGGCAGGCTTTCATTTGTCTTTTACCAAGGAGAGGCTTCTTTCTGGCCACTCTGCCATAAAGCCCAGATTAGTAGAGTATGCACTAATGGTTGACTTTCTGGAAGTTTCTCCCATCTGCACACTGGATCTTTGGAGCTCAATCAGAGTGACCATTGGGTCCTTGGTCACTTCTCTTATGTAGGTAGTTTGGTGGGGCAGCCAGCTGTCCAATTTGTTCCAAACTGCTTCCATTTAATGATTATGAAGGCCACTAAGGAACTTTAAGTGCAGCAGAATTTTTTTATACCCTTCTGCAGATCTGTGCCTCTGCACACTCCTGTCTCTGAGCTCTACAGGCAGCTCTGTCCACCTCATGGCTTGGTTTAAGCTCTGATAAGCTCCATTCGTGAGACTTTATATACACAGGGTTGTGTCTTTCCAAGTCATGTCCATTCAGTTAAATATACCATAGGTGGACTCCAATCAAAATGTAGAAATATATATATATATATATATATATATATATATATATGAAAAAGAAAAGAAAAAAGCAGCACACATTAAACGCGGTGCAATTCCTTGTGGGGGCCTGTGACCGAGGTCCCAAATGCATAGAGAAGAAAAAAGGCAGCACTCCAAATTAGTGATGAAATAGTGGATGGTTTATTCACCCATCTAGCAGCAACGTTTCAGCTCTCTCATTGGAGCCTTTGTCTAGCTGAGTAACATGCGCATAGTGACATACATAAATAGTGCAAGCAATTTACAGAATCACAAATCCATAATTAAGTAATAAAGTGCAAATGCATCAAGATATAACAACATTAAAAACATAATTCATCTGTGACCATGATCATACCTAAATTAATTGTGAGCATCATCAAATAAAGTGCATAACGTGATCAACACAGTAGTAATATCAATGTGAATACATGATTATCAATAAATATATAAAAGGTGCACAGTCGGTATCAATGTCAAATTGATTAAAACCTTAAAAAACTTCGGATCAGTCACGATGGAGACACAGTGGAGTCTGCTTGGCGTCCGGAAGAGCGGTCTGCGCATGCGCCACTACACGTGCTCTCGCGAGACACATGGCAATGTAAGGAGATGTGGGAACCACAGTAAAGATGGCCGCTGACTATCTTTCGTACAGGGTGCATGCTCATGCCCATACAGGCCGGCAAGTTCCTTATACAGAATCACAAAGGCACACTGGATGTGTTCAAAATCTCCACAGTATAAGCAGACAAAAGCTGATCCGCAAATGGAAGACCAGCGGGCGACCACCAGTCTCCGTGCCGGAATGTCTGTACC
Source organism: Bufo bufo (assembly GCF_905171765.1). Lineage (NCBI taxonomy): Eukaryota > Metazoa > Chordata > Amphibia > Anura > Bufonidae > Bufo > Bufo bufo. The sequence goes on along the minus strand of NC_053393.1, from coordinate 457,615,971 downwards.
AGGGGGGCATCACGGAGTGTCAAACCGCACATTACCTCCCTGCCCAGACCTATCAGCATATCTGCTCCATGTCATAATCCCACAGCTGGAAAGAAGAAGGAAAAAAGGAGGAAGTTTATTCAGACACTAAAGGATCTAGAGAGAAAAATCCCCTTGTGTCTGACAGTAGGCGCCGACAGTGGTGGTGACTGAAGTCTAAGTAGCGCAAGGGTGGCAGCCAAAAAATGTCCAAGCAGGGCACTCAATGTAGATTTTGAAAAAACAAAAATAGGGGTGGGGAGGAGGTATAGGAAAGGCGCCAAACCGAGCAAAAATGCACAATTTTTTTTTTTATCATGGTGCTAAAGTGCTAGCATATTATACATATAGGACAAAAGCTTCTATATATAAAAAAACTTCTATATATAAAAAAAACTTTCATATAAAAAACCCTTTATATAAATAGAAAAAAGTAAAAAAAAAAAATATATATATAATAAAAATAATAATAATAATAAAAGAAATAAATAAATAATAATAATTATTCTAAAAAAAAAAATATGATTGAAATAAAATTGTTGAAATAAATGAGGTCCCTGCTGTGGTGAACACAGAGGGTTAAAGGTGGAGGTTAAAAACCAAGGTTAAAAGAAAGGAATAAAATGGATGAATAAACATCCAGTGAGGCACTTACTTCACTGGGGGGTCGTCAGCAGGATAAGCATAAAACACCTGTGACGATTCCCCCCTGGCCAGGATCGTGTGTAGAGTCTTAGTGAATGATGGCAGCAAGGCAGTGTGCTTCTGATCAAATCACCTTTATTAGCAGATGAGTGGCTTATATATTTTTTTTTTTTCAAAAACTTTTTTCTATTTATATAAAGGGTTTTTTATATGAATTTTTTTTTTATATATACAGGGAGTGCAGAATTATTAGGAAAGTTGTATTTTTGAGGATTAATTTTATTATTGAACAACAACCATGTTCTCAATGAACCCAAAAAACTTATTAATATCAAAGCTGAATATTTTTGGAAGTAGTTTTTAGTTTGTTTTTAGTTTTAGATATTTTAGGGGGATATCTGTGTGTGCAGGTGACTATTACTGTGCATGATTATTAGGCAACTTAACAAAAAACAAATATATACCCATTTCAATTATTTATTTTTACCAGTGAAACCAATATAACATCTCAACATTCACAAATATACATTTCTGACATTCAAAAACAAAACAAAAACAAATCAGTGACCAATATAGCCACCTTTCTTTGCAAGGACACTCAAAAGCCTGCCATCCATGGATTCTGTCAGTGTTTTGATCTGTTCACCATCAACATTGCGTGCAGCAGCAACCACAGCCTCCCAGACACTGTTCAGAGAGGTGTACTGTTTTCCCTCCTTGTAAATCTCACATTTGATGATGGACCACAGGTTCTCAATGGGGTTCAGATCAGGTGAACAAGGAGGCCATGTCATTAGATTTTCTTCTTTTATACCCTTTCTTGCCAGCCACGCTGTGGAGTACTTGGACGCGTGTGATGGAGCATTGTCCTGCATGAAAATCATGTTTTTCTTGAAGGATGCAGACTTCTTCCTGTACCACTGCTTGAAGAAGGTGTCTTCCAGAAACTGGCAGTAGGACTGGGAGTTGAGCTTGACTCCATCCTCAACCCGAAAAGGCCCCACAAGCTCATCTTTGATGATACCAGCCCAAACCATTACTCCACCTCCACCTTGCTGGCGTCTGAGTCGGACTGGAGCTCTCTGCCCTTTACCAATCCAGCCACGGGCCCATCCATCTGGCCCATCAAGACTCACTCTCATTTCATCAGTCCATAAAACCTTAGAAAAATCAGTCTTGACGTTTCAGCTTATGTGTCTTGTTCAGTGGTGGTCGTCTTTCAGCCTTTCTTACCTTGGCCATGTCTCTGAGTATTGCACACCTTGTGCTTTTGGGCACTCCAGTGATGTTGCAGCTCTGAAATATGGCCAAACTGGTGGCAAGTGGCATCTTGGCAGCTGCACGCTTGACTTTTCTCAGTTCATGGGCAGTTATTTTGCGCCTTGGTTTTTCCACACGCTTCTTGCGACCCTGTTGACTATTTTGAATGAAACGCTTGATTGTTCGATGATCACGCTTCAGAAGCTTTGCAATTTTAAGAGTGCTGCATCCCTCTGCAAGATATCTCACTATTTTTGACTTTTCTGAGCCTGTCAAGTCCTTCTTTTGACCCATTTTGCCAAAGGAAAGGAAGTTGCCTAATAATTATGCACACCTAATATAGGGTGTTGATGTCATTAGACCACACCCCTTCTCATTACAGAGATGCACATCACCTAATATGCTTAATTGGTAGTAGGCTTTCGAGCCTATACAGCTTGGAGTAAGACAACATGCATAAAGAGGATGATGTGGTCAAAATACTCATTTGCCTAATAATTCTGCACGCAGTGTAGAAGCTTTTGTCCTATATGTATAATATGCTAGCACTTTAGCACCATGATAAAAAAAAATTTGTGCATTTTTGCTCGGTTTGGCGCCTTTCCTATACCTCCTCCCCACCCCCACAGCAATAGGGATAGGCATCAGGGTGTCACAGTGATGTGACCCCGGATCCCTCCCTATGCAAGGGAAAGTCACGTATGAACTGAATCGGAGCAATACATAATATGCTATTTAACTTGTGGATAAACCAACCCGTCACGAGTCCGTGTCACCCAAGCCCCGTTGGGGGCAAGGGAGTCACTGAGTCAGAGACAGGGGTGTCCATGATCATGGTTCCCATAAAAGTGGTATTCCAACAATACAAATATGCTGCGTTCTACTGTAATAGCGGATCGCCTGCATGGTCCCTCCAGTCTTCACCAAACGTGACCATTCCTGACAATAGAATCAATGATTGCTGTCCTACAAGAAAAGGAGCACAATAAGACATATAGCACATGTTGTTTTCCACACGAAAAGGCACAGGTAAAAAACACATGCATGACTGGTGACTAAATGACCCTAAATTCTACATTTAGACCCTGTGGCTTCAGAGTTTCTAATGTGTAAATCCAAAAAAGTTCTTTTCTCTTTAATAATTTGGTCCTATCACCACCTCGTCTTAGAGAAGGTATCTGTTCCAAAATTCTAAACCGTAAATCCCTTTCTGAATGTTTGGCCTCAGTGAAATGTTTTGATACTGGAAGATCCATTTTTTGCTTCCTGATGGAATATCTATGTTTTTAAGTCCCAAGTAGTTTCACCTATATATAGGAGGTGACAAGGACAGGTCAATAAATAAATAACATGGGACGAATCACATGTTAGATGTTGTTTGATTTTGATCATTTTGCCCGAAACGGGGTGAATGAACGAGTCACCCCGTAACATAAGGGTACAGTTAACGCAGTTGTAACATGGGAAACAACCCTTGCGGGTGGATCCAAAATATGTCTCGCAAGTTCCCTTAGATGAACCTATATCAGACTTGACAAGTCTGTCACCCAAATTACTATTTCTCCGGTATGAACATAGAGGCAGGGATTTAAATCCTTCAACATTCTCAAAATTGCTCGTCAATATTTTCCAGTGTTTTTTTTAAATAACTGAAATATTGTCACTATTGGTACTAAACTCTGACACAAACGGAATCCGGGCCTTTGAGAGTGTGGTATCACCTAGCCCCTTTCTAATGGCATCACTAGCAAGGGGCTTGATTCTACCTAAGTGTTCTTGAATCAGTTTTTTGGGGTATCCCCGTGTCTGGAATTTAGAGCCCATTTCTTGTAACCTGGTATCTACCAAAGTTGGATCTTGAACAGTTTTCTTGACCCTGAGCAGTTGACTAAATGGAAGTGATCAAATCAAGGGTCTAGGGTGATGACTCTCAAAGCGTAATACTGTGTTTTTATAAGTCAGTAACTAACCTATCCTGGCATATGCTGACCTGAGTATCCAAAAACTGTATGGTCCCCTCAGAATGCGTCAAAGTAAATTTGACACTGGGGTCAATGGTATTCAAAAACTGGTGAAACACCATGAGGTCCTCTGTGGCGCCGACCCAAATCACGAAAATGTCGTCGATGTATTGCCACCACCCCAGCACATGGCTGAAGTGGTGGCTCACATAGACGACAGACTCCTTAAGATGTGTCATATAAAGATTTGCATAGGTCGGCGCCACATTGGACCCCATCGCGGTCCCCCGTAATTGCAAAAATAAATCATCCTGAAACAAAAAACTATTGCAGTGAGTATGAACCTCAACAAAGTACTATATTGTGTCTTCTGTAGGTTTTCCTGAATGACCCGTATGCCCAATTCATGTTCTATGGAAGTGTATAAGCTTACCACGTCAAAATAAGTTAATAAAGACCCTGTGTCACGACTGTGACTGATCCAGACAGGTCTGGGAGGAGAAGGTCGCAGCGACTTGCTACTCGCGATAGCTTGTGAGTTTTCTCCGTGGTTCAGGGTATGTCATCTGGGTTTTGCATTGTGAACCTTTTTGTCCTGACTGGGAGTTTGTAGGCATCCTTCTCAGGTGAGTCCTGTCTGCCACTCCCAGCTACTATATTAGTTTCAGTTTCACTTGCAGTCATTGCCAGATATAGTCCTTACCTCCAGTGCTACTCTGACCTTGGAAGGAGATCGTTTGATGGTGTTGCTGTGGAGCTCTTGTCGTGTTTGGGATCGCCTTCTCTGCTCGTGATTGGATAAGTCTATCTCTGCTGTTGTTTGTTTGTTGCTGTCTTCCCCTGTTGTTTTCCTAGACGTGAGTGATGGTGACTAGCGCTCCCATCGGCCTTTCCCCAGTCCAGTCTTGTTAAGGCGACTGAGGGTTTAGGCATCCTGCTCGCCGCACGGGTTCACACCCCGTCTAGGGTATCAGGGCAGACAGGTGCCAGCTTAGGGTTAGTCAGGGGTGGCCATTCTATTTCCCATCCGTAGATAAGGGTCCCCCTTCCCCTCCGTCTGGTGCGACACGACTGCTGCTGGGCTAGCGGTCGTGACAGTATATCTGGCCTTTTAAAAAAAAAAAAAGTGACATTTCTTTTTTTTTTTTTTTTTGCTTGCTGTTTTGCTTTGTATTTTGTCTGTTCCACTATGGATCCGGTTTCGGTTTTGGCGAAACAATTACAGGGGTTATCCCTTGAAGTGGCAGGATTAAAAGCAACAGTGCTGCAGCAGCAATCCTTGGGTTCCACCGTTGCTACGGGAAACCAAGGTACTCCTGAGCCAAAAGTGGCTTTACCTGATAGGTTCTCTGGAGGGAGAGACCAATTTGTAACCTTCAGAGAAGCTTGCAAATTGTTCTTCAGATTACGCCCTAGATCATTCGGCGGTGAGGAACAACGGGTGGGCATTGTAATTTCTCTCCTGCAAGGAGATCCGCAGGCTTGGGCTTTCTCCCTACCATCAGACTCTCCGGCCTTACGATCAGTGGAGGAGTTTTTTGAAGCCCTGGGTCTCGTATATGATGACCCGGACAGGGTCTCACTGGCTGAGTCTAAGCTACGTAGACTTCGGCAAGAGAACCGGTCTGCTGAACTATATTGTTCCGAATTCCGTAGGTGGGCTACTGATACGTTATGGAACGACTCGGCCCTTAGGAGTCAGTTCTGCCAGGGGTTGTCTGAAAAATTAAAAGACGCGCTGGCGGTATACGAGGTCCCTGGGTCTCTTGAGGCTGCTATGTCTCTGTCCATAAGAATCGACAGACGACTCAGGGAGAGACTATTAAATTTTACGGAGGCCTCTATAGGGCAGGGATCGGTCTGTTATGGTCCAGTCGAACCAATGCAAATAGGGGGCGCCACTAGACGGGTGAATCCTCCTAAGTTCCGCCGTAGGTCAGAGGTTTGTTTTCGTTGTGGGGGGAGGGGTCATTTTGTAAAGGTTTGTCCCTCAGTACCCAAGAGACCACAAACAAAGGAGCCGCCGGAAAACTGGAGTCCCCAGATTGTGCGGAGGAGAACAGTCTGGGCGTATTCGTTTCCTCCATACGCATGTCTCAGTTTTTGTTGTCCGCTACCATTGAGGCGGGCAATAAAACTGAGATCTGTTCCGTCTTTTTGGACAGTGGGGCGGGGGTCAACTTGGTGGATTCACGGTTTGCTCAGGCTCTGGGTTTTACTCTGGAACCGGTATGTAGAACTATTCCTGTGTGTGCCATCGACTCCTCCCCTCTTACTCAGAGAGAGTTAACTCAGATCATCCATAATATCCATCTGCAGGTAGGGGACCTCCATAAAGAGCATATCTCTTGTTATGTCCTGGACGGTCTTCCGGCTCCTATGGTATTGGGGCTTCCCTGGCTGGTGACTGACAATCCAGTGGTGGATTGGCAGGCCGGGGAGATTGTGGAGTGGAGTGAACATTGTAAGGACAACTGCTTGAGTAGTAGGTGCTCTACACTCTCTGTAACATCTTTACCTGCCTTTCTGTCAGATTTTATGGATGTGTTCTCTGAGAAGGGTTGTCAGGGGTTACCACCTCATCGTCCATATGATTGCCCGATTAATCTATTACCTGGGGCAAAACTACCTAAAACCCGGTTATACAATCTTTCCGGCCCGGAGAGGAAGGCTATGAAAGATTATATTTCGGAGAGTTTGGCTAAGGGACACATCAGACCCTCTTCTTCACCTGTGGCTGCAGGGTTCTTTTTCGTTAAAAAGAAAGATGGGGGCCTACGTCCTTGCCTGGATTTCCGGGAATTAAACCGGATAACTATCCGAGATCCCTATCCTCTTCCTCTCATTCCCGACCTCTTTAATCAGGTTGCTGGTGCTAAATGGTTCTCCAAAATGGATCTCAGAGGAGCCTATAACCTGGTTCGCATCAAAGAGGGGGATGAGTGGAAGACGGCTTTTAATACTCCGGAAGGGCATTATGAAAATCTGGTCATGCCATTTGGTCTTACTAATGCGCCTGCGTTATTCCAACATTTTGTCAACGATATTTTTAGTCACCTTATCGGGAGATTTGTTGTGATATATCTTGATGACATCCTGGTCTATTCCCCGGATCTGGATACACATAAGATCCATGTGAGACAAGTGGTGCAGATATTAAGGGCCAACAAATTGTTTGCTAAGTTAGAAAAATGTGTGTTCGCCGTAAAAGAACTGCCATTTCTGGGGTATGTGTTGTCAGATTCAGGTTTCCGCATGGATCCAGAGAAAGTCCGGGCGATTATAGACTGGGATCTGCCTGAGAACCTGAAGGCATTGCAACGCTTCCTGGGGTTTGCCAATTTTTATAGAAAGTTTATAAAGAACTATTCCTTGGTGGTCAAACCACTGACGGACATGACCCGAAAGGGATCCGATTTTTCCAAATGGTCACATGCAGCCAAAACTGCCTTTGAATCTCTGAAGGAGAGATTCACCTCGGCCCCTATTCTCGTACAGCCAGATGTCTCTCTTCCTTTTATTGTAGAGGTTGACGCATCAGAGGTGGGGGTGGGAGCGGTACTATCTCAGGGCCCATCCCCTGGTGAATGGCGTCCGTGTGCTTTCTTTTCGAAGAAATTGTCTACTGCAGAAAGGAACTATGATATTGGCAACAGGGAACTTTTGGCTATTAAGTTGGCTTTTGAGGAGTGGCGTCATTTTTTGGAGGGGGCGGTTCATCCCGTCACGGTGATTACTGATCACAAAAACTTATTATATCTGGAGTCTGCTAAACGTCTCACCCCTAGACAGGCTCGGTGGTCGTTATTTTTTACTAGGTTTAATTTTGTAATAACCTATCGCCCGGGGGCAAAAAATACTAAGGATGCATTGTCTCAGAGTTTTCCTGGAGGGGGTGATGTTGAGGTACCAGAGCCCATTTTGCAAAAGGGGGTGGTGGTCTCTGCATTACACTCAGGTTTAGAGGGGAGGGTGTTGGAAGCTCAGGGGGACGCCCCGGCCTCCTGCCCCTCGGGTAAACTGTTTGTGCCAGAAAATTTACGCCTGGAGATACTAAAAGAACACCATAACTCCACACTGGCAGGACACCCAAGTAGTAGGGCAACCTCTGAATTAGTGTCTCGTCGGTTCTGGTGGCCTAAGTGGCGCCAGGAGGTGTTGAATTTTGTGTCTGCATGTGCTACCTGTGCTCGTTCTAAGGTAGATCATACTCGTCCGGCAGGGCGTCTTTTACCTCTGGCCATCCCCAACAGGCCTTGGACGCACCTGTCAATGGATTTCATTACGGATCTACCAGTATCAGCGGGGAAGACTGTTATTCTTGTAGTTGTTGACAAATTCAGTAAAATGGTGCACTTTATTGCTCTTGCCGCATTGCCTAATGCTAACACACTGGCTCAGGTTTTTATTGACCACATCGTGAAGCTTCACGGGGTCCCTTCCGATATTGTTTCGGATCGTGGTACCCAATTCGTTTCTAAATTTTGGAAAGCTTTTTGTTCTCGTTTAGTGGTTCATCTGTCGTTTTCTTCATCTTTCCATCCACAGTCCAATGGTCAGACTGAACGTACCAATCAAAACCTAGAGACATATTTGAGATGCTTTGTTTCCGAAAATCAGGAGGAATGGTCATCTTATTTACCGTTAGCCGAGTTTGCCATTAATAATCGTCGTCAAGAATCCACCGATAAGTCACCATTTTTTGGTGCGTATGGTTTCCATCCTCAGTTTTGTACGTTTAGTGAGGGGGGGCCGTCTGGGATTCCCGAGGAGGAACGATTTGCGTCTTCACTTTCTTCAGTGTGGCAGAGTGTGCAAGAAAGTTTGAAGAGAATTGGTGGTAGATACAAACGTGCGGCTGATAGGAAGCACTCTGAAGGTCCGGACCTTGGGGTGAATGACTTGGTATGGTTGTCTACCAGAAATATCAAGTTGAAGGTTCCCTCGTGGAAATTAGGTCCGAGATTTATTGGTCCTTATAGGGTAATTAAGATCATTAACCCGGTGGCTTTTCGTCTGGAGATACCTCAGACACTAAGGATCCATAATGTCTTCCACAGATCTTTGCTTAAGAGATATGTAGAACCTCCTGAACCATTGCCACTACCGCCTCCACCGGTGGTTGTTGATGGCAGTCTTGAGTTTCAGGTAGAAAAGATTGTTGATTCACGATATGTTCGCCGCTCTCTTCAGTACCTGGTGCACTGGAAAGGTTATGGTTCCGAAGAGAGAATGTGGGTTCCAGCATCAGAGATAAAAGCGGACAGACTCATTCGGGCTTTTCATAGCTCCCATCCGGAGAGGCCTGGTCTTGAGGGTCCAGGGGCCCCTCGTAGAAAGGGGGGTACTGTCACGACTGTGACTGATCCAGACAGGTCTGGGAGGAGAAGGTCGCAGCGACTTGCTACTCGCGATATCTTGTGAGTTTGCTCCGTGGTTCAGGGTATGTCATCTGGGTTTTGCCTTGTGAACCTTTTTGTCCAGACTGAGAGTTTGTAGGCATCCTTCTCAGGTGAGTCCTGTCTGCCACTCCCAGCTACTATATTAGTTTCAGTTTCACTTGCAGTCATTGCCAGATATAGTCCTTACTTCCAGTGCTACTCTGACCTTGGAAGGAGATCGTTTGATGGTGTTGCTGTGGAGCTCTTGTCCGGCGTGGACTGTCGTGTTTGGGATCGCCTTCTCTGCTCGTGACTGGATAAGTCTATCTCTGCTGTTGTTTGTTTGTTGCTGTCTTCCCCTGTTGTTTTCCTAGACGTGAGTGATGGTGACTAGCGCTCCCATCGGCCTTTCCCCAGTCCAGTCTTGTTAGGGCGACTGAGGGTTTAGGCATCCTGCTCGCCGCACGGGTTCACACCCTGTCTAGGGTATCAGGGCAGACAGGTGCCAGCTTAGGGTTAGTCAGGGGTGGCCATTCTATTTCCCATCCGTAGATAAGGGTCCCCCTTCCCCTCCGTCTGGTGCGACACGACTGCTGCTGGGATAGCGGTCGTGACACCCTGTAGGAATATGTAGATTATTAATCTTAGTCAAAAAATCATTAGTGTCTCTAACGTAGGATCTGGCTGACATGGCAAATGGGCGCAGAATTTTGTCGAGAAAAATAGCTGCATTACAAAACTATGAGTCCCTGCCTGAGACTATAGGGCGCCCGGAGGGGAGGTCAATGACTTGTGGATCTTTGGTAGGGTGTACAGTATAGGTGTGACTGGTTTATCACAATATAAAAAGGTAAATATCTTGTCGTCAATAATGCCATTATCTCTAGCTTTATTCAGTAAATCCTTTAGCTCTCTAAGTAGCATAAACTTAGGGTCATTATAGATCCTTTCATACACATTAGTATCTGCAAGCTGCAGCCTGATTTCCGCCACATAGGATCTGGTGTCCATGACCACAACCCCACCACCTTTGTCAGCCGGCTTAATGGTGAGGTTGTGGTCCGAAGCCAGATCCCTAAGTGCCGCCATCTCTGCTGCGGTCATATTGGCAAACCTGAGTGGTTGCTGAGAAGTTTCCTGTTTGAGTCTCTCGATGTCGCGTTTGACTGCGATACCAAAGGCCTCAATGGCAGGATGGTTGATAACTGGAGAGAACTCGCTCTTTAGAAATAAACCCATAGTTTTCAAATTTAGCTCACTAGTTTGTGAAGTCTCAGATGACGGTCTGTTCTTTTGGTCCGCAAACCACACTTTCAATTTAATTGTACGTAAAAATCTCTGGAGATCCATTTCTAGATCAAACTATTTAGTTGTGCTCACGGGACAATAGGACAGACCTTTGTTCAATGTAGATTACTGTGCGGCATTAAGATCAACAGAAGATATATTTACCACTATATCTTGCGTCTCAAAGTCCTGCCCCACTGGGGCTGCATATTTTTCCCTTTTCCTCTGTTTGTGGTGTCGCTTTCCCCCTCGGCGTGTCCTGCCATTGCAGGATCTCCCCCTAAAAAATATGTGACACCCTGATGCCCATCCCTATTGCTGTGGGATTATGACATGGAGCAGATATACTGATAGGTCTGGGCAGGGAGGTATGTGCGATTTGACACTCCGTGATGCCCCCCTGGTACAGACATTCAAGCACGGAGACTGGTGGTCGCCCGCTGGTCTTCCGTTTGCGGATCAGCTTTTGTCTGCTTATACTGTGGAGCTTTTGAACACATCCAGTGTGCCTTTGTGATTCTGTATAAGGAACTTGCCAGCCTTTATGGGCATGAGCATGCACCCTGTACGAAAGATAGTCAGCGGCCATCTTTACTGTGGTTCCCACATCTCCTTACATTGCCATGTGTCTCGCGAGAGCACGTGTAGCGGCGCATGCGCAGACCGCTCTTCCAGACGCCAAGCAGACTCCACTGTGTCTCCACGATTCAACGTGACTGATACGAAGTTTTTTAAGGTTTTAATCAATTTGACATTGATACCGACTGTGCACCTTTTATATATTTATTGATAATCATGTATTCACATTGATATTACTACTGTGTTGATCACGTTATGCACTTTATTTGATGATGCTCACAATTAATTTAGGTATGATCATGGTCACAGATGAATTATGTTTTTAATGTTGTTATATCTTGATGCATTTGCACTTTATTACTTAATTATGGATTTGTGATTCTGTAAATTGCTTGCACTATTTATGTATGTCACTATGCACATGTTACTCAGCTAGACAAAGGCTCCAATGAGAGAGCTGAAACGTTGCTGCTAGATGGGTGAATAAACCATCCACTATTTCATCACTAATTTGGAGTGCTGCCTTTTTTCTTCTCTATGCATTTGGGACCTCGGTCACAGGCCCCCACAAGGAATTGCACCGCGTTTAATGTGTGCTGCTTTTTTCTTTTCTTTTTATATATATATATATATATATATATATTTCTACATTTTGATTGGAGTCCACCTATGGTATATTTAACTGAATGGACATGACTTGGAAAGACACAACCCTGTGTATATAAAGTCTCACGAATGGAGCTTATCAGAGCTTAAACCAAGCCATGAGGTGGACAGAGCTGCCTTTAGAGCTCAGAGACAGGAGTGTGCAGAGGCACAGATCTGCAGAAGGGTATAAAAAAATTCTGCTGCACTTAAAGTTCCTTAGTGGCCTTCATAATCATTAAATGGAAGCAGTTTGGAACAAATAGGACAGCTGGCTGCCCCACCAAACTAATACATAAGAGAAGTGACCAAGGACCCAATGGTCACCCTGATTGAGCTCCAAAGAACCAGTGTGCAGATGGGAGAAACTTCCAGAAAGTCAACCATTACTGCATACTCTACTAATCTGGGCTTTATCATGGTCACAGATGAATTATGTTTTTAATGTTGTTATATCTTGATGCATTTGCACTTTATTACTTAATTATGGATTTGTGATTCTGTAAATTGCTTGCACTATTTATGTACAGTACAGACCAAAAGTTTGGACACACCTTCTCATTCAAAGAGTTTTTTTTTATTTTCATGACTATGAAAATTGTAGATTCACACTGAAGGCATCAAAACTATGAATTAACACATGTGGAATTATATACATAACAAACAAGTGTGAAACAACTGAAAATATGTCATATTCTATGTTCTTCAAAGTAGCCACCTTTTGCTTTTATTACTGCTTTGCACACTCTTGGCATTCTCTTGATCAGCTTCAAGAGGTAGTCCCCTGAAATGGTTTTCATTTCACAGGTGTTCCCTGTCAGGTTTAATAAGTGGGATTTCTTGCCTTATAAATGGGGTTGGGACCATCAGTTGCGTTGAGAAGTCAGGTGAATACACAGCTGATAGTCCTACTGAATAGACTGTTAGAATTTGTATTATGGCAAGAAAAAAGCAGCTAAGTAAAGAAAAACGAGTGGCCATCATTACTTTAAGAAATTAAGGTCAGTCAGTCAGCCGAAAAATTGGGAAAACTTTGAAAGTAAGGGCTATTTGACCATGAAGGAGAGTGATGGGTTGCTGCGCCAGATGACCTGGCCTCCACAGTCACCGGACCTGAACCCAATTGAGATGGTTTGGGGTGAGCTGGACCGCAGAGTGAAGGCAAAAGGGCTAACAAGTGCTAAGCATCTCTGGGAACTCCTTCAAGACTGTTGGAAGACCATTTCAGGTGACTACCTCTTGAAGCTCATCAAGAGAATGCCAAGAGTGTGCAAAGCAATAATCAAAGCAAAAGGTGGCTACTTTGAAGAACCTAGAATATGACATATTTTCAGTTGTTTCACACTTGTTTGTTATGTATATAATTCCACATGTGTTAATTCATAGTTTTGATGCCTTCATAGTCATGAAAATTAAGAAAGCTCTTTGAATGAGAAGGTGTGTCCAAACTTTTGGTCGGTACTGTATGTCACTATGCACATGTTACTCAGCTAGACAAAGGCTCCAATGAGAGAGCTGAAACGTTGCTGCTAGATGGGTGAATAAACCATCCACTATTTCATCACTAATTTGGAGTGCTGCCTTTTTTCTGCTCTCTCTATATATATATTTAAAAAAAAGGTCAGCACACCAAAAAATATTATAAATATTATTTAAAAGAAATACCTTTTATTCACCCAGTGGTACAGCGACGTTTCAGCTCAACAATAGAGCCTTTCTCAAGCTTTTGAGCCTTTCTTGGTGTGCTGCCCTTTTTTGTTTTTATGTGTAGGTAATTGCCTATTCCCATTGGGCTTTGCACCTGTAAATCTTTAATATTTATGTCTGTGCTGCCATTTTTATTTTTGTATATATATATATATATATATATATATATATACATATATATAAATATATATATAATTTATTATTAGAGCACCATTCATTCCATGGCACTGGGGTATACACACATAATACAGACTATTGCACTAAGTATGAACAAGACGAGTTACAAACTAGTACAGAAGGAGGGAGGACCCTGTCTGTGAGGGCATACAATCTACGAGGTATGTAGGAAGGATACAGTAGGTGAGGGTATGTGTGTGTATGTGTGTGCAGTTGAGTAGGGAACTTGTTGAAAATTTGAATCACACCCCTGATTGTATGTAAGTGGCCTGCCTTGGTTACTGACAAGTCTCCTGGGTGACTGACTGTATGCAGGGCTTGTGGATGTCTAACTGTATGCTGTGGATCAAGCGATAGCTGATCTGGATAGTTTGCTAAGTAAACATATATAACTGTGCTAAATACACAGCAATTTAGCTATGGACAAGTTCTTAAATTTGGCTACTTGCACAACCTTGTACAATCTCTTGCACTGATAGAAAACCAGGTAATTTTATAAAAGGTACACTTACTTTTTCTTGTAACTGTAGATGAATCGGAGTAATAATGCATGCGGTATAATGTTTTTTCCATTGTCACAGAATGTCTACTTCTTATCATTTGAAGCAGAGATTTGTTATCCAGTATATTGTAGATGTCCACATATCAAGAGTATTGGCTTAAATATTTAGACTATGCCATATCATTTCACAGCAGTCTTCTCTTCAACACTTCTATTATGTTAGCTGACAATCACTGTCAGGGTGAATCATTGCACTGCTCTCTCCTGCCAAGACCTTCACATACCAAGCTCTATTAACTGAAATCGAAGTCTACGCTCTGAAGACCATTATAGAGAGTTGGAATGTACTGTACATAGAGACAGTCCTCACTTATATCTACAGCTAATATGTGTCCCCAGGAGTACGATGGAAGGAAACTGCTCTAGATTGGATATTTGGAATTTTATTAGGTTGAAACCATGAAGCCTGCATTCTCCATTGAACTATAAATGCTGGACCAGATTAAAAAAATGATACAGGGAGGCAGATGTAATGCTGGGTATGAAGGATACTTTTTATGTAATTTTTTTTTTGCCTATGTGTTTTTTAGCCTATCGAATGGTCACATAAGACAGCTTGGCCGATTTCCCAATAAAGATTTATATCCATATCGGCCAGGCATATATTTTCTGAAATTCTTCAAGGAATCTACCGGAAGATCAAATGATTGGCATGTTATTATTATTAAGGCTTGACATGTTATTACTAGAGATGAGCGAATTAAAGCTGATGAAGTGGAATTTGTTTAGAATTTCAGGAAAAATTTGATTCGCAACAAATGCGAATTTCCTCTCGCTTCATGGTAACGAATCACAATTTTCCTAAAATGGCGGCTACACATGTGAGGACATGGGGCATGGAACTCTGGGAAGGTGGGATCATCCAGATTGACATGCCTGCATGCAGCCAATCAGCAGCCAGCCAGCCCTGTGATGTCACAGCCCTATAAATACGTCAGCCATTTTAGATTCTGCCATTTTCCAGCGTTCAGAGTGCAGGGACAGACGTGTGAAGGCGCTAGGGACAACTATTGGAAAAACCTCTATGTTTAAAAAAAGCTGAAAAAAGGATTTAAAAGTACAGGGAAAGGATAGGGAGGAATCATTTCACAGCATTTTAGTGCAGGGAGAGACGTCAGAAGGCGCTAGGGACATTGATAGGAAAGTTATTTACAAGTGCAAGGAACGATTATTTAGGGATCCAAATAGTCATTAGACAGCTCTGTCATTCCAGCTTTTTGTTATTAGCCTGCAAGTGTTATGTTGTGAAGCCTTTAGTGGCTTATATCTTAGTATCTTATTCAGTACGACAAGAAAAATATATGCACATTTCACTTCTGCAGTTATTTCTGTTGAAAGCGTATACGGGCGTATTACAGTACAACATGCAAAATATATGCACACTGCACTGTTGCAGTTATTTCTGGTCAAAGCGTATGGGGCGTATTTCAGTAATATAAGAAAAATATACACACTGCACTGTTGCAGTTATTTCTGGTGAAAGCGTATAGAGGCGAATTACAGTAAAATAAGAAAAATATATACGCACTGCACTGTTGCAGTTATTTCAGTTAAAAGTGTATGGGGGCGTATTTCTGTAAAAAAAGACAAATATATACGCACTGCACTGTTGCAGTTATTTATGGTGAAAGCGTATAGGGGCGTATTTCAGTACTACCAGAAAAATATATACTCACTTCACTATTTAATTATTTTCTGGTTAAAGCGTATAGTGGCCTATTTCAGTCCAACAAGAAATATATGTTCTCAGTGCACTACTGCAGTGATTTCTGGTGAAAGCGTACAGTGGAGTATTTCAGTACTGCAAGTAATATATATAAGCACTTCACTCTTTAATTTTTTTCTGGTGAAAGCATATAGTGGCCTAATTTAGTCCAACGTAAAATATATATTCTCAGGTCACTGCTGATGAGTGATTTCTGGTGGAAGCGTATAGGGGCGTATTTCAGTAAAAAAAGAAAAATATATATGCACTGCACTATTGCAGTTATTTCAGTTTAAAGCGTATAGGGGCGTATTTCATTAAAAAAAGAAAAATATATATGCACTGCACTGTTGCAGTTATTTCTGTTGAAAGTGTATAGGGGCGTTTTTCAGTAAAAAAAAGACAAATATGTACGCATCTCACTGTTGCAGTTATTTCTGGTGAAAGCATATAGTGGTGTATTTCATTACTGCAAGAAATATATATAAGCACTTCACTCTTTAATTTTTTTCTGGTCATAGCGTATAGTGGCCTAACTCAGTCCAACAAGAAATATATATTCTCAGTGCACTGCTGCAGGGATTTCTGGTGAAAGCGTATAGGGGTGTATTTCAGTACTTCAAGAAATATATACGCACTTCAATCTTTAATTTTTTTCTGGTCAAAGCGGATAGGGTCGTATTTTAGTACAATAAGAAAAATATATTCTCAGTGAATTTCCGCAGTTAATTGTGGTGAAAGCGTTTAGTGGCCTATTTCAGTACAAAAAATATATATATTTGTCGCTTTTAGGGGTATTTTAATTTCCGTTTCATTGGTTTAGTTCCGCTACAAGTATGTCAGACTTGTGCCAGACCATGCACAGAGGAGTGGCAGAGGCCTGAATGTTTCTGACGCAAGCAGAGGTCGCAGCAGAGTGAGGGGTCATGGCAGCAGTAGTCGCAGCGAGAGGCCTGAGCTCACGGTGTCATCTAGCAGTTGTGTCTTGACCAGTAACCCTGCGTTTTTTGATTGGTTAACTCGGTCATCCAAGTCATCCCAAGTGACATCAGACACTCCCAGCCAACAGTCGGTGGGTTTGTCAGACACAACCCTTAGTTGGCATGGCCCGGGAGCAGGCCCTGTGCCCTCACCTGTCCTCATCCTGCCTCTGGCCTTTTCTGTTCCATCACCGCAAGAAGTACTACATGCAGTGGGCTCTGCTTCACTTTTCAGCGAGGATGAGCTACTAGAGGACAGTCAACAGCTACTGCCCAGCCAAGATGTGGAGGAGACATCCACCGCTTCCTCCGCTAGGCCAGCAAGTAGTGATGAGGAGAGTGGCACAGGAGCTTGTGTTACGAGTGGTCAGGCTCCTGACCCAGAGACCATTGAGAAGGACATTAGTGATGTGCAGACACTACTCGATGATGAAGCCGAACGCACTTGAGAGGCGGGTGAAGAAGGGTCTTCGTCATCATCAGGAGAAGAGGGTGGCAGCTTGCCCGTCAGGCAGCGGCTGAGCCAGCAAGTCGCTAGCGTGGCCGGGAGTCAGCAGGGTGGCAGCAGTGGGAGGTTGGGAGCCAAACGGGCATGGAGTAGACCACCCGCTTTGCAGCAGCCTAGCTGCCTGGAAAAGAGTGGTGCACTGGTTTACGGAAGCAGCAGTGGTAGCAGTCAGCCAGTAAGTAGTGTTGGGGGAAAAATCAGGTACTCGGCGGTGTGGCAGTTTTTTGTGAAGCCGCCGGAGGAGGTCAACATGGCCACATGTAGAATATGTGGGCAGAAGGTGAAGCGTGGGCAGGGTGCCAATGTTGGCACCATGGCCCTGCGTCAACATATGCAGCATCGCCATAAAGTGGCCTGGGAGAACCGTGGTTCCGATGTGGTGGTCCAGCCTGCTGCAGCTACCGCTACATTACCCAGCCGAAGTGAGCTGTCTGTCAATCCCATCTTCTGCTGGTCCAGATGCTCCTGCTCCTACTCTTTGTCAATCATTTCGTCAGCAATCGATCACCGAAGCGATTGCCAAGAGACAACAGTATGCGTGCACTCATCCAACGGCGCAGAAGCTGAACGTGCTCCTGTCCACCTTTCTGGTGCTTCAGTCCCTCACTTTCCAAGTGGTGGACTCTGCACCTTTCAGAGAACTGATGGCTTGTGCCGAGCCGAGGTGGAGAGTCCCAAGCCGTCATTTCTTTGCTAAAAAGGCAGTACCAGCCCTGCACACACATGTAGAACAGAAGGTGGTCCAGTCCTTGAGCCTGTCGGTGTCTTCCAAAGTTCACAGCAGCGCCGACGTGTGGAGCTGTAACTACAGTCAGGGACAATACATGTCCTTTACGGCCCACTGGGTGAATGTGGTTCCTGCACAGCCACACCAGCAACTTGTACAGGTCACGCCGCTTTCGCCTCCACATTGTCATAGGTCACACCCACCTTGAGCTGCAGCAGCAGAATGGCATCCCCCAACATATGCTGATATGCGACGTTTCCACCCGTTGGAATTCCACACTCCATAGTTGGACCGACTATAGTAACAGAGAAAGGCCAAAAATTATTTCTTGATGATACAAGCGGATAGGAGTACTCCACTATGTAACTTCGATGTCAACCAGTGGCAGCTCATGCGTGACACCTGCCGTTTGTGGCCAGGATGCCACTTTATTTGTCAGTCGCCAGGACTACGGGCTGAACGACGTCATTCCACTGCTTCATGTGCTGGAACAAATGCTGGTAACAATGGCTGGTCAGGGGACTGGAGACGTGGTGCCTCGATCTCACGGCCACATGAGCCCTGTGGGAGCTTAACTGGAAGAGGAGGAGGAGGGGGAGGAGGACATTGGAGCACAGGCAATGTGTAGCCAAATGGGGGGTTTTACTACTCAGCTGACAGGACAGGAGGAGCAGGAGCAGCCAGAGGAGCTACAGGGTGACGAGAAAGACGAGACAGAGGACCCAGACACACCGTGGCAGTATGCAGTGGAGGTGGAGGCAGGTAGTCCCTCCGAGTCACTTGCACAAATGGCACGATGCATGCTCACCTGCTTGCGTAGTGACAGCCAAATTGTCACCATTCAGCAGAGGGATGACTTCTGGCTCTCCACCTTATTGGACCCTCGCTACCGGTCCAATATGGGGGCCTTTTTTACACCTACCGAGAGGGAGGACAAACTGAACTACTAGAGAGACATCCTATGTAGTCAGTTGGTCACTGCCTATCTGCGCCATCGTTCCACTGCCATGGATGCTGGGGAGGGGTCGGAGGGCAGGAGCAGTACCATCACCAGCAGCCTGAGTCTAGAGTCGCTGATGAGTAGCTTTCTTCACCTGCATAGTGAAGAAACTATTTACCAGCAGCAGCAGGTAGGCCTGGAGCAGGACCTGAACCAGCAGGTGGTGGAATACTTGAACAGCACCCTGCCATTCGACATTGAAGATATGCTGGACTACTGGGTAGCCAAACTGGATTTGTGGCCGCAACCAAGTTTGCCCTGGAAAAGCTGTTCTGCCCGGCCACTAGTGTAGCATCAGAGCGTGTGTTTAGTAGTTACACCAAGGAGAACTCGCCTGTCTACCCAACATGTGGAGAAACTGATTTTTGTCAAGATGAATCAACCATGGATCAGCCATGATTTCCAACCACCAATTCCTGATACATAAGACTAGATCATCCATGGTGCCACACCAACACTTTGATACAAGAGACCGGTTTCTTTTTATTACCTGCCTCAGCTACTACTTTGATTCTGCAACCCGCCTAATGCCTCACATCTGATGCCAGGTGCTCCTTATTTCACCCACCTTCATCAGCAGGTACTGGTATTGCCACCCACCGCCCCACTCTGATACCCGGTCACTTTGTGGTCTCCTGATGCAGCTGCTGCTGCCATCTCCAGACTATGTCACCTTGCCACTCTGTGGTATCCTCCTGATGCTGAAGGGCAGCGGAAGGGCCATGGGCAATGAGCGCTTTCATTGTGGAAAAGGGGTTAAGTAAAAAAATTGGCACGGGGGGGCGCCGTTTCAGTTTTCGCCTCAGGCAGCAGAAAGGCTAGGTGCACCCCTGAGGACACATCACTATTGAGCCCAGAAGTTTACGATGCATCTGAAGTTTACAGGGAGGGAGAGAGGGAGCTGAAATGGAGTCACAGGGAGCAGGTGAGTATGATTTTTTTCCACGGGTACAGCAGGCTTGGATTAACAGATAAAAAAGTGCAAAAGGCTGGACAACCCCTTTAAATGAAACAATATAGTCTTAGTTATAGATGGTTGTATATTTATTTATAGAGCAGAGTAAGAAACACTATAATGCAGCACTGGTGATGATCACTGAGATTCTAATTACTTAAATGGAGCTTGATACCATGTTATCTACACTTGACGCCAACTGTGAAATGCAATAAGATCAGAGACTCTTCCAGTGTGATCCAAACTGAACCCTTTATGGAAACTCTTTATTCTTTGTATAATAATTTGCATCATAGTATAGGGTAGAAATTAATAATTCACCTATGTCACATTATCACTTAAAGTTTAATCATTAAAGGATAATTTTGTCTCATGCTTTTTTGTCGTATCATGAGCTCTTACACGTAAAGGCAGCAGACCCATGACAAATGATAGCTTTCATTCTTCTTTCACATTCTGTCTGCAACAGCATCTATTACAATATTACCATGGCACAGGTTAGGGTTATCTCTCTAATATGATTTGTGTTGATTTGAATTAGAGGTACGGAGTGTCATTTGTTTAATTTAAGACAATGCATAAATTTGCTACTATTAAACCTCTAAATATTCATCTTTTTTATAATTGCATTTAAAGAGATTTAAAAAAAATCCCATTTGGTGCAAAAATAAAAGCAAATAAATAATAAGGAATGTATCACAATAAAATGACACTTTATTCAAATTAGGTTTTAATCATATACAAATCATTATTCATTTTCATGTCACTATCCATATAAAAAATCATGAAATATTGCTGTTTTAATACTGTCCATTAAAGCACAGATTATCAGCTTACATTTACTGTTTTCTAGCTCACTTGTCAGCTTTGCTGTATTGCCTGGGACAAAATGAACAGAGACATCTCATTATCATTAGTGAACAGTAGATTTTATGACAGCTCTGATATACTGCTGGAAGCCTAGATACAGGAAGATAGCAATACTATAAAATATATACACAGTTAAGGATTTCTATGTAACTCCATGTCATGCCTGGTCTTTGGGGGGGGGGGGGGTGATTATAATTAGGGGTGAGCGAATCGAGCATCGGATCCAAGATACTCCAATTTGCTCCTAAACTTAGTTTTTATGCTGTACAGAGACCTGTCTCTGTACAGCATTAAAATGTGCGTCGGTGAGGCAAAATTCATTAAGTTCGAAGTCGCATGAGACTATGGTGAATAACGTCGGGCTTCGATACTACGACTTTAAAACATTTTAAAACAGGAATCCAAAGTTGGCTTCGGTACTAGCTGGTGCGTCGAATTCCTGTTTTAAGTTTTTCTTAAAGGTGTAGAATCAAAGCCCTAAGTTATTCAGTGAAGTCTCGCGGACCAAGTTTTTGTACAACCTCATTCATTTAAAACTTGGAAAAAATGTTTTTTATTGGTCTATGTCTAACATTCTGTGTTAATTAAATGAGTATTCCATTTATATTTAAGGAATAACTTTTAGATCAGACTGGACCCCTAATATGAATGGGGTTGAGAATGTGCACTCCCACTCCATTCCTCTCTACATGGGACTGCTGGAAGTAGCTCAGCTCTGTACCTGGTTATTTCCAACAGTCACAGTGTGAATGGAGCGGCAATGTGCATGCTCGACCTGGCGCTCCGTTCATTGCAGGTTCTCTGCCAGATCAGCCTGATGGAGAGCAAGCCGCAAGTGGGAAACTAGCCTTATTGGCAAAACAATCTCTCATTAATGAGTCCTTTTCTGACTGACGTACCCGCCCAAGTGACTGCTGAAAAGCAATTTTCTGAAACAGCTTAAAGCATCTGAAACAAGCTAGCTGTCCCATGATCATGGAAGGAAAATAGATTAAAAATATATACAATCATTAAATGACAACAGATTAGAAAATATATCAACATTTCAATATTTTTTTTTAGTAAGAAGTTAAAAAAAATGATTATGATGCATTGCCATTAAGTAACTAGAGAGTTCACACCAGGCCAGGGGTCATTCCTTGGTGAATGCTTAGTAAGTATTTCGTAAGGGAAAACTGAATCTTGTTTCATTCAGTTCATGCTAAGGATAAATCAACCCTATCTATCTACTTTATCAAAATGTTGATGGATCTGTTTTCTCTTGGGTGTAGATGGCCTGCGTGTGTTCTGAGTGCAACGGGTCAAAACATGATCACTTATCTACACAGCGAGAACAGTTTCATTATGCAAAAGACAATTAACTTCTTACCTACCTGTTGTACACAAATTGACACTCCACAGTATAGATTATATATGTCTGATCGCAGGGCGTCGTATTGCTGGGACCCTTACCGATCACGAGAACGTGATGTCTATGGGACTGATGTAGATAGCTGAGTACAGTGCTCGATATCTTCATCAGTCCTATAGACTTTGAATGGAGTGGCAGTGCACATATTCATTCAAAAGGTGGGAGTCCAAGTGGTGGACCGTCAGCGATCAGACACTTATCATCTATACTGTAGCTAGGCAATAAGTGTGAATTTTAGTGAACTCCTTTAAAGAGGTTGTCCGGGCTATTAATATTGATGATCTCTCCTCAGCATAGGTCATCAATATCAGATTAGCAGCGTCCGACACCAGGCACCCCCGCCAATCAGCTGTATGAGGAGATGGTGTGCAGTGCATACATGCCATCTATGTCTATGGGACAGGAAGAGAGAAGGGAGAGGGAACATGAGCACTGCGCGCACCGTCTCCTCAAACAGCTGATCGGTGGGGGTGTCGGACCCCCGCCAATCTTCCTGAGTATACATCATCAATAGAAAAGGCCTAGACAACCCCTTTAAGTATTCTGTCTTATGTCTTGCGTAAAGTCTGAGGACAAGGTGCATGGTATAAGAATTTTATTTTTGTGGTTCTCAGGCCTTGTTCTAGGCTTAACAGTTCTGCTCACATTGCTCCTTTAAATTCCTACAGCTGTTTTTCAGTTATTTCCTTGTATTAGACTGAACTCATTCAGTGTCAAGCAGAATAGAATGTAAACCAAACATGTTTGTGCTGTATATGAGCTCAGCCAGCCTCTCCATTATTTAATATCCTAAGTACCTGGCAAGATGGATGGTTTTATGTGATCTTGAAAGTCGCCATGGATCTTTCTAGAAGGCAACCTTATAAAACTCCCTCAGAACTTTTACAAGGCTTGTTCAGTTTACCATGCCGCACACAAAAATGCTGCTTGCAGCATTCTGGTGCACTCCGTTCCGCTTTGTTCAGTTTTGTCCCCATTGACAATGAATGGGGACAAGACTGAAGCGTTGTGCTGTGGTTTTGAGAGCCTGTGCTGGATCTCAAAACCGGACAGCATAATGCTGATGTGAAAGTAGCCTAATAAAGATCAAAAGAAACAAATTATTTTTAGCCCAAAATGAGTAAAATGTAATCAGAAAACATTTCCCCAAAGGTGTCCCTAGCCTTTAATGTTATATAGTACAGACAGAATGAAATGTTTTGTATATTCCTTTGTGTTTTATAATTTTTATTTTAGTACAAGGGTGAAGAGCTAGGAAAAAGACCTAAGAATGTTCATCACATGTTGAATATTGTGAAGCAAAGGAAGAAAACTTGTATTTTCGTCCAGGGATTTTCTTCTCAGGGTCCCACTAAATGTAGTAAGCAGGTAAAGTTCAGTACAATGTGCAGTGACTCGGAGTCCACCACTAATTCACTGCTTTTTATAGGATTTTTGTTGATATTTGAATTTTGCACTTCTTATATTTTCTAAATTAACTCCAGCCCTAGTCACCATCGCTAAGCAGGAGCGTGCCCAACCCCTTGGTCTTGGCTTATTCCTGTGATTCAGCAGTTAGTTTATGGTGTGTTAGAGAGAGGAAAGGTGTATATGTAGCCCTGTGTACATATACAGAGCACAACTGGGGTCCAGGAGAAGAAACCTATCAGACGGAGTGCTGCACTGAAATAATATACGAAAAGTGAAGCAGCCAAATTGGGAGGTGAGAGGAAGACAGTCTGTTGAGGTAACGCATGTATTTCGGTTAATGGACTCCATAGGTACCGTATTTGACTAGGCCTAAAGTCCCTAGTCATACAAGAGAGAGAGAAAGACTATAGATCTACAACCCACATTGGTACATTGCAGCACTAGACTAGAGTAAAGCATAGCTGAATATAGAAAGAGCATTGAACTACATTTGAAAGTAAATGTATGTTTAGACTGTAGAGCTATTAGTAAAGAACTGGTTATTTGTTCAACTAATCTGACCTGCTAATTTCGCCACCCAGTTCCCTGTCCTGCACTTCACAAAGTTAACACCAAGGGCACCTTGCCTTCCATCAGGCAGGAGGTCTTTCTCAGGGTGTGCCTCAGGGAATCCAGGTGTGCCCATTCTCACTGCATGGTCCAGGGGAGCATGGAAATAGGACCGCTGTCACAGTGAGTAATCCTGACTCTCTACCACTACTATCACTCCTGTCCCTCACTTCTCCACCAAACGCCTTCCCCCGCTGGGCCTGCTGCATAAATTGTCATCACAAACAGGATTGCAATTCTGTGCATAGCTGCAAAAGACATTCAGCTGATGCTTAAAGGGCTTCTGTCACCCCACTAAACTTTTTTTTTTGTGTACTTATAATTAGGGATGAGCGAACCCGAACTGTATAGTTCGGGTTCGTACCGAATTTTGGGGTGTCCGTGACACGGACCCGAACCCGAACATTTTCGTAAAAGTCCGGGTTCGGATTCGGTGCTTTCTTGGCGCTTTTTGAAAGGCTGCAAAGCAGCCAATCAACAAGCATCATACTACTTGCCCCAAGAGGCCATCACAGCCATGCCTACTATTGGCATGGCTGTGATTGGCCAGTGCAGCATGTGACCCAGCCTCTATATAAGCTTGGGTCACGTAGCGCTGCACGTCACTCTGCTGATACAAGCGTAGGGAGAGGTTGCAGCTGCGACGTTAGGGCGAGATTAGGCAGATTAACTCCTCCAAAAGACTTCATTCAGTGATCGATCTCCAGCTGTGGATCATTGAAGTGCTGATATTCAATTGCTCACTTTTTTTAGGCTGCCCAGAGCGTTTTTATATCACTTTTTTCTGGGGTGATCGGCGGCCATTTTGTGGCTTGTGGTGCGCCAGCACAAGCTGCCACCAAGTACATTTAACCATCAATAGTGTGGTTATTTTTTGCTATATCCTACATCAGGGTCAAGCTTTCATCAAGTGCATTTAACCATCAATAGTGTGGTTATTTTTTGGACATATACTACATCAGGGGCAAGTTGAGCCTGTCACCCAGCGCCTAAAAAATAGGCCTCACATTTATATTCAACCAAATCTTTACTGTTTTAGCTGGTCAAGTTATTGTTTGTGACCGTGAAAGCACAGTTTTTGTTCTGGGTTGAAAAACAATTCCCAAATTTGCAATTCTCAAAATTAGTGGTTTCTGCTGTATCAGGCCTACTTTAAATCTATCCCTAAAAGGGTATATTAGGTTCAAGGTGCTGATAGGGTCATTCTGAAAAACTTAACACACACGCTACAGTGTAGATCCAAGTCTAATTCTGTGATTAAACGTATACCTGTCACCCAGCGCCTAAAAAATAGGCCTCACATTTATATTCAGCTAAATCTGTCATTACTGGTGTGCCTGTATTAGTGTAATACGGTACCTAAATAGATAGCCAGATAGTGTTAGGTGTCTGTAAAAAAAGGCCTGAATTGGAATTCAATACATTGGCCCGAATAATATTTTTCTTATTGTGGTGAACGGTAACAATGAGGAAAACATCTAGTAAGGGACGCGGACGTGGACATGGTCGTGGTGGTGTTAGTGGACCCTCTGGTGCTGGGAGAGGACGTGGCCGTTCTGCCACAGCCACACGTCCTAGTGTACCAACTACCTCAGGTCCCAGTAGCCGCCAGAATTTACAGCCATATTTGGTGGGGCCCAATGCCGTTCTAAGGATGGTAAGGCCTGAGCAGGTACAGGCATTAGTCAATTGGGTGGCCGACAGTACATCCAGCACGTTCACATTATCTCCCACCCAGTCTTCTGCAGAAAGCGCACAGATGGCAAATGAAAACCAAGCCCATCAGTCTGTCACATCACCCCCATGCATATCAGGGAAACTGTCTGAGCCTCAAGTTATGCAGCAGTCTCTTATGCTGTTTGAAGACTCTGCTGGCAGGCTTTCCCAAGGGCATCCACCTAGCCGTTCCCGAGGGGTGGAAGAGATAGAATGCACTAACGCACAACCACTTATGTTTCCTGATGATGATGACATGGGAATACCACCTCAGCACGTCTCTGATGATGACGAAACACAGGTGCCAACTGCTGCGTCTTTCTGCAGTGTGCAGACTGAACAGGATGTCAGGGATCAAGACTGGGTGGAAGACGATGCAGGGGACGATGAGGTCCTAGACCCCACATGGAATGAAGGTCGTGCCACTGACTTTCACAGTTCAGCAGAAGAGGCAGTGGTCAGACCGAGCCAACAGCATAGCAAAAGAGGGAGCAGTGGGCAAAATCAGAACACCCGCCGCCAAGAGACTCCGCCTGCTACTGACCGCCGCCATCTGGGACCGAGCACCCCAAAGGCAGCTTCAAGGAGTTACCTGGCATGGCACTTCTTCAAACAATGTGCTGACGACAAGACCCGAGTGGTTTGCACGCTGTGCCATCAGAGCCTGAAGCGAGGCATTAACGTTCTGAACCTTAGCACAACCTGCATGACAAGGCACCTGCATGCAAAGCATGAACCGCAGTGTTACCTCTTCTGCTGCTGCCGCCTCGGCCTCTTCTGCTGCTGCCGCCACCTCGGCCTCTTCCTCCGCCTCTGGAGGAACGTTGGCACCTGCCGCCCAGCAAACATGGGATGTACCACCAACACCACCACCTGCGTCACCAAGCATCTCAACCATGTCACACGGCAGCGTTCAGCTCTCCATCTCACAAACATTTGAGAGAAAGCGTAAATTCCCACCTAGCCACCCTCGATCCCTGGCCCTGAATGCCAGCATTTCTAAACTACTGGCCTATGAAATGCTGTCATTTAGGCTGGTGGACACAGACAGCTTCAAACAGCTCAGGTCGCTTGCTGTCCCACAGTATGTTGTTCCCAGCCGGCACTACTTCTCCAAGAGAGCCGTGCCTTCCCTGCACAACCAAGTATCCGATAAAATCAAGTGTGCACTGCGCAACGCCATCTGTGGCAAGGTCCAGCTAACCACAGATACGTGGACCAGTAAGCACGGCGAGGGACGCTATATCTCCCTAACTGCACACTGGGTAAATGTAGTGGCGGCTAGGCCCCAGGCGGAGAGCTGTTTGGCGCACGTCCTTCCGCCGCCAAGGATCGCAGGGCAACATTCTTTGCCTCCTGTTTCCTCCTCCTCCTACTCAGCTTCCTCCTCCTCTTCTTCCACCTGCTCATCCAGTCAGCCACACACCTTCACCACCAACTTCAGCACAGCCCGGGGTAAACGTCAGCAGGCCGTTCTGAAACTCATATGTTTGGGGGACAGGCCCCACACCGCACAGGAGTTGTGGCGGGGTATAGAACAACAGACCGACGAGTGGTTGCTGCCGGTGAGCCTCAAGCCCGGCCTGGTGGTGTGCGATAATGGGCGAAATCTCGTTGCAGCTCTGGGACTAGCCGGTTTGACGCACATCCCTTGCCTGGCGCATGTGCTGAATTTGGTGGTGCAGAAGTTCATTCACAACTACCCCGACGTGTCAGAGCTGCTGCATAAAGTGCGGGCCGTCTGTTCGCGCTTCCGGCGTTCACACCCTGCCGCTGCTCACCTGTCTGCGCTACAGCGTAACTTCGGCCTGCCCGCTCACCGCCTCATATGCGACGTGCCCACCAGGTGGAACTCCACCTTGCACATGCTGGACAGACTGTGCGAGCAGCAGCAGGCCATAGTGGAGTTTCAGCTGCAGCACGCACGGGTCAGTCGCACTGCGGATCAGCCCCACTTCACCACCAATGACTGGCCTCCATGCGAGACCTGTGTGCCCTGTTGCTCTGTTTCGAGTACTCCACCAACATGGCCAGTGGCGATGACGCCGTTATCAGCGTTACAATACCACTTCTATGTCTCCTTGAGAAAACACTTAGGGCTATGATGGAAGAGGAGGTGGCCCAGGAGGAAGAGGAGGAAGAGGGGTCATTTTTAGCACTTTCAGGCCAGTCTTTTCGAAGTGACTCAGAGGGAGGTTTTTTGCAACAGCAGAGGCCAGGTACAAATGTGGCCAGACAGAGCCCACTACTGGAGGACGAGGAGGTGGAGGAGGATGAAGATGAAGCATGTTCACAGCGGGGTGGCACCCAAAGCAGCTCGGGCCCATCACTGGTGCGTGGCTGGGGGGAAACACAGGACGATGATGATACGCCTCCCACAGAGGACAGCTTGTCCTTACCTCTGGGCAGCCTGGCACACATGAGCGACTACATGCTGCAGTGCCTGCACAACGACAGCAGAGTTGCCCACATTTTAACGTGTGCGGACTACTGGGTTGCCACCCTGCTGGATCCCCGGTACAAAGACAATGTGCCCACCTTACTTCCTACACTGGAGCGTGATAGGAAGATGCGCGAGTACAAGCGCACGTTGGTAGACGCGCTACTGAGAGCATTCCCAAATGTCACAGGGGAACCAGTGGAAGCCCAAGGCGAAGGCAGAGGAGGAGCAAGAGGTCGCCAACGCAGCTGTGTCACGGCCAGCTCCTCTGAGGGCAGGGTTAGCATGGCAGAGATGTGGAAAAGTTTTGTCACCACGCCACAGCTAACTGCACCACCACCTGATACGGCACGTGTTAGCAGGAGGCGACATTTCACTAACATGGTGGAACAGTACCTGTGCACACCCCTACACGTACTGACTGATGGTTCGGCCCCATTCAACTTCTGGGTCTCCAAATTGTCCACGTGGCCAATGTCTACAGCCAATGTGGACAAGCTGACGTTCATAAAAATGAACCAGGCATGGATCCCACAGGACCTGTCCATCCCTTGTGCAGATTAGACATTAACTACCTCCCCTTAACAATATATTATTCTACTCCAGGGCACTTCCTCATTTAATCCTATTTTTATTTTAATTTTACCATTATATTGCGGGGCAACCCAAAGTTGAATGAACCTCTCCTCTGTCTGGGTGCCGGGGCCTAAATATGTGACAGTGGCCTGTTCCAGTGGTGGGTGACGTGAAGCCTGATTCTCTGCTATGACACGAAGACTGATTCTCTGCTGACATGAAGCCAGATTCTCTGTTACGGGACCTCTCTCCTCTGCCTGGGTGCCTGGGCCTAAATATGTGACAGTGGCCTGTTCCAGTGGTGGGTGACGTGAAGCCTGATTCTCTGCTATGACATGAAGACTGATTCTGTGCTGACATGAAGCCAGATTCTCTGTTACGGGACCTCTCTCCTCTGTCTGGGTGCCGGGGCCTAAATATGTGACAGTGGCCTGTTCCAGTGGTGGGTGACGTGAAGCCTGATTCTCTGCTATGACATGAAGACTGATTCTCTGCTGACATGAAGCCAGATTCTCTGTTACGGGACCTCTCTCCTCTGCCTGGCTGCCTGGGCCTAAATATGTGACAGTGGCCTGTTCCAGTGGTGGGTGACGTGAAGCCTGATTCTCTGCTATGACATGAAGACTGATTCTCTGCTGACATGAAGCCAGATTCTCTGCTATGGCATGTGGAGACTGATTCTCTGCTGACGTGAAGCCAGATTCTCTGCTATGGGACCTCTGTCCAATTGATATTGGTTAATTTTTTATTTTTTTTATTTTAATTCATTTCCCTATCCACATTTGTTTGCAGGGGATTTACCTACATGTTGCTGCCTTTTGCAGCCCTCTAGCTCTTTCCTGGGCTGTTTTACAGCCTTTTTAGTGCCCAAAAGTTCGGGTCCCCATTGACTTCAATGGGGTTCGGGTTCGGGACGAAGTTCGGTTCGGGTTCGGATCCTGAACCCGAACATTTCCGGGAAGTTCGGCCGAACTTCTCGAACCCGAACATCCAGGTGTTCGCTCAACTCTACTTCTAATCCCTATCCTGCGATATATCTATACATTATGTTATTAATCATTTTCGTTCAGTAGATATGTCCAAAAACGTACTTTTATGATATGCTAATTACCTGTCTACCAGCAAGTAGGGCGTCTACCTGCTGGTAGCAGCCGCAAAAAACCGCCCCCTCCTCCTGTTGAATGACAGGGCCAGCCGCGATCTCCTCCTCCGACTGGCCCTCAGTGCGCTTGCGCACGTTAACGTATGCATTTTTTTTTTCATGGACTCTGCAGGATACAAAAACGTGGAGTGCTGCACATTTGTATTCATCAAACCGATAGGAAATACATTTTTTCTAGGCTCCAGCAGGGCACATTTTTGAGAGTTTCCCTTTAAGACGCATAAAAATGGCCCCTAATTAAAATACATATTTTTTTGTGGGAATTTTTGCCAATAATCCCCCTCTGGTATGTGACTGTTCATGTTGTGGGACTATTTGTGTACTTCTAGTAAGTGTTTGCTGGCTGCAAATATGACCTGAAGGTTTTTCAGGTTCGCCTGCCATTAAAGTGAATGGGACCCGCCGCGAACGTGCGGTTCGCGAACATTTGATCGCGAACGCGCGTTTGCGAATCGTCCCGGCCGATGTTCATCCATCACTATATCTAAGGTTTGCCTGTTGCACATTACTCCCCTCCTCAGGTTTTACTGTAACCTACTAAGGTTGCAATACCTGCAATGTGCCCCGAGATGAATTTCTACCCAATCCTAGGTGAAAACCTAAACTTATGCAACTAGGTCTTCAATAGTTAATTATTATCAATGGGTCATCAATATCAGATCTGCGGAGGTCACCCCCAACGATCAGCTGTTCATTAGTGATAAGCGGCAGGGGCTATATTCGAATTTGCAATATTTCACGAATATTTGGGCGAATATTCGTCATATGTTCGCAAATTCGAGATTATTTTCTTGTTTGCGAAAAATCGGCAATGTAATATTCGCGTTATGTGCGTGAAATTCAGGCATGGGTCACTTTTGCTACATTTTCCACGCTGCTAGAAGTTTCCTGAGACTGGAGAAAATGGTTGGCACGGCAGAACATTAAAAATGGCTTTATATGCAGTTAGAGTGCTCCAATATATTCGCGATTGCGCTAATTGACACTAATGATGCGAATATTTCTGCGCAAACTTCACATTTTAGCAGGTCTGCATGTATGTATGGACAGCAGAACCTATCACACTACCTAACACCCTGCACTGGAACCTATCAGCTACACTATATCAGGATATAACCTACACTGACTATATGTATTATACATATAAGCTATCTAACTATCTATCTAATGTAGTGTGGAAAGCACAGAGCACAGCAATGACACTGCTGTCTCTCTCAGAACTTTAAAAAACTGTAGAAAATTGCAGTATCCCAGGGGGTCAGTAGAGCAGCTTTAGGTAAGCGGGGAATCGTAGTGCAGGGCAACCCACTAACCTGGGATTCACTGTCGTCTTCAATCCGGGTCAATACTGGAACAGGCAGTTAATAAACGTCGTGACGCCAGTGTCAATTGAACGGTGACACACCGTGTAGTGATAGGTGGAATAATGGAGTAGTCCAGATATTCATATAACAGGTTAACTTTACTGAATGAGTTTGTAATAGTATGAACAGCCAGTGAATACAGTTCCAGAGTTATTCCACACTTTACCATACAGTTACAGCAGATGGTTCAGGCTTTTACTTACAAAAGGACTAACTTCCAGACAGGCCTCCTAGGATCAGGGATTCCCTCTTATGCTGCTTGCAGCAATACCCTCAAGGTCCAGACACCTAAATCCTGGTGATAACCCTTGAGCAAGGACTTGGTAGAGGTCTTCTTCCCTCCTGATGGCAGGCTCTATCTTTGAAGTACCTCAGGTATAATTAACCTGGAAACTGGGTGGGAATGACCCTCCACACCAGTAGTGCAGCTTCTGCACTTCTTAATGAATCTCCCAGAACTGACTCTAGAAACTTCTAACTAACCTCCTAGGCTAGGCCCTAGCCTATTTATACTGAACTGGGGGCTCCCTCTGCTGGCTGGAATAATGATTGCCTGCAACAGGCCTAACTGGCTTAAAGGGAAATACACCTCACAATCTAGCAGTGTCGGGTAACCTACCCGTATGCTGCACACCCCCAGACTTTAACGTGAGTAAGGCCTCGTACTCACACACACCTTCCTGAACCGGCATAACATGGTACATAACTTAAGCATTACATTATAAATATAATAAATAATTATTTCACACAGAAAACATAACATTGGTAACTTCATGAACAAATGACGTAAGGAAAAGGGGCGTCTTCTCGCTTCTTAGGCATGGCCGCTGACCTGGCACAGTGGACTTAGGGTGAACCAGGTTAGTCCATTGTCTTTGGTGGCAGTATAATAACGGAACTACCCAGGGGTTTCCTGTGGGTGTATCACAGGCAAGGGCTCACGTGGGGGAGTCCATTCTTGCGCACAAATGTCAAGCAAGGTATTACCAGTAGCAACTGCTCGGGAGGAGACACCACCAGTATAGTCAAAGTCTCCTAAACGGACTGGCGGACGTCCCCTGGTCATCCGGGTGGACCTTCTCAACACAGGGGTCTCCTCCTCCCTTAGCAACGAGGTAGAAGAGAGAGGAGCAACAGGAGGGTCTCCATCAGTGAGACCTTGGTCAGGAACAACAGGAACAACTAGATCCACTAGAGGGGGAACTGGATCCGGGGCATCTTGAACCGGCTCTTCTGGAGGTGAAGATACAGTAGGTGCCGGAGCAGGCACCAGCAAGTTCAACCATGGTGTCAGAAGCCAATGCATGGGATCAGCGTCATACCTTAGATTGCTGACAGCCTGCATAGGATCCTCGGGCTGTATTGATGACTCTGACACAGGGGATTCAGATCTAGAACTCTTGGCACTGGGTTCTGGTGTCAGGCAGAGCTTTAACCGGTTTCTGTGTACAATTTGGGATCCCTTGCCTTCCCGGGTGATCTCATAAGTATGAGTCCCAACATTTGGGATTGCCGTGACAACATAGGGACTTTGCTCCCATTTACTGTCCAGTTTACTTGTACGGCGGTTATTTTTTAACCATACCACAGCCCCTATTGTCAAGGGTTCTGCATGGGCTGCCTGATCATAGTCTCTCTGCTGTCGGTCTCTAACATTGTCCATCCGTTCCTGAACAATGGTTTTGGCTGCATTCAATCGCCTTTGGTGCTCAGCAACCCAGTCGGTATTAGGTAATGGGTTGATGCAATCAGGTACATGTATGTCCAAGGAGTGATCAGCAGGCAATGTCCCTTGGCGCCCAAACATCAAATAAAAAGGGGTATACCCAGTGGAACAATGGATGGTATGATTGTACGTGAACATGAGCTGTGGCAACAGATTAGGCCAATCTCCTCTGGTTTCAGGAGGTACGGCCCTCAGCATCTCTATCAAGGTCTGATTCATTTTTTCACATAATCCATTACCTTGAGGATGGTAGGCCGTTGTCCGGATCTTCTTACAGTTGTGTAAGCGGCACAGTTCATGGAACAGATGGGACTCAAAAGCAGGTCCTTGATCGGTGAGGATCTTTTCTGGACATCCGTAGGGCAGGAGGAAATGCTTCCAGAACAGTTCGGCTGTAGTCTTGGCTGTCTGGTCTCTCACAGGCACCGCTACAACAAACTTAGTGAAATGGTCAATAATAGTCATGGCATAAGCATACCCTGAGCGACTAGGCTCCAGTTTCACATGGTCGATGGCGACAAGTTCAAGAGGATGGGTACTTACAATGGGTCTCAGTGGTGCCCTCTGATCATGGTGCTCACTTCGTTTTAAGGCACAGGCTACACACTCCCGACACCACTTCTCAATGTCTTCTCTCATGCCCACCCAGTAAAACCGCTGGCGGATATTAGCCTCAGTCTTTTGGACCCCAAAGTGACCGGATTGATTGTGGTACATCTCCAACACCATACCTGCATCTCGTCGGGGTATGAGAATCTGGTGCACTCTCTCGTTGGACACTGGGTCTAGGCTTCTCCGTAGCAATAGGCCCTTTTGTATGAAGAGTTGATGGCGCTGTCTCCACAGTTTGATGAGCTCAGGATCTGCACTCATACGCCGAATCCTCTCAGGGGCTCTGCCACTAGTAATGAAGTCCAACAACTCATCCAGCACTCTACTTTCAGACTGTAGTTTCACCCACCTTTCTTCTTTAGGTTCAGGCCTACTGGAGGGTGAAGGAACTGCAGCTCTGTCATTGGTAGCTCGAGCCTGATCCTGTTGAGCAAATTTGTTATAGAAGGCCGGCATCTCTACATCTTCCCAAGCATCTCGCACATCATCAGGAGCTGTCTCTGTGGGAAGCCTGGATAAAGCATCAGCATTATCATTAGTACGTCCAGCACGATATTTTACAGAGAAATCATAGTTGGCGAGGCGAGAGGCCCATCTCTGCTCCAAGGCCCCTAATTTAGCTGTATTTAGATGTGCCAGAGGGTTATTGTCAGTGAATGCAATGAACGGGGTGGCGGCTAGATAATCTTTGAATTTTTCCGTCACTGCCCACACTAATGCCAGGAACTCTAGTTTGAAGGAACTATAATTCTGGTCATTTTTCTCAGCTCCTTTCAGGGAGCGGCTTGCATAAGCTATCACTCTTTCTTTTCCCTCTTGGATCTGGGCTAACACAGCTCCCAGGCCTCGCTTGCTAGCATCGGTATAAAGATGGAAAGGCTTGCTATAATCTGGATAACCTAACACAGGAGGCTCGGTCAGTTTCTTTTTTAGCAATTGGAACGCTATCTCTCTTTCCTCATTCCACTCAATGGGTACAGGAGTTCTAGGACTTTTCTTGGGTTGCCCCCTCAAGAGTTCCTGGATAGAATCAGCTATTTGAGCAAAATGGGGGATAAACCGTCTATAGTAGCCTGCAAAACCAAGGAAACCCCTCACTTCCTTGACGGTAGTAGGAACCGGCCAATTACGGACAGCCGCTAACTTATCAGGGTCAGGTTGCACGCCCTCTCCGCTTACCACATGCCCCAGGTATTTTACTGCAGGTTTGAGCAAGTGACACTTGGATGGCTTTACCTTCAAGCCATATTTGATAAGGATTTCAAATACTTCTGCTAAATGTTTCAGATGGTCCTCATATGTTTTTGAGTGCACAATGACATCATCTAGATACTGCAGCACTGTTTCGAAGTTTTTGTGACCCAAACACCGCTCCATTAGTCTCTGGAAAGTTCCTGGGGCATTACATAGCCCGAACGGCATACAATTGAATTCGAACAGGCCCATAGGAGTGGTGAAAGCAGTCTTTTCCCTATCTGCAGGGGCCATGGGTACTTGCCAGTAGCCACTGGTCAAGTCCAAGGTGGAGAAATAGGCAGAGGAGCCCAGAGCAGTTAGTGACTCCTCAATGCGGGGCAGTGGGTATGCATCTTTGTGGGTTATTTGGTTAATTTTCCTATAATCCACACAGAAACGGATACCACCATCCTTCTTCTTTACAAGGACCAGGGGTGCCGCCCACGGGCTACGACTATCCCGGATTACATTAGAGTCTTTCATCTCTTGGATCATTTCTTTTACAGTCTGATATGAAGTAGGCGGTAAAGGTCTGTACCTCTCCTTGATAGGAGGATGAGAGCCAGTAGGTATGGTGTGTTGTATGGTACTAACCTCTCCATAGTCAGTAGCATGCTTACTGAAGGCCTGGTGGTGCTCCTTGACAAGCTGAAGAATCCCTTCTTGTTGATGTTGGGGGGTAGTCTCGTCCCCTACATGGAGCTCTTCCCACCAGGGCACTTGTGGCTGGGTCACCAGCGAACGTCCGCTGACTGCAGCTGGCAGCTTTTCTGTCACTGGAAGACGAATGATGTCTTGGAAGGACACCTGGGACAGCTGAGCAACAGGGTAATGCTTAGTAAGCGCAACAGGATGATCACTCAGGTTAATCAGACGGACAGGTACTTTACCTTGGGAGACGTTCACCAGGCACTTGGCAGCTCTCACATAAGGATAGTTCTCCAACTGGATTGGTTCCACCAGGGCTGGATAATCTCGGCCTTGGACTCCCAGGACCGCACGACACCATAAAAGAGTTTGAGAATTAGGAGGCAAAGTCACAGGCTTAATATCACGAATCCTGGCAGTACAAATTTCTCCTTTCCCATTAGCAAACCTCTGCTGGGCACTTAACACAGTAATAGTCTTTTGAATCACCCTCTTGGACGCAGAGGAAGCTGTGGGCAAAGTCTGGTGTAATACGGCAAGTATTTCTGAATAACAGTTTTTGAAGACATTGGTGCCTAGGATGACAGGATGTCCTCCTCTGTCGCCGGCCTGTACTACTATCACCCCCTGTTGTGGTAAGGTTACTTCTCCCACCTGCAGGGTGGGTTCCCAGTATCCATGAATCTTTACTGGTTTGCCATTGCTGGCGATAATCTCTACCCAGGATTCAGGCGGCTGGATCAATTGGTTGGTGTCCCAGAATTTTTCAAAGGCGGGCAGCTGAATAGTAGTGACTTGAGACCCAGTATCTAATAGGGCTTCAAAGGGGACCCCGTTGATCTCTATATTGATTTTAGGATGGGATCCTACATACCGTGGCATCCAATTGGGATCCTTTGGACCTATTGTTCTACCTCCCGAGGGGTGGTCCTCAGCCTCGAGGGTAGCCCGTTTAACTGCCAGCACGTGGATTCTGTGTGTCCCACCTTTTTACAGTATTTACACGCGGGCCGCTTGCGATCTTTGGAACGATCTCTATTACGCCTCCCAGGATCCCTGGGGTGAGTCTCTTGGTATGGAGGTGGGAACGGCCTAGGAGGTGACAGGAAATCTTCCTCTGACATTATGGGTTTTTCCCATTCCTCTATCTTTCTGCACACTCTCTCTAGACTTTTAGTGAGGTGATTTACCTGCTCTGTCAGCATGGCAATAGTATCGGTAGCTGAAGCTTGAACAGCTTGACCGGCCTCAGCTTGGTTAGTGATGAGCGGTTTTGGCCTGCAGGCTGATGACTCAGGTGGGGTGCTCAACTCCGTAGATACTGCTGACCCCAGAATTTTTATAGCCAGTTCTTTAAAATCCAGAAAGGTACTGTTAGGGTGCTGGGCGGACAGCATCTTTAATTGGGTCCTTATTTGGTCACTAGACACCCCGGTGATAAATTGTTCCCTCAGGGTCTGGTCCTGATTATCAGCCTCCTTGGGATCTATCTGGATTACAGCCCCTAAAGCCTCCTGAAGTGATAGGGCATAGTCACGGAGGGACTCACCGGACTTCTGTTTCTTGCCAAAGAAGTGCATCTTTATCTCTGAGGCAGTTCTTGTTTCAAAAGTGGCCCTGAGGCGGGTGAATATCTGCTCTAGATTACTCCGCTCAGCAGCAGGCCAGGATAATACCTCTCTGCGGGCAGCTCCCTCCAGTTGTGCTAGCAGGATTTCCATTTGCTGGTCGGCATTTATGGGGTACAGTTTGAATAATGCCAGCAACTTTTCTTTAAAGTCTCTTAGGGTATGGGTCTCTCCTTTATAGCGGGGAAACTATGGTAAAGGGCATCATGCTGGGGGCCATAGGATGATTAGGAGCCGCAAGCTCTCCCGGGGCCGGCTGCTCGGGCTGTCCCGGTTCTGACATGTTAGCTTATTACGATGTGGCCGCTGGCGACTAAAGGGGCCTGAACAATCCCCTTCCCTCCGGTTACAAGTCCTTACCGGTATCGCCGGGCTTGCGCAGGCCAAATCTCGAGAGACTCCGGACGTCCTGAGTACGCGGTGACGTAGAAGAAGCAGGGCCGCGGCGGTGCGATGATGAAGAGGGGCGGGATTCTCTGTGTCTTTGAAGGGATCCGCCCACGAAGGTCCTCAGCAGCGCGGGAAACTTTACTCCAGGCGGCCGGTGGCCATCTTGGTCACCATTCCCTGACAGCAAGCAGGGTTGTTGACAAGTGAATAAATTGTAATCCACAACCCCGATTTTCCTTTCCTGGGGGTAGCGCAACACAGCACAGCGCCTCCGATTCCTCCCAGGCACAATTGTAATCCACCGATTTGGAAATAAAGGGTATAGTCCTTGCAATACGGTGGTGGAATAGTTAAAGCACACAGTTCACACTTCTCTGCACTCCAGAAGCATGCGTATCCTGTTCGGGGACGCCAAAAAGAGCGATGCAGTATCCCAGGGGGTCAGTAGAGCAGCTTTAGGTAAGCGGGGAATCGTAGTGCAGGGCAACCCACTAACCTGGGATTCACTGTCGTCTTCAATCCGGGTCAATACTGGAACAGGCAGTTAATAAACGTCGTGACGCCAGTGTCAATTGAACGGTGACACACCGTGTAGTGATAGGTGGAATAATGGAGTAGTCCAGATATTCATATAACAGGTTAACTTTACTGAATGAGTTTGTAATAGTATGAACAGCCAGTGAATACAGTTCCAGAGTTATTCCACACTTTACCATACAGTTACAGCAGATGGTTCAGGCTTTTACTTACAAAAGGACTAACTTCCAGACAGGCCTCCTAGGATCAGGGATTCCCTCTTATGCTGCTTGCAGCAATACCCTCAAGGTCCAGACACCTAAATCCTGGTGATAACCCTTGAGCAAGGACTTGGTAGAGGTCTTCTTCCCTCCTGATGGCAGGCTCTATCTTTGAAGTACCTCAGGTATAATTAACCTGGAAACTGGGTGGGAATGACCCTCCACACCAGTAGTGCAGCTTCTGCATTTCTTAATGAATCTCCCAGAACTGACTCTAGAAACTTCTAACTAACCTCCTAGGCTAGGCCCTAGCCTATTTATACTGAACTGGGGGCTCCCTCTGCTGGCTGGAATAATATTGATATGATTGCCTGCAACAGGCCTAACTGGCTTAAAGGGAAATACACCTCACAATCTAGCTGTGTCGGGTAACCTACCCGTATGCTGCAAAATGGCTGCTGGGGAGGTTCTTATATAGTATAGGGTAGGCAACTTTCCTATTGGTTGCTAGGGATGTTGCTAAGCTCAGACAAAGACATTGCAGAATTCTCATTGGCCCACAAGCAAGAAGGGACTTTACTGATGAAAAAAAATCTAGATTATTCAAAATTACGAATATATATCACTATATTCTAAATATATATTCGAAAAATTCTCGAAGTGCCGATATTCGTGATTATTATTCGCGATTCGAATATTCGCGCCCAACACTACTGTTCACGGCAGCCGCCAGCACCAGAAACTATACTGTGGATGGAGCTGGAAGCAGAAGGCACCGTGTAGTGGCCATGCTAGGGTGCTGCAGGTCAGCTATCATTCAAGTGAATAGAAGCTGGGCTGCAGTGAACCTGAGGATAGGTCGTCAATATCTAGATCCCAGAAACCCCCTCTAAATCCTGTTCGTCACTGAAGCTATGGAGGCACACATGAACCAAGGTAATAAAGATATTCATGCAATGCTATAAAAAGGGGATATTACAGTGCCTAAAGAAAACACCATACTGTGCAAAATGCCCATCACTTTGCTATGTGCTTGAGCCCTCAGGCTAATGAATCTTGCAATGAGCACTACAGTCCTATCAATTACAGAAATCCAAAAAATGCAAATATTAGTTGAGTTCTCCGTTGGTTGCTAAAAATCGCACTGCAGTTGAGCTGACTCTGCTTCAGGAAGCTCAGTGGTAAGCAGTTTTCACTTTGTGCAGCCCCAGGTTCTTTCTTTTCACGAGACATTTATATAAATCAGCCACGTAAGGATTTGTCTGTTCTTCGTTTAGAAGCAGATGGTGAATTTTGCACTCTAAGCAATTGTATGTCCTTTTAATTGAATTGCCATTGACTGTGCTGGACAGGTTCAAAATTACAGTATATGTTCCTGTTGTCAGACAAGTGTTAGGCAAGGTCTACACGATGACATTTGTTGCACGAATGTCGCGCGACAATTTTTATAATGGTAGTCTATGGTGTCGCATTGCGACATGCTGTGACTGCGACAATCGCAAAAAAAATCCATTCGAGATGAATTTTTCTGCGACTGTCGCATCGCAGTACTTCGCATGTCGCAGTGCGACACCATAGACTACCATTATAAAAATTGTTGCGCCACATTGGTGCAACAAAATGTTGCGCGACAAATGTTGCAGTGTAGTTGTGCCCTATCTGTCGCGCGACTTATTGTCGTCATGTAGACCTAGCCTTAAACTTGACAATTGATTTAGTAAATTGGATAAATTCTAGATACTTTCATTGTAAGCTATTGGCAAAGAGTGCTCACTTAGTGGCCTCACTATATGGCCTCAGCTGAGCCATGTGCTGGAGGTTGTATGGCACCCTACAATGGGGTTATTCTCACGTAGATGCATTTTTCTTGAACAAATTGACCAGAATTGGAGAGCTAATGCCAGAGAGTGATGTAACCAAGCCAATAATGTAGCACGGTTGAAGAGGTTGCAGAAATGATGGTGAAGCAAAGCTGGAGATGTAGCAGAGTCGGTGGTGCAGCAGAGCTGATGAGGTTTAAAAGCTGATGATGTACCAGAGCTGATGGTTTACCAGAGCTGATGGTGTAACTGCATGGGTGCACCACCAATAAGGCGAGGTGAGGCGATTGCCTCAGGCAGGACCAGGGAGAGGCAAAGGGGGGCAGCAGAAGGGGGATTATCTGTTTCTTCAGTATAGTATCGGAAGCACCTGTATGTTTTGTAGCTTTGTATGTAATGTATTCAAAGTATGTCTTTAACCACTTACCGTCACGCTAACGCCGAAAGGCGTCATTTCTGCGGCGCTCCCAGGTCACACTAACGCCAATAGGCGTCATCTCGCGTGAGCCGGGATTTCCTGTGAACGCGCGCACACAGGCGCGCGCGCTCACAGGAACGGAAGGTAAGAGAGTTGATCTCCAGCCTGCCAGCGGCGATCGTTCGCTGGCAGGCTGGAGATGTGTTTTTTTTAACCCCTAACAGGTATATTAGACGCTGTTTTGATAACAGCGTCTAATATACCTGCTACCTGGTCCTCTGGTGGTCCCCTTTGTTTGGATCGACCACCAGAGGACACAGGTAGCTCAGTAAAGTAGCACCAAGCACCACTACACTACACTACACCCCCCCCCCCGTCACTTATTAACCCCTTATTAGCCCCTGATCACCCCATATAGACTCCCTGATCACCCCCCTGTCATTGATTACCCCCCTGTCATTGATCAACCCCCTGTAAAGCTCCATTCAGACGTCCGCATGATTTTTACGGATCCACTGATAGATGGATCGGATCCGCAAAACGCATCCGGACGTCTGAATGAAGCCTTACAGGGGCGTGATCAATGACTGTGGTGATCACCCCATATAGACTCCCTGATCACCCCCCTGTCATTGATTACACCCCTGTCATTGATTACCCCCCTGTAAAGCTCCATTCAGACGTCCGCATGATTTTTACGGATGCACTGATAGATGGATCCGATCCGCAAAACGCATCCGGACGTCTGAATGAAGCCTTACAGGGGCATGATCAATGACTGTGGTGATCACCCCA
The DNA here is from genome assembly GCF_905171765.1 of Bufo bufo. Classification (NCBI taxonomy): domain Eukaryota; kingdom Metazoa; phylum Chordata; class Amphibia; order Anura; family Bufonidae; genus Bufo; species Bufo bufo. The sequence continues at coordinate 457,574,306 of NC_053393.1, read as the reverse complement.
TATAGACTCCCTGATCACCCCCCTGTAAAGCTCCATTCAGATGTCCGCATGATTTTTACGGATGCACTGATAGATGGATCCGATCCGCAAAACGCATCCGGACGTCTGAATGAAGCCTTACAGGGGCATGATCAATGACTGTGGTGATCACCCCATATAGACTCCCTGATCACCCCCCTGTAAAGCTCCATTCAGATGTCCGCATGATTTTTACGGATGCACTGATAGATGGATCGGATCCGCAAAACGCATCTGGACGTCTGAATGAAGCCTTACAGGGGCATGATCAATGACTGTGGTGATCACCCCCCTGTCATTGATTACCCCCCTGTAAAGCTCCATTCAGATGTCCGCATGATTTTTACGGATGCACTGATAGATGGATCGGATCCGCAAAACGCATCCGGACGTCTGAATGAAGCCTTACAGGGGCGTGATCAATGACTGTGGTGATCACCCCATATAGACTCCCTGATCACCCCCCTGTCATTGATTACCCCCCTGTCATTGATTACCCCCCTGTAAAGCTCCATTCAGACGTCCGCATGATTTTTACGGATCCACTGATAGATGGATCGGATCCGCAAAACGCATCCGGACGTCTGAATGAAGCCTTACAGGGGCATGATCAATGACTGTGGTGATCACCCCATATAGACTCCCTGATCACCCCCCTGTCATTGATCAACCCCCTGTAAAGCTCCATTCAGATGTCCGCATGATTTTTACGGATGCACTGATAGATGGATCGGATCCGCAAAACGCATACGGACGTCTGAATGAAGCCTTACAGGGGCATGATCAATGACTGTGGTGATCACCCCATATAGACTCCCTGATCACCCCCCTGTCATTGATCACCCCCCCTGTCATTGATCACCCCCCTGTCATTGATCACCCCCCTGTCATTGATCACCCCTCTGTAAGGCTCCATTCAGACATTTTTTTGGCCCAAGTTAGCGGAATTATTATTTTTTTTTTCTTACAAAGTCTCATATTCCACTAACTTGTGTCAAAAAATAAAATCTCACATGAACTCACCATACCCCTCACGGAAACCAAATGCGTAAAATTTTTTAGACATTTATATTCCAGACTTCTTCTCACGCTTTAGGGCCCCTAGAATGCCAGGGCAGTATAAATACCCCACATGTGACCCCATTTCGGAAAGAAGACACCCCCAGGTATTCCGTGAGGGGCATATTGAGTCCATGAAAGATTGAAATTTTTGTCCCAAGTTAGCGGAACGGGAGACTTTGTGAGAAAAAAATTAAAAATATCAATTTCCGCTAACTTGTGCCAAAAAAAATTTTTTTCTATGAACTCGCCATGCCCCTCATTGAATACCTTGGGGTGTCTTCTTTCCAAAATGGGGTCACATGTGGGGTATTTATACTGCCCTGGCATTCTAGGGGCCCCAAAGTGTGAGAAGAAGTCTGGTATCCAAATGTCTAAAAATGCCCTCCTAAAAGGAATTTGGGCACCTTTGCGCATCTAGGCTGCAAAAAAGTGTCACACATCTGGTATCGCCGTACTCAGGAGAAGTTGGGGAATGTGTTTTGGGGTGTCATTTTACATATACCCATGCTGGGTGAGAGAAATATCTTGGTCAAATGCCAACTTTGTATAAAAAAATGGGAAAAGTTGTCTTTTGCCAAGATATTTCTCTCACCCAGCATGGGTATATGTAAAATGACACCCCAAAACACATTCCCCAACTTCTCCTGAATACGGCGATACCACATGTGTGACACTTTTTTGCAGCCTAGGTGGGCAAAGGGGCCCACATTCCAAAGAGCACCTTTAGGATTTCACAGATCATTTACCTACTTACCACACATTAGGGCCCCTGGAAAATGCCAGGGCAGTATAACTACCCAACAAGTGACCCCATTTTGGAAAGAAGACACCCCAAGGTATTCCGTGAGGGGCATGGCGAGTTCCTAGAATTTTTTATTTTTTGTCACAAGTTAGTGGAAAATGCTGATTTTTTTTTTTTTTTTTTTTTTCATACAAAGTCTCATATTCCACTAACTTGTGACAAAAAATAAAAACTTCCATGAACTCACTATGCCCATCAGCGAATACCTTGGGGTCTCTTCTTTCCAAAATGGGGTCACTTGTGGGGTAGTTATACTGCCCTGGCATTCTAGGGGCCCAAATGTGTGGTAAGGAGTTTGAAATCAAATTCTGTAAAAAATGACCTGTGAAATCCGAAAGGTGCTCTTTGGAATATGGGCCCCTTTGCCCACCTAGGCTGCAAAAACGTGTCACACATCTGGTATCCCCGTACTCAGGAGAAGGTGGGGAATGTGTTTTGGGGTGTCATTTTACATATACCCATGCTGGGTGAGAGAAATATCTTGGCAAAAGACAACTTTTCCCATTTTTTTATACAAAGTTGGCATTTGACCAAGATATTTATCTCACCCAGCATGGGTATATGTAAAAAGACACCCCAAAACACATTCCCCAACTTCTCCTGAATACAGAGATACCAGATGTGTGACACGTTTTTGCAGCCTAGGTGGGCAAAGGGGCCCATATTCCAAAGAGCACCTTTCGGATTTCACTGGTCATTTTTTGCAGAATTTGATTTCAAATTCCTTACCACACATTCGGGCCCCTAGAATGCCAGGGCAGTATAACTACCCCACAAGTGACCCCATTTTGGAAAGAAGAGACCCCAAGGTATTCGCTGATGGGCATAGTGAGTTCATGGAAGTTTTTATTTTTTGTCACAAGTTAGTGGAATATGAGACTTTGTATGAAAAAAAAAAAAAAAAAAAAAATAATCATTTTCCACTAACTTGTGACAAAAAATAAAAAATTCTAGGAACTTGCCATGCCCCTCACGGAATACCTTGGGGTGTCTTCTTTCCAAAATGGGGTCACTTGTGGGGTAGTTATACTGCCCTGGCATTCTAGGGGCCCGAATGTGTGGTAAGGAGTTTGAAATCAAATTCTGTAAAAAATGACCTGTGAAATCCGAAAGGTGCTCTTTCGAATATGGGCCCCTTTGCCCACCTAGGCTGCAAAAAAGTGTCACACATCTGGTATTGCCGTACTCAGGAGAAGGTGGGGAATGTGTTTTGGGGTGTCATTTTACATATACCCATGCTGGGTGAGAGAAATATCTTGGCAAAAGACAACTTTTCCCATTTTTTTATACAAAGTTGGCATTTGACCAAGATATTTATCTCACCCAGCATGGGTATATGTAAAAAGACACCCCAAAACACATTCCCCAACTTCTCCTGAATACAGAGATACCAGATGTGTGACACGTTTTTGCAGCCTAGGTGGGCAAAGGGGCCCATATTCCAAAGAGCACCTTTCGGATTTCACTGGTCATTTTTTGCAGAATTTGATTTCAAATTCCTTACCACACATTCGGGCCCCTAGAATGCCAGGGCAGTATAACTACCCCACAAGTGACCCCATTTTGGAAAGAAGAGACCCCAAGGTATTCGCTGATGGGCATAGTGAGTTCATGGAAGTTTTTATTTTTTGTCACAAGTTAGTGGAATATGAGACTTTGTATGAAAAAAAAAAAAAAAAAAAAAAATCATCATTTTCCACTAACTTGTGACAAAAAATAAAAAGTTCTATGAACTCACTATGCCCATCAGCGAATACCTTAGGGTGTGTACTTTCCGAAATGGGGTCATTTGTGGGGTGTTTGTACTGTCTGGCCATTGTAGAACCTCAGGAAACGTGACAGGTGCTCAGAAAGTCAGAGCTGCTTCAAAAAGCGGAAATTCACATTTTTGTACCATAGTTTGTAAACTCTATAACTTTTACCCAAACCATTTTTTTTTTACCCAAACATTTTTTTTTTATCAAAGACATGTAGAACTATAAATTTAGAGCAAAATTTCTATATGGATCTCGTTTTTTTTGCAAAATTTTACAACTGAAAGTGAAAAATGTCATTTTTTTGCAAAAAAATCGTTAAATTTCGATTAATAACAAAAAAAGTAAAAATGTCAGCAGCAATGAAATACCACCAAATGAAAGCTCTATTAGTGAGAAGAAAAGGAGGTAAAATTCATTTGGGTGGTAAGTTGCATGACCGAGCAATAAACGGTGAAAGTAGTGTAGTGCCGATTTGTAAAAAAGGGCCTGGTCTTTAGGGGGGTATAAACCTGTGGTCCTTAAGTGGTTAACAGTAGAGCTGGAGGGAAGTGGTTAGGCTAAGAAATTGACATTGGGGGGTTGGGGCGCCATTTCAGTTTTTGCCTCAGGCAGCAGAAAGGCTGGGCACACCCCTGTGTAACTGGGCTGGATATGCTATATGAATAGATGCAGAAAAGTTGGATCTGTGCAGGACTGAAGCAATAGACTAATGCTGCAATGCTGTACGTGTAGTCAACTGATGTAGTAAACGCTGGATGAACTGTACGGATAATGCAGAGCTGGGTGTGAAGTGAACTGATGTAGACCTGAGGAAAATATATAGCATGACAACTGGGATGTATAGCACCACAGCCCGAGTAGTAAAGCTTTGTTTAAGTGACCCAGGGGGCTGACACCACTGCTGCCCACTTGGTAGGTATGGCAACCCAACTCTAAGAAGCAGATTCAGAGCTGGAACATGGGACTATTGCTAGTGAGTAATAACAACCTGCTTCTATTTTCAGACTTTTATTATTTCCCACATGCTGGATCTGTGTGCCCAGGATGATGCTGACTTCAGTAGTTCTCATCTGCATGGGATGCGGAGTGTACGAAGAAAACACATGTTTTTTATTCAATCATGGGAAAGCACAGCTTGAGGGTTATGCATGAGGAGTGGAACAAATCTTTGCAGTTCCTCTAACAAAAGTTTAGGTCAGTCTTGTGGAAGTTCCAGTTTCTATCACATACAGTAACTGGATCCGTAGGACATTTAAATGCGATATCGATCCACTTCCACTACACATCAGTTCAGACTTTATGAAGTAAGAGCTGCTTCAATTCTCTCTCTGTCAGACTAGCAAAGGGTGTATTGCCAGCAGGTGGTTTAAACAGAGCACAGAGTCCCTGAATAAGAACATGATAGGTCCAGGGACTTGGTGCTCCATTGGAACAGAATACAAGCAGTCCTGAGATAGACAGACTGAGCAGTTACTCACCCTGCATCACAAACATACATGGGTGATAATAACTCACTAATCTCTTCCAGCAAGCATGTGCGCTCGTATCACCAAGGGGCGTGGCTTAAGTGGGACAGCACAAGGGACGTAGCTTAAGCGGTGCATCACCAGGGGGCCTGGCTTAGATGCATGCCACCAGGGGGCATGGCCTAGGCAGGGAATCACGGGGACATGGATTGGCAACGCATCTAACGCAGTGCTGCTGTGTACTCACTACCTTCCATCAATCTAAGGCCTAGTTCACACAAACGTTTTTCTTGCGAGTGTACGGGTCGTTTTTTTGTGTTCCGTATACGGTCCGTTTCCGTATGCATTCCGTATGCATTCCGTTTCCGTTTTTCCGTTCCGTTGAAAGATAGAACATGTCCTATATTTGGCCGCAAATCACGTTCCGTGGCTCCATTAAAGTCAATGGGTTCGCAAAAAAAACGGAACACATACGGAAATGCATCCGTATGTCTTCCGTATCTGTTCCGTTTTTGCTGAACCATCTATTGAAAATGTTATGCCCAGCCCAATTTTTTCTATGTAATTACTGTATACTGTATATGCCATACGGAAAAACGGAACGGAAAAACGGAACAGAAACGGAAACACAACGGAACTCAAAAACGGAACAACGGATCAGTGAAAAACGGACCGCAAAAAACTATAAAAAGCCATACGTTCATGTGAACTAGGCCTAAGGCAGGCATCACTTCTCTACAGCGCCACTTCCTTCCTTGCAAATCCCTGGTATACACTTTTTGGCTCTCTCAGCCCCGGACTCCCCACTTCTGTCTGTCTCAGCTCTGTCTCCATATCTCGACATATGTCCACCATTTTCAGAGAAACAAGCACTGCATACAATTTTCAAAAAACATAATGCAAAGCACCAGCCACACAGCAAAATCATAGTGTAAAAAAGGAAAACCTAATGCAAAAGAAAGAGAGGTGCCGTGCAGTGAAAAAGGGGGCACACCTGGATTTCCTGGTAAAGGTCTCCTTGTTCTGACCGATAGTGCTATCCGGGGTCTGCTGCAGTCTGTTCTGACGTTAGTTCCTTCTCTCTACACGGCCTATCTTAGTCAGCCTCATTTTGGGCTTTTCTTTATATCTAACGTGTGTATGATTCAATCCCTGAAAACCAAAATGCTTTCCCTTAAATCACCGACAATATCCTCAGAAATGTTATATAATTAAATAATGGAAGCCCAAAGAAAATTATAATATATACCATGCAAAGGAACCAATGGGACTCATAATAAAAAGGCTCAGATTTATTAAAGATACATAATAGCTAGAGATGAGCAAAGTTCAAAAAAATGTGATTTGGCTGCGACGCCGAATTTCACAAAAAAATTACTTTGTCACGAAGCGCATTTTCTGTAAGTAGTGAGTGCAATGACAGGAATTGCGCCGATCCCCGTTATTGAACCCCTCAGATGCTGCATTCATCACTGATAACGGCATCTGAGTTCAATATTAAAGCATTTTAGTGGTTGCTAATTAAAAAAAAACTGTACTTACTTCATCCATTTGATCACGAAGTGGCCGCCATGGACATCTTGCTTGAAGATCCATCTGGCGTGGTGACGTCATACGGGATCTTCAAGCAAGATGGCAGCGGCAGCCTCTTTGTGCTCAAATGGATGAGGTAAGTATGATTTTTTTTTTTACCGCCATTTCAGGGAAAATGTATTCGTTACCAAGAGGCACAAGGAAATTAGGCTTTGTGGTGAATCAAATTTTTCATGTGCAGCACAATAATATGAAGTAACAGGACAAATACCTACCTACTATCACACCACCAAACCCGATTATACAAGTTATATCAGAAGGACAAAGCCTGATGAGGTGAAACGCGCGTCGAGGTGTCAGCGCTTGGGGCTGTATCTATCTATGTATCTATCTATGGAGTCCTCCCGATGCCTCCGATCTCCTGTACTAAGGCCGTGATCAAGGTCCTAGTGGACCGAAACGTTGGCCACTCACAAAAAGATCCTATTTGGGATGGACAATAAATGAATTATCCTTGAATAACAAAATATCGAGTTCCGTGGTTTCTATATATATTCTGTATCTATCTGTAACACGCATGTAACAGGGGATGTATATTTGAAGTCTGATTATTATATTCATTCGTGTAGTGATAATCCTTTGTGTAGGGATGGGCTTAGTTACTTTCCAGTCAACCTCACCAGATTTGCTATAACTGGGGCACTCCTGTCTAAGTGGCCGTTACAAAACGGTCCCATTGATTTCAATAGAGTTTGTCTGGTCATTAAGACGGCCAAAAGTAGGACATGTCCAATTCTGTGAAGGCCACTATTCACGGGCCATTAAAAAAAATCACCATGCAGCCCAATAGACTGCAATGGTTCTAAAAACGTCACACACAAGTTTTTTGCTATTGTGTGAATATACCCTTAGGCCTCTTGCGGACGAGCGCCAGCGGATTAGGTCCGGATGCGTTCAGGAAAACTCACACCATTTCGCAAGCAAGTTCAGTCAGTTTTGTTTGCGATCACGTTCAGTTTTTATCGCGCGGGTGCAATGCGATTTAATGCGTTTTGCATAAAAAACTGAAGGTATAAAAACAACATCTCTTAGCAACCATCCGTGAAAAACGCATCTCATCCGCACTTGCTTGCGGATGAGATTTTCCCGCAGCCCCATTCACTTCTATGGGGCCAGTGTTGTGTGAAAAATGCAGAATATAGAACATGCTGCGATTTTTCACGCTCATGTACGCAGCCCCATTGAAATGAATGGGCCCGGATTCCATGCGGGCACAATGCGTTCGCATCACGCATTGCACCCTCTTCTGCAAGGGGCCTTACTGTGAGATGCCGCTTCCCTAGACTAAATTACTACACCCGTATTTTGCTATTAACTGCAGATTTACACATTTGTAGCATGGGACTCGGTGGTGGCGTATTTTTTGTGAAACATTCTTTCAATATTTCAACATACGGTAGTTTTCTTTTAAAGAATAAAATACGTTCATTTTGATGCATTTAATGTCTGTAAGCAATGTATTGTGCTAAGCTATGTAAATGTGAAGCCACTGCTCTGATTTCGGAGACTCCACATTTATTTTAGCTCAGCTCTGAAAACCTGATCGTGTTTTGTCCTTCAGCGGCCTCCAGTAGTAATAAACACCATGATTGCTACACAGAAGACCTGTAACCCTGAGTAGTTCAGGGCAAGCAGCAAACTATATTATAAGAAAAATTTAACTCATCTCGGTTTCAATGCGTTCAAAACCTTGGAGACAGAAAAGTGTTTCATTGAGGCTTAAAAAGAACAGGACTTAAAGTCAGGAGCCTCGACACTGGAATGGCGTGGCAGGGAATAAGTGAGTGGATTTTTTACTTAAAGGGGTTGTCCCGTGAAAAATATTCTACAGTTTTCAAACCAACACCTGGATCTGAATACTTTTGTAATTGCATATAATTACAAATTTTGCATAACCGCTGAGTTATTTAATAAATGTATCTGTATAGCGCCACCTGCTGTTTGTTTTTTTCTTATTTCTTTGACCTGCTCACTGAGATGGCCGCACATGCTCAGTTTCATCCTTCAACTGCCTCATGAGCTGTGATAGGGTTAACTGGAGGAAAGACGCTCCCCTTGAGCTATCAGCTTGATATAAATCTAGCAGAGCAATGTGGAGATCTCTGGATCCATGTGAGGTGCAGGGCTGGTTCTAGATTTTGTAGAAAGAGATTGTCATGTACTATATGATGTCTGATTTTCCTTTTTAAGATTAGTCATGGGCTAACCCCTTTAATGCACAACACTGTCCAGAACCCAATTAAAATTGGGTTTGGGGTTGGAAAAGTAAATGTCTACACTTGGACACTATTTTTTTTTTTTTACCAAATCTGTTAAAGGGCATGTGTCATCAGAAAATGAGCTATTGTTTACCGTAAATCACATTTTAATGTTAAACATACTTTTAAAGAATATAGCAGATGAGGATGAAAATGTAAAGAAAAGGGCGGCACTCCCCACTGCTGAATAAAAACAGTCATGCCAAGGCATAACGGCATGGCAACGGCTGTGTCAGAGGCCAGACAAAACGCGAATTAGCGCGAAACGGCCGTCGCCGCCCTTGGATCCGTGAAGCTTGCATGTTATGCTCCTGTCGTTATGCCTTTTTAAGTGAAGAATAAAGGACTGTTTTTATTCAGCAGTGGTGAGTGCTGCCCTTTTCTTTACATTTTAAATCTTATTTGCCATATTTATTGAGACTTTCAATTTTTGGGCAGAGCACCACGATCACTAGCTGTCGCATTGACGGAGTGTTCTAGTGCCCAGTGAAATTTCACGTTACACACAGCAGTGCCACCCTTTTCTTCTTTTTCTATGCCATACTTTTAAATAATTTTTGGTGATTTTTGATTATTTGTAATTTTTCATGTCAATATCTATATTTAAACAAAAAACATCAAATCCTGCAGGTTTTACGCTGAATACTAAGCCTAAAAATAGACACCAATTCCTGTTCTGTACAGATCATCTTACTGCAGTTATCTACTTATCATTACACGCAGGATTAGAATGACAAATATCACCTCTATGTAGATACCACAGGATCCACTATTCACAATAGGCGATATCACAGCTTAGCTACTCCCTCCTGACCTCTGGACAGGTCACAGAACATGCCTAGAAAACTCGCCCACAGAAGTCAATAAGGTCTGCTCCTGTCCATTGTGTCTATGGCTTATGGTGGCTCCTGTAAAGCATATCTCTTAATGCTGGTAGGAACAGCTCAGGAAAGATGGCTGCCCCCATAATTATGCTCAAGAATCTACAAAAAATAGAAGCAGATTTACACATTTTATTGTAAAATAAAAAAATGGGGAAAAAATTATATTTGGTGATACATTACCTAATATATGTTTATTACAGAGCTCCAAATCCCTGGCAGAGCTGTAAAAGATGGCATAATGGCTGCATGCAGTCCCCACAAGTGAGGGTTTAGGCTAGGTCTACACGACGACATTCGTTGCGCGACATTTTGTTGCACCAATGTCGCGCGACAATTTTTATAATGGCAGTCTATGGTGTCGCACTGCAACATGCAACATGCTGCGACTGCGACAGTCCATCCATCCATGTTGCAGTGCGACACCATAGACTGCCATTATAAAAATTGTCGCGTGACATTGGTTCAACAAAATGTCGCGCGACAAATGTCGTCGTGTAGACCTAGCCTTAGGAAACTGCTGATTAGGGCTACTGTCACGGCGGGGAGTGGGGGAAACCCCCCACCGTTCGGTATCAAAGGGATAACGGGTAGCTGCTAGGCCAGGACGCCGGGATCAGGGAGCAGGTCACCTCCTAATGCGTCCCTAATTCTGACCCAGACTCCTAACCATATGAGCCAACCCAGATGGTAGGAGGGCTCATACTCCGGAACCTCGGGGCCCTACTAACCCTCAGGAAATCCCTGGATTAGGAGCAGGGTAAGACGACCTGTTCCTCCACAACACGGACGAACAGGAGTCTCCACTGGCCAAGCTGCAAGGAGAGGGGAACACATACAGCATATGGAGATGGCAGGTAAGTAAAACCAGTAACACACCTACCTGCCACAGACACACTGACTGGAACCCGTGCACAAGTGCTGATGTCCACACCAACATAAAAGGACACAGCACACATCACAAACCACACAGGAACCCCGGACACCCATAGCTGCAATAAACGTGAGACAGCAGAGGCTAAATAGCCCAAGCAGCCACACCCACACACACATAAACCCAGTGTTCACAAAACACTAGGAAGGGAGTTAACCCTTCCAACACCAGACAAGGGAAGGAAGCCACTTAAAGGGGAAGTGCACACACAAACATAGGAAAGCTACACATTGCTGCAGGCAATAACATGCGTGGCAACTATGTCACAGCAATCACCCAGAAGACCGAGACACTGCCACCGCATGCACACACAGCAACACGTTGCCGCGGGCAACTGCAAGTGTAGCAACAGTGTCACAGCGCACACCATAGGCCGTGACAGCTACCTGCACACATTGGGGATTACACATGAATATTCCTCATGGATTTTTGTGCGGAAAAAACTCTGCATAAGGCCTCGTGCACACGGCTGTTTATGGCAGGTGCCCATGCTGTGCACAGCAAATTGCGGTCCGCAATGCACTGGCATTGACCATGTGGCAACCATATGCGGACGTGGACCTATTCACTTGAATGGAGTCCGTGATCTGCATCCGATGATCCGCACCGTAAAAAAGAAGTGCATTTTTTTGCAGTGCGGAGGCACGGACAGGAAACCCACGGGAGCACTCTGTACTGCTTCCGTGGGGTTCCATGTCTCCATTCTGCACCGCTCCTTCCAGATGGTGACCCATTCAAGTGGGTGCACATCTGTGATGCAGTGCACAAACAGCCAGTGCCCGTTAAAAAAAAGTGATACATCCACATGAAAATCCACGTGGAAATTGTGTTTGTGAACACACCCATGTGGAGGTGCCCTAAAAGAGTTCACATTTACTAACTGGTGGTCCCTAAGGACCTATTTACGTTCTTGGATCAAGTACTGTTTTTTCTTTTAAAACTTCACTTTTATTTTGTTATTTTAATAGATACTGACCTTTTATTCAAATATTCATATTATTACTATGCTAAAGACATATTTAAAACTATCAGTGATGCGGAATGGCTCTATATTCTTTTCTCTTAGTGATATATATTCTTATAATAATACATAGCATTTTCTGCGACCTTCTTGATATGTGGCTCTTTTTTCCTCCTATTCATATATAGCAACTGTTGAGGGCAGGGGGAGGAGAGGGAGGGTGAGGGGAGATTGTTCTGTTGTTTATTACCCTCTCTAGGGAGACGATATGTTAGAGGAGCGTTAGGATCTATTGTCTATTATCATTCCCTTAGTATATAGGGACATGTATTGTGTTTATTCACTGGTAGTAACACCTATTATTTTTCTTGTTGATACGTTCCTCCTCTCGCTTGATATCAGTCTCTCTCCATCTCCTATACACTCCTTATAGCCACTGCCTTCTATACTGACTGCATCTATTCGGGTCTAAGCCCTATGGTTCGCTGCTGCTATAGCGATATTTTTATTAGCGCTATTATTAGAGCTTCTCCCGCATATCACTGCCTAAAATCTAACTCTCACACACCCTGCATCCCTGCACTCCTAAAAGAGTTCTGCACTGTGGGCAATTTGTGCAAGCCCAGGAGGCTGGTCAGGATTTATACACACACAACAGGGTAGCTTTAGCTTGCAGGATCGCATGTGCTTTCCACCAAATCTGCAAATCTGCTATGTGTGAACATATCTTAAAGGAAATGTGTCATCAGAAAATGTTGAAATCCAGAAATTGTTTAAATCATGTTTTTAAGTTTTAGGTGATTATTTTTAAAGAATTTTAGGTGATGTTATTTTTAATTTCCCATGTCAATATCTATATTTAAACAAAAACCATAAAATCCTGCAGTTTTCACACTGGCCACTATGAATAATAATATACGCCACTTCTTGGTTTGTACAGATTAATACAGAACACGCAGCAGTATGAGCAGTACGATCAGGAGTGCAAACGCCAATTGGTCAGTATATGAAACCTTAACATGTAATCCAACTATGTAATACAGCAACAAACAAATCAATCTGTCAGAGGGCCTACAACAAGGGAATAATTAACCAACAAGAATTTGATTTTATTTCAGGTACCGTCTTTTATTGTACACCCCAAACTCTTAAACACTATATAGTTAGGTTTCACCAACCATACTCTAAAAAAACATGTTTTCTCATTTGGCTGCTGCCATTACAGTGATTGGCTGGCCGGAACGCGTCATCGGGTGCTATACAGCACCCGGTCACGCTGGTTCGGATAATTGCGAGTCAGGGAGAGCTGTTAGGAAGGGACAGAGACTGTAGGGAGAATTTGATCGCAAATTACTCATTTTAAAGACGTTTCAAAGACCCAAAAGTCCTTTTAAGGACTATTGTGTGTGTTGGCAGCTATTTGAAAGTGCAACTTTTATAATTTACATATTTTTCCCAGAATCTGACCACATTTTTGCTGTCTTCGGTTTAATCCGTTAATCTCAGTGCATTGCATTTGAACACCGTCTGTGGTTTTCAGGGCCATATATTGGGAAAAAGTGAATATTTTTTTACATATTTCTCAGAATCTGACCACATTTTTGCTGTCTGCGGTTTAATCCTTTAATCTCAGTGCTCTGCATTTGAACACCGACTGTGGTTTTCAGGGCCATATATTGGGAAAGAGTGAAGAAGAAAAAAATACTATTTTCCCAGAATCTGACCACATTTTTGCTGTCTACGTTGTAATGCGTTAATTGTGTGATCTGCATTTCAAAGCATTTGCTGGTTGCCAGGGCCTTATCCAGGGCAAAAATAAAGGTTGTCAGGGCCATATCCAGGCCAAAAATGTATATACAGAAAAAAGTATTTTTCCCCAGAATCTGACCACATTTTTGCTGTCAACGGTGTAATGCGTTAATTGTGTGATCTGCATTTCAAAGCATTTGCTGGTTGTCAGGGCCTTATCCAGGGCAAAAATAAAGGTTGAAATAAAGCGATGAATCCAGCATCGAAGTTAGCAAATGTTGTGGGTTCCTTTATTCAGTATAGTACAGATCCATACAGTGACAGCATCACCTCAGTGTTCCAAGTGAACGTCTACGCGTTTCGAACAAACATGTTCTTAGTCGTGACCAATCAGAGATCTAACTGGCCATGTCTATATAGGCTAGTCACAACCTCTCCTCCCACCACCAGGTGATAGCTAGAAGGAGCTAATTGCAGCACACCCAAGGCACAGCCAATAGGAAAACCTGAAATTAACATTGGTGCAAATATAACATCTATAAAAACCAAGTGGATGCACATAAAAATATATATATACTATTCGGGCCCCTGGATCCCAATCAGGAATAATAGAACATGCCAGTCTCCAAAAAATTCTGAAAAAGCGAGACATTGGCGAAAAACGTATATAGCTTCCTGAAAAAGCTGCATGGTCCGAATAGTAGTTTACAATGTTAAAAACAGAAAAATGCAATTTAGACATGGCAAAAGTATCCTCATAACTGCTAATCTGGATGATACAACACAATATGTATAAGCACACCAGGAATGGACCAATTATGTATGGTTGAAAAAATTATTGTTTTTATGGTTTAAGGTTTAAAAATATGTTATGGTTATTTGGTTATTTTGAAGTTAATTACCAGGCCATCCCATTGGTTTACCTCCACTCTCGTGTGTTGTGTTTTTATTTATATTAATGAACATTTAGAATTTTTGTTGTGCGTGGGACATATAAGCTGTATAATTGCCATGTGTGTGAGCTTGCCGAGCTGAAAAGCTGCCAACAAGTTACGGCCATTATCAGACACAACAAACAAGCATGCCTCGCTGTAGGTTGAGTGGCGAGAGCCACAGCTCAGTCTGGTCCCTTATACCCTGTCACAGCTCTGCGGTGTGCTGTTTTTCACCTAAGCAAAATAATTTCAGCACGGCCTGTTGCCGCCTCCTGACTGCCGTGCTACACTGCTTACAGCTACTGACTGATGTCTGACTGGGGCAGAAAGATGATAATTCTGAGGTGGAAATGGAGTAGGAGTAGGAGAAGGGGGTGGTTCGCTTAAACTAATGTAGGTGGTGGTGGTGAAAATCCTGATGGAAAGTGGGCCCGCAATCCTTGGCATTGGTAGCACCTGTGCCATCCCAGGGTACGACTTGCTCCCGGCCTCCACAAGGTTCACCCAGTGTGCCGCCACGGATATGTAGCATCCCTGGCAAAAAAGCACTTGTCCATGTGTCAGTTGTTAAGTGGACTTTCATAATAACTGCATTGGTCAGGGCACGGGTGTCACGACCGCTATCCCAGCAGCGGTCGTGTCGCACCAGACAGAGGGGAAGGGGGACCCTTATCTATGGATGGGAAATAGAATGGCCACCCCTGACTAACCCTCAGCTGGCACCTGTCTGCCCTGATACCCTAGACGGGGTGTGAACCCGTGCGGCGAGCAGGATACCTAAAACCCTCAGTCGCCCTAACTAGACTGGACTGAGGAAAGGCCGATGGGAGCGCTAGTCACCATCACTCACGTCTAGGAAAACAACAGGGGAAGACAGCAACAAACAATCTATGGCAGTGATAGACTTATCCAGTCACGAGCAGAGAAGGCGATCCCAAACACGACAGTCCACGCCGGACAAGATCTTCACAGCAACACCATCAAACGATCTCCTTCCAAGGTCAGAGTAGCACTGGTAGTAAGGACTATATCTGGCAATGACTGAAAGTGAAAGTGAAACTAATATAGTAGCTGGGAGTGGCAGACAGGACTCACCTGAGGAGGATGCCTACAAACTCCCAGTCAGGACAAAAAGGTTTACAAGGCAAAACCCAGATGACATACCCTGAACCACGGAGCAAACTCACAAGCTATCGCGAGTAGCAAGTCGCTGCGACCTTCTCCTCCCAGACCTGTCTGGATCAGTCACAGTCGTGACAACGGGTGATGTTACGGGAGACAATTGATGGTGTAATGTGGGGCTGGCACACCAAGATAAATAATGGCGGCTGGGGACTAAGTAACGATGGAAGGCCGCCGCCATGAGGCTGAGGAAAGCCTCAGTGTCCACAGGCCTAAATGGCAACATTTCCTGGGCCACCTATTTTTAAAGGTGTGCATTATGTGCTATGGCCTGTGGGTGGGTGGCTGGGTATTTGCGCTTTGGTTTAAAGGCCTGGGTTAAGGACAACTGTAGGCGGGCCTATTTGGTGTGGCCCGCCTTCTCCCTTTTGCCATCCCACAGCCTTTTCCAGCCTGTTGTGGTGCTGTGGATCCCTCCCCCTTTGTACTGCTATCCTAGCTTGGCTTGCCACCTACCAGGTTGGGTCAGTGATGTCATCGTCCACCAACCCCTCTTCCACTTCCTCACTCGGGTCATCCTCCTGACTTGTGTTGTTGACCAAATAAGACCCTCACTTATTGAAAACTGTGTCGCACCCGCATCATCCACCTCATTAAACACTAACTGCCATTTCCCACCCTCATCTTCTTTTGACTGTGGATGCTGAGGAGTTTGGGAATCAGTGCACAAGATCTCCTCATCTCCCTCTTCAGGGAGGGTCAGCTCACCTGCAGGCCCAACCTAAAATCTTTCTCTGGGTCAGCTCACCTGCAGGCCCGCAACTCAATGTGAATGAGGCCCTCCTTTAAGTGATATACAGGTTGTATAGGAGATGCAGACCCATTTTGCGGATGTGTGAAATGTACCCTAATACTGCGCAGGTGCAGGCTGGACAAAGTGAAACT
Organism: Bufo bufo; assembly: GCF_905171765.1. NCBI lineage: Eukaryota > Metazoa > Chordata > Amphibia > Anura > Bufonidae > Bufo > Bufo bufo. The sequence continues at coordinate 457,557,823 of NC_053393.1, read as the reverse complement.
AGAATGTAACTGTGCAGCATACCACCGAGCAGATAATGACTCCAAAGAAGGAGAATTAACACTACAATTATTTACGGATCATTTTACTTCTAAGGAAAGGCACTATTGTTTATTGTACCAATGGTGGATGAATCAAGGTGGAGCTATTTTGGATCTATAGCTCATGATTGTCACTATGCATAGTAGTGAATCACCATAACTACCGTCTCCATATAATGGATCATTTAATAGTGTGCCACATCATAGGCATTTATGGCATGCTAATGACTGCTTAAAGCGGTTGGCCACCATAGGTATAAAAAACAATAAATTGACCAAGACAATAACTAATGCCAAGAGAGATATACTGTGTATATAAAAAATTTCTACTGCATTCTGCATAGCATGCTCACGTTGATAAGAGGCTGTGTGGGCGGAGCAGCTGCAAAGTGAAAGTAAAAATCCCAGCATGCATCACAGCAAAGCGTCTCCAGGGGAGTAGTCACATGACATCTCTGCCTACTTGTGATGCCATAGTGGCAACAGTACCTCCGGTGTCATCTCATCAGTCCTTCAGTCAAATAACTACATAGAGAAATCAACATAATGATAGCAATCCTACATTCCCAGCATTGAATAAAGGTTACTGCTTTTCCCACAATGTAATATATACAGTATATTGCTAATGACGAATATAGTTTTTTTTGTTTTTGTTTTTTAACACAGTGCACATCCCTCCCTTCTTCTAGCTTATGGGCCAATGAGAAGGCTTTGTCACAGCTTACTATACAAGTTGCACGTATTGCGAAAAAATATGAGCATCATTAATTGCCGGAAATTTGCAAGCACAAATATATTGGAGCACTCTATCTACATATAAAGCTATTGTAATGTTCTGTCATACCAACTATTTTCTCCAGTCTCAGGAAACTTCTAGCAGCTTGAACAATGTAGCATAAGTGACCCACGCCGGTATTTCGAGCGCATTATGCCAATAATACATTGACGATTTTCGCAATCAAGAATATAATCTCGAATTCACGAATATATGACGAATATTCTACAAAATATTTGTGAAATATCGCGAATTCGAATATTGCCCCTGCCGCTCATCACTAGTATATATAGACAATTATAATTATGGATATACTGTAGATATATACACACGTGCTTGTCCTCCTTCTCCACTAGATGCTGATCTCTTATAGACTCCGAAGTCTCTGACAGGAGCAGACTGTACTGTACATGCTCTTACAGGTGAGGGAGAAGAGCGCAGGCGCAGATAGATTGCACAGATGATCTGGCATGGACGAGCTTGTTGTGAAGCTCCTCCATGTCGCGTGCAGCCATGGACGGATTTGGCTGCAGGACAGAGATGGCTCAGGCGGCGTGGCTTCAGATAATAGAAAAAACAGGCAGATCTGCATATATTTGGAAATGTACTTTTTCCCTGCCTCCCACACAGTAGTAGAGATGGCCTTGCGGTTCGCCCGGCGGTCGTTTCGCGGCGAACTTTGCGTGTTCGCGATTCGCCGAACATGCGAACATATGGAGATATTCGCGCCCGCCATATTCTTTTACATTATAAAAAACTTTGACCCATGACACATCCATCAGGTGGTACAGGACAGCCAATTGAGACATTTCAGCACATGGACATACCCTCTACCTTATAAATAAACCTGATCTGGCTGCCATTTTACATTCAGTCTTTTGCCAGTGTAGGTAAGGGTTGCTGTGTGGAGCAGAGACAGACTGTTAGGGACACCAGAAGCTAGCTAATAGGGCCACAAAAGTCCTTTTAAGGACTAGTATAGGTGTGCTATCGATATGTGTGATACACAGAGGGGTGCGATATACTTATAATATACTTTTATAATGAGTCAAAAACACATAGATTTATATAGTGATCACCTGGAAGTCAGGGGCCTAGGGGCTAGGGGCTTACTAGGGTAATTTTTATATAGGGTAAGGTTCCGGATGGGGTCACTCTTATCAGGTGATCTGTGGTTAGGCTATCAGGGCCAGAATAGCACCCCCCTGTCGGGCAATATCGGAGACAGTTCTTTGCCCACCCTGTCCTTCAAAACCACATCATCTAGGGATAGATGGTCTTTGCTTTCCCTCCGGGATTCATGGATGTGCACAGGAACCCCCCGGATTGTGGTAGGACATATGGTTTCTCATTTAGTGCCGCCGAGCACTTGTTATTGCCTACCACATCTATGCTTTTTGCTTAAAGGGGTCCTGCACTTTGTTTTAACTGATGATCTATCCTCTGGATAGATCATCAGCATCTGATCGGCGGCGGTCCGCAGCCTTCTCGCTGTTTACCGCTGGCCCAGTGATGTCACGACTAGTATCAACTAGCGTGGGTGGGGCTAAGCTCTGTTCACTTGAATGGAGCTTAGCCCCGCCCACGCTAGTTGATACTAGTCGTGACATGACTGAACCAGCGGTAAACAGTGAGAAGGCCGAGCCGCTGCTGGAGCGCCGCTGCCTTCTCAAACAGCTGATCGTCGTGGGTCCTGGGTGTCGGACCCCCGCCAATCAGATGCTGATGATCTATTCAGAGGATAGATCATCAGTCAAAACAAAGTGCAGAACCCCTTTAACTTTAATAATTAAATTTATTTTCATTTTGAGGGATATCTTTTCCATTCACACGTCCGCAAAATGGGTCCGCATCCGTTCCGCAATTTTGCGGAACGGGTGCATACCCATTCATGTTCAATGGGGCCAGAATGTGCTGTCCGCATCCGCATTTGCGGATCCGCACTTCCGCATCCGTGCTTCCGTTTCCGCCAAAAAATAGAACATGTCCTATTCTTGTCCGCAATTGCAGACAAGATTAGGCATTTTCTATTATAGTGCCGGTAATGTGCGGTCCACAAATTGCGGATAGCACATTGCCAGTGTCCGTGTTTTGCGTATCCGCAAAACACTTACGGACGTGTGAATGGACCCTCATAGTAAAATTATTAAAGGTTACGTTTTATTTTTATGTATATTCTAATGGATTGCCTTCCTTGTACAATGTTATAATATACTTTCTATGTTAGAAAGTATATTATAGTGCATTTGTATTGTGCGGCAGTTGTGTGCGGTTCTGCTGCGATACTGCAGGTATATAGAGGGACAAGTGTTATTGGAACAAATAATTTCTACTGGTGTGATATACCAGTCTCCCCCCAAAAAAACTGATTGAAGCGGGGTGTTATATACCAATATACTTTCTTGATAGTGCATTTGGGTACTGTATAGTGCATTTGTGCATGCGCGTACGCGAAAATTATATTGCCGATATTTTGCATTGAAAAAAATAATAAATGGAGATCGCAAATTCAAATAATACATCTGGTATGTCACTGTCCATGTTGTGGGACTATTTGTGCACTTCTAGTAATTATTTCTTGGCTGCAAATATGAGCTGAAGGTTTTTCCGGTTCGCCTGCCATTAAAATGAATGGGGCCCGCCGCGAACTTGCGGTTCGCGAACATTTGATCGCGTTCGCGAACTGTCCCGGCAGATGTTCGTCCATCACTACACAGTAGTAGCAAATACATGGAGAGTGGCCAACCCCTTTAAATAGATAATATACTAAAGGCAGACGGAGTAACGAATAAGTAACGGAGTAATGAATTAAGCACACAGCTCTTCACTTCTTGAAAACACCACAATTATCCAATCTGCTAGAGATTTCAGGATTATCAATCCATTTCACATTTATGGTCGCTTCCAGCTGTATTGAACGGATATATAAATCACTGTTTTGTGAATAGTGCTAGTTGCATGGACGCTGCACAAGCTTTTTAAAGAGGACCTTTCACCACTCCTTACATTCCTGTTTTAATAGCTCTATGCATTCCCCATGTAATAACTATTCTGGAGCCTCTAGTCTTATGTCTGTATGTTGTGCCATTCCTTTATTATTTGCACTAGAAGTTATGACTGAATTGCTATTAGCCTTCAGTAAGGGTACAGAGGGGAGGTAACTAGTTGGGGGGGGGGTGTACCTGCACAGACTGACTCTATCCAATCAGTGCCATTGTCAGACTGTGCAGGGACATCCCCCCACTGGTTACCTCCCCTCTGTACCCTTACTGAATAATAGCAATTTACTCATAACTTTTAGTAGAAATAATAAAGCAATGGCACAACATAGAGCCATAAGAATAGAGGCTCCAGGATAGTTATTACATGGGGAATGCATAGAGCTATTAAAATATGCATGTCAGGAGGGGTGAAAGGTCCTCTTTAAACACAATCCCCTGGACCTGAGTTGACGCCTAGTGCTTCGATTCATTGGGTTTTTTTTTGTATGGTTTTCAATCAGGAATTATTTTTATGAATTAATTTGATAAATTGGGGTCATTCATTAAGCTAAAAAACGCCTATATTAGATATATTTCACGCGCAGATTTCAGTGCAACAGCCAGTTGTGCCGCAATCTGCGACTTCCCCTGCTCACACCAGGTCTAAAAATATGTGGGCATATGATGAAGTGGAGAACCGCACTCAATTCGATGGACTCTGGTGCCAATGAAGGGCTGAAACCAGCCAATGTACATATAGTGAAATTGAGGCACACAGACTTTCAGTGTTGCAATTAAAATATTTATTTAGTTTCACAGTAGTTTCATCCAATTGCCCAATATTTATCTTCAAGGTACAAACAGAATATCTAGACCGGACGTTTCGGTCACATCAGACCTTCATCAGCGGTCACATTTTTATCTGCAATAATATACAATAAAGGAGATGAGCTGGAGTAGACACACTGGAAAAATTGTGGTACATACATTCAATAATATAGAAATATAATTATCCAACATGTTGCTAGATATACAGGGGAAACGACACAAAGGCAAATCCACTGATACAATGGAAGGGAACTACATAAAGATAATCCAGATTTCAATCAATTCATAAAGTATTTATATAGATTTGGACTTGTTGAATGAGAATTATGGAGGTAAGTATATGCAGGATAATGCCGGATATATGAAATCAGAAAAACACCACACAATGGATCTCTATATAGGGCACCTATATTAGTGTGTATGCGGTCCAGACTGATCATATGTTTAGAGCAAACAGTATATTTCAATGTATTTTCAATTAATATATGTTAGGCGCTTTAAGGAAGAATGCTCATTGTCAAGATCACAAATTGTCTTTAGGTTGCTGAACACATACTGTATATCCGAGTAATACATCAAAGGACAATGCTCTGCTACAAGTTGTCTGTATGTTGCTGTAATGTTTCAAATGACCCTCTAGACCCAGGAGGTCAAATATACAGTTTCAATAGTCAGCGACTATAATTCCTGTTTCTGGTCATGTTTTTAAAATATGACTTTTATTTTTGCTTTATTAAACAGACATTGCCACAAAACACATAAATTGAAAGTTTAAAAATGCATATGGAGGGCTAATATCTTCGGGGCTGAGGGTATATCTCTCCTTGAATTAGTAGGTCAGATGATATTGCTGTATATCTCTCTGATAATAGGGTGCAGGTAGTATTATGTATCTTGTGTCTGCAGTGTCAGCCGACACCAGACACTCTATAGTCCAAACTGCACTCTATTAGCTAGTTACCCTGCATGAAGTGCTAATCACATAGTATCTAGCACTTCAAATCTGTCTGTACTGCCCCTGTGATGTAATTGTGTACACGGCGTCTGCAGTTCGCCGTGCATCTATTTGCTTATTTGCCCTGCCATGTCGGGGAGTTGCATTCTTTTGACTTTTAAAAATTATGGCAGGGCAAATAAGCAAATGGATGCTCGGCGAACTGCAGAGGCCGTGTACACAATTACATCACAGGGGCAGTACAGACAGATTTGAAGTGTCAGTAGCAGAGCTACTAAGAGTATCCTGGCAGATGCTAGATACTATGGGCCAGATTTATCATTAGCTCAGGTCAGAATAATGGAGTGAAAAAGTCCCCAAAAAAGTCCCAAACACTAAAACTGCGCACAAATTTGCGACTTTTTTCTGCTCTGCACTATGCTCGCCAGTTTTCTGAAAGTGGGCGTGTTTTCTTATGTAAATGAATCTCTAGACAGATTTACTATTGGGACTATTTAAAAAGTCGCAAAAAAGTCGCAATTTCACTCCAGTGAGGACCATGCTTATCTTATTAGACTTTTTAATAGAACGTGCGACTTTTTCATAAAAACGTGCGACTTTTGTAAAGCTGCTTACTGACGGATAAACTGCTACCGTCAAACCAGATTTATTACAGTCTTAAAGGGCCGATCATAAATCTGACTTGGCTAAAACTGACTTTAGCCATATGTGAAAGTGGAGTGAGCTGTCAGAGGAATGATAAATCTGGCCCTATGTGATTAGCACTTCATGCAGGGTAACTAGCTAATAGAGTGCAGTTTGGACTATAGAGTGTCTGGTGTCGGCTGACACTGCAGACACAAGATACATAATACTACCTGCACCCTATTATCAGAGAGATATACAGCAATATCATCTGACCTACTAATTCAAGGAGAGATATACCCTCAGCCCCGAAGATATTAGCCCTCCATATGTATTTTTAAACTTTCACTTTGTGTTTTGTGGCAATGTCTGTTTAATAAAGTAAAAATAAAAGTTATATTTTAAAAACATGACCAGAAACATGAACAGGAATTATAGTCGCTGACTACTGTATGTTGCTGAACACATATATCCGAGTAATACATGCTGGGTAAAACAAGTGGGAATGCATAAAGACACCAAATGTCTGGAGGCTGCTGGATGTACAGTTGTGTTCAAAATTATTCAACCCCCACTGAAATTGAGTGTTTTGGCCAGTTTGACATTGATTTTGATCATTTCAGTCATCTTGTTTACAATTAAATCAAAGAGGCCCTTGTAAGTCAGACAAATATAATATAACATTTATAATTAAATAACCACAAATGTATTTTCTGTGCTCACATCATTTCAGTTTTATTCAACCCCCAAGTGACATTCAATCTTAGTACTTAGTACAACATCCTTTTCCAGTTATAACAGCTTTTAAAGGTGAAGCATAGCTTGACACAAGTGTCTTGCAGCGATCTACGGGTATCTTCGCCCATTCTTCATGGGCAAAAGCCTCCAGTTAAGTCACATTCTTAGGCTTGCGCGCTGCAACTGCTTTCTTTAAGTCCCACCAGAGGTTCTCAATCAGATTTAAGTCTGGTGACTGCGATGGCCACTTCAAAATGTTCCAGCCTTTAATCTGTAACCATGCTCTAGTGGACTTGGAGGTATGCTTGGGATCATTGTCCTGTTGAAAGGTCCAACATCTCCCAAGCCTCAGGTTTGTGACGGACTGCATCACATTTTCATCCAATATCTCCTGGTACTGAAGAAAATTCATGGTACCTTGCACACGCTGAAGCTTCCCTGTACCTGTAGAAGCAAAACAGCCCCAAAGCATGATTGACCCCCCGCCATGCTTCACAGTAGGCAAGGTGTTCTTTTCTTCATAGGCCTTGTTCTTCCTCCTCCAAACATAGCGTTGATCCATGGGCCCAAACAGTTCTAATTTTGTTTCATCAGTCCACAGAACACTTTTGTGGTTTGTCCACATGACTTTTGGCATACTGCAGTCGACTCTTCTTATTCTTTGGAGACAGCAAGGGGGTGCGCCTGGGAGTTCTGGCATGGAGGCCTTCATTACGCAGTGTGCGCCTTATTGTCTGAGCTGAAACTTCAGTACCCACATCTGACAAATCTTTTTTCAGTTCCTCAGCAGTCACATGGGGACTTTTCTCCACTTTGCGCTTCAGGTAGCGCACAGCAGTCAAAGTCAGCATCTTCTTTCTGCCACGACCAGGTAGCGTTTAAACAGTGCCCTTTGCCTTGAATTTGCAAATTATGCTTCCTATGGTGTCTCTTGGTATGTTTAACATCTTTGCAATCTTCTTATAGCCATTGCCCTTCCTGTGAAGAGAAATCACCTCTTCTCTTGTCTTCCTGGATCATTCTCTTGACTTCACCATGTTTGTAAACACACCAGTAAATGTCTTGAAGGAGCTGAGTATCACAGTCCTTTTAAATCTGCCTAATTGGTGCTTATTATGCTTGATTGCTGCTCCTTGACATCCACAGGTGTTTTCAATACCTGATCGAAAACACTTGAATGAACCTCTGTTCTTAAGAGTGGTAGTCTTTAACCCCTTAAGGACCGGGCTCATTTTCACCTTAAGGACCAGGCCATTTTTTGGAAATCTGACCAGTGTCACTTTAAGTGCTCATAACTTTAAAACGCTTTGACTTACCCAGGCCGTTCTGAGATTGTTTTTTCGTCACATATTGTACTTCATGTCACTGCTAAAATTTGGTCAAAAAAGTTAATTTTTTTGCATAAAAAAAATACAATTTTTACCAAAAATTTTGAAAAATTAGCAAATTTCAAAGTTTCAGTTTCTCTACTTCTGTAATACATAGTAATACCCCCAAAAATTGTGAAGATTTTACATTCCCCATATGTCTACTTCATGTTTGTAGCATTTTGGGAATGATATTTTATTTTTTGGGGATGTTACAAGGCTTAGAAGTTTAGAAGCAAATTTTAAAATTTTCTGAAATCTTCAAAATCCCACTTTTTATGGACCAGTTCAGGTTTGAAGTCACTTTGTGAGGCTTAGATAATAGAAACCTCCCAAAAATGACCCCATTCTAGAAACTACACCCCTCAAGGTATTCAAAACTGTTTTTTCAAACTTTATTAACCCTTTAGGTCTTCCACAAGAGTTGATGGCAGATGGAGAAACAATTTTGAGATTTCTATTTTTTGGAAAATTTTCCAATATAATCAATTTTTTCCACGAGTAAAACAAGGGTTAACTGCCAAACAACACTCAAAATGGGTTGCCCTGATTCTGTAGTTTGCAAAAACACCCCATATGTGGTCGTAAACTACTGTTTGGCCGAACGGTAGCACATAGAAGGAGGGGAACGCCATATGGGTTTTGGAAGGCAGATTTGGCAGGACTGGTTTTGTTTATACCATGTCCCATTTGAGGCCCCCTGTTGCACCCCTAGAATCGAAATTTCAAAAAAGTGACTCCATCTAAGAAAGTACACCCCTCAAGGTATTCAAAACTGGGTTTACAAACTTTGTTAACCCTTTAGGTGTTCCACAAGAGTTAATGGCAGATGGAGAAACAATTTTGAAATTTCTATTTTTTGGAAAAGTTTCCAATATAATCAATTTTTTCCAGGAGTAAAACAAGGGTTAACTGCCAAACAACACTCAAAATGGGTTGCCCAGATTCTGTAGTTTGCAAAAACACCCCATATGTGGTCGTAAACTACTGTTTGGCCGAACGGTAGCACATAGAAGGAGGGGAACGCCATATGGGTTTTGGAAGGCAGATTTGGCAGGACTGGTTTTGTTTATACCATGTCCCATTTGAAGCCCCCTGTTGCACCCCTAGAATAGAAATTTCAAAAAAGTGACTCCATCTAAGAAAGTACACCCCTCAAGGTATTCAAAACTGGGTTTACAAACTTTGTTAACCCTTTAGGTGTTCCACAAGTGTTAATGGCAGATGGAGAAACAATTTTGAAATTTCTATTTTTTGGAAAAGTTTCCAATATAATCAATTTTTTCCAGGAGTAAAACAAGGGTTAACTGCCAAACAACACTCAAAATGGGTTGCCCAGATTCTGTAGTTTGCAAAAACACCCCATATGTGGTCGTAAACTACTGTTTGGCCGAACGGGAGCACATAGAAGGAGGGGAACGCCATATGGGTTTTGGAAGGCAGATTTGGCAGGACTGGTTTTGTTTATACCATGTCCCATTTGAAGCCCCCTGTTGCACCCCTAGAATAGAAATTTCAAAAAAGTGACTCCATCTAAGAAAGTACACCCCTCAAGGTATTCAAAACTGGGTTTACAAACTTTGTTAACCCTTTAGGTGTTCCACAAGTGTTAATGGCAGATGGAGAAACAATTTTGAAATTTCTATTTTTTGGAAAAGTTTCCAATATAATCAATTTTTTCCAGGAGTAAAACAAGGGTTAACTGCCAAACAACACTCAAAATGGGTTGCCCTGATTCTGTAGTTTGCAAAAACACCCCATATGTGGTCGTAAACTACTGTTTGGCCGAACGGTAGCACATAGAAGGAGGGGAACGCCATATGGGTTTTGGAAGGCAGATTTGGCAGGACTGGTTTTGTTTATACCATGTCCCATTTGAAGCCCCCTGTTGCACCCCTAGAATAGAAATTTCAAAAAAGTGACTCCATCTAAGAAAGTACACCCCTCAAGGTATTCAAAACTGGGTTTACAAACTTTGTTAACCCTTTAGGTGTTCCACAAGAGTTAATGGCAGATGGAGAAACAATTTTGAAATTTCTATTTTTTGGAAAAGTTTCCAATATAATCAATTTTTTCCAGGAGTAAAACAAGGGTTAACTGCCAAACAACACTCAAAATGGGTTGCCCTGATTCTGTAGTTTGCAAAAACACCCCATATGTGGTCGTAAACTACTGTTTGGCTAAACGGCAGGACATAGAAGAAGGGGAATGTCATATGGTTTTTGGAAGGCAGATTTTGCAGGACTGGATTATTGACACCATGTACCCTTTCAAGCCCCCTGATGCACCCCTAGAGTAGAAACTCCATAAAAGTGACCCCATCTAGGAAACTACGGGATAAGGTGGTTGTTGTTTTGGGACTATTTTAGGGGTAAATTAGATTTTTGGTTGCTCTATATTACTCTTTATGAGGCAATGTAACAAAAAAATTAAATTCTAAAATTGTTTCTACATTCGCTATTTAGTTTTGTGGAACACCTAAAGGGTTAACATAGTTTGTAAAGTAACTTTTGAATACCTTGAGGGGTGTAGTTTCTTAGATGGGGTCACTTTTTTGGAGTTTCTAGTCTAGGCTACATCAGGGGGGGCTTCTAATGGGACATGGTGTCAAAAAAAAAACTGTCCATCAAAATCTGCCTTCCAGAAACCATATGGAGTTCCCTTCGTTCTATGCCCTGCCGTGCGGCTATATAGCCATTTACGACCACATATGGGGTGTTTCTGCAAACTACAGAATCAGGGCCATAAATATTGAGTTTTGTTTGGCTGTTAACCCTTGCTTTATTACCGGCAAAAAGGATTCAAATGGAAATTAAGTGGCAGGGGGGGGTCTGATGGATGGATCAAAAAAAGTTTTGAAATAAAATAACTTTTTTTTTTTTTTTCTAACTAACTTTTCCCTTCTTTCCCTGCCTAACGGTGCCTCTCCCTCACTGACCCTAACCTACCTGGGTGGCGATGGGTGCAGGAGAGTGATGGATGGCGATTAGGGGGACGCAGGAGCTGGTGCCGAACGGTGCTGCACGGTCAGGGTGCTGGACAGGAAGAGGAGGGGAGAGAGGAGCGCAGGAAGTTTGAATCTCGCGCCTCTCTCCCCTGCTCCAATCAGCACCCTGGACAGCGGCATTCAGCACCAGGGCCAGCACCGCCTCTCCAAATCCTCGGACTGCGATAGGTGGTGTAAAATTACGCCACCGATCGCAGTCTTTTTCCGGTTCATCGGGTCACAGGACACCCGAATGGACCGGAAACGCAGAAAACCGCAGGTCTGAATTGACCTGCGGTTTTCTGCGATCGTCGATACGGGGGGGTCAAATGACCCCCCCCTGCATTGTTACGGGATGCCGGCTGAATGATTTCAGCCGGCATCCCGTTCCGATTAACCCCCGCGGCGCCGGAATGCTGATTTTAAGTCAGGACGTACCGGTACGTCCTGTGTCCTTAAGGACTCGGGAAATAGGGCGTACCGGTACGTCCTATGTCCTTAAGGGGTTAAGGGGTTGAATAATTGTGTCAATGAAGAAATCACAAAAAAAACATTTAATACTGTATTACAAAAACAATTGATGTCATTTTAGTTGCATTTGGTTCTTTAAAAAGTCCTTGTAAGATTTCATTCTGAACACAATTACAAATGTACACTAAATTCCCTAAAACCCTTTACAGCATTGGGGGTTGAATAATTTTGAACACAACTGTACATGCTCTATTACTTCATGCTGGGTAACATAAAATATTGTATTATTGCCCCCAAGTGGGGACCGCTCATTGCAATATATGGTATGTGGAGGACGCCGGACCCGCTCGCAACCTGTAAAAAGCAAAATATTAGTCCATCTATACCTGTTCTGGAAGGAATAATGGGTCTCAGGGCTCGGATGTGCGGCGTCCGCATCGCGCCTATCAGGGTTTAAATGTATGGGCTCGTGGTAGTTCCGGTCATGTGACCGGAAGTCACGTGGTGCCTGGGACGCAAGCGTGCGTTCCACAGGGACATCATGTGACCGGTGGAGAGACGATAATGCGTTCCATCACTAGATTATGTAATGCTTGTATTACTTCCAAATCTAGGGAGAAAATATCCATTCTGGTAAGGGGGTAATATATATTAATGACCATAATTGTAGAATGGGCAGGGAAGGGGATGGACTAGAAGGTCCGTCTCATTTACCATTTTCTTTGCCATTTTTTATGCCGTAGAAAAAGATCTCAATGTAAGAAAGCTCAGAAGTAGAGTTGAGCGAACACCTGGATGTTCGGGTTCGAGAAGTTCGGCCGAAGTTCCCGAAAATGTTCGGGTTCGGGAACCGAACTCGATCCGAACTTCGCCCCGAACCAGAACCCCATTGAAGTCAATGGGAACCCGAACTTTTCGGCACTAAAAAGGCTGTAAAATAGCCCAGGAAAGGGCTAGAGGGCTGCAAAAGGCAGCAACATGTAGGTAAATCCCCTGCAAACAAATGTGGATAGGGAAATAAATAAAAAAAAATATATATAAAAAAAAAATTAACCAATATAAATTGGAGAGAGGTCCCATATCACAGAATCAGGCTTCATGTCATAGCAGAGAATCAGTCTTCATGTCATAGCAGAGAATCAGGCTTCATGTCACCCACCACTGGAACAAGCCACTGTTAGATATTTAGGCCCCGGCACCCAGACAGAGGAGAGAGGTCCCATAGCAGAGAATCAGGCTTCATGTCATAGCAGAGAATCAGGCTTCATGTCACCCACCACTGGAACAGGCCACTGTCAGATATTTTTAGGCCCCGGCACCCAGACAGAGGAGAGGTTCATTCAACTTTGGGTTGCCCCGCAATGTAATGGTAAAATTTAAAAAAGAGGATTGAATGAGGAAGTGCCCTGGAGTACAAGAATATATGGTTAAGGGGAGGTAGTTATAAATGTCTAATCTGCACAAGGGATGGACAGGTCCTGTGGGATCCATGCCTGGTTCATTTTTATGAACGTCAGCTTGTCCACATTGGCTGTAGACAGGCGGCTGCGTTTGTCTGTAATGACGCCCCCTGCCGTGCTGAATACACATTCAGACAAAACGCTGGCCGCCGGGCAGGCCAGCACCTCCAAGGCATAAAAGGCAAGCTCTGGCCACGTGGACAATTTGGAGACTCAGAAATTGAATGGGGCCGAACCATCAGTCAGTACGTGGAGGGGTGTGCACACGTACTGTTCCACCATGTTAGTGAAATGTTGCCTCCTGCTAACACGTTCCGTATCAGGTGGTGGTGCAGTTAGCTGTGGCGTGGTGACAAAACTTTTCCACATCTTTTGCCATGCTAACCCTGCCCTCAGAGGAGCTGGCCGTGACACAGCTGCGTTGGCGACCTCTTGCTCCTCCTCTGCCTTGGGCTTCCACTTGTTCCCCTGTGACATTTGGGAATGCTCTCAGTAGCGCGTCTACCAACGTGCGCTTGTACTCGCGCATCTTCCTATCACGCTCCAGTGTAGGAAGTAAGGTGGGCACATTGTCTTTGTACCGGGGATCCAGCAGGGTGGCAACCCAGTAGTCCGCACACATTAAAATGTGGGCAACTCTGCTGTCGTTGCGCAGGCACTGCAGCATGTAGTCGCTCATGTGTGCCAGGCTGCCCAGAGGTAAAGACAAGCTGTCCTCTGTGGGAGGCGTTTCGTCATCGTCCTGCGTTTCCCCCCAGCCACGCACCAGTGATAGGCCCGAGCTGCGTTGGGTGCCACCCCGCTGTGAACATGCTTCATCCTCCTCCTCTTCCTCATCCTCGTCCTCCTCGTCCTCCAGTAGTGGGCCCTGTCTGGCCACATTTGTACCTGGCCTCTGCTGTTGCAAAAAACCTCCCTCTTAGTCACTTCTAAGAGACTGGCCTGAAAGTGCTAAAATGACCCCTCTTCCTCCTCCTCCTCCTCCTCCTCCTCCTGGGCCACCTCCTCTTCCATCATCGCCCTAAGTGTTTTCTCAAGGAGACATAGAAGTGGTATTGTAACGCTGATAACGGCATCATCGCCACTGGCCATGTTGGTGGAGTACTCAAAACAGCGCAACAGGGCACACAGGTCTCGCATGGAGGCCCAGTCATTGGTGGTGAAGTGTGTCTGATCCGCAGTGCGACTGACCCGTGCGTGCTGCAGCTGAAACTCCACTATGGCCTGCTGCTGCTCGCACAGTCTGTCCAGCATATGCAAGGTGGAGTTCCACCTGGTGGGCACGTCGCATATGAGGCGGTGAGCGGGAAGGCCGAAGTTACGCTGTATAGCAGACAGGCGAGCAGCGGCAGGATGTGAACGCCGGAAGCTCACACAGACGGCTCGCACTTTATGCAGCAGCTCTGACATGTCGGGGTAGTTGTGAATGAACTTCTGCACCACCAAATTCAGCACATGCGCCCGGCAAGGGATGTGCGTCAAACCGGCTAGTCCCAGAGCTGCGACGAGATTTCGCCCATTATCGCACACCACCAGGCCGTGCTTGAGGCTCACCGGCAGCAACCACTAGTCGGTCTGTTGTTCAATACCCCCCCACAACTCCTGCGCGGTGTGGGGCCTGTCCCCCAAACATATGAGTTTCAGAATGGCCTGCTGACGTTTACCCCGGGCTGTGCTGAAGTTGGTGGTGAAGGTGTGTGGCTGACTGGATGAGCAGGTGGAAGAAGAGGAGGAGGAAGCCGAGTAGGAGGAGGAGGCTACAGGAGGCAAAGAATGTTGCCCTGCGATCCTTGGCGGCGGAAGGACGTGCGCCAAAGAGCTCTTCGCCTGGGGCCCAGCCGCCACTACATTTACCCAGTGTGCAGTTAGGGAGATATAGCGTCCCTGGCCGTGCTTACTGGTCCACGTATCTGTGGTTAGGTGGACCTTGCCACAGATGGTCGTTGCGCAGTGCACACTTGATTTTATCGGATACTTGGTTGTGCAGGGAAGGAACGGCTCTCTTGGAGAAGTAGTGGCGGCTGGGAACAACGTACTGTGGGACAGCAAGTGACATGAGCTGTTTGAAGCTGTTTGTGTCCACCAGCCTGAATGACAGCATTTCATAGGCCAGTAGTTTAGAAATGCTGGCATTCAGGGCCAGGGATCGAGGGTGGCTAGGTGGGAATTTACGCTTTCTCTCAAATGTTTGTGAGATGGAGAGCTGAACGCTTCCGTGTGACATGGTGGAGATGCTTAGTGACGGAGGTGGTGGTGTTGGTGGTACATCCTCTGTTAGCTGGGCGGCAGGTGCCAACGTTCCTCCCGAGGCGGAGGAAGAGGCCGAGGCGGCAGCAGCAGAAGAGGTAGCAGGGGGAGCCTGAGTGAGTTCCTTGTTTTTAAGGTGTTTACTCCAATGCAGTTCATGCTTTGCATGCAGATGCCTGGTCATGCAGGTTGTGCTAAGGTTCAGAACGTTAATGCCTCGCTTCACGCTCTGATGGCACAGCATGCAAACCACTCGGGTCTTGTCGTCAGCACATTGTTTGAAGAACTGCCACGCCAGGGAACTCCTTGAAGCTGCCTTTGGGGTGCTCGGTCCCATGTGGCGGTGGCCAGTAGCAGGCGAACTCTCTTGGCGGCGGGTGTTCTGCTTTTGCCCCCTGCTCCCTCTTTTGCTACGCTGTTGGCTCGGTCTCACCACTGCCTCTTCCGCTGAACTCTGAAAGTCAGTGGCACGACGTTCATTCCATGTGGGGTCTAGGACCTCATCGTCCCCTGCATCGTCTTCCACCCAGTCTTCCTCCCTGACCTCCTGTTCAGTCTGCACACTGCAGAAAAACGCAGCAGTTGGCACCTCCTCATCATCAGGAAAAATAAGTGGTTGTGCGTCAGTGCATTCTATGTCTTCCACCGCTGGGGTAGGGCTAGGTGAATACCCTTGGGAAACCCTGCCAGCAGAGTCTTTAAACAGCATAAGAGACTGCTGCATAACTTGAGGCTCAGACAGTTTCCCTGATATGCATGGGGATGATGTGACAGACTGATGGGCTTGGTTTTCAGGCGCCATCTGTGCGCTTTCTGCAGAAGACTGGGTGTGAGATAATGTGAACGTGCTGGATCCACTGTCGGCCACCCAATTGACTAATGCCTGTACCTGCTCAGGCCTTACCATCCTTAGAACGGCATTGGGCCCCAACAAATATCGCTGTAAATTCTGGCGGCTACTGGGACCTGATGTAGTTGGTTCACTAGGACGTGTGGCTGTGGCAGAACGGCCACGTCCTCTCCCAGCACCAGAGCGTCCACTAACACCATCACGACCATGTCTGCGTCCGCGTCCTATACTAGATGTTTTCCTCATTGTTACCGTTCGCCACAATAAGGAAAAAATTATTTGGCCCAATGTATTGAATTCAAATTCAGGCCTTTTTTACAGGCACCTAACACTATCTGGCTATCTATCTGGCTATCTATTTAGGTACCGTATTACACTAATACAGGCACAGCAGTAACCACAGATATAGCTGAATATAAATTGTAGGCCTAGTATTTAGGCCCTGGATGACAGGTGTCCCATTTACGGACAGAATTAGACTTGGAAATGTACGGTAGCGTATGAAGTTATTGAGGATGACCGTATCAGCACCTTCAATGTAATATACCCTTTTATGGATAGATTTAAACTTGGCCTGCTACAGCAGAAACCACTGATTTAGGGAATTGCTAATTTGGGAATTGTATTTCAACCCAAAACAAAAACTGTGCTTTGACGGACACTAAATAACTTGACCAGCCACAGCAGTAACCACAGATTTAGCTGAATATAAATTGTAGGCCTAGTATTTAGGCGGTGGATGACAGGTATCCCTTTTACGGACAGAATTAGACTTGGAAATGCACGGTAGCGTGTGAAGTTATTGAGGATGACCCTATCAGCACCTTCAATGTAATATACCCTTTTATGGATAGATTTAAACTTGGCCTGCTACAGCAGAAACCACTGATTTAGGGAATTGCTAATTTGGGAATTGTATTTCAACCCAGAAAAAAATATATCCTTTGCCAGACAGCAGACAGTATTACAATTGGCTAGCCACAGCTGAAACACCAGATTTAGGGTACTGCTATTTTGGCAATTGTATTTCACCCCTCAATAAAATAGCAAGCACAGCCAAGCCCCTGATGTAGGATATAGCAAAAAAAACAACACACTATTGATGGTTAAATGGACTTGGTGGCAGCTTGTGCTGGCGCACCACAGGACACAAAATGGCCACCGATCACCCCAGAAAAAGTGACAGAAAAACGCTCTGGGCGGCCTAAAAACATTGAGCAATTAACTAGCAGAAGTTGAATGATACACAGCTGTACATCGATCACTTCAGTACGTGTTTTTGATGAGTAAATTCCTGCCTAATCTGGCCCTAACAGCAGCAGCTGCATCCTATCCCTACACTGATCAAAGAAGAGTGACGTGCGGCGCTACATGACTGCAGCTTAAATAGAGGCTGGGTCACATGCTGCACTGGCCAATCACAGCCATGTCAATAGTAGGCATGGCTGTGATGGCCTCTTGGGGCAAGTAGTATGACGCTTGTTGATTGGCTGCTTTGCAGCCTTTCAAAAAGCGCCAAGAAAGCGCCGAACACCGAACCCGGACTTTTACGTAAATGTTCGGGTCCGTGTCACGAACACCCCAAAATTTGGTACGAAACCGAACTATACAGTTCGGGTTCGCTCATCCCTACTCAGAAGCTGTCTTACATTTAGAACTGGTGGAGGATCCTCTTCGTAACTTTGTTGGAACCACAGCCATTTTAGGGCTTTATTAAGACCAGCATCTAAAACGCCAGTCTTAATAATTGTTTTTATGTTTTTTTTATTAATTACCTTGATCTATTGTATTTATGAGAGTTTGGGTATATACAGTACCTACCATGTCACTAATCTACTGTGACATCTAATAAACCCCATATTATGATATGCAGATTTTGAGCACCAATTTTGTTATTTATGTGTTGTGAATTAGAGAGGGGAGAAAGCCACTGCCAGACACCTTTGGTGGTCGACTTATCTTTCTGAGATCCAAAGAATCAAGCATGTTAAAATCCATGTAATTTGTGTCTTTATACTTACTAGCATTCTGGTGCTCCCCCAAACTGGCTGTAAAATGTATAGAGGGTAGAAATTAGTGAAGTTTTGAAAAATTTGATTCAGCAACTTCGCCTAAGTTCACCAAGAAATTTGATTTGTTCCAAATTAATTTGTCCCAAATCACTATAAATCAGGTATACCCAGGCCTTAGGCTATGGCCACATAGTGCGGCCGTGTTGGGGGCGGGTTGCAGCAATGCTGCGGTGAAGAACCGTGTGGCCAACTTGCCCACAGCTGCCTTTCATTTAATAATGAAGAACGCACTGCATAGTCCTTCTTAATTGTTAATGGCCGTGCTGCACCTTTAAACAGGTGCTGTTGCTGGTATGGGGTTTGGCTGGTTAGGTGTGGACACAATATGCAAATTATTGCTGATCTGGCTTGCAATCTCCTGCAGGTTATTTGACAGTAAACACAGAATATTAATCAGCTCTGGCATACAAACTTTTTCAACCCCAGTGGTCTCCTGCCCTACAGGCGGGAGCCCTTCTTCTGCCATCTACTTTTCCTCCTTTTCCACATCATCTAATATCGATGACAATATGTCATCAGGAACATCCAGCTCCTCCTCTCTCTGCATCTTGCTGACCTTTCTGGGACATGGAGACTTTGAAGGATGATTTGGAAGATGTAAAGCCAACAAAAGATGAGGATGGTCATCATTAAGACCTGGCCCTTTAGGGGGTGCAGACTGGATGGTATTGGTTGGCACACTGGAGGTGGAATAATAAAGGCTTTCATCTTATTGGTATTGAATTACATTTACAGCTGATGTAAGAATAAGTAAATGTAGGAATAAAGAAATATAAGTAATGTAGCAAAAGACTCCCTGCACTCTCACTGGACTCTCCCTGCAGTCTCCCTGCACTTTTCATCTCAAATATTATTCTATTAATCGTTTTCAGCTCTCCCTATGCTTAGCTCACAGGACAATGACGGAGACAGCGTAGGATGAGGTTTTATAGGGCTGTGACATCACAAAGTATGGTCATCTGCGGATTGGCTGGCTGCACGGCATTATGGGTGATATTGTGTTCCTGGGCTTGTCTTCTCTATACTTAGTTTCACTTTATAACAAGTGCAACAGCCCTTTTAGGAAAGCCTGATTCGTTAACACGAAGCACGAGAAAAATGAGATTTTTGCAAATCAAAGTTTTCCTAAACTTCGGACTGAATTCCACTTTGAATACTTTACTTAGCTCAACACAAATAAAGAAGTAAAAAGATACAAAATACATGATCAGAATCAGCACAATGCTTGCTAAAGTCTGGGGGGAACAGTTGATTCATAGCTGACAGTTTCTGGGTACGGCTTGATATTCTTTTAATATTCTCATGTATAAGATGAATGCCGTTGGCTCATGCTGCTAACAAAATATATATAGAAAATCTACGAAAAGTGAAGCAATAACTGCTGGATATAATTTTTCTGTTAAAAACCAGTAAATAAAAATCTCAGTGTAAGAAATTAGCAGTGTGTTACGTTTAAGTTGAGGCTATAATTACGTAGGTGATATTTAAATTTTCATGAATGCTAGCCCTTAATTTCCACTTTCAGAATAAAATATTAATGCCTAGAATATTCTGCAAAGAAAATGCATTTTCTAGAGAATTGTTACGAAGACTACAATAGCTTTAAGAAACCATCTTAAACATTACAACTGGTTTATTTGTCTCTAAAGAATGACTGCAACACCAATAAATGTTTGGTATTGTAGACTCAACTAAAATTTGTTAGTTAATTATATTATAATTAACCTTATTTTTTTTTTATAAAACCTCATTGCCTTCTATTTAAATCTGGTTAACAATTAATAAAATTGGTATAGACCGGCCACATAAAATATATTAAAATGTCCTAGTTTAATCCCCACTGGGCCTGCAGCATGCCGTTCAAGTTCACTTGACTGCTGCAGCCAATCACTGGCTTCAGGGGTCACATGTGCATGAACAGCAAGTCTGAAGTGGTCATATAAACAATGAATAGCATAGTTTCATAGCTTCTTAGAACTCTGCATTGTGTCATTCCTCTGCTGTTCCCCCTTCAGTAGGATGTGTCTCCAGAAGTGTAACGACCACAGAAGGTGCGACCTCAATTAGGAATGAAGGGGTGGAGGGGCTTACACTGCTGCACAGCATCTTGATTAAGTAGGCAGTAAATGCAGCACTATTACTTCACTCGAATAAACAGGCACAGGATGCAAGCACAGTAACTACAATGGGTGGTTAAAGGTGGGTGGTTGGCCACCTGTATGGACACTGTATGAAGGGATGGGATTAATATTGCAGAAATGGTTGCTCTCTCTGTACAGTTGTCAATAACCAACAGAGACAGCTAGGCTTCTGCTGCTGCACCCTGCCCTGCCTCTCTCTGCTGTCTAGCAGGTGAGAGATATATAGTTTATACAGTACAAGTTAAAAGCTTGAACATACCGTTTGAATCTACATTGTAGATTCATATTGAATACATAAAGACGATAAAGGAAGACATATGGAACTCTTAGCATTCTCTCAGTCCACTTCCTGGGATAGTCACCTAGAATTGTTTTACAACAGTTCTGAGGGAGTACCCAGAATTGCTGAGCACTTGACTGCTTTTCTTCACTTTGTGGTCCAAATTATCCCAAACCATCTGAATTGGGCCATCAAGAAAGCAACTCCGTAGCATTTTGCAAAGTACACCTATATTTTATAGAATAAAACTTTTTTTTTTACAGTGAGTATTTTTTTAAATAAACGTTATAAATCTTTCAAAATTATTTTTTTCACGTACTTCACAATGTAATCTAATGATAGCTTATGTAATGCTTTGGTTAAGGGTACTTTCACACTTGCGTTAAAGTTTTCCGGTATTGAGTTCCGTCCTAGGGGCTCAATGCCGGAAAAAAGCACTTCAGTTTTAGGCCTCATGCACACGACCGTATTTTTTTGCTGTCCGCAAAAACGGCTTCTGTTTTTCCGTGATCCGTGACCGTTTTTTCATCCGTGGGTCTTCCTTGATTTTTGGAGGATCCACGGACATGAAAAAAAAGTCGTTTTGGTGTCCGCCTGGCCGTGCGAAGCCAAACGGATCCGTCCTGAATTACAATGCAAGTCAATAGGGACGGATCCGTTTGACGTTGACACAATATGGTGCAATTTCAAACGGATCCGTCCCCCATTGACTTTCAATGTAAAGTCAGGAGTTAATATACCATAGGATCGGAGTTTTCTCCTATCCGATGGTATATTTTAACTTGAAGCGTCCCCATCACCATGGGAACGCCTCTATGTTAGAATATACCGTCGGATTTGAGTTACATCGTGAAACTCAAATCCGACAGTATATTCTAACACAGAGGCGTTCCCATGGTGATGGGGATGCTTCAAGTTAGAATATACTAAAATAACTGTGTACATGACTGCCCACTGCTGCCTGGCAGGTGCTGTCAGGCAGCAGGGGGCAGCCCCCCCCTGTAGTTAACACATTGGTGGCCAGTGCGGCCGGCCCCCCCCCTCCCCTGTAGTTAACTCATTGGTGGCCAGTGGGCCCCCCTCCCTCCCCTGTAGTTAACTCGTTGGTGGCCAGCGGGGCCCCCCCCTCCCTCCCCTGTAGTTAACTCGTTGGTGGCCAGTGGGCCCCCCTCCCTCCCCTGTAGTTAACTCGTTGGTGGCCAGTGGGCCCCCCTCCCTCCCCTGTAGTTAACTCGTTGGTGGCCAGTGGGCCCCCCCTCCCTCCCCTGTAGTTAACTCGTTGGTGGCCAGTGGGTCCTCTCCCCTCCCTCCCCCTCCTAATTAAAATCTCCCCCCCTATCATTGGTGGCAGCGGAGAGTACCGATCGGAGTCCCAGTTTAATCGCTGTGGCTCCGATCGGTAACCATGGCAACCAGGACGCCACAGCTGTCCCGGTTGCCATGGTTACTTAGCAATTTGTAGAACCATTATACTTACCTGCGAGCTGCGATCTCTGCGTCTGGCCGGGAGCTCCTCCTACTGGTAAGTGACAGGTCTGTGCGGCGCATTGCTTAATGACCTGTCACTTACCAGTAGGATGAGCTCCCGGCCGGACGCAGAGATCGCAGCTCGCAGGTAAGTATAATGGTTCTAAGTATAGCGTCCTGGTTGCCATGGTTACCGATCGGAGCCCCAGTGATTAAACTGGGACTCCGATCGGTACTCTCTGCTGCCACCAATGATGGGGGGGGGATTTTAATTAGGAGGGGGAGGGAGGGGAGAGGGCCCACTGGACACCAACGAGTTAACTACAGGGGAGGGAGGGGGGCCCACTGGCCACCAACAAGTTAACTTCAGGGGAGGGAGGGGGGCCCACTGGCCACCAACGAGTTAACTACAGGGAAGGGAGGGGGGGGGCGGCCGCACTGGCCACCAATGTGTTAACTACAGGGGGGCCCACTGGCCACCAATGAGTTAACTACAGGGGAGGGGGGGGCGGCCGCACTGGCCACCAATGTGTTAACTACAGGGGGGGGGCCCACTGGCCACCAATATGTTAACTACAGGGGGGCCTGCCCCCTGCTGCCTGGCAGCACCTGCCAGGCAGCAGGGGGCAGTCATGTACACAGTTCTTTTAGTATATTCTAACCTGAAGCGTCCCCATCACCATGGGGACGCCTCTGTGTTAGAATATACTGTCGGTTCTGAGTTTTCACGAAGTGAAAACTCAGCTATGAAAAAGCTTTTATGCAGACGGATCTTCGGATCCGTTTGTATAAAAAGTAACCTACGGCCACGGATCACGGACACGGATGCCAATCTTGTGTGCAACCGTGTTCTTTCACGGACCCATTAACTTGAATGGGTCCGTGAACCGTTGTCCGTCAAAAAAATAGGACAGGTCATATTTTTTTGACGGACAGGATACACGGATCACAGTCTTGGCTGCAAAACGGTGCATTTTCCGATCTTTCCACGGACCCATTGAAAGTCAATGGGTCCGCGAAAAAAAACGGAAAACGGCACAACGGCCACGGATGCACACAACGGTCGTGTGCATGAGGCCTTACCCTAATGCATTCTGAATGGAGAGGAATCCGTTCAGGATGCATCAGGATGTCTTCAGTTCAGTCACTCTTAGGGCATTTGGCCAGAGAAAAAACTGCAGCATGCTGCGGCATTTTCTCCGGCCCAAATTTCGGGAACACTTGACGGAATGCCAGATCCGGCATTAATTTCCATTTAAAAAATGCATTAATGCCAGCACCAAGTTTTTTGGCAAAACGGATCCAGTTTCCCGTTCTGTGCAGACCCTTAAAAATGTGAAAAAAATAAATACCGGATTCGTTTTTCCGGATGACACCAGAGAGACGAATCCGGTATTGCAATGCATTTGTGAGACGGATCCGCATCCGGATCCGTCTACAAATGCTATCCGTTTGCACATGGATTTCCGGATTCGGCAGGCAGTTCCGGCAATGGAACGGCCTGCCGGATCCTCACAACGCAAGTGTGAAAGTACACTTACTTAGTATACCAAATAATTTTTCCTCTGAGTAACAAACAGACAATCTATTAGGCCATGCTTTTGTCAAATAGACATGTACAGTAGCTACAGCAGACCTAAGGGTCTTTTACAGGTCCCTGACTGCTATGGCAACGTGTGATTGCATCATGGGGTGATAATGGGGTGATAAAGGGAGAACCCTCCCTCTGCCTAAAAATCTAGATTCTGCAGCTTTTATTGACTGTGGCATCTAATGGACTAAACAAATAGGGCATTGTAATGGTGAATATATTTATGAGTATGCTCATCAAGGGGTAACTAGGTAAAAGAGCATACAGGACAATTTTTCTTTAACCACTTCATTACCAGTTTCTGATTAAACCCAATTGAATAAGGTTATCCACATTCTATAGTTTTATGCTTTTTTTTCCTTACACGTTTTTTTTTTTTTTTGGTATCCATTTTAGTAATGTTTCGTTTTTGTTTGTCTGGTTAGGGAAAAGAAAATACTGTGTTTTATATCAATATTTTAATTTTAAAAGCATAAAGATGTTGCAAAATAAAGTTTTACAGTAAATTGCACTTTCTATTTCAGTCATTTGATGTAGATGATGTGGAGTTTCACGGTTTCAGAGCAGGGCTATAGATGCTGTTTCAACTGGCAATGCCATTCTTTGTTCTCTTACTTTTTACTTTATTTAGTTTTATTTTTTACTGTATTATTGTTTTAAACATTTTGCATAAGAGACCTTTTAGGGTGCCTTTTAACTAAATTTCTTGTGGCTAAAACTAAAGGTCACTTTACACGTGTGGACTCAGCAGGCAATTATCAGGAAAGAACCAGTCGTTTCCAATAATTGCCTACTTCTCAGAAGAGGTAAAATGGGAATGAGTGATCTCTGTTTGTTGTTTTCCTTCTACCACTTCTAATCTTCAAAAATACATTCAGCTTCAAGGTCACTTCATATCAGATGTATTCCCTTATGCCATCTTTGCTCACATAGCCAATTTTCTGGAATTTTCTGTGCTCATCCCAGTGTTGGCACAAAGTGTATAAACACCCCCTACCTATCACAGAGTGAAAAATCCAAAAACACATCTTTTGAACATGCAACCTTATCTCCTTGTTATCCACAATCATGGATGTTGGCGCACAACAAGAATGTAACATGTAGTGGGTGTGGGCCCACTGTACCAAGTAACCAATTTGACTTTGGGCTATCTCAAAGGGCATTACCCTGGCAGCCCCCTGGTTTTACCTTTAACTCATATATATGGATCTGATCTTCATTGCAGGAAAGCCACCAGGCAGCTACCTATTGAGATAGTCCCAATGTAGTTGCCGGCTGACCGATTGGGGGTCAGAGACACCAGTGCAAAGTACCAATGGGTCAGGCTATACTTGTAGTCCAATAACAGGCCGAGGTATAGGCAGGCAGCATATAGACAAATCCGATAAACAAGTCTAAGGTCAGGCCAGGTAGCAATAGAGCAAAAGAAGAGACACACCAGGGTCAGGTCCGGGGGCTTGGATTCAGAGCTAGTTATCAGACAAGAGGTCAATACACGGGTAGTCAGACAGAATAATCACACTTTCACTGGTAACCAAAGACTAGGAGCCAAAGCTCAGACAAAGGGGTGGAACAAAATGCCCAGAATAAATATGAGTGTTGATCTGAACCTTAGTCAGCAGCTGAACAAAAAGCAAAAGGGAATTTTAACCTTTGCAGTACCACAGAGAAATTTCACTGAACGCTAGCCCCAATAAGCACAGGGTGTCGAGTGATGTTTGTGCCAACCCGGGACAGCGAGGCAGCAACGGACTCAGATCACCAGCGTAACAGAGAGTTTACCAAAATCTGACCTGAACTATGTGATAGTTTCATTATCTTATATGCTTTTATATGATGTAACTGCGGCTGTATTTGCATATGACTTATATTGTTACGGATGTGGAGATACCAAACATATAGGGGAGATATTTTTTTTCCTTTTCTTTTTCATTGAAAAGCATATTTTCAAAGGAAAAAAGGCATATTTTTTTTACTGGAATTTTTTTACAAATTTTATAAATGTGTTTTTTTATTTTTTATTTTTTTACCACTTAGTCCCACAAGGGGACTATAACAGGTAACATTTTGATTGCTTTTCAAATACAATGCACTATCTCTATAGTGCGTTGCATTTTAACCCCTTAGTGACCACCCATACTCCTTTTTACAGCGGTCACTAAGGCGCCTTAGGCTGGGCAGCCGCTTTTTTACAGTGGCTCAGTATAAGTGCTGCACGGGTCCGCCGTGCAGCGGGGAACGGGGACCCGGCTCTTACATGAGAGCCGTGGCCCTGCTCTAACAGCTCGGACCGGCAGGAGTGCCGATCTGGGCTGTTTAACACTTTACATGTCGTGGGCAATGGCGCCTGCCACATGTAAAGTGCTATCGCGGGGTGCCGATGTGTGTGAAGGCTGCCTAGGGGTCTGATGTAGGCCCCAGACCAGCCTTCAGTAATTTCAAGCAGCCTGCTGGTCAATGTCAGAATAGAATTGCCATTAAAATGCAATGCACTATAGGGATAGTGCATTGCATTTTAAAAGCAATCAAAAAGCTGTCTGTTATAGTCCCCTTGTAGGAATATTAACCACCTCAGGACCGCCGTACGCAGGATTGCGTCCTGGCAGCGGCCCTGTTATTCCTCCTGGATGTCCGGCGCGTCCTCTCGCGAGACGCGAGATTTCGGGCAGAGCCGGCCCCCGCATGCGCATTGCGGGCCGTCAAAAGTTAGAGGAGTATTTCGTCACAAGCCTACCAGCAAATGATCGTCGCTGGCAGGCTGATGATTTTCAAAAAATCAAATCACAAGCCAGTTAACACATTATATTTATGGATATAATGTGTTAAATGGCTTCTGTGCTCCTCTGCTGGTCCTTTTCGTCGGTTGGTCCCAGCAGAGGAGCACACATCACTGTGAGTACCCACCAACACTACACTTAGCCCCAGATCACCCCCCATCACCCCAATTAACCCCTTGATCACCCCTGTCAATCACCTAGTGAAAGGAAAAAAAGTGATCAGTGTAAACTGTCACTTTTTTCACTAGTATTGACGGTTAGGTTTAGGATAGTTTAGGCCCCTTTGTTAGGTAGTTAGCGTCGGTTAGCGCCCAGCCCACCGCACCGCAGTCACTGATTCGCTGATTAGCGTATCGCTAATCAGCATTGGTACTTTTATAGTATCTGTAAGTGATCAGAACTGATCACAGTCAGATCTATAATAGTATTAGTGTCACCTTAGTTCGCCCTCCACCCAAAACGCAGTGTTTGCCCGATCAGGCCTGATCGGTCGCCCACACGTGCGTTCACCCACGCCCGCCCCGCCGCAGTGACAAATTTTTTATTTTTTTTTGATCACTGCACAATCACTTTAGAATCAGTTTTGATATTTGTTATCAATCGCAGCGGCTTCCGGTACTTCGCTAGCCTCCCATTTGTAAGACAGGCTTGCTTTTTTTCTTGGGTAGTCTCAGGGAATACCCCCTAAATTTAGTTGACCAAATGGCAAATAAGAGGTATTCTTCTGAAGAGGCCTACAGGATTCTGACCCAGTCGGATGAGGAATGGGAACCCTCATCTGACGAATCCAGCGGGTCAGAATACGAACCTGTAGAAAGCAGTGGCAGTCTGAACCAAAGTTCGGACGAGGAGGTCCCTGATACCACCAGGCTTACCCGGCCCCGTGTTGCTAGACCACAGGTTACGCAGGATCCGCTTCAAGGGCAGCAGAGTGGGGCTGGCGTACACCAGTGGTGAGGCATACACCAGCAGCGCAGCCCATCCTGGACCTAGTACCAGCACTGCCGTACAACATGGTGAAGTGGCGAGTACCAGAAGGGCAGTTGAAGCTGGTACGGTGGCACGTGCATTAGTTCCCCCGTCGCAGCCACCGCACAGACAGGCCCGTAGAGTCCCTGAGGTGCTGGCAAACCCTGATTGGCAGCCCCCAACTTCAGCCGCACCAGTAGTTCCCCCTTTCACCGCCCAGTCTGGAGTTCGGGTTGAGACAGCTCAGATCGGATCGGCACTGTTTTTTTTTTAGCTGTTCTTGACTGCGGGGCTCTTGGACTTAGTCGTGGCAGAAACAAACCGATATGCCACTGAATTTATAGCCGCCAACCCGGGAAGCTTTTATGCCCAGTCTTTCCGGTGGAAACCTGTCCAAGTTTCCGAATTTAAAACTTTTCTATGCCTTCTCCTCAACATGGGCCTGACAAAAAAACATGAATTGCGGTCATATTGGTCCACAAACCCAATTCATCACATGCCCATGTTCTCTGCTGCCATGTCCAGGACACGATTTGAGACCATCCTGCGTTTCCTGCACTTTAGTGACAACAGCACCTCTCGTCCCAGAGGTCATCCAGCTTTTGACCGGCTCCACAAAATTCGGCCCCTCATAGACCACCTTAACACCAAATTTGCAGATTTGTATACCCCTGAGCAAAACATCTGCATAGACGAGTCCCTTATACATTTTACCGGGCGCCTTGGCTTCAAACAATACATCCCAAGCAAGCGCGCCCGGTATGGGGTCAAATTGTATAAGCTCTGTGAAATGGCCACAGGCTATACTCACAAATTTCGTGTCTATGAGGGTAAAGATCAGACCCTGGAGCCGGTCGGTTGCCCTGACTACCTGGGGAGCAGTGGGAAGACAGTCTGGGACTTGGTGTCACCCTTATTTGGCAAGGGGTACCATCTTTATGTGGACAATTTTTACACAAGTGTGCCCCTCTTCAGGCATTTGTTTTTAGAACAGATTGGCTGCTGTGGCACCGTGCGACCTAGTCGCCGGGGCTTCCCCCAACGGCTCGTTACCACCCGTCTTGCAAGGGGGGAGAGGGCTGCCTTGTGTAACGAAGAACTGCTCGCGGTGAAATGGAGAGACAAGCTCTCCTCCATTCACGCAGACACGACAATCCAAATTAAACGAGCAACCCGTGTCATTGAAAAGCCCCTCTCGGTCCACAACTATAATTTGCTCATGGGAGGGGTGGACTTCAATGACCAGATGTTGGCTCCTTATTTACTTTCCCGCAGGACCAGACGCTGGTATAAGAAGGTGTCTTTATATTTAATTCAATTGGCGATGTACAATAGTTTTGTTCTCTACAGTAAGGCTGGGAGAACAGGATCCTTGCTCAAATTTCAGGAAGAGATCATCGTGAACCTCCTGTATACAGGAGGTTCCGTGGCCCCAACCACCAGTGTAGTGAGCCGTCTACATGAGCGACATTTCTCCAGTGTCGTTTCTGGTACCTCAAACCAACCGCCACCCCGAAAAAAATGTTGTGTCTGTAGCAGGAGTGGAATAAGGCGTGACACCCGCTATTTCTGTCCTGACCACCCTGCCCTATGCTTAGGGGAGTGTTTTACGGAAGTACCACACACAGGTACACTTAACATAGGGATTGCGTTACACAGGACAGGCACACAGGGCTATTAGGGCCCTTTCACTCACAGCTGCTGCAAACCTCTCCTTTCACCGGGGACAAAGTGCATAATGTACTTCGCCACATCTCTGGGCGATTTGCGCTTTGCACATTGTCCCATGGGGAAGGAGAGGTTTGTCCTATAAAGGTAAAAAAAAAAAAAAAAATCACCGGTAAGCAAAAAAGTTAATGTTCCGTTCAAATAGTTAAATAAAGTTATAAAAGTTAATGTTCCGTTCAAATGTTATATAAACTTAATGTTAATAAATTTATTGCATTGCGGCCTGTTTTTATTTTTAATTTTTTTACCTTCTAGGTGGACCAACCGATAAACGAGCTGCAGCACTGATGTGCATTCTGACAGAAGCATTGCGCTGCTGTCAGATTACACAAAAGTCGGTGTATGCGGCGCTGCAAGACGAGATTTCTCCTCTGCAGTAAATGATATGTTTGCCGAGGCATATAAGCTGAGGGGCACGGTGTTCATATGCTTTGGCAAACACTTTGTATATAAAAATAAATAAATAAAAAATCCCGGCAATGATTTATTCATCCACATCGATTGATGTGAATGGAGAAATCGGGTTTGCCAGGGCATACGAGCTAAGTGGGTTTGGATGTTGGGCGGAGCTCCTATGTCCTGGCAGACGCCTTCCCCCTCCTTTTTTTCATCCACATTGATCGATGCGAATGAAGAAATCTGTGCCGTTTATTTTTTCTTTCAGCCCAGAGGCTGAACGGAAAAAAAATCTCATTACCCGTATGCTCAATATAAGGAGAATAGCAGAAACTCCTAATGCTGGCCATACATGTATTGATTGCGAAGACCCTCAAATGCCAGGGCAGTACAAACACCCCACAAATGACCCCATTTTGGAAAGAAGACACCCCAAGGTATTCGCTGAGGGGCATTTTGAGTCCATGAAAGATTGAAATTTTTGTCCCAAGTTAGCGGAAAGGGTAGACTTTGTGAGAAAAAACAAAAAAAAATCAATTTCCGCTAACTTGTGCCAAAAAAAAAATCTTGATGAACTCACTATGCCCCTCATGGAATACCTTGGGGTGTCTTCTTTCCAAAATGGGGTCACATGTGAGGTATTTATACTGCCCTGGCATTTTAGGGACCCTAAAGCGTGAAAAGAAGTCTGGAATCCAAATGTCTAAAAATGCCCTCCTAAAAGGAATTTGGGCCCCTTTGCCCACCTAGGCTGCAAAAAAGTGTCACACATGTGGTATCGCCATACTCAGGAGAAGTAGGGCAATGTGTTTTGGGGTGTCTTTTTACATATACCCATGCTGGGTGAGAGAAATATCTCTCTAAAATGACAACTTTGTATAAAAAAAAATGGGAAAAGTTGACTTTTAGAGAGATATTTCTCTCACCCAGCATGGGTATATGTAAAAATATACCCCAAAACACATTGCCCTACTTCTTCTGAGTACGGAGATACCACATGTGTGACACTTTTTTGCAGCCTAGGTGGGCAAAGGGGCCCAAATTCTAAAGAGCACCTTTCGGATTTCACAGGGCATTTTTAACACATTTGGATTTCAAACTACTTCTCACGCATTAGGGCCCCTAAAATTCCAGGTGTAACGGGGTTCCGAAGGTGCACTCGGTCCCCCATTAGCCGCAGAACTGCTGCTTAGCTTCGGGAAGAAGGATCTGTGTTTGACCTCGTTCCCAGGGTGGCTTTACTAGCTGGGTGGCTCCCTGCTCCTGTCTGCCTTGAGCGCCCAGCTGATCACTCGGTGCTCGACTGGTTGGTCTGTCGGTCATGTGACGCTGGCCACGTCACATGACCCTCACTCCCCACTATAAATACAGGCAGCCTGCTGGCGACAGGTTGCCTGTTAATTTAGGTTCCACCTATGATTTGGTCTTTCCTGGCGTACTTACCTCCTGCTGAATTCCTGACGATCCTCTGCCTGCTCCTTGTGTACTTTGCTGCTCTCCTGGTATTCTGACCCCGGCCTCCTCCTGACGATCCTCTGCTGACTAATTTGGTACTTCACGTCTCTCCTGGTATTTATGACGCCGGCTTCTCCTGACAATTCTCTGCTTGCTCCATTTGTACTTTGTAGCTTTCCTGGTATTGACTCCGTCCGTTCACGTCCTTTTGTTTGTCTGTCTGTCATCCCTGCACTTATTCCAAGTTAGGGATTGCCGTCCAGTTGTCCCCTGTCATTAGGACTCGCGAGGCAAGTAGGCAGGGCCAGGGGTAAGGGTGGAGCGCAGTGGTCACTTCCCTCCCCCCTGTGTGTGTGTGTACGCGACCGTTACACCAGGGCAGTATAAATACCCCACAAGTGACCACATTTTGGAAAAAATACACCCCAAGGTATTCCGTGAGGGGCATGGCGAGTTCCTAGAATTATTTTTTTGGCACAAGTTAGCGGAAAATTATGATTTTTTTTTTTCTTACAAAGTCTCATATTCCACTAACTTGTGACAAAAAATAAAAACTTCCATGAACTCACCATGCCCATCACGGAATACCTTGGGGTGTCTTCTTTCCAAAATGGGGTCACTTGTGGGGTATTTATACAGCCCTGGCATTTTAGGGGCCCTAATGCGTGAGAAGAAGTCTGGAATCCAAATGTGTTAAAAATGCCCTGTGAAATCCTAAAGGTGCTCTTTAGAATTTGGGCCCCTTTGCCCACCTAGGCTGCAAAAAAGTGTCACACATGTGGTATCGCCGTACTCAGGAGAAGTAGGGCAATGTGTTTTGGGGTGTCTTTTTACATATACCCATGCTGGGTGAGATAAATATCTCTGTCAAATGACAACTTTGTATTAAAAAATGGGAAAAGTTGTCTTTTAGAGAGATATTTTTCTCACCCATCATTTACTCCAAAATGATACCCATGAAAAATACAAGTTGTCAATCAAGCCCTCACACAACTCCATATAAAGAGTCTTGGGAAGTGGCAATGCAAAAACATTTTTTTCTTTAAAAAAAAAAGGGGTTTTATTGCAAAAAAGTAGTAAAACGTAAAAAAACTATATGTATTTGGTATCACTGTACCACACGTCATTTCCGGTGCGACAGGAAGTTAGGAGGTAGGGAAATCTCACGAAGTAGGGTAATGTATCGTTACACCGAGTCACCGTAAAAAAGAGGCAGCCCAGCCTAAGGTCCCTTAGTGACCACCGTAAAAAGGCGTATGGGTGTTCACTAAGGGGTTAAAGGCCCTTTTGCATTCTCCAAAGACTTGAACAATTATGAGAAATGAGTGTTTGCATTGTGTAAAAGTGCTGTCAATCACTCTTTCTCTTTTGTTGGATGCTCACATCTTTCATGCAGTGCATAAAATCATTGTTTGCAGGCAACATATCATCCTGTGTAAACAGGCATCTGCTGCCAGCAAGCAATCACTATGTATGGTGACAAGAAGTGTTGAACGAATTGATATCAAACTAATTGACTTCGATCTAAATTTAAGGAAAGATTTGAGGCCGGCACCGCCATCTTGATTGAAGATACCATGCAAAATCTCACGCAGTGTCTTCAATCAAGATAGACGCGACTGCCTTTACCAGATCAAATGGATAAGGAGAGTATTTGTTTATTTTTTTTACCCTGATTAACCCCTGAAAGACCGAAATGGTGGCCCCAGATGCCGCAATCAGCAATGATCGCAGCATCTGAGGGGTTCAATAATGGGGGGGGGGGGGGGCGGCCATTGCTTCCACTACATAAAAAGAAATGCACTTCGTGAAAAGTCACAAAATTAATTTCTTTGTGAAATTCGGCGAAGCAGCCAAAACTAATTTTCCATAACTTCGCTCATCTCTAGTGACAAGCAAAAGCAGTAGTGATATTTTGTCAGCATACAGATGAGATAATTGTTAAAGACTGTAAATGTAACTATCACCTCCTCTCCCAATCAGGCAATTGAAGGGAACATTTGGTTAATTCCCTATAAAATCTAGAAAATCATAAATCAGACGGGCCTGCCGGTCCATCCCCTTCCCTGGTGTGAACAGGGAAAATGATGTTTGTTCCGCAATCTGTGCCAGAAATATGCATCATTTCTGTTAGTAAAATGACCCCCCATATATTTACGACCGCCAATATAAACTAAAAACCTTGTAAAATGATCATTTTTTTGTAAGTCCTCTTAGCTATGACATGCATATGAATAAAAACGTTAATAATGTTCACAAATACCAGACCCAAGGCCATACTACTGTCGTCAAAACATCATGTTGATGACAGAACAAAGGTTCAGGGAGCATCTTGTTAAATGCATTCAGCCTCTCATTTTCACCAGGTATTATGTGGGTATTATGTGACTGCTCACCACAAAAGAGCCTGTTACTAACAGAGACATAATTGCTGCATGTCATGGTTCTTAGGCCATGCTATGCAATGGAAACATCTGACAACACAATGTCACTTACTCTGCTCCATGGACACAGACAGCATTGACAACATAATCATGAGGAATTATTTTAATTAAAAATGTATTACGAGAGGGATGAGTCACTCTGTATTAACAGGTTCAGATAATTTGCAAGACGTAATACAAATGTTGCAATGAGTTATGAGGAAATGATACACCGAAAATAGTGATGTGTAGAATGCAGTTAGTATGGTGTGTATAATACATATAAATGGCTGTGAACGAGTTGTATGAAGGCATAATAAGGCGATCAGAAGTCGGCAGATCCCAACTGGACCTCATCATGCCTCAGACTGCACATGGAGGCATATAGAATTCTTGTTGGATTCCATCACACAGAAAGATATTGATCCATGTTCCATCAGATGTCATCTCAGAGTCAGAACCAGTCTCCTCTAGAAGTACCTTCTCTATAGGGTAGAATACCTCCACCACACCATATAAAGACACCTTATGGCCCATTTGTTAGGGTACTTTCACACTTGCGTTGTTTGATTCCCGGCAGGCAGTTCCGTTCCGATCAGGCAAACTGTATGCAAACGCATGTCATTTGTTCTGACTGATCAGGCATTTTTCAGACTTATCAGGATCCTGATCAGTCAGAAAAATGCATTGCAAAATTGGATCCGTTTTTCCGGTGTCATCCGGCAAAACGAATCCGGTATTTATTTTTTTTCACATTTTTAAAGGTCTGCTGCGCATGCGCAGACCGGAATACCAGATCCGTCAATGCGGCAATTTTAAATGTCAGATCCGGCACTAATACATTCCTATGGAAAAAAATGACGGCAAGTGTTCAGTTTTTTTGGCCGGAGATAAAACTTCAGCATGCTATGGTATTATCTTCATCCTGAAAAGTCAAAAAGACTGAACTGAAGACATCCTGATGCATCCTGAACGGATTGCTCTCCATTCAGAATGCATTAGAATAAAACTGATCAGTAATTTTCCGGTATTGAGCCCCTAGGACGGAACTCTATGCCGCAAAAGAAAAACGCTAGTGTGAAAGTACCCTTATGCTTACAGACTTTGTATAAAGGTCAGTCCTCTGTATTGTTAATTTTTACCATTGCAGTTACATAGCTAAGGACAGGTATCGATATCTGACTCCCAGCACAGCGGCTGATCAGTTGTTCTGCAGTAGCTCCAGTGTTAGGAACAGGCAGCGGAACTACCGTATAATGGCTGGCGCTGCTCCCAAGTGAAACCCATGGATCTGATTCTAAGGATATGTCATCAATAGTTCAGTCCCAGAAGACCCCCTTTAAGTGTTCTTGTACATATGCCTGGGATCAGTGTCGGACTGGGGTGCCTAGGGGCCACCAGCAAAATTCATTATGGAAGCCCAAAGTACAGCTATAAGCAAATGCCACCTGCTCACACATCGGTATGCAGCATGAAGACGCTCAAGATGATTGACTATAGTGTCACTGCAGAGACTTTAAGAAGACGATTTCCCATAGAAAAAAGACACTGTCTGGCGTACCTCAGTGTCTAAAAGTCTTCTCCACCACCTGATGCACCAGTAATAATAAATTGGGTAGTTTGTAAAATAATACACCCAGTTTTATATGCACACATAGGCTGGTTAAGATATTGAAAGCTGCCTATTTGTATCTAGTGCAGTCAATCTACTTGTCATGTTCCACTTGTGCAAGGGATGGGGGGGGTGGTGGCTCAGCCTTGCTCAGGGGCCCACTTGATCCCCTATGGGCCATCCCAAGCCTGCCTGGGATAGTTCTTCTTTAGCTTGGACAAACTGGACCTTAAAGGAGTTTGTGAGGATTACCATGATCTTTAACAGATAGACACACGTACTGTAGTTGCTTACCTCCTGTACATCTCGCCCATGCTTTTTTTTAATTAATTTGGACTCTCCTGATCCATTTTCACCATGTAAAAAATCCCTCTGATTTCTTTCTATGCTGTATGTAGCACTTCCTGTTGCTGCATCCAACCAAACCCATGATGCACTTCTCCTACCTCTGCCTCAGCTCTAGCACCGCCCCTAACAACGCCCAGCTAGTTTAAAGCTCCTCCCACCCAGATAGTTATATAGACACTTACCTATCACGGCTCATGTTGCTGCTTTGAGATGCCCATGGACATGACATCATAGGAAATAAGAAAGAGCTGCATGGAAATGGTCATGTGACCACATCCCAGAGCGGAAGATACGAGCAATAAAGGTAAAAGAAATGGATTACAAAATTACAGCGACCGTCAAAATTGATTATTTAATTACAATAAATTGACTCAATTTTCCTAATCTTTCTTGGAAAATCAGCAAACAAAAAACAGATGTAAAATGGATACAATAAATTCTAATGGGACAAAACGGAGACACTGGATGCAATTGCAGACAAAACTGATTCAACTTGTACGTAAAAGCATCCGTTTTTCCCTGAACAGATCTGACATGCCCATACACGTGCAGACCCATGATTAGCATGCAGATTATTGGTCATTAATAGGCTGCACCTGGACTTAACATGGTTTCACATGAGAAATACAGCTGAGGCCCAGGAATTAGCAGTAATCTGCATGCTGATCCTGCGTCCCAGGCACACAATGTACGGACATCCTTCATATAGTAATGTACAGTATACACTTTATAAGGGAAACATTCAATAAAGCCAAGATGAGCTAAATTCGCTGAATGCACTTCTCAATTAAAGGGGTTGTCTTACTTCAGCCAATGACATTTATCATGTAGACCACCGGTGATACAAGGTGGTGGGGACAGGAGCATTCCTACGCACCTTCCCATGGTCCTGGCCACCAGAGAAGCCAGCACTTTTTCCTATAGTGTGCAAGCGTTAGATTACACAGGTTGATCCAAACTGATTCATTCCTCTCTCATTCAGTCTACTGATCATCATCAACACATCCATGATTACTCAGGGAGATGTGCTGCTGATAACCGGCCATCTTTTATCCTGATAAACTGACAGGAATAGAGCCTAACACATCCCATTGACTATAAAGGGATTTGTTAGGTTTCCATTTGGAAGCACATTTTTCTTTATTAGTGGAGAAAACAGACCTGCATGCTGGACTTTTCTCTCTGCTATTTTTGACAAACTCTGTGATGGAGCCTTCAAAGCAAATGTGAACATACCCTGACTTTGTGTTTTGTTTTTGGATGTGTGTGGCTCCTCCATCCTGATCATGCACTCCTGACCAGCCCATCATTTCCACAGGCTGTTTTAATCAGTGGTTTATAGCTCCAGCCTGCTCTACATGGATCATCTGAGGCCTGCTGGCACAGGAGTGGATGCCACACTGAACAAGCGTATACATATAGAGCCTATTTTTTAGAGTCAATCTGAGATCCACTGGCACAGAGAAAGGTTTATAGATTAGGTTTCCATCCATAATAGGTCACCTTGCCGTCGTGGATGGGCACAAATGAGTTTGACTAAAATATATCTGCTAAGTGATAATTACCTCATGTTCATTTATGTAGTGAATATAGCAGTCATTCTTTCATATTTCATGTTTGTTGTGTGAAAGAAAGCTGCCTTGGAGATCAACTGCAGTTCCAGCTCCTTAAACCTCTGGTAATTAGATGGTATCAGTAGGGGAAGCTCCAACAGGCCATAATCCTGCAAAGATTACTGTGGGGAAGTTGTAGCATTGCAATTAATGCGCAATTAAATGTACAGCTGTCCACATAATACATAGAAGGGCTGAGTTGCCCAGGGCAAGTGCCACTCTTTGTAAGTGACTATTGATGTAGCCAATGCTATCTTAACTTGCTTAACACGTTAAAGAGGCTGGCCCATCTCACACATTGGTGGCATTTGGCTAGAATATGCCACCAATGTCAGTTATTTAGAGGTCCCACTTCTGGGACCCGCACCTATCTCTAGAACTGGGCCCACAACACAAAAGAGAATGTGTTCTCCATTCACTTCTATAGAATTTCAAAAAGAGCAGAGTGAACGCGCTTGGCTGTTTCCTGGACTTCCATAATAGTGCGGCCACCTTTCCATTCGCCTCCAGGATAGTTCTGGAATTAGTCAAGCTGTTTCTCAGCTATTTTTGGCATTTCCATAGAAGTGAATGGAGGGTGGTTGTCCTTGCTCTGTGTGCCCTCGTTCACTTTTTCTGTCCCCTTTGAGAGATTGGTGCAGGTCCCAGAAATGCCACCAATGTGTGAGATCGCCCAACCCCTTTAACGTGGAAAAAAAAACACATTTCAGTACTACAACAGATGACATTAAAGTGACCATCATGCCATGCCTGGAGTCGAGATAATGCTAGCTAGATCTGTACCTGTTCAAGCTTATAGTGGTGGAGGGGGGTACAGAGCAGAAGACCCCTTTTTGAGGGTCATGTGCCCTAATAAGGCAAATCCACCTGCGTTTTCTTCATGAAACAACCCATTTAAATGTGTTGAATAACTTATGAGATGCACACACTTGCACACCAGTGATATACAGTAGGTGTTGGATAACTGAATTCATTCATTCATTCACAATTGAAAACAACTGCATTTTACTTGGGTTCCCTTTGTTTTATATTACATGTTGCTTAAAGATCAAATATTAAAATATGGCGTTCATATGTACAACTGCTCCATAGAAATGCTGAAAATGCTCGAATCAAGAACAGCGAGCATGATGGCTGACTTGTGGTTATTCACCATAAGGGATATAAGGTGTGCAGGAATGCAAATAGGACGTCAACCTACATGATTCTCACCCTCCAGTAATTTCTCATTACTTCTGGAAACTGTGCCAAGTTTCTCACCATGTCATACTGCATTTCATTTTTGAGCCATTTTACATAGGAAATGTCAGAGTTTAATGAATAGACCCCTTAGTATGGTACAGAAGGAAATGTTCAACCGGGATTTTGTTTGTTGTATAACCAGTGTACAAGCCACTTCTACATTCCCTAACAGCTGTCAGATTTACTGATCTCCAGCTGGGAAATCACTTTTACAGCAGTTTTCTCTCTGACAGCTTATTATGACTCAAGTGTAAATGTTATATAGAGGAATCTGCTTATGGGAACATTGTTGGTATCGCATAGTCACAATCTTGATTTTAGAGCATCAATAGAAAAGAAGCGTAGACACCAAAAATAATGCAGCACAAGCTGGAACTACCTTAAAAATTAATGCACATCCATTAAGCTGTTGGTACTTTATGAATCAATATACATGGCCATTAAATGCTGGTGAGACAACGTTGGTTGAGACAGTTACTGTTTGTGCATGGGTCTGAGTATGACAAGTTTCAGTCTCTATCAGTCCAGCTTCTCCCAGAAAATCAATCTAAACCCATTTCTATCTTTCAGGGACATTGCGAAACTTCTGTCTCCAGTTTGAAAGCACAAGAATAGAACATCTACTGCCAAACATAGAGAATAACCTCTTTATTTATCCCAAATCTATTGTCCAACTGCATAGTCAGTCCAGTTGTATTGATTCTTTGACTTGAGTCACTGTGAATCAATGAAGAGATCATTAGCAAAAGCCTTCATTTTAAGGTCCTTGACTATTGATTTGGTAATTTTTTTTAGTCTATTTTAATCAGTATACATGCATCAATGTGAGGCGCTGTGCACACTACCATTATAATGGAAGCCACAATGCCCTACCATATCCGTTGTGCAATGGATAGCAGCAGTGCCCAATAGCCCTCACTGACTTATTCACAGTTGAGTCACATTTTTATGACCATCAGCTAACATCCAGAGTAACTGCTAGATGAGCTGGGGGTGACTTAGTAAAGTCCTGGAGGTTCGGATGTAGGAGAGCCGAATGTGTTTCCCTGCCAAAACTTATGCCAAAGCTTGCTGGTGACCAAGATAAAGTTGGAAGATTGTTTTCTGATGCAAGTTTATTCAAGTAAAGCTGTTTTCAATGTAAATACAAAGTCTGGACTCAATCATTTCTACAAATCCCTCAACTATTCCCCCTGTTTGCACTGCTTCGGACGACAACACCTGGGGTTCCAGGATATCCAGGTAGGAGCACCATGACAAGTGCACAGCCACAACACCTAAAGGGACATTATAGGCTACCCTTGCCCCACTCTTGCATTCCTACACCTGGGTACCACCTATCACCAACACCATCTACTTAAGGGGACTCCATTCCCTGTTGCTGAAATGCAACTGTGAAAGTACAGTTACAATTTAAATAACCCGGAGAAGGCCCATTGGCTGAAGACCAATTTGGCTGAATCCACTCTGGCCCTTTACAAGCTGTGCAAAGTGTGCACAAGCATAGTATAGCATACAGGAGGTGGGGAGGTCACAAGTGGCCTTGAGATTAGAGCAGGTAGAACTACACACTACGGCGCCTGAGCCTGTCAAACACAGTTCACATAGCAGAAAGTGACCACGTGGATTAGCCCTATTAAATGGAGCTACATTCGTGTGCTGATTCATGACATACAAATTTAAATCTGCGGCAGAAATGTGAGCGTCCTCCTCAGATTTTAGCTGCAGATTCCAAGGTAGATTTTAGCTAATAAGCTACTGATTAAGAATCTGCAATAGATTTAAAGGCTATGTACACCTTTTTTATGATTGTATTTTACTCATTTTTGGCTAAAAATCATATTTTCAATTGGCCTTTATTAAAAATATTGAGCCATTCTTTCACAAAGGGTTAACTGTTTTTCTAGCTGTGCGACTGGTACTCTCACTTTGTGCTGGTCATCTAAAAACTCTTATCTCTACTGAGAGATGATAATCACTTATTTAAGCCAAATTCCTATCAGTAAGATAAAAACTGAGCTATTATGAGTGTTTAGAGTGTCAGAGAGCAGAGACAATGAGCTGTCAGCTCCCCAACTGATGGAGAAGACAGAAAATCCACAGGCTGCTACTACAGCATCTCAGCTATGTACACAAAAAAGGATGCCATATTTTTAATAAGTACCAATTGAAAAATTAATTTTAGCTCAAAATAAGTACAATGCAATAATAAAAAAAAATGCCCCCAACGGTGTACTTAACCTTTAAATAATTTAATAGTTTTTTAAATAAATCAGTAGCATTCATGGCCATTCCCTTGAGTGTGGAATTATTTTGAGAATATGACTTTATGTTGTCCATCACATCATTACTATTTAATGCTTTCTGCCTGAAGAGTACTAATTATATTAACAATGCTGGCATGATCGTCTGCTGGGAGTGTTTCAGCCTTTGTCACTGCTTATACTGTAGCCAGTCTATTCTCATTTGTTCCTTCTATCAGGATTGCTGAGTCTATAAATGGCCAAAAAGACACAGACAATAATAGTAAAACATTTCCACTATATTTGATATAATGCCATGTGTAACGGACCGTTTCAGCAGACAAGGGGTTAAAATCCGTTTAGGCGATATGCCCCTTTCTGAGAGACAGGCACAGCTACTGCAGGATACACCAAATTCCCGAACTGGATACAAAGTAGCACTCCAAACTGGAACCTCACGAATAGCTGCTAGCAGACGAACAGGAATCAGCTTACACTCCTGGCAATCGGTCTTCTAACAGCATACAGTGAATCCCCCCAATAACGAGACAAGGCTCCGTGTTGAGGGTCAAGCAGTGGTCTGACTGTACTTCACGTACAGCCTCTTTTATTCATAAACCACAAACATAGTACTGCCCACAGGGGTTTGAAATACAACCAATCAGTAATTTACAACACATTCAATGTAACTACAGCAACCAATCATTCACGCCCCCAGAGGACCAGAATGAAGACTGTGACATAGGACAAATACAACATATCCCCACAATGCATCATGGTCTCCTCCTCTCTGTCCCGGAGACAACCTGAGGAGCAATCCAATTATCTCTGAGGACAAAGGGAGATCGCCAATACACATGTGAGGACA
Organism: Bufo bufo; assembly: GCF_905171765.1. Classification (NCBI taxonomy): domain Eukaryota; kingdom Metazoa; phylum Chordata; class Amphibia; order Anura; family Bufonidae; genus Bufo; species Bufo bufo. The sequence goes on along the minus strand of NC_053393.1, from coordinate 457,516,277 downwards.
ACAGAACAGACATCACCATTTAAACACACAATGGGACAATGGCACAATAGAAACACACCCAGCATTTTCCTCCCAAGCTGACAAGTTACACTTATTATAAATTGTTACAACTTTGTGAGTTTACATTGGCCATACATATAACTAACATCAATTTAAACAGTATAACTTGGGGACAAACCTATCCAAAATTCACTTGAATAGGTTCAGGGGTTTAAAAGTTAGTATATGGCCCATAATCCAGGGGCAAGAGGCCAGCAGCCAGTCCTCTCCAAAACCCAGTGGCGAGGTTGGTTTCGCCACACCATGGTAAAATGAATTTAAAGGAAAAATGCCAGGAGCTTCATGCTACCCAAACCATGGGTAACGTGATATACCAACAGACTCTCTGGTTATAATTTTGTGTATACGGACAGACCCATCTGCAGCAAGCCCCTGAGGAGCCGGAACATGGTAGTGGCCCTGATGAGATGTGTTATGGTGTGCTCCCTCAGGCCATCGCTCCTTTGGGTTTGGTGCAATGAAAGTGTAGATTGAAGAATCAGGCCAGAAATAAATGTATAACAGTCTCACATGACTTAGTGCAAAATATAATTTGTAGAATTCACGGTCATATGGGAAAATATACATTTCAATATTAAGAAACTATTCACTGAAAACTGAAAAGCTAAAACAAAAATAACAATGTTTTATTATGTACACAATTAAAATGATCTAAAAAAGGGGGGGGGTTTGGGAAAGCTCCTTTCAATGTTTAAGATCTAGAACAGTTGGTGAAAAAGAGCGCACCTTAGATGCGATTTGGTCACTCAAGGATAGATGGTGCAATTGTCCCAGCGGGGTAGTCTAGGGGATACAGCCAGGCATGGGATTCTGCCAGTTCCCTCAGGTTCTCCAAAGCCGGTTGTTAAAATTACAGCGGCAGCTGGAGATGAGCGCTTCCATTGCATAGTTTAGCTCCTTAGGCTTTTGGGTGGTATGTGGGGACTCGATCTGGTAGACAGGATTAGCGGACGCAGTATAGAGGCAACAACAAGTTCTTTGGACCAAACAGTTCAGTGTTTATTCACACTTTAGACAAGTGAAAAAACAAGCAGTCATATTCAAACAAAAAGTCACCTTGCAGTGTTGGTGGTAATTCACACCATGCGGCAATTCCGCCTCAAAGAGTCCTTGCTCATATCAGCACCAACCTGTTTTCATGCCAAACAGGTAGCAAGCCTTCATCCAGACACAATGCTCCCAGATCCCAACACAGAGACCTGGCTTCTGAGCCCAGCTGCCTATTTAAGGACAGTCAGGTGCTGCCAAAACCCATACCAGCATTTAAAATCCGGTCCGGTATTTGACCTCACCTGACTGTAAATTAGCCCTGCAGCACATGCTGGGAGGAAAATACGTGTTTTCCCAGACCAAACCTCTCACTGTGTCAACCCAGACAGTGTACCCAGGACAGGACATCCGCGTTTCCCTGTAACCGGCCTGCCCTGTGTTCCACCGAAAACGTAAAGTTTTGTAGGGAGAGAAACCATCGGGTGACCCGGGCATTTCTGTCCTTGGCCTGGCTCGTCCACTTGAGAGGGGAGTGGTCATCAATAAATAATAGCTGAGAGATTCTAGGCTGGGGTGAGCTTACGGCTGAGGAAGACAAGGGGATGTTCCTCCCCATTGACTTCCTGAGACAGTACAGCACCGAGGCCTTCTTAGGAGGCATTGGTCTGTACTATAAACTCCCTTTTTAAGTCGGGCGTCACCAAAACCAGGGGGCCCCACACAGGGCCAACTTCAAAGTGGAGAAAACCTCTTCCGCCCGATCATCCCAGCGAACCATCATTGACTTGTGCCCCTTCAAGAATCCTGTCAAGGGCGCGGCTAGAGTAGCAAAGTGGAGAACAAACCTCATGTAATAGCCCACCATTCCCAGGAATAACTTTATTTGCCTAGTGGTAACAGGTCAGGGCTAGTGTTGAGCGAGCATGCTTGGCTGAATAACAGTTCAGCTCGAGCATCACTATGCTCGGCACATGGCGGTACTCGGCCGAGTACCGCATGAGCTCGAGCGCAATGCTCGAGTCTCCTGCCCGCACATTTCACAGCTGCTAAGCAGACAATAAACGTGCAGGTAAGTACTGCCCTCACTGTAATGCCAGTAGACATGTTGGCTACTGGCATTACAGTGATTGGCTGGCCGAAACGCGTCACACCCGATGATGCGTGTTCGGCTCATTCTAAGTCAGGGAGAGCTGAGCATAGGAAGGGACAGAGAGTGTATGGAGTGTAATTTAATTACATTTTTCGACAAAAACGTTTCATAGACCCAAAAGTCCTTGTAAGGACTATTGTGTGTGACAGCAGCAATATATGTTTGTAGTGCAACCTCCGCTAAATTGCTCATTGTTAAGGAGAGCTGTGCATAGGAAGGGACAGACAGTGTAGGGAGTGTAATAGGAAGATTTTTATACAAAAAACTTTTCAGAGATCCAAAAGTCCTTTTAAGGAATATTGTGTGTGACTGCAGCAATATATATTTTTAGCGCATCTTGTGCAAAATGCCATGAAATAGGCCACTGTGGACAGTTAAATTATCCACGCCACATCTCCTGTTTAAAGTGTGCGCATCCCTAAAATATCAGTGACATTCAGTGCACTTTTTCAGTAGATGGTGTCTGCTCCGGACAGTAAAATTATCCGCTCCAAATCTCCTGTTTAAAGTGTGCACATCCCTAAAACATCAGTGACATCCAGGGCACTTTTTCCATGGATGATGTCCCCTGCAGACAGCAACATTATCTGTGCCACATCTCCTGTTTAAAGTGTACGCATCCCTAAAATATCAGTAACATCCAGTGCACTTTTTCTGTAGACGGTGTCCGCTGCAAACACTTAAATTATCCGTGCCAAATCTCCTGTTTAAAGTGTGCAAATCCCTAAAATATCAGTGACATCCAGTACACTTTTTCGGTATACGGTGTCCCCTGCAGACAGTAAGATTATCTGCACCACATCTCCTGTTTAAAGTGTGTGCATCCCTAATATATCAGTGACATCCAGTACACTTTTTTCATAAATGGTGTCCCATGCGGATATTAAAATTATCTGCACCACATCTCCTGTTTAAAGTGTGCGCATTTCTAAAATGTCAGTGACATCCAGTACACTTTTTCCGTAGACACTGCGAATTGTGACATTAACTGTGGTACCTGTCCTGTACAACGTTTCCTCATCACAAATACCTTTGTAAATTTTTTTGCACATACACTTCCAAATGCGCTTCCAGAGGCAAGTGAAGTTATGCCAAAATATTTATATACAGTGCGGGCAAGGCAAGGATCAGGGGTCAAACCACTGAGGAAGGAGTCAGCCTTAGACTCCGAAACGCGTATGGTGTAAAGACGGATCCTTGCCCGCACTGTATAAGAATATTTTGGCATAACTTCACTTGCCTCTGGAAGCGCTTCCAATCATCATAAGAAAACCTGTCTGTGGATCGGCCAGCACAAGATCGTGACTACACACGTGGGACACCGAAAGACTGAAGTATTATCCACACACCCGCCGACCGTACAAGGGCAAACACAAGCAGGATAGTTGAGAAGACATCACAAAGGTAACGGCAGTTTGGAGTTGTTATTGGCGGCTACGTGGGACGCCACGGCTGACCTGACAACCGGATGCCTGTGAATTATATTTATTTATTGAATACCACTGCATTTGAAATACTATAGTATCTAGCAGAACCGGATATCTTCTTATTCGAAAGTCACAAATAAGCGGGAATGCCGCTGTATTGAAATATTGCAACAGTATTATCCAGCAGAAGTATACCAACTACTGTCAATACACTGAGACATTGTGCAATATATTCACTGCTAAACCACTGCTAACTTATTGGGACACTGTGCAATATGAATGTTATTTATGACTATTAGCAACACTAACCTGCACAAGGAATAGAATCACTCCACAGAGGAAAGGAGAATACAATTCTATAAGAGAAGACACCGAACTATTCAAATCACAACGATATATACTTTATTTACTATTTTTTGTACTTATTCACTTTCTGATCGTCTATCAAGAATTCAACAACAACTGTTATACCAACACCAGGATTAACCTTTTTCAATAGATTGGACACTCACATACCTTTACTATTTTTATATTTTTATACCTAAAACTTTTTCATCCCTTTTTTTCAAATTTTTCAATTTTTTTATTTTTATCAAATTATTGATATCTTTTTACCGCACATGCATTTTTTTGTACACAATTATATTTATGCGATCAAGTTCACATCATACTATGCTTCTGTGGAAATCTTAATAAGCAACTGTATACGTTATCTGTACATTATACCCTCTTTCAATATATTCTCTTTTAAAATATTTTATATATTTTTTAACCAATAAATATTTCTGCATAAGAACAGATGGAGTGCTCGTCTATATATCATATTTTAGAACTTAATCCACTGATTGGGTGAATCAGATAGACTTGAGCACCCGACACATGGTTAAAACCAGGTGAGCCACCTATTTTAACCTTTAATAGGGATTACTGATTGTTCACCCTTCTCGACCCCCGCTACAAAGAGAACTTCTCATCTCTCATTCCTCTAGTGGAGAGGACGAGCAAAACAGAGCAATACCAGAAGATCCTTGTTGAAAAATTGCTCCAAAAATTTCCATCTGACAACGCTGGCGGCAGAGTCCGTAGTTCTTTGGCCAACCGAGGAGGGGAGACAAGGGGAACACACAGCAGTTCCAACAGAGGCAGGGCAACACTCTCCAAAGCCTGGGACAGTTTCATGACACCCCACCAGCAACCTCACCCTGATGCACGGCCTAGTCTCACAAGAAGGGAAAAATTTTGGAAGATGGTGAAGGAGTACATAGCAGACCGTGTCAGCGTCTTCAATGATCCCTCAGTGCCTTACAACTACTGGGTGTCCAAGCTGAACACGTGGCACGAACTTGTGCTCTACGCCTTGGAGGTGCTGGCCTGCCCTGCCGCCAGCGCTTTGTCTGAGCCGGTATTTAGTGCTGCTGGTGGCATTATAACAGATAAGCGTATCTTCCTGTCAAATGAAAATGCTGAAAGGTTGACTCTTATAAAAATTACCAAGGCCTGGATTGACCATGACTTCTCTACTCCACCACAGGAAAGCGGCTTTAAATGTGTTGTTTATAATGTACTGAATACACTGTATTCCCATGCACCCCTTCCACCACAAACAAGGGTATATGGTTGAATCTTTCTTTTCTCATCCTCCTCCTCCTCTTCCATCATATCAACATGCTTATTCGTCACATATAATGTCCTCGCATATATGCCCTTCACATATAATGTTTTACAGGGTCAGCTTACATGCAAGCCCTCGCATATAATATTTTAGAGGCTCAGCTCAGCTGCAAGCCCTCGCATATAATTTTTTAGAGGGTCAGCTCACCAGCAGGCCCTCACCTACAATCTTTTACAGGTAATGTGAAGAAAGGAAAAATATCCGGCACTGGAATAATATTCAGTAAAAACGTCCTCTTTATTAAGCGTAACATATCCAAATACAAACAGGACCTCGCACAAAGCGGTTGTTGAAGCGTTTCAGACAGATGTCCTTTTTCCTTTCTTCACATTACCTGGATAACCTGTTCCTTCCGTGCACGCAGAGTTCCTTTACAAGGTGAGCTGGATTTGTAACATTTTGACTCTTTTACAGGGTCAGCTCACCTTCAGGCCCTCACATATAATTTTTTAGAGGGTCAGCTCACCAGCAGGCCTTCACCTACAATCTTTTACTGGGTCAGCTCACCAGCAGACCCGCACATAAAATCTATTACAGGGTAAGCTCACCAGCAGGCCCGCAACTCAAATCTTTATAGGATTAGCTTACCAGCAGGCCCGCACCTAAAATATTTTGCAGGGTCAGCTCACCTGAAGGCCCTCGCATTAAATTTTTTAGAGGGTCAGCTCACCTGCAGGCCTGCACCTAAAATCATTTACAGGGTCAGCTCACCAGCAGGCCCGCACCTCAAATCTTTTACAGGGTCAGCTCACCTGCAGGGCCGCACCCAAAATATTTTACAAGGTCAGCTCACCTGCAGGCCCGCACCTAAAATCTTTTACAGGGTCAGCTCACCTGAAGGCCCTCGCATATAATGTTTTAGTGGGTCAGCTCACCAGGAGGCCGGCACTTAAAATCTTCAGTTCACCAGCAGGCTTTCACCTACAATCTTTTACAGGGTCAGCTCACCTGAAGGCCCTCACCTAATTAGACCTAATAGGTAATTTGCGCGCATGCTGCCTTGCTTGGATGTGGTAGCTGTAGCTGTTTCTCAGGCTCCCTCTCCGGAATCGAACCATGATTTAACCATTACCCATGGTCTACATGTTTTGGGCTGAAAATAACATCAAAAGTTGATAGGGCAGACATCCGAATGGACGTGCGATCGTCCCCAGGTTATCTAGAGTCACCAAAGCGGCAGCAGGCCCTCGCCCATATTGTTTTAGATAGCCAAATCAGGAGCCCTTGCTCCAAATGTTTTTGAGGGTCACCAGCAGGCCATCAATCATATTTTTTCAAGGCTATGTATGATGCCCTCCTTTATGTGTAACAAAGGGTGAATTGGAGTGCCGGTTCCTTGTAATTTTTGGCAGCCCTTTCACTTAGTGCATAGGCATTATGAGTGTAGGAGTCCCACTACCTGAACAATTGTACCGCAATGTGAATGAGGCCCTCCTTTATGTGATATACAGGTTGTATCAGAGTGCCTCTTCTTTGTAATTTTTGGCAGCACTTGCACTTTATATACAAGTAAATATACAGGAAAGTATGTTTCCTAACAATTTTTCTGCTAAAATCGATTTTTTTCTTCGGTTTTGTGCGTATTATTGTCAGTCTGTAAAAGTGGCGTACTATTCGGACAACATCGTTCCCAGCAGCGACCTGGGAGTCCAAGATGCATCCAGACATCCTCCCCATGCTGTTCCCAAACCATTTTGGTGGTGTTTCCATAAATTTCTGACCTTTTCCTATGAACCAGGCACCCTCTCCTCTTCAGAGCAGGGGGTGCCTGGTTTAATGCTCGGGTTCTCCCATTGACTTACATTATACTCGGGTGCTCAGTAGAGCACCTGAGCATCCCGATGTGTTCAACCGATCAACACTAGTCAGGGCCAATTTCGTATCGCCTCTATTTTGTTCAATTGGGTTTTGATGACTCCAGGCCCAATGACATACCCCAGGTACTTAGTCTCTTCTAACTCTATCGCACATTTTTTTTGGTTAGCGGTAATCCCAGCTTTCTGAAGGGAGTCCACTACAGCCTGCAATTTCGGTAGTTGACTTTCCCCGTCGCTACTGTGGATGACAATATCGTCCAGGAAAGCCGAAGCTTACCAACGATGTGGACGAAGCACAATGTCCATTAGTTGCTGAAAAGTGGCGGGGGCGCCATGCAGTCCAAAGGGTAAGACCTTATATTGATACAGCCCCTCAGGCTTGATGAAGGCAGTTTCTCTTTGGCAGTGTAACGGTCGCGTACACACACACACAGGGGGAAGGTAAGTGACCACTGCGCTCCACCCTTACCCCTGGCCCTGCCTACTTGCCTCGCGAGTCCTAATGACAGGGGACAACTGGACGGCAATCCCTAACTTGGAATAAGTGCAGGGATGACAGACAGACAAACAAAAGGACGTGAACGGACCGAGTCAATACCAGGAAAGCTGCAAAGTACAAATGGAGCAAGCAGAGAATTGTCAGGAGAAGCCGGCGTCATAAATACCAGGAGAGACGTGAAGTACCAAAGGAGTCAGCAGAGGATCGTCAGGAGGAGGCCCGGGTCAGAATACCAGGAGAGCAGCAAAGTACACAAGGAGCAGGCAGAGGATCGTCAGGAATTCAGCAGGAGGTAAGTACGCCAGGAAAGACCAAATCACAGGTGGAACCTAAATTAACAGGCAACCTGTGGCCAGCAGGCTGACTGTATTTATAGTGGGGAGTGAGGGTCATGTGACGTGGACATGACCGACAGACCAACCAGTCGAGCACCGAGTGATCAGCTCGGCGCTCAAGGCAGACTTAGGAGCAGGGAGCCACCCAGCTAGTAAAGCCGCCCTGGGAACGAGGTAAAACACAGATCCTCGTTCCCGAAGCTAAGCAGCAGGTCTGCGGCTAATGGGGGACCGAGTGTACCTTCGGAACACCGTTACAGGCAGCCTCCGTTAAGTGCACCTGCCAGTACCCTTTTGTGAGGTCCAAAACAGAAAAATACCGGGCTTGTCCCAAGCTCTCGATGAGCTCATCCACCTGGGGCATGGGAAACCTATCGAATTTGGAAACCTCGTTAAGTTTTCGAAAGTCGTTACAAAACCTCAAAGTCCCGTCCGGCTTGGGTATCAGTACTATAGTACTGGCCCACTCACTTTTTGTCTGCTCAATGACGTCTAGCTGCAACATTAGCTGCACCTCCTCCGATATGGCTTGTCGCCGAGCCTCGGGTACCCGGTATGGTTTTAATCGGACTTTTGCCTGAGGCTCAGTGACAATGTCATGCTGGATTATGGAAGTGCATCCAGGGAGGTCAGAGAACACTTCCGTGTTCCGACTAATGAACTCCCTGACCTCCTGAGTCTGTTTAGAGGAGAGGCTGTCAGCAATTTTTACTATGGCAACCGCCTCTCTTGCATCAGACAGAGGGGCCGGTACCTCTTCTCCTAGAAAACCCAGTCGAGGGCTGTCTTCTGTACAGGTTTCCCTATCTTTCCACGGTTTGAGTAAATTCACATGGTAAACCTGCTCTGGCTTTCGCCGCCCTGGCTGGTCTACCTTGTAGTTTACATCTCCAATTTTCTCGAGTACCTCGTAGGGCTCCTGTCCACGGTCGGCACCAGAACCAAAACTCGATCACCCAGGTTAAAGATCCGGACCCGAGCCTGACGATTATCGACCCGACTCTGGGCTCGCTGAGCTGCCTCCATATGCTCCCTACCAAGAGGCAACACTGTCTCTATCCGATCTTGCATCTGGGTAACGTACTCAATGACACTTTTATGTGAAGTGGGTTGTTGTTCCCAAGCCTCTTTGGCCACGTCCAAGAGACCGCGAGTTTGTCTGCCATATAGCAGTTCGAGGGGCGAGAACCCAGTAGAGGCCTGGGGTACCTCTCACACTACCTTTTTCAACATATTTTTTAATGTTTAGTTAAACCGTTTTACCAGACCGTCCGTTTTCGGATGGTAAACGGACGTTCGTAGTTGTTTTATGTGCAGCAACTTACAGAGTTCCCACATCACCTTTGACATAAAAGGGGTCCCTTGGTCAGTCAGAACCTCTTTAGGTAGTCCTACTCAGGAAAACATCTCCATTAACTCCCTAAATATGAGTTTGGCCGAGGTATGTCGCAGTGGCACTGCCTCGGGGTACCGAGTGGCATAGTCTAGAATGACTAAGATGTGTTGATGCCCTCTGGCGGACTTTGGTACTGGGCCTATGAGGTCCATAGCTATTCGATCAAACGGTACTTCGATAATCGGGAGAGGTACTAGGGGACTACGGAAATGTGGCTGGGGGCTAGTTATCTGGCAGGTCAGGCAAGACTTACAAAACTCTTCCACTTCTTTGAACATGCTGGGCCTGTAAATCCTCTGTAGAATACAATCCTGAGTTTTCTGCAGCCCCAGGTGACCACCAAGAACGTGTTGGTGGGCTAGATCTAACACAAGCTTGTGACAAGCCTTGGGGACCACCAACTATTCAATAGGCTCACCCCGTAGTTGGTTTACCAGATACAACAAATCTTGATGAACCACAAAACGGGGAAGCACTGAATCTGCCCCAGGTTGTTGTGGTTCACCATCTACTATTAACACATTTTTCCAGGTGCGGGATGGGGTTGGGTCCTGACGTTGGGCGGTACCAAAATTATCCCCGGAGACATTGAAGTCTGCCAATTCAGGACCCGACGGCAAGTCCTCCACGTCTCCCACATCACACTTAGTGCGGTTGTCTCCCCCTCTTCCACCGAAGTGGCGGTCACCCCTACTACTGGCCCTTCGGTCTCAGGTTCCCAGGGTTCTGGTCTCCCCCCTGAGCCGGGCCACTCTGCTAGGATTACCCCTGTCTCATGGGTATTAGTCACTTTCATAGCAGGCCACAGTGCCGGGAAGTCTCTCCCTATTATGAGTTCATAATATAGATTTGTGGCGACAACCACCTCTTGGGTCCATCTACCGGCCACCATGGTTAGAGACACCATCGAGGTGGGGTAGTCTTTTAAGTCTCAGTGGATGCACATCACCCCGACTGTCCGGCAAGTATACTCAGTGGACCGCACTAGGGTCACCAGACTCCATGAGTCCAGCAGAGCCTTCACCGGAGTGTCTTCCACTTCCACCTGGCACAAGTGATCTAGAGACTCTGGGGTACCTGTTGCACACAGCCTCCTGGCATATAACAACTGACGTTAGCCATAATTAGTGTCTGTGGGCTCAACCCGATGAGGACAGTCAGCCCTTACATGGCCAGGCTCCTGACATCGCCAGCAGAATATCAGAGCCAGGTGCGCCGTGGGTATATCCCGGGCGGGTTTTATCAGCTCAAATCTCCGGGCCTGGGGTGGAAATTTCCGGGGTTTGCCGACCCCCCTCACGACAGAACCTTCCTTTAGATTCTTGGTAGCTTCATAACGTTCCACCAGGTCCACCATCTCAATGGCATTGCCAGGGGACACCTGACCGATCCAGTGCTGGAGAAGGTATGGCAAAGCCCTTCAGAACATATCGGCTAATAGTCTATCCAGCATAGCCGGGGGACTCAGCACATCAGGCTGTAGTCATTTTTGCAAGAGGTAGAGTAAGTCATAATACTGGGTCATCACAGGCTCAGCCGGCTTAAACACCCACTGATGTACCCGCAGGGACCGGACCAACACATTCACCCCCAGTCTTGCCAAAATTTCACCCTTTACTTTTTGGTAGTCGGCCGCTTGATCGTCCGGCAAGTCGAAATACACCCGCTGGGAATTGGATGTCAGGAATGGAGCGACGACCTCAGCCCACTGATCACGGGGTAGCTTTTCCCTGATGGCCACTTTCTCATACATCACCAGGTAGGTTTCGATATTGTCTGCGGGGGTCATCTTAGGAATCGCGGCACGGACTGATTTCCGGGTATCGTGGACGCTCGGGGTTGCTCCTGCTGTCTGCAAAGCCATCATGTGTTGTAGCAGCAAGTTTGTCTCTCGCTGCTGCAGATTAGCCTCCATGAGGGCCTTCATAACAGCCTCCATTTTGTCTTGGGGCACTGGTTGTAATACAGCTGGTTTAATGTACAACATACAACCGTGCCTGAAAAATGCAGAAACCAAAAATATCGGCATTCACGTCAGCCTCACTGCTCTTGCCCGCATCCTCCAACAATTGTGGGGACTCGCTCTGGTAGACAGGATTAGCGGACGCTGTAAAGAAGCAACAACAAGTTCTTTGGATCAAACAGTTCAGTGTTTATTCACACTTTAGGCAAGTGACAAAACAAGCAGTCATTCCTTGCTCATAGCAGTACCAACCTATTTTCACGCCAAGCAAGTAGCAAGCCTTCATCCAGACACAAGGCTCCCAGATCCCAACACAGAGACCTGACTTCTGAGCCCAGCTGCCTATTTAAGGACAGCCAGGTGCTGCCAAAACCCGTATCGGCATTTAAAATCCGGTCCGGTGTTTGACCTCACCTGGCTGTAAATCAGCCCAGTAGCACATGCTGGGAGGAAAATAGCTGTTTTCCTAGACCAAACCTCTCACTGTGTCACAGTGTGTAGTGTATATATGGTGTATTTATGTATGTGTACCATGTATATGGTGTATTTATGTGTGTTGCATATATATGGTGTATGTATATGTAAACATGTGTCGTCATTAGTGTTGAGCGTGAATATTCGTATTGCAAATTTTTATCGCAAATATCGGCACTTCGAGAATTCGCAAATATTTAGAATATAGCGCTATATATTCGTAATCACGAATATTCGAGATTTTTTTTTATCAGCACACATGATCCATCCCTGCTTCTAGCTTGTGGGCCAATGAGAAGAGCTTAGCAACATCCCTAGAAACCAATAGGAAAGGTGCCTACCCCTTACTATATAAGAACCTCCCCAGCAGCCATTTCCTGCTGTTTTTTGTAGTTGTGAGAGAGAGGAGTGTTGTGCTTTGCTGTGTCAGACTCATTACATTAGATAGCTCATATATATTATATAATACAGATAGTTAGTTAGTGGCAGATACTCAGTGTAGCTTAGTTAGTGCATAGTGTAGCTGACAGGTTCAAGTGCAGGGTGTTAGGGACATTATATAGTCAGGATACTTTCACACTTGCAGCAGAGGATTCCGGCAGGCAGTTCCGTCAAAACGTATGCAAACTGATTTTGTCAGATGGATCAGGATTCTGATCAGTATAACAAATGCATTGAAATGCCTTATCCGTCTCTCCGGTGTCATCCGGAAAAACGAATCTGGCATTTATTTATTTTTCACATTTTTTGCGGTCTAAGCATGCCCAGACCGCAATGCCGAATCCGTTTTGCCGGAACACGGGGCCGGATCCAGCATTAATGCATTTCAATGGGAAAAAATGCTGAATCCGGTATTCCAGCAAGTGTTCCGGAATTTTGGACGGAGATAAAACTGCAGCATGCTACACTGCTCAAAAAAATAAAGGGAACACAAAAATAACACATCCTAGATCTGAATTAATTAAATATTCTTCTGAAATACTTTGTTCTTTACATAGTTGAATGTGCTGACAACAAAATCACACAAAAATTTAAAAATGGAAATCAAATTTTTCAACCCATGGAGGTCTGGATTTGGAGTCACACTCAAAATTAAAGTGGAAAAACACACTACAGGCTGATCCAACTTTGATGTAATGTCCTTAAAACAAGTCAAAATGAGGCTCAGTAGTGTGTGTGGCCCCACGTGCCTGTATGACCTATCTACAATGCCTGTGCATGCTCCTGATGAGGTGGCGGACGGTCTCCTGAGGGATCTACTCCCAGACCTGGAGTAAAGCATCTGCCAACTCCTGGACAGTCTGTGGTGCAACGTGACGTTGGTGGATAGAGCGAGACATGATGTCCCAGATGTGCTCAATTGGATTCAGGTCTGGGGAACGGGCGGGCCAGTCCATAGCATCAATGCCTTCGTCTTGCAGGAACTGCTGTCACACTCCAGCCACATGAGGTCTAGCATTGTCTTGCATTAGGAGGAACCCAGGGCCAACCGCACCAGCATATTGTCTCACAAGGGGTCTGAGGATCTCATCTCGGTACCTAATGGCAGTCAGGCTACCTCTGGCGAGCACATGGAGGGCTGTGCGGCCCTCCAAAGAAATGCCACCGCACACCATTACTGATCCAATGCCAAACCGGTCATGCTGGAGGATGTTGCAGGCAGCAGAACGTTCTCCACGGCGTCTCAAGACCCTGTCATGTCTGTCACATGTGCTCAGTGTGAACCTGCTTTCATCTGTGAAGAGCACAGGGCGCCAGTGGCAAATTTTCCAATCTTGGTGTTCTCTGGCAAATGCCAAACAGGACGTTTGGCATTTGCCAGAGAACACCACGGTTTTGGGCTGTAAGCACAACCCCCACCTGTGGACGTCGGGCCCTCATATCACCCTCATGGAGTCTGTTTCTGACCGTTTGAGCAGACACATGCACATTTGTGGACTGCTGGAGGTCATTTTGCAGGGCTCTGGCAGTGCTCCTCCTGTTCCTCCTTGCACAAAGGCGGAGGTAGCGATCCTGCTGCTGGGTTGTTGGCCTCCTCCACGTCTCCTGATGTACTGGCCTGTCTCCTGGTAGTGCCTCCATGCTCTGGACACTACGCTGACAGACACAGCAAATCTTCTTGCCACAGCTCGCATTGATGTGCCATCCTGGATAAGCTGCACTACCTGAGCCACTTGTGTGGGTTGTAGGCTCCGTCTCATGTTACCACCGCCAGCATTCAAAAGTGACCAAAACATCAGCCAGGAAGCATAGGAACTGAGAAGTTATCTGTGGTCACCACCTGCAGAACCACTCCTTTATTGGGGGTGTCTTGCTAATTGCCTATAATTTCCACCTGTTGTCTATCCCATTTGCACAACAGCATGTGAAATTCATTGTCACTCAGTGTTGCTTCCTAAGTGGACAGTTTGATTTCACAGAAGTGTGATTGACTTGGAGTTACATTGTGTTGTTTAAGTGTTCCCTTTATTTTTATGAGCAGTGTATATACTCATGGCAAGATAGAGATGTATGATGTAACCTGCTGATTTTCTACGTGTCACACCAGGTACTAAGTAATCATTTATAAAGGGATGAAATACTTATTTGCATAACTGTATATATACATTACAGAGTGTACCTGGGCATATTCTGTCACTGATCTCTGATCCGCTCCGAGTTCCTCCTCTTCAGATCGGACCATTTGTTTAGTATGGCCATCTTAGTGTGCCTGCCATTGAACTTACTCCATAGCTTGAAATGGATCCCCCTCACAATGGCCTGCTTCTCAGACTGGACCCGGGTCCTGTCATAGCCCCGCTCCAACATGCGCTGCCGGATAAAGATGCAAGCATATAATTCCAAATTTTTTTAATACAAGTATTGTAAATAATGTCCTCAACAAAACAGCAAAAAGTATTTAAGTTTTTGAAGGGGAAATATTAGTTTTAATATTACAGTTATAAGATCGGATTGTATTGCGATTGTATGTGTGTGGGGTCTGAGCAATCGGATATTGGCCAGCTGAGCAGAGATGTACCTGTCTAGTGAAGCGACGGTACGGTATGAGGTGTAAAGCTGGTTCGCCTCCCGGTGGTGCACCCTGGGTAACTCTAAATGAACCAGCAAATACTGTCAGTCAGACAAAGAAAGCTTCTCCTGAGTCCTGACCAACAGGACACAAACTCTAAACTATAGACTGTGAGTGTGTGTGTGTGTGTGTGTGTGTGGGGTATATATAGTGTGTGGCAGGAAAATGAATGTCCATGTGAGAGATATTTCTCTGCTGTCCATACATACTTGCTACAGACATAGTGCTGTGATGTCACAACAATACTTAGTGCACCAATCAGTAATATCTACTGAGACCTGATAAAAAGTGAAGTTGTATGTATTTCGAAAAAACATTCACATCATTAGCAACGATTTTCACAATCGCTAATATTTTAAAACACCCTTTGCATTTAAAGCGATTGTTCTGACATGCATGTGAAATGTAATCAAATACACTGCTGTAATGTCAAATTACTTACAGTGATCAGAAGTAGTGTTGGTCGAGCACCAAAGTGATCGGGTGCTTGAGTAGAACACCTCGGAATGCTCGGGTGCTCTACAGAGCACCCGAGCACAATGGAAGTCAATGGGAGAACCAGAGCATTAAACCAGGCACCCCCTGCTCTGAAGAGGGGAGTGTGTCTGGTTCATAGGAAAAGGTCAGAAATTGATGGAAACACCACTGAAATGGTTCGGGAACAGCATGGGGAGGATGTCTGGATGCATCTTGGACTCCCAGGTCGCTGCTGGGAACGATGTTGTCCAAGTAGTTCGCCACTTTTACAGACTGACAATAATGCGCACAAAACCGAAGATAAAATCGATTTTAGAGGAAAAACTGTTAGGAAACATTTTCCTGTATATTTACTTGTATATAAAGTGCAAGTGAAAAAAGAGGTTGAAAGAAATCCAGCTCCACTTATATAAAGGAATGTACGTTTATTCAGCTTGCGGTTAAAAACTCATCCATGAATTACAAAAATTAGCACCTGTGTTCACCTGTGTTCACAATCAGTGAACACAGGTGCACCCTCCCCTTTAAAAGGTCTCACTTTTAATGTCTTTCTGTGTCATGAAGAAGGGCTGGAATTGTCTATGGTAGCCCGAAACGCGTAGACAAGACTGCTAATTTTTGTAATTCATGTCGTTAATTGGACCTTCCCAATAACTGCGTTGGTCAGGGCACGTGTGATGTTACAGGACACATGCTGGTGTAAGGCTGGGATTGCGCACCGTGAAAAATATTGGCGGCTAGGGACAGAGTAACGCAGCACCATCAGGCTGCGGAAAGCCTCAGTGTCCACAAGCCTAAATGGCAACATTTCCAGAGCCAGCAATTTGGAAAGTTGTGCATTAAGTGCTATGTTCTGTGGGTGGGTGGCTGGGTATTTGCACTTTTGTTCAAATGCCTGGGGTATAGACATCTGTATGCTGCGCTGGGACACAGAAGTGGATGTGCTAGCTGATGGTGCTTTCGAAGGTCTAGGTGCATGGCGGGAGGCAACCGGGCCTGCGTCTTGGACAGGGGATTGGCCAACACATAACACAAGGGAAGAGGAGGTAGTGCAGTGACCCGCAGACACTGATTGAGGACCCAGGCATTCGGCCCACCTATTAGGGTGCTTTGATGCCATGTGGAGGATCATGCTAGTGGTGATGAGGTTGCAAGTGTTCACGCCCCTGCTCATTATTGTACGGCACAGGTTGCAAATGACAATTCTTTTATCGTCCGCATCTTTCCTAAAAAAAAAGCGCCAGACTGCAGAACACCTACCCCTTGGCAAGGGAGATTGCCGCAAGGGAGTGCTCCGGGGAACAGTTGCGGGCCTGTTTTCTGTGGCCCGCCTTCTCCCTTTTGCCACCCCACTGCCTCTTCCAGCCTGTTGCGGTTCTGCGGATCCCTCCCCCTCTGTACTGCTGTCCTCACTCGGCTTGCCACCTTCCCAGGTTGGGTCAGTGACTTCATAGTCCACCACTTCCTCTTCCACCTCCTCACTCTGGTTATCCTCCTGACTTGTTGACCTAACAACAACCTCAGTTATTGACAACTGTGTCTCATCCTCATCATCAACCTCTTGAGACACTAATTGCGGTTGACTCATTGGCAACTGTGTCTCATCATCATCATCCACCTCGTGAAACACTAATTGCCGTTCCCCATTGTCATCTTCTTGTGACTGTGGATGCTCAAGAGATTGGGAATTAGGGCACAATATATCCTCATGTCCCTCTTCCAGTGGGTTGTCAAGAGCCCCAAATCAAGGAATGGCGATGAAAAGAGCTCCTCGGAATATCAGAGTGTGGGATCACTTGTTTGCCAAGACTCTATATGGTGGGAGGAAGGAGGATTAGGGTGAGGATTCTGTTAACCAGACTCTTGGCTACTGAGACTGGACTTTGTGGAAGATAGGGTATTGCTTCACCGACTGGAAGCATTATCTGCTGCAATCCAACCGACCACCTGGACGCACTGGTCTGACTTTGAGAGTGGTGTCCCTTGCAGCCCTGCAAACTGAGACATGAAGCTAGGTATCGTGGATGAGTGTGTTTCTTGTGCTCTGGCAGCAGGCACAGTTTCACTGCGCCCAGGGCCACTGCCTCTGCGTGCACCATCAGCAGCATGGCCACTTCCCCATCCCTTACTGCTCGCCTTGCGCATATTAAATGGTATATATGCTTCCAAGTATGTCACACGTACAGTAGCACAGGTTTTGTAAGTGAATGCGCAAATAAAGTACACAGATTGTCACCGATATTTTTAGGGTGCGCACACGTTAAACAGGAGATGTAGCACAGATAATGTTGCTATCCGCAGCGTCTATGAAAAACACTGAATATTACAGATTATTTTAGGATGCGCAAATGTTATACAGGAGGTATAGCGCAAGTAATGTCGCTGTCACCAGCGGCTAATAAAAAATTACACTGAATTAATGTCATTGATATTTAGGATGCGCAAACGTTATTCAGGGGATGTAGCGCAGGTAATGTCGCTGTCACCAGCGGCCAAACAATTGCGCTGAATGTCACAGATATTTAGGCTGCACAAATGTAAAATAAAATATGTAGCAGAGGTTGTGTCACTATCAGAAGTGGTACTAACAATTGCACGCAACTTAGCTCAGGTTGCGCTAATAATATATATTGCAGCCAGATACAACAATAGTCCTTAAAAGAACTTTTGGGTCTCTAACAAGTTTTTTCACTAAATTATTACTATTTCACTCCCTACACTATCTGTCCCTTCTTCAGCACAGCTTCCCCTGACTAAGAATGAGCCGAACACGTGTCATCGGGTGCTATATAGCACCTGATGACTGTAATGCCAGTAGTCAACTTGGCTACAGCATTACAGGGAGTGCCAGTATCTTCGTGCATGTTTATTGGCTGCGTAGCAGCCAACAAACGCACGGGGAGGAGACTCGAGCATCGCGATTCTCGATTAAAATTAGTATTCAGCCGAGCATGCTCGCCCAACACTAATCAGGAGTTCTTCATCACCAGTTGCTGCCAACCATGTTTTCTAATCTCATCAAACTTCGGGTAGTTTGAGAACAGTTGCTAAACCAGGCCACGCCCATTTTGCACATGCGCAATACGCAAATATTAATTGCCGATTTTTGCAATGAAGAAAATAATGAATGGAGATCGAGAATTCTCAAATTTGCGAATATATGATGAATATTTGCTCAAATATTCACAAAATATAGCGAATTCGAATATAGCCCCTGCCGCTCATCACTAGTCATAATGCTGCGTGTCTGCCATCGAGTAGGGAACCTGTTGTTAAAAATTTGAATCCCACCCCTGGGTATAGCAGCCTCTATCCCACCAAACTGCCCTCCAGCAGTGTGATCGTGGATCTGAAATAAGCATGTGGCACTATCCGCATGGTTGCAGGTCAGTATTTTCACCCGCAGCGCCATACTCTGCAGCTAATATAAGGCACAATATAGCTGCCTCTGGATAGCCCTGGGTGGCTCAGCCCTGGAGTGTATCTCCCCAGTAACAAGGTGACTAAAGCTCCACAGACTTTGTGGCTGGATGGCCCCAAGTATTATGAACCGGCATCTAAACCAGCTCTACCACGTGTGTGTGCTGATAGTGCTAACCTGGATTCTACACCCTGACAACTTTGTAAATTTTGTGACATTCAATTTCCAGCATAAATAACATGACAACTTTAGTCTTTGGGTCAGTATGATTACAGCGATACCAAATACATATATATATTTTTTAAGTTTTACTACTTTTGTTAAATGACCACTCTTTCCTTTTTTTTAAAGAAAAAGTTTTTGGATACCAAGACCCATAACTTTTCTATTTTTTGTTTTGCAGAGCTATGCGGAAGCTTAATTTTTGTTGGACTTTTAACTTTTATTGATACCTTTTTGATCGCTCTTTATATTTATTTTATGTTGTTCACTGTGCTGGAGATATTACATGATAATTGTATTGCGTGCACACTATAGGAAAAAACACATCATAAAGGGATTCAATTAGAAGATTCCTTAATATTATGTTTGTTATTTCAGTTTTTTTACGTCACCCCATCAGTGACAGACTTGAGCCTACCAGAGGAAAAGATCCTTTTATCTATAAGGAACATTTACATGTTCACTTGAAATTGCATCATACACTTTGTTGTTATTGTACATGACATTTCATTGTCAAATAGGTTATTGGTGATTGAACTGTGACTGATAAGATACAGACCCTAGTGACCATGATTGACCCCAAGGTTAGCTAGAAATCTTCCCCTGAACCTTTGGGGTCCATTAATGGATTAGAGCCAGGGCCCACTGGATGATCATCTGGTACTCTGGTGGGCCAATCTAATCCTGGATTTACTTTTTTCTTTTTCTTTTTACAATAAAGTTTACACTTTAACACATCATAGTCCTTTTCTTTCCATCTCTCATTGTCCACCTAAAGGCAAACTCAAATACCAAAAAACATAAAGATTGTATTTAAAGTATGCTGCCTTACAACACATGAAGTGAATGCACAGCATGAGCTACACAAGGAAATGTTTTGGTCTGCAGAGCTCTGGACTATATATTTAAGCACTGTCCACACAGTTTGAAATTAAGGTCATAGATCTTAAAAAAATATTTATTGAAACCCCAGCATCGACTGGAGACTTTCAAGCTTATTAGCAGAGGAAATGGTACTACCCAGTTTTCAATTTATGTATACATTTCCTGGAGGATTAATAGAGGAACAGCACAATTTAAAGTTCTAAGTAAAGATTCTCTAGAATTATTAGTTTGTGGCGAACGCAAGGTTCAACAGAAGAGAGGACGGTGCCCTTTAACAGATAATAGTTAGTACTAGCACACAGCGCCATCGGTGAGCCTCTCTCACTCTGGTGAAGCAAGCACTTGGATAAAGTGGTAAAGGAGCTTAATATACATGGCATTCAACCCAATGTTATCAAATCAAAATAATTTTAAGGGGTTTTCCAGAAGTAGAATATTGATGAGCTATCCAAAGGTCATCAATATCTGATTGCTTGGGGTCCAACTCCTGGCACCCCACGTCCAGCTGGTGAAGAGGCCAGTGGTGTCTAGTTTATCTGTTACTCAGCTTTCAAGTGAATGCTGCTGGGCTACAATACCAAGCAAAGCCACTATACAGTGTACGGCGCTGTGCTTTGTATTCTGTGAGGGGCTGCCGCAAATAGCTCATCAGAAGTGATGGCGGGGATGGGACCCCCATCAATCAGATATTGATGACCCATCCTGAAGATAGTTCATTAATATTCTACTCCCTGAAAACTCCTTTAATACTTAGGATAATGATGAAAATGCTAAAAACATTTACTCTATACACTAATTTTTAGCATACATCTGGTGCAGACTGTGGCACAAAGGTAATTTGTACTGCAATCTGCGACTTTTCTCCACTCACGCCTGGTCTAAAAAAGTGGGCGTGGTGTGAGAGGGGAAGGGGGCGTGGTGTGAAAGGGGAAGGGGGCATGGTGTGGGAGGGGGCGTGGTGTGAGAGGGGAAGGGGGCGTGGTGTGGGAGGGGAAGGGGGTGGACCGGCAGGCCCGTCTCCTTCATCATTTTCTACGTCTGTTTTAGGCATAGAGAATGGTCTAAATGTAAGACAGCTAGGAAGCTGTCTTACATTCAGACAGGCAGTGGATACGCCGAAGTTATGTAGAAGCCGGCTCCTTTACATAATTTAGGCCAGCAACACTTGCACAAAGGGGTATTAAGATGGGCATCTTAATAAATGACCCCCATAGTGCATGTAATGACGCATAACAAGGTGTTACCATATTACATAAACGCTACTATTTGGCTCTTCTTCCTACATTTCAACATAAATCTGGAATACACCTTGTAATAATAGATCAACTTAGAAATCCAAGCCATTACGCTACACGCTGATATGTTTTTCTACCACATTGTGGCATTTAATCAAACTACAATCCTAATCCCTCAACTTCAATACTTGTACCCTTTCATCAGTTCTTACTCATGGCAAAATATATTGATGTGGATGGAAAAGAATGGACCCGTGTTCTTTTCAAGAAAGCTTTATTGGAAAAATGACATGAGAGTGATAAGATGTTTATTTCTAACTGAAAAATGGAGAGTTTATATTACATTATATTATATTACAAGTATTTCACCAGCACACCCCAAGAAATCATCATGTATGGCTCATTCTAAATGCCCTACAAGCATTATTCTTTTTAATTAGATTTTCAGCTCAAGGACATAAGACATTTCAGTGAAGGTTACTAAGATCTCCATCAAGTCATTGCAGCAACTGGAGAAATCCTGTTAAATGGAGCAATAGACAAAGTGTAGCCTACTCCAGCCATGAAGCACATAGCCAGGTCAGTGCTGATGCTCTTACCCTCTGCCCTACTACTTCCATCAATGAACTTATGTCAGGGGATATCAATAGTGCAGCTGAGATTGCTGTCTCACCCGGACCTTGACGATTGATGGGGTCTTCCCCATACGAGGAGAACAGTACTGCTAACAATGCTTGATTGTGTGGGGCTCTGATGCAGATTTTGGAACCCAGAAGTTATAGAAGAGCTGCCTAGCCAAGCTCCACTTTTCATTTAAAATACAGCAAAACTGTAACAATTTTTTTGAATTTGACGCTTTGGCTGCGTAAATGATTTTTGGGCCAGGAATTCTACATCACAAGTATGTATTAGGAAAGTGGACGAAAGATCCCTGTGTTTCCCAGTTCACAGAGGTCACTTTACCACTGAAATACTCAGAAAGATGACACTGCTTGCTTTTTCTAATAGTACATGTAACCCTAAGGCCGAGTTAACACAAACGTGTGTGACCCGTGCCTGTGCTGCGGCCCGCAAATAGTGGGCCGCAATGCACGATCGCCGGCCGTAGGTCTGCCGCATCGGATCGCGGACCCATTCACTTTAATGGGTCCGCGATCCGGCCGTTCCGCTAAAAGATAGGACATGTTCTATCTTTTTGCGGAACGGAAGTACGGGACGTAACCCCACGGAGGCACTCCGTAGTGCTTCCGAGGGGTCCCGTCCCGTGCAGCCATTCCGCGATTCCGGATTTGCGGACCCATTGAAGTGAATGGGTCCGCATCCGTGATGCGGAATTCACACGGACCTGTGGCCGTGTACTGCGGCCCGCGATTTGCGGGCCGCAATACGGCCACGGATCACACACGTTCGTGTGAACTTAGCCTTAAGGTGCCTCTGAGACTATGGCCTCTGTGGCCTCTGAGAGAGCTTCCTCTATTCTCTGATTGAAGCCCCTGGAGCAAAGCTGCAGGGCTCTGATCGGTTGTTATGACAGGCTAAAGCCTTGTCAAGGCACATCATAGTAAGCTGTCTGTTAAGCCACATTCATGCAAGTGTTTAAAAAGCAACTAGTAAAAATTCCCATACTTTGCAATAGTATTCTATTGCAGTCTATGGTGCAAACAATCAGGGTATCTCCTATTCAAGCCCCCAAAGAGATTAATAATTGCAGTAAAAGAAAGTTTTAAAAAAATATATAAAAATAAATAAATAATAAACATCATTGGGGCCATATTGCACACTCCGAAAAATTTTAAATGGAAAGGGATCAAAAAGTTGTATGTACTTCAAAATGATACCAAGAAAAACTACAGCTTGCCCGCAAAAAATTATCCCAGACACAGCTCTGTAGACAAAATCTAAAAAAGGTATGGGTGTCAGAATATGGCGATGCAAAGAACACTTTTTAAAGCTTTTTATTATAAGAAAACCTATTAAAACATAATAAAAACTGTATAAGTTTGGTATCGCCGCAATTGTACTGACCCACAGAATAAGGTCATGTCATTTTTGGTGCACAGTAAATGCCGTAAAAATGAAACCCAAAAAACCATGACGGAAACTTTTTTTTTTTAGTTTTCAATTTAACTCCAGAAAGAATGTTTTTCCCATTTGTCAATACAAGCTATGACAAATTAAATTGTGCCATTACAAAACACAACTTATGGCCGGTTCACATCACCGTTATGGATCTTGTCATTGTTTTCCGTTATAACATGGTTATAACGGAAAATAATGGAATCCATAAGATGGAAGTCAAGACAGAAGCCTTTAAGAGGCATTCCGCTTTGATCCGTCATAATAGAAGTCTATGGGAATCATAACAGATCTGTCTGGTTCCCGTTATGCAAGATGGAAAACAAAGTCCTGTCGACAGGACTTATTTTTCCGTTCTGCATAACGGAGACCAGAAGAATCCGTTATGATTCCCATAGACTTCCATCATGATGGAAAGCAAAAAGGAATGCTTTCTAAAGGCTTCCGTTTTGCATTTAGTCATAATACATGTCTATGGCCAGCATAACGAATCTGTCCTGGTTTCCGTTATGCAGGACTGGACTCCGATCCGTTATGCTGCCCATATACTTGTATTATAAAGGATCAAAACGGAATGCCTCTTAAAGGCTTCCGTTTTGACTTCCGTCTTATGGATTCCGTTATTTTTCTTTATAACCATGTTATAACGGGAAACAATAATGGAATCCATAACGGTGATGTGAAACCGCCCTTATCCTACAAAAAATAAGCCCTTAAGGCTAAATGCACACGAACGTGGTCTGGTTCCGCATCCGAGTCCGCATCCGTTGCTCCGTTCTGTAGCCCCGCAAAAAAAAAATAGAACATGTACTATTCTTGTCCATTTTGCGGACAAGGATAGGCATTGTTACAATGGATCCACAAAAAAACGGATGCCATATGGACGTCATCCGTTTTTTTTGCGGACCGCAAAATACATACTATCGTGTGCATCTAGGCTAAATGGCTATGCGAATGGAAACTTGAAATAATTACGGCTCTTGAAGGCAGGGAGGAAAAAATGAAAGAAGTTAATCTGCTGCCAAATACCACAGGATACCTACAAAGCTCTTAGGTAGTCCACGCCTCAATGGGTCAGAGCTGTTTTGGCAGCAGGAATTGGACCTATGCATTATTATGCAGGTGGTGACTATTATATGTATGTATAGGGTAGGTACGCAGAGAAATTGGTAGATCAATATTGTAATTTATATGCAATGAATCACAGTTTGATTGGGATTCTCTATATCAGGGATATCAAACTTGTGGCTCTCCATCTGTTGCAATACTGCAACTCCCACCATGCCTTGGTAGCTGTAAGATGTCCAAGCATGATGGCAGTTGTAGTTTTGAAGCAGCTGAAGAGCCAGGAGATTGACATCCCTGCTCTAAATGTACAAAATGCATTCATCATCACAAATTGACGCAAAGGTGTTTACCTCTAATGACAACACAGGGCAATAAAATCTTACTACAGTATGAAATAGACACTATTATGCTTATTCAACTCCTCATCAGAGAAATCTTTGTAAAATGGGTCTTATGCTTGTTGACAGTGTTTTTTTGCAGGGATTTTTTTTTACACAATAAGGAAATTAAGTCTAATTATGAAAAATAGCTTGTGACAAATTTTGCACCATTGATCTTTCAAGGTGACCCTTGATTCGGTAGTCAAAAGATTTCTGACCTCTAAGGGAGTATCGATTTGATATACAATAATATTTAGCTGACCTTTGAATCAGGATACAATATTTCAAAGAGTAATAACATGTATATTAGGTAGAGGATAAAAGACATGTTTTTTTGGTCAAATACCTCTTTCTCAGCAGTTTGAGTGTCTGACCATATTACAGAGAAATACTGACTGTGTAAGACCTTATTTCTCCGAAGGCTGGTACCCTGGCCAAAGGCTAGAGGCCCACAGTCTAGGGATGAGCGAACCCGAACTGTATAGTTCGGGTTCGTACCGAATTTTGGGGTGTCCGTGACACGGACCCGAACCCGAACATTTTCATAAAAGTCCGGGTTCGGGTTCGGTGTTCGGCGCTTTCTTGGCGCTTTTTGAAAGGCTGCAAAGCAGCCAATCAACAAGTGTCATACTACTTGCCCCAAGAGGCCATCACAGCCTTGCCTACTATTGGCATGGCTGTGATTGGCCAGTGCAGCATGTGACCCAGCCTCTATATAAGCTTGGGTCACGTAGCGCTGCACGTCACTCTGCTGATTCAAGC
This sequence comes from Bufo bufo, assembly GCF_905171765.1. Lineage (NCBI taxonomy): Eukaryota > Metazoa > Chordata > Amphibia > Anura > Bufonidae > Bufo > Bufo bufo. The sequence continues at coordinate 457,490,898 of NC_053393.1, read as the reverse complement.
ATAGGAAGAGGTTGCAGCTGCGACGTTAGGGCGAGAATAGGCAGATTAACTCGTCCAAAAGACTTCATTCTGTGATCGATCTGCAGCTGTGGATCATTGAAGTGCTATTATTGACTTGCTCACTTTTTTGAGGCTGCCCAGAGCGTTTTTAGATCACTTTTTTTCTGGGGTGATCGGCGGCCATTTTGTGACTTGTGGTGCGCCAGCACGAGCTATCACCAAGTGTATTTAACCATCGATAGTGTGGTTATTTTGTGCTATATCCTACATCAGCTGCAGGCTGAGCCTGTGTCACCGAAGTGCATTTAACCATCAACAGTCTGGTTATTTTTTGGCCATATACTACATCAGCTGCAGGCTGAGCCTGTGTCACCGAAGTGCATTTAACCATCAACAGTCTGGTTATTTTTTGGCCATATACTACATCAGCTGCAGGCTGAGCCTGTGTCACCCAAGTGCATTTAACAATCAACAGTGTGGTTATTTTTTGGCCATATATTACATCAGGGGCAAGTTGAGCCTGTCACCCAGCGCCTAAAAAATTGACCTGACATTTCTATTCAACCAAATCTGCACAGTTTTAGCTGGTCAAGTTATTTGTAGTGACCGTCAAAGCAGACTTTTTGTTCTGGGTTGAAAAAGCATTCCCAAATTTGCCATTCTGAAAATAACTAGTTTGTGGTATTTCAGGCCTACTTGAAATCTATCCCAAAAAGAAAATCTTACATTGAAGTTATTGATAGTGTCATTCAGAAAAACCTAAGACACACGCTAGCGTGCTGATAGAAGTGTCATTCTGTGATTAAACCTATAACTGTCACACAGCGCAAAAAAAAACAGGTCTCACATCTCTATTCAACCAAATCTGCACAGTTTTAGCTGGTCAAGTTATTTGTAGTGACCGTCAAAGCAGACTTTTTGTTCTGGGTTGAAAAAGCATTCCCAAATTTGCCATTCTGAAAATAACTAGTTTGTGGTATTTCAGGCCTACTTGAAATCTATCCCAAAAAGAAAATCTTACATTGAAGTTATTGATAGTGTCATTCAGAAAAACCTAAGACACACGCTAGCGTGCTGATAGAAGTGTCATTCTGTGATTAAACCTATAACTGTCACACAGCGCAAAAAAAAACAGGTCTCACATCTCTATTCAACCAAATCTGCACAGTTTTAGCTGGTCAAGTTATTTGTAGTGACCGTCAAAGCAGACTTTTTGTTCTGGGTTGAAAAAGCATTCCCAAATTTGCCATTCTCAAAATTGTGGTGAACGGGAACAATGAGGAAAACATCTAATAAGGGACGCGGATGCGGACGTGGACATGGTCGTGGTGGTGTTAGTGGACCCTCTGGTGCTGGGAGAGGACGTGGCCGTTCTGCCACAGCCACACGTCCTAGTGAACCAACTACATCAGGTCCCAGTAGCCAGCAGAATTTACAGCGATATTTGGTGGGGCCCAATGCCGTTCTAAGGATGGTAAGGCCTGAGCAGGTACAGGCATTAGTCAATTGGGTGGCCGACAGTGGATCCAGCACGTTCACATTATCTCCCACCCAGTCTTCTGCAGAAAGCGCACAGATGGCGCATGCAAACCAAGCCCATCGGTCTGTCACATCACCCCCATGCATATCAGGGAAAATGTCTGAGCCTCAAGTTATGCAGCAGTCTCTTATGCTGTTTGAAGACTCTGCTGCCAGGGTTTCCCAAGGGCATCCACCTAGCCCTTCCCCAGGGGTGGAAGAGATAGAATGCACTAACGCACAACCACTTATTTTTCCTGATGATGAGGACATGGGAATACCACCTCAGCACGTCTCTGATGATGACGAAACACAGGTGCCAACTGCTGCGTCTTTCTGCAGTGTGCAGACTGAACAGGAGTTCAGGGATCAAGACTGGGTGGAAGACGATGCAGGGGACGATGAGGTCCTAGACCCCACATGGAATGAAGGTCGTGCCACTGACTTTCACAGTTCGGAGGAAGAGGCAGTGGTGAGACCGAGCCAACAGCGTAGCAAAAGAGGGAGCAGTGGGCAAAATCAGAACACCCGCCGCCAAGAGACTCCGCCTGCTACTGACCGCCGCCATCTGGGACCGAGCACCCCAAAGGCAGCTTCAAGGAGTTCCCTGACATGGCACTTCTTCAAACAATGTGCTGACGACAAGACCTGAGTGGTTTGCACGCTGTGCCATCAGAGCCTGAAGCGAGGCATTAACGTTCTGAACCTTAGCACAACCTGCATGACCAGGCACCTGCATGCAAAGCATGAACTGCAGTGGAGTAAACACCTTAAAAACAAGGAAGTCACTCAGGCTCCCCCTGCTACCTCTTCTGCTGCTGCCGCCTCGGCCTCTTCTGCTGCTGCTGCCGCCGCCTCGGCCTCTTCCTCTGCCTCTGGAGGAACGTTGGCACCTGCCACCCAGCAAACATGGGATGTACCACCAACACCACCACCTGCGTCACCAAGCATCTCAACCATGTCACACGGCAGCGTTCAGCTCTCCATCTCACAAACATTTGAGAGAAAGCGTAAATTCCCACCTAGCCACCCTCGATCCCTGGCCCTGAATGCCAGCATTTCTAAACTACTGGCCTATGAAATGCTGTCATTTAGGCTGGTGGACACACACAGCTTCAAACAGCTCATGTCACTTGCTGTCCCACAGTATGTTGTTCCCAGCCGCCACTACTTCTCCAAGAGAGCCGTGCCTTCCCTGCACAAACAAGTGTCCGATAAAATCAAGTGTGCACTGCGCAACGCCATCTGGGGCAAGGTCCACCTAACCACAGATACGTGGACCAGTAAGCACGGCCAGGGACGCTATATCTCCCTAACTGCACACTGGGTAAATGTAGTGGCGGCTGGGCCCCAGGCGGAGAGCTGTTTGGCGCACGTCCTTCCGCCGCCAAGGATCGCAGGGCAACATTCTTTGCCTCCTGTCTCCTCCTCCTCCTACTCAGCTTCCTCCTCCTCTTCTTCCACCTGCTCATCCAGTGAGCCACACACCTTCACCACCAACTTCAGCACAGCCCGGGGTAAACGTCAGCAGGCCATTCTGAAACTCATATGTTTGGGGGACAGGCCCCACACCGCACAGGAGTTGTGGCGGGGTATAGAACAACAGACCGACGAGTGGTTGCTGCCGGTGAGCCTCAAGCCCGGCCTGGTGGTGTGCGATAATGGGCGAAATCTCGTTGCAGCTCTGGGACTAGCCGGTTTGACGCACATCCCTTGCCTGGCGCATGTGCTGAATTTGGTGGTGCAGAAGTTCATTCGCAACTACCCCGACATGTCAGAGCTGCTGCATAAAGTGCGGGCCGTCTGTTCGCGCTTCCGGCGTTCACACCCTGCCGCTGCTAGCCTGTCTGCGCTACAGCGTAACTTCGGCCTTCCCGCTCACCGCCTCATATGCGACGTGCCCACCAGGTGGAACTCCACCTTGCATATGCTGGACAGACTGTGCGAGCAGCAGCAGGCCATAGTGGAGTTTCAGCTGCAGCACGCACGGGTCAGTCGCACTGCGGATCAGACACACTTCACCACCAATGACTGGGCCTCCATGCGAGACCTGTGTGCCCTGTTGCGCTGTTTCGAGTACTCCACCAACATGGCCAGTGGCGATGACGCCGTTATCAGCGTTACAATACCACTTCTATGTCTCCTTGAGAAAACACTTAGGGCGATGATGGAAGAGGAGGTGGCCCAGGAGGAAGAGGAGGAAGAGGGGTCATTTTTAGCACTTTCAGGCCAGTCTCTTCAAAGTGACTCAGAGGGAGGTTTTTGCAACAGCAGAGGCCAGGTACAAATGTGGCCAGACAGGGCCCACTACTGGAGGACGAGGAGGACGAGGATGAGGAGGAGGTGGAGGAGGATGAGGATGAAGCATGTTCACAGCGGGGTGGCACCCAAAGCAGCTCGGGCCCATCACTGGTGCATGGCTGGGGGGAAACACAGGACGATGACGATACGCCTCCCACAGAGGACAGCTTGTCCTTACCTCTGGGCAGCCTGGCACACATGAGCGACTACATGCTGCAGTGCCTGCGCAACGACAGCAGAGTTGCCCACATTTTAACGTGTGCGGAATACTGCTGGATCCCCGGTACAAAGACAATGTGCCCACCTTACTTCCTACACTGGAGCGTGATAGGAAGATGCGCGAGTACAAGCGCACGTTGGTAGACGCGCTACTGAGAGCATTCCCAAATGTCACAGGGGAACCAGTGGAAGCCCAAGGCGAAGGCAGAGGAGGAGCAAGAGGTCGCCAACGCAGCTGTGTCACGGCCAGCTCCTCTGAGGGCAGGGTTAGCATGGCAGAGATGTGGAAAAGTTTTGTCACCACGCCACAGCTAAGTGCACCACCACCTGATACGGAACGTGTTAGCAGGAGGCAACATTTCACTAACATGGTGGAACAGTACCTGTGCACACCCCTCCAAGTACTGACTGATGGTTCGGCCCCATTCAACTTCTGGGTCTCCAAATTGTCCACGTGGCCAGAGCTAGCCTTTTATGCCTTGGAGGTGCTGGCCTGCCCGGCGGCCAGCGTTTTGTCTGAACGTGTATTCAGCACGGCAGGGGGCGTCATTACAGACAAACGCAGCCGCCTGTCTACAGCCAATGTGGACAAGCTGACGTTCATAAAAATGAACCAGGCATGGATCCCACAGGACCTGTCCATCCCTTGTGCAGATTAGATATTAACTACCTCCCCTTAACAATATATTATTCTACTCCAGGGCACTTCCTCATTCAATACTATTTTTAATTTCATTTTACCATTATATTGCGGGGCAACCCAAAGTTGAATGAACCTCTCCTCTGTCTGGGTGCCGGGGCCTAAATGTGTGACAGTGGCCTGTTCCAGTGGTGGGTGACGTGAAGCCTGATTCTCTGCTATGACATGAATACAGATTCTGCGCTGACATAAGGCCAGATTCTCTGTTATGGGACCTCTCTCCTCTGCCTGGGTGCCTGGGCCTAAATGTGTGACAGTGGCCTGTTCCAGTGGTGGGTGACGTGAAGCCTGATTCTCTGCTATGACATGAATACAGATTCTGCGCTGACATAAGGCCAGATTCTCTGTTACGGGACCTCTCTCCTCTGCCTGGGTGCCTGGGCCTAAATGTGTGACAGTGGCCTGTTCCAGTGGTGGGTGACGTGAAGCCTGATTCTCTGATATGACATGAAGACAGATTCTGCGCTGACACAAGGCCAGATTCTCTGTTACGGGACCTCTCTCCTCTGCCTGGGTCTAAATGTGTGACAGTGGCCTGTTCCAGTGGTGGGTGACGTGATGCCTGATTCTCTGCTATGACATGAAGACAGATTCTGCGCTGACATAAGGCCAGATTCTCTGTTACGGGACCGCTCTCCTCTGTCTGGGTGCCGGGGCCTAAATGTGTGACAGTGGCCTGTTCCAGTGGTGGGTGACGTGAAGCCTGATTCTCTGCTATGACATGAATACAGATTCTGCGCTGACATAAGGCCAGATTCTCTGTTACGGGACCGCTCTCCTCTGTCTGGGTGCCGGGGCCTAAATGTGTGACAGTGGCCTGTTCCAGTGGTGGGTGACGTGAAGCCTGATTCTCTGCTATGACATGAAGACTGATTCTGCGCTGACATGAAGCCAGATTCTCTGCTATGGCATGAAGAGACTGATTCTCTGCTGACATGAAGCCAGATTCTTTGCTATGGCATGAAGAGACTGATTCTCTGCCGACGTGAAGCCAGATTCTCTGCTATGGGACCTCTGTCCAATTGATATTGGTTCATTTTTATTTTTTTTATTTTTATTTTAATTCATTTCCCTATCCACATTTGTTTGCAGGGGATTTACCTACATGTTGCTGCCTTTTGCAGCCCTCTAGCTCTTTCCTGGGCTGTTTTACAGCCTTTTTAGTGCCCAAAAGTTCGGGTCCCCATTGACTTCAATGGGGTTCGGGTTCGGGACGAAGTTCGGATTGGGTTCGGATCCCGAACCCGAACATTTCCGGGAAGTTCGGCCGAACTTCTCGAACCCGAACATCCAGGTGTTCGCTCAACTCTACCACAGTCTAGCTCCTTGGTGGCCACAGGGCTAGTGACCAATGGTCTGCAGCTCAGCATCCCCATCTCAGCGTCTTCTTATGGTCACTCATATAGTTTGGCATGAGTTTCTTCTAAGCACTGATCTCTAACTGCAGAACACTAGCGGCTCTGACTGCTCTGCATATGTACAATTTCTAGATAAACTAGAACCTTCTAGTGTGAGTAGTGGAGAGGAGAAAATCAGCCCAAACAAATACAATGTTACAGTTATCGTCTCTTATAGACTTGCATTAGAGCTTCAATAATATTCAATAGCAATGACGCAGCAGTTTTTCCAGACAGAAACAAGTCTTCAGACATAATAACATAGCTGAACCAAACATCCAAAAGGTCAGTCTGTCTCATTTTGGTGGTAAATAGTGATGAGCGAGCATGCTCGGCCGAATACTTGTTGGGCTTGAGCATCGCAATGCTCGTCACATGGCGTGGCACATGTGCTCGATCGCCTTGCTCGAGTTTCCTCCCCGCACGTTTCGCGGCTGCTAAGCAGCCAATAAACGTGCAGGTAAGTACTGCCATCACTGTGATGCCAGTAGCCATGTTGGCTGCTGGCATTAAAGTCATTGGCTGGCTGGAACGCGTCATCGGGTGCTATATAGCACCCGATGACGTGGGTTTGGCACATTGCGAGTCAGGGAGAGCTGCGCTTAGGAAGGGACATATAGTGTATGGAGTTTGTGATTGCAATTTATTAAATTTTAAAACGTTTCAAAGACCCAAAAGTTGTACTAAAAAATTTATTTTTATACTTTTCTAAATAGCGATTATTTTGCTTTATAAAAGGTGTCTGCAGTGACTTGCGACATCTGTGCAGCAATACCTTCTGTGTGTCAGGGGCAGAGACAGGAAGAATATTAATTAAAATAATAAATTTTTCCCATAATTCACATTTTTGCTGTCAACGGTGAAATCCGTGAATTGTGTGATCTGAGCTTCAATAGATTGTGTGGTCGTCAGGCCCAGATATAGGGAAAAAATTATAATACTGAAAACACTATTTTTTCCCCCATAATCTATCCACATTTTTGCTGTCAACTGTGCAATCCGTGAATTGTGTGATCTGCGCTTTAATACATTGTGTGGTTGTCAGGCCTAGATATAGGGAAAAATAAATAAATACAGAAAACAATTTATCTCCTATAATCTATCCACATTTTTGCTGTCAATGGTGCAATCCGTGAATTGTGTGATCTGCGCTTCAATACATTGTGTGGTTGTCAGGCCCAGATATAGTGAAAAATATAAATATAAACTACATCAGAAAACAATGTCTGTACCACAGATTCCAATAATCTGGGCCTAATCTAGTGTCCATATTCTGTGTATTTGTGTGACATATACTGTCTTGCATCCGAAAACTGAGTTTATTTTGCAAATTCCAAAAATCTGGGCTTAATCTAGTGTCCATATTCTGTGTGTTTCTGTGACATATACTGTCCTGCATCAGAAAACTGTGTATTTAGCGGACTGTAAAACAATCTGCGCCACATCTAGTGACAAAACCATTAATATGAAGAAGGCAAGCACTAAGGGACAGGGAAGTGGGCGTGATGCTGATGTTGCACGCAGCGGCCATGGCCCTGGGCGCAATGAAACTGTGCTTGCTGCCAGTGCACCAGAAAAAAAAAACATCCACCGTACCCAGCTTCATGTCCAACTTAGCTGGGCGGCGCAGGACAACAGTGTCCAAGTCAGACCAGTACGAACAGTTGGTCAGTTGGATTGCTGAAGATAATGCTTCCAGTCGGTTAAGCACCACCCTCTCTTCCACCAAGTCCAGTTTCTGTAGCCAAGAGTCTGGTCAACTGAATCCTCTCTCTGATCATCCTTCCTCACACCATGGAGAGGCTTGCCAAACGAGTAATACCACACTCGGATATTCCAAGGAGCTCTATCCAGCGCCACTATTACATTTGGCCCTCGTGCCCAGCACGCTTGAAGAGCGACCTGAGATATCGTGCCCTGATTCCCAACCTCTTGAGCCTTCACAGTCTCAAGAAGATGACGGTGGTGAATGCCAATCATTCGTCCACGAGGTGGATGATAATGAGACACAGTTACCAATCACTGAGGTTGTGGTTAGGTCAAGTCAGGAGGATGAGCAGAATGAGGAAGTGGAAGAGGAGGTGGTTGACAATGAGGTCACTGACCCAACATGGGAAGGTGAAAAGCCGAGCGAGGACAGCAGTACAGAGGGGCAGAGATACACAGCAACGCAACAGGCTGGAAGAGGAAGTGGGGTTGCAAAAGGGAGAAGTCGACCCACACCAAACAGGCCCGCAACCGTTACACCGAGCACCCCCATGAGTAAATCTACCTTGCCAAGGGGTAGGTGTTCCACAGTATGGCGCTTTTTTTAGGAAAATTCAGACGACAAAAGAGTGGTAGTTTGCACCCTGTGCCGAACCAAAATGAGCCGGGGTGTGAAAACACTAGCAACCTCACCACCACCAGCATGATCCATCACATGGAATCCAAGCACCCTAATAAGTGGGCCGAACGCCTGGGTCCACAATCTGGGTCTGCGGGTCACACCACTGCCTCCTCTTCCGCTGTGTTACGCACTGCTAGCCAATCCCCTGTCGAAGGCGCAGGCCCGGATGCCCCTCGCCCTGCACCTGGACCGTCGCATGAACCATCAGCAACAACATCCACTTCCCTGTCCCATCGCAGCGTACAAATATCCATAAAACAGTCATTTGAACGCAAGCGCAAATACCCACCCACAGGCCATAGCACTAAATGTGCAACTTTCGAAACAACTGGCCTCTGAAATGTTGCCATTTAGGCTTGTGGACACTGAGGCCATCCCCACCCTCCACTATTTTTCACGATGTGCCATGCCCGCCTTACACCAGCATGTGTCCCAGAACATCACCCGTGCCCTGACCAACGCAGTTACTGGGAAGGTCCACAACCACGGACACATGGACAAGTGCTGGTGGCCAGGGACGCTACATTTCCCTGACGGCACACTGGGTGAATGTTGTGGAGGCTGGGAGTTAGTCGTACTATGGGATGGCACAGGAGCTACCCACGCCCAGGATTGCGGGCCCTACGTCCATCAGGGTCTCCGCCAGCAGCTATATTACTGGCTCTAACCCCCACTTATCCTCCTCCACCTCCACCTCCAGCAGCAGTCAGCCATCAGTTGCTAGCTGGAAGCAGTGTAGCACTGCTATGGGTCTACAGGCCATGCTGAAGTTGATCTGTTTAGGAGACAAACAGCACACCACCGCAGAGCTGTGGCAGGGTATAAGGGACCAAACCGAGCTGTGGCTCTCGCCACTCAACCTACAACCAGGCATGGTTGTGTCTGACAAAGGCCGTAAGTTGGTGGCGGCTTTGGAGCTCGGCAACCTGACACAAATCCCATGCCTAGCCCATGCCTTAAACTTAGTGGTTCAGTGGTTTATCAAAACCTACTTCAATTTGCCAGAGCTACTAGTGAAGGCGCGCCGCGTGTGTGCCCATTTCCGCAAGTCGTCCACCGCTTCAGTCGGTCTGTCAACGCTGCAGCAGCGCTTGCGGCTTCCAGCTCACCGACTGTTGTGCGACGTGAGCACGAGCTGGAACTCTACGTTCCACATGTGTGCCAGGCTTTGTGAGCAGCAGAGGGCAGTTGTGGAATACCAGCTGCAACATGGTCGTCGTCTTTCGACTCAACTGCCTCTATTCACAAGCGAGGAATGGGCATTGATGTCAGACCTCTGTGAGGTTTTAAAAAACTTTGATGAATCCACACAGATGGTTAGTGGCAATAACGCTATTATCAGCGTAAACATCCCACTGTTGTGTCTCCTCAGACGATCGCTGCTCACAATTAAGGACGAAGCTCTGAATGTGGCAGACGAGGTAATAATGGAGGACATTACTCAGGGTGATAGCCAGCCCACCCTGAGTTCATCTTCTCAGCGCGAATTGGACCATAAAGAGGAGGAGGAGGAGCTGGAGACAGAGGGTAGTACCCATGGAACTTTAATTCCATCTGTTCAGCGTGGATGGGAAGAAAAGGAGGAGGATGAGGAATGGAGAGTCATCCTGATGTCGACATCGACGTCTTGCCTGTTGGTACTCTGGCACACATGGCAGACTTCATGTTAGGCTGCCTTTCCAGCAATCCTCACGTTATACGCATTTTAGATAACACGGATTGGTAGGAGGCTGCTGCGGTATGACGTAGCGGAGTAGCTGCGTGGGCGTACCGCACGTCCACATCGGTACCGCCCCCTTACCCACCTGCTTCGGCCCGGCGTCTCGGCCCTCTCACCTGCCTTGCCTTTTCCAGCACGGTCTATTGATACTGGACCGTAGCTGGGACCGAAGCTGGGAACTCTTGAAGTTGCGCATTACTGGCATCGCTGCGACATCAGCTGTGAACGGCGTGAGAGACCGAGACCGAGCGATCGAGTACCGAGTAAAGATTCAGGTGTGCACTTGCCAAGCTGCCGGGCGGCCGCCCTGCTATGCCCCTGAAAGATTCGCTATGGACTGAGGTGGCCTCTGGGAATAACGCCCGATACCTGTTTGATGCCTGCTTGTGACCGGGCGAACACATCTAAAAGACCGCCGAAAGTTGGTATCGTCGATGATAAGATGACCGGTGGCGGATAGTCATATACCGCAAATGTATACGGGCGTTGAGATACCTGGCCGGCTGGCTGAAAACTGGTGAGACTGTTCCTGTGTTAATCTACCCACCCCCACTCCTTGTTATTAATCAACGTCTCATATACTAACCCTGTGTGCGAGGAGGGTCGCCGCCCGCCTGATCCGGCTTTTGACCGCTGGTTGCTATATTTGTTGGGGGCGCGACTGCGGTGTACCCTGTTAAAATGGCAAGCTGGGACGGTACTGTAACAATCCCTTGTGAAGTGGATGGCCGGTGAACGAGGGTTGGAACCCCGACACATCTCTGACACAGGGGTGTGAGCCAGCTGGGTGATCGGCGTTCGGTCTCTATGTGACTCCACGTGATTCTCTTACCCTTTGATGATCTAATCTCTCAACGGTTGAAGTCTACACATATATCCCCCCACGGCGATGCACATTGACTATGTGGCTATAGGAGAGTGGCGTTACAGGGGGTTACAGGGGACCACTGCTGATTACCTCCCCCTATAACAAGCTAACACGGGGCTTCTTTTAAGCAGTAGCGCCGAGATTGACTGGATTGGCTGGACTGCCCCCGCAACAATTCACACTGGGGACTATATTCCATTACTTTGGAATCTTAGGGAAGGACATCAGCCATTGACTCCAATCCGGGGTTTAAATTGTTAACTGGTCAAACCGGGGACGTAAATTGCTATAAACAGTGGTACACGTGGAGAGCGGTGAAGGGGTCTGTGACCCATTCTCATTACCGACTCCTCCTGTACCATTGATGTGAACAAGTGCTTAGTTTCTGCTGACATTCCCTTCCGCATGCTGCTCTTGGGCAGAACTCTGACACCTATTAACTTTATGCTATATGCATAACTGTTTTTGCTTTTGTATATGTATGTGTCCTAAATAGGTTGATATATCGCTATACCCCTCCTAGTAGGGTTTGGAAAAACCAATGCTGGGTATGCATATAATCCCATTCTGTTACTGAGTATATACAGCAGAAAATCAGTTGTTGACCCGGTGTTAGGATATTTGTGATAGGGGGCGACACCGTGAGAGCGTTCGCCTCTGTGATATCCTACCCCTCTTATTTCTTCCCCACTTGCTCTATACGGCGTACCCCCGTTGGATAGGCTTGATATATGCCTCCTAAATATAACAGGAGATCTGGGGGTATGGGATCCCCTAGGGCGGGTGATGGTAACAGTCCACAGGCGAGAATGGATAAATATTTGAAATCGCCTCCACCCAAACAGAGGGGGGGAAAAAAAATACCCGAGCCTGTGGAAGCACAGGCAGACCCACCGGTACAGACAGAACAGTGTATGAGATTTGATATGATTGAGAATAAGTTGGCGGACATATTGTCGGTTGTGCAGATCACCAACCAATCAGTTTTAGATATTTCTACCACCGTACAGACACTGCAGACTGAGCTTACTCTCATTAGAGATGACATGAATAAAGTTAGGGCCGGCATCTCATTTGTAGAAACCGGGTTATCAAAGGTCCAAACAGAACAGCGACAGATGACTACAAAAATAAATGAATTGGACAAAGAAAATAAACGGATTAACGCGAGATTAACAGATATGGAGGATAGAGCACGCCGTAACAACCTCAGAATAGTGGGTTTTCCAGAGGGGGTAGAGGGGGGAACCCCGTGGCGTTTATGCAAAAATGGCTGATTGATGTGTTGGGATCCTGTGGGGATACTCCTGCACTGTGTGTGGAGAGAGCGCATAGAATGCCTGTTAAAAAACCTCCGCCGGGTGGCCCCCCTCGACCCCTCTTAATTAGGATAGTATCCTCTAGTGATAGAGATTGGGTGCTTCGACGTAAGAGGGAATTAGCAGAGATTGCCTTTAATGGTCATTCGATACAGATATACCCCGACTTTTCCAAGGATACCCAAAACAAGCGTAGGGAGTATTTCGATATTAAGAAAAGATTACGGGATGGAAACATCAAATACTCTATGTTATACCCCGCAAAGCTAAGAGTGGTTTATAGGGACATTGTAATGTTTTTCCATTCACCTAGAGAAACCTTGGAATGGTTAGATACTGTCAGGGATTAGATATTGGATTTTGGCTGATGCGGTAGGAGACTGACCCAATGTAGGGGGTGGGGGAATAGTGGGGGCGGCCCATGGACGGATGGGCGAAATGTGAGAGGTTGACAACGATGCTTCGCATCAGTGAACCAGTAAGGGGGATACGATGGGGTGGGGGAAAAGGGGGGGGTGGGGATGGATCCTGGCCTGGTTGCGGTTGCCTTTGGGGGGCGACGGACGTCTCCTCTATAGTGCATAGCATGACTAATAACAGAGTGATGATATGGAATGTGCGTGGACTGGCTGATAGAACGAAACGGCTAGTGGTTTTTGATCTGATTATTCGACACCTCCCTGCAATAGTGGCCCTACTGGAAACGCACGCTACACCTGACATCCCAGAATATCTAACAAAGAGATGGGCGGGGCATCAGTTCCACTCCGGCTTCTCGTCATATTCCCGAGGGATAAGTGTGTATGTACACCAAAGCATTGACTTTATCCTATTAGACCAGTCGATTGATAGAGATGGGAGATTCATCTTCCTCTATGCCCAATGGAACGGCAGAAAGTGCGTCCTTGCTTTCTTGTACATCCCGCCACCATTTGCAATGACAGTCCTAAATCAGCTGACGGTTTTCATGCATAATAGAGAGCGGTCTCCGGTATTAATATGCGGCGACTTTAACTGCGTGCTGGACCCGGCGCTGGATAGAATCTCAGTTGCGGGGAAAAGTGCGCAGGGAAAGCACGCCTTACTTCGAGGGTTTTGTGAGGAGATAGGACTAATAGATGTCTGGCGATGGCTTTATGGTAACAAACAGGTGTTCTCTTGCTTTAGTAAAGCATATAGTGCTATGTCCAGGATTGATATTGCCTTGGCCAATGGTGAGATGCTCGATTCTATTTTAAAAATGACATATGAGATCCATGGCATCTCCGATCATTCACCGATTCTACTGGTGATGAAGACCGGGCAACAAGCTGGTATTAGTAGATCGTTCAGACTGAACGAGCACTGGCTAACCATATTAAATGACTCTGTAGGGATTGATAAAGAACTCATACAGTTTTGGCAAGAGAACATTGGTACAACACACGTTCACTATGTCTGGGATGCCATGAAGGCGTTTATTCGCGGGCTATATTTTTCAAGAATAAAAAAGAAAAAAAAAGAATTCTTTGAGGAGCAAAAAAAGTTGGAAGTAAACATTGCATATCTGGAGGGTTGTATTCGAATACAGAATGACCCGAGCACATGCACTAAGTTAAAATCCGCTAAAGACCACTATATAACTTTTATGAGGAAAAAAGCTCTGAATCAACTATTCTTTATGGGCTATAAAGATTTCTGTGAGGGTGGCATCCCGGGTAAGCTATTGGTTTCTATCATGGCGAATCAAAAGCCCCCCCAAAAAATTAGACAAATACTGACGGGTGACGGGCGCAGGTTGGAAAGAGGAGTGGAGATGGAGGGAGAGTTTTTAAAATATTTTGGCAATTTATATTGCTCCGGTGTGGATGATACAGGGACCGAGACAGACGACTTCCTAGAACAGGTTGAGATCCCGGTGCTGTCGGACTCGGTCTCGGCCCCCTTGAGTGCCCCCATTTCTTTGGATGAGCTACAGGCGGCTCTACATGAGACCCGGGGCTCCTCGGCGCCTGGATCGGATGGACTCCCGTTTGGCATATATAAGAGCCATGCGGGGGTGCTCCTGCCCGGGTTGCTGCAGGTTCTGAATGAAACTAGCAAATGTGGAAAGCTGCCCCCGTCTTTGACAGAGGCAACGGTTACGCTGATCCTTAAGAAAGGGAAAAATGGCAACAAAGTTGAGGATTATCGCCCTATATCGCTGCTTAATGCAGACTACAAAGTAATTGCTAAAGTCCTTTCTAACAGGTTAAAAAAAGTAATAACTGGCCTAGTCCACACAGACCAGACAGGGTTTATCCCCGGGCGACAGATCCAGACCAATATACGCCGGACCATCCTTAACATTCAGATTGGAGGGGGGGAGGACCGCTCCATCCTGTCTTTGGACGCCGCTAAGGCGTTTGATCGGGTGGAGTGGTCCTTCCTCTGGCGTGTTATGCATAGGATGAATCTGGGCAAGGAATTTATTGGATGGGTCAAATTGCTATATAGTGAAGCAACGGCCAGAATTAAGGTAAATGGGGTGCTTACCCCTGCCGTTTCCCTAATGCGGGGGACACGACAGGGATGCCCCCTCTCTCCACTCCTCTTTTCAATCTTTATGGAACCTTTCGCCTGTAGGATACGGGCTGATCCTTGCATAGCGGGTTTTGGGGGGAGAGGGACGGACGATAAGATCTGTCTATATGCAGACGATGTATTGCTTTATTTGAATGATGGATGGAGAAGCGTCCCAGATGTTATGCGGATAACAGAGGAATTTGGTAGAATTGCCGGATACGAGATAAACTGGGTAAAGTCTGTACTCTTCCCCCTGAATCGGATGCCTCCCCCGAATGATCTTAGGGTCAGAATCATTGCTCCAACAGATCATTTAGACTACTTAGGGATAAAAATTAGCAATACCGTCAGGGACTATAATATACTAAATATCACCCCTCTAGTTGGGAAAATACGGGAAAAAATAAGGGTTTGGCAGAAACTTCCGCTTTCGCAGATTAATAGGATTGCGCTGATTAAAATGGTTCTGTTGCCTTGGATATTGTACACGGTTAGTTCCTGCCCTGCCTGGATTGAGGATAGTGTTTTCAATCTGATTGATCGATTGATAAATGACCTGATATGGGGCAGAAAAAGGGTCCGTATTAAGTTACAATATTTGCGAATGGCGACAGGTAATGGCGGCCTAGGCCTGCCCCACTTTCAAATTTACTACTTGTGTTCACAATTACAGTGGTGCGTTAATATTGGGGATGGAGTATTATTATCCCATATTTTAGGGCAACGTCAACAGCATACATATAATGTATTCAGTATACTGGAATCCGGGCTTCTCGAGCGTGCAGATTTTTCCTGCCCCATCGGGGCTGCGCTACAGAAGACCTGGAATAAAATCAAGGTGCTTATCCAGGCCCCTCAAGTTCTGGACTTTTCCCCGTTTAGGGATAACCCTGCGTTAACCGAATTCTCGACACTTAACGAAAATGATTATTGGACTCGAAGAGGTATCACGCTAGTCTCACATATATGCACGAAAGGGAAAATTAAATTAATAGGGCAACTGTTTCAACAGACACCAATAACGGCACTAGAACACTATAGATATTATCAATTACAACACGCATTAGCATGTACGCTTAAAAAAATACCTTTGATAATAGTCACTCAGAGGTTTTTATTATTTTGCTATAATATAGTCGGGAATAAAGTTAAGATCTCACTAATATATAGGAGATTTATTGAGGAACTAAGCACTGTCACTAAATTTAAAAGTGTAGATAAATGGAAGGCGGATATAGGGGAATGTAATCCTTCACAATGGCGGGAAATATATCAAAACATCAAGAAGGCTTCCCTCTCACGACAACACCGGTTGACACAATTTAAAATAATACACCGTTTATACGTTACCCCGAGTCTTTTATCTAAAATGTATAGTAACAAGGGTCAAGAATTTAGCTGCTTGAAATGCTCTCTTGTAGCCGCAGGGTTTGTGCATATGCTGTGGGATTGCCCAGTTATTAAGAGCTTTTGGGGTAGCATATTTCAGGCGATGGCGGTACAAAGTGGGAATAGCCCCCCCTTAACTATCCAAGTAGTCGTGCTAGGACTTTTCCCCCCCGAGTATAAAAAAAGAACTACCAAAAATGAACAGATTTACTGGTTGAAGGGATTTCTGTTGGCCAAGGTAATAATCCTGCGACAATGGGTGAAAGATAGATCACCAACAATAAAGGAATGGCAAAGTTTAATGGCAAGAATAACAGACTTTGAGGACATGAAACGGCGCGGGGTGAGCTATGCCACAGAAATGGGCGCATAGAGAGGGGAAATGGCGAGAAGAAATATCCTGACCGGAACTGATGACCACCCACGTGCTGTGGCTATGTCCTAATATAAACAAATAAACTGTCAAGCATTCTTAAACAATAAATACCATTATAACAGTTCACACTAAACAGGATCTGATACGATGAAGGTTTGAGAAATACCCTAGAGAGGGACATGAGCGCCCTACCGCCCCTCGTGGCGGCCGCACCAGGCCAGGTATGCAGGGTGGGGGGATGGGGAGGGGGGGAGGGCTTTTGGAGCCTTGGGGGGGGGGATGGGTCTTTGGGTTTTGATATGTGTGACAGAGAATTGATGCTAATCGAGGGTAACCCTGGATATAGATGCCTTTGTATGTATGGGCGTTGTTTAGTACCGAAGTGATACACCGCTTAAATGTACCTGTCATACGTGCTTACTCTCTGTGATCAGATAACCGTTTTATATTGTTTTTATGTAAGAAAAGCAATAAAGATATTTAAAAAAAAGATAACACGGATTACTGGGTGTTCACCCTTCTTGACCCCCGCTACAAAGAGAACTTCTCATCTCTCATTCCTCTGGTGGAGAGGACGAGCAAAATGGTGCAATACCAGAAGGTCCTTGTTGGAAAATTGCTCCAAAATTTTCCATCTGACAACGCTGGCGGCAGAGTCCGTACTTCCTTAGGCAACCAAGGAAGGAAGACAAGGGGAACACACAGCAGTTCCAACAGAGGCAGGGCAACACTCTTCAAGGCATGGGACACTTTCATGACACCCCGCCAGCAACCTCACCCTGAAGCGCGACCTAGTGTCACAAGGAGGGAAAAGTTTTGGAAGATGGTGAAGGAATACATAGCAGACCGTGTCAGCATTCTAAATGATCCCTCAGTGGCTTACAACTACTGGGTGTCCAAGTGGCACGTGGACACGTGGCACGAACTTGCGCTCAACGCCTTGGAGGTCCTGGCCTGCCCTGCCGCCAGCGTTTTGTCTGAGCATGTATTTAGTGCTGCTGGTGGCATTATAACAGATAAGCGTATCCGCTTGTCCACTGACAATACTGACAGGCTGACTCAGATTGAAATGAACAAGGCCTAGATTGCCCCTGACTTCTTAACTCCACCAGAGGAGAGCTGAGCTGATGATGAACATAAAGGCAATTTCAATCTATCATTTATAATGTACTTAATCTACTGTAGTCTATTCCCATGCAACTTTTCCACCACTAAAAAGAGTATATGGTTGAATCTTGTTTTCTCCTCCTCATCCAGATTGTATATATTCCCTCCACTTTAATTTTTTTAATAGGGTCAGTTCAACTGCAGGCCCTTAACTCAAATTTTTGTTATAGGGTCAGATCAACAGCAGGCCCTCGCCCCTAATGTTTTAGAGGGTCAGCTTAGCAGCAGGCCCTCGTCCCTAATGTTTTAGAGGGTCAGCTCACCAGCAGGCCCTCGCACATAATGTTTTAGAGCGTCAGCTCACCAGCAGGCCCTCGCACATAATGTTTTAGAGCGTCAGCTCACCAGCAGGCCCTCGACCCTAATGTTTCAGAGGGTCAGCTTAGCAGCAGGCCCTTGTCCATAATGTTTTAGAGGGTCAGTTCAGCAGCAGGCCCTCGTCCCTAATGTTTTAGAGAGTCAGCTCAGCAGCAGGCCATCGCATATAATGTTTTAGAGCCTCAGTTCAGCAGCAGGCCCTCGCCCCTAATGTTTTAGAGGGTCAGTTCAGCAGCAGGCCCTCGCATATAATGTTTTAAAGGGTCAGCTCAGCAGCAGGCCATCGCATATAATGTTTTACAGGGTCAACTCACCAGCAGGCCCTCGCCCCTAATTTTTTTTAAATCAGTACACATGATACCTCCCTGCTTCTAGCTTGTGGGCCAATGAGAAGGCTGCAGTATCTTTGACTTTAGGAGTAATGTTGATTGTGAATTCTCGTAATGCAAATTTTTATCGCAAATTTTTAAATTACCGAGTAAAAACATGATTCCTCCCTGCTTCTTGCTTGTGGGCCAATGAGTCATTGGCCAACAAGCAACTTAAGCAGGGAGGAATCATGACTTTAAATGGGAAAAATGACGAATATTCTAAAAAACAAATATATAGCACTATATCGAATATATATGTTTTTTAATATTCGTAATATTCTAAAACAAGAATATATAGCAATATAGCGAATATCCCAAAAAAACGAATATAGAGCAATTTAGCTAATATAGCTAATATTTAACTGTTAACTCAAATTTCTTAACTCATCGTGTTTTCTTGAAACAAAAGCCATTGAAAAGCAATTGAAGGTGTTTGCTTAACGCATTTAGTTTAGATAACACATCTCATAAAACATGCGTGTTAACTCTACTACATATGTACATATGTAGTGTCCCACTAGGTAAAGGTGGGCACTACACAAAGGTGTTAATGTGTTTTTACATGTATGATTTCCCTGTGTTAACTGGGTGTCAGGCCTGTCAGGGTGCAGTTTTGCCTCCCAGGCGTTAGAGGGAGCTAGAGAGCCCTAGTTATATATAGGACGGCCCAGCCAGGGGAGAGTTAATGTATTCCAGGGGGCTAGAGGAGTCACTTAGTCAACCTGAAGCTCCTGAGGCTAAGATTAGCTCAGTTGAGATACCCCAGTAGTAGGACAGAACCTCCTGGGAGAAACCTGCAGCCACCTTTCAAATGCAGCAGTGAAGACAGCTAGGAAAAGAAGGTATTGTAACCTTAAGCAAGTGCCAATACTGGAGGAAGGATTTTATACCAAGGATTTAAGCCAGCAATTAGGCATCCGGGCCTTGGGATCCAGCCAGCTAGAATAGCTGTGGGGATAGAGCAGCATTGCACTGCAAAGCATTAACTGTTTGCCCTCCAAGTATCTTGCAAGATTGAAACCTGCTGTGAAGTAAACCTGCTGTGCATTTAGTATTGTAAAGGACTGCATTATCATCTACTGCAACTGTATGTATAAAGTTGGACTGTTTCCTGAAGTAAAGCAACGTTTAGTTTACCAACTGCATACTCTATTAATCCTCCTACAAATCGGTGTGCCACCGTTACAGGCACTGGCGTCACGAATCTTAAAGGGACCTTACCTAAGGCACTCAAAACACCTACAACATCTAGGGCACCTCACCCAACATCAGGCCTGGTCCCTAATTACAGAGTGTGCCCCAGAGGAACTAGTGTCTGCCTCTCCTTTCACTGTTGCATGCCTGCCCAGGGTTCTCCTCAGAAAAGTGAGTAACCCTCGATTGCCCATACCGTGACCTCACTGTCACTATACCCTGCAGGTCTGGCGTGCTGCACATATAAAAAAATATACAGTACAGACCAAAAGTTTGGACACACCTTCTCATTCAAAGAGTTTTCTTTATTTTCATGACTATGAAGGCAACAAAACTATGAATTAACACATGTGGAATTATATACATAACAAACAAGTGTGAAACAACTGAAAATATGTCATATTCTAGGTTCTTCAAAGTAGCCACCTTTTGCTTTGATTACTGCTTTGCACACTCTTGGCATTCTCTTGGTGAGCTTCAAGAGGTAGTCCCCTGAAATGGTCTTCCAACAGTCTTGAAGGAGTTCCCAGAGATGCTTAGCACTTGTTGGCCCTTTTGCCTTCACTCTTGTCACGGAACCATGAACCAGACGTACAACAAGAGATAAATGAAAATAAGAAGGCTTTATTGAAAATAAAGCTGTAAAGCAAAAGTCCAAACGGATGGTGAAACCGAGCAGAGTCTTTGCGAAGCCAGAGGTCAGGAACCAGAAGGGTAGTCAGACGAAGCCAGGATCAGGAACCAGCAGGGTAGTCAGACGAAGCCAGGATCAGGAACCAGCAGGGTAGTCAGACGAAGCCAGGATCAGGAACCAGCAGGGTAGTCAGACGAAGCCAGGATCAGGAACCAGAAGCAGCAGCAGTCTTAGAAGCATGTGAACACAAGAGGACCAAGCAAGGAACTGAAGCCACAGACCTCCTATATATATGAGCTAGGCATCCAGCTCCTCCCAGGGGAAGGAGGAGCCGCAGGGTGGAAGGCTACAAGAAACCCAGGACCCAAGATGGCCGCCAGCACATGTCAAACGAAGGAGAGCAGCAAGCAGGTAAGACCATGACAGTACCTCCCCCTCAAGGGCCCCTCCTCCGCGGAGCACAAAACGGTTTCTGAGGGAAGCGTGCGTGGAAGGCTCGGAGCAAGGCAGGAGCATGGACATCTGCGGAGGGAACCCAGGAACGCTCCTCTGGACCATAACCACGCCAATGGACCAAAAACTGCAACCGACCGCGGACCAGGCGTGAGTCCAGGATATTGCTCACCTCATATTCCTCACGATTGCCCACTTGGACCGGACGAGGCCGAGGAACCGAGGAAGTGAAACGATTACACACCAGTGGTTTCAACAGGGAGACATGAAACACGTTGGAGATCCGCATGCCAGGAGGAAGCGCAAGGGCATAGGCTACCGGGTTTACCCTGCGAAGCACTCGGAAGGGACCAACAAAGCGAGGCGCCAGCTTGGGAGTGGGCACTCGAAGGTTGAGGTTGCGGGTGGACAACCATACACGGTCTCCGACCTGGTAGGAAGGAGCAGGCGCTCGTCTGCGATCAGCCTGGAATCTCTGGCGCTGCGCAGAGACCTCAAGGGACTTCTGGATCTGTACCCAAGAAGCACGTAGGACGGAAAGGTGATCCTCCACAGCCGGAATATCCTGGGGAGAGAATACCTCCGGTAACACGGCAGGTTGGAACCCATAATTGGCCATGAAGGGAGACGTCCCAGAGGAAGAGTTCACCGCCGTGTTCCTGGCAAACTCAGCCCAAGGCAGGAGGTCAACCCAATTGTCTTGGTGATCGGAGACATAGCAACGAAGGAATTGCTCCAAGGCCTGATTGGATCGTTCTGCGGCCCCATTGGACTGAGGGTGGTAGGCCGAGGAGAAGGAGAGATGAATCCCCAACTGGGAGCAAAAGGCGCGCCAGAACCTGGACACAAACTGACTCCCCCGATCCGACACAATCTCCTTAGGCAAAACCGTGCAACCGGAAGACCTCCCTGGCAAAAATCGTGGCCAACTCTTGTGCAGAGGGTAACTTCTTGAGAGGAACACAGTGGCACATTTTGGAAAACCGATCCACAATCATGAGAATGACCGTATGGCCTCGGGATGCAGGGAGGTCCACAATGAAATCCATCCCCAGGTGTGACCATGGGCGCTCCCCGGTGGCTATGGGTTGCAGAAGGCCCAACGGAAGGTGCCGAGGGGACTTACTCTGGGCACAAACGGAGCATGCCGCTACATATGCGGCGATGTCGGAACGTAGGGAAGGCCACCAGAACAGACGTGAAACAGCCCAGGACAGCTGATTCTTTCCAGGATGCCCCGCGGTCTTGGAGTTATGGTAGGTTCGCAACAACCGAGTGCGCAACTCCTCAGGCACAAAACATCTGCCGTTGGGTCTCCCAGAGGGAGCACCAGATTGAGCCGCCAAAATCTGCTCACCCAGGGGAGAGGTCAGGCTGGTGCGAATGGCGGCCAGGATCTGATTCGGAGGTATGACCGAAGTCGGAATCGACTCCTCCCTGGACAGCTCGGAGTACTGCCGTGATAAGGCATCCGCCCTGATGTTCTTGGAACCGGGTAGGTAGGAGACCACGTAATTAAAACGTGACAAGAACAGAGCCCATCTGGCCTGACGTGGTGTCAATCTCTTGGCCTCAGAAAGGTAGGTCAGATTCTTGTGGTCCGTCAGGATGAGAACCGGAACCACCGAACCCTCGAGCAAGTGCCTCCATTCTTTAAGGGCCTGCACGATGGCCAATAACTCCCTGTCACCAATCTGATAGTTGCACTCCGCGGAAGACAGTTTCCGGGAGTAAAACCCACAAGGAAGCAGAGGACCCTCTGGTGTTCTACGCTGAGACAGAAGGGCGCCTACTCCCGTCTCAGACGCGTCCACCTCGAGGACAAAGGGCAACCCAGGGTTGGGATGCGACAGAATCGGAGCCGACACAAAGGCGGACTTTAGGGCCTCAAAAGCTCGGATGGCCTCGAGCGGCCAGACCTGGGAATTACTGCCCTTCCTGGTCAGATCCGTGAGAGGCTTGGCCAGCATGGAAAAGTCCCTGATGAACTTCCGATAATAATTGGCGAAGCCCAAAAAGCGCTGCAGGGAACGAAGACCACTGGGCTGGGGCCACTGTAAGACAGCCGAAACCTTCTCAGGATCCATGGAGAACCCCTCAGCGGAAATGATGTAACCTAAGAAGGTTACCTGGGATCGGTGAAATTCGCATTTCTCAAGCTTACCGAACAGCTTGTTCTCTCGTAACCGTTGCAACACTCGTCTGACATCCAGAATGTGGGCCTCCATGGATTCAGAATATACCAAGATGTCATCCAAATAGACTACCACACACTGCTGCAACAGGTCACGGAAAACATCGTTGATGAATTCCTGAAAGACTGCGGGCGCATTGCACAACCCAAAGGGCATAACCAAGGATTCGTAATGACCGGTCCTGGTGTTAAACGCGGTCTTCCACTCATCGCCCGCCTTGATCCTTACCAGGTTATATGCCGCCCTCAGGTCGAGTTTGGTAAAGACCGTGGCCCCTTTAAGGCGATCGAACAGCTCGGAAATCAAGGGTATCGGGTAAGCGTTCTTGATCGTGATGCGATTGAGACCCCTGTAATCGATGCAAGGCCTCAACTCACCGCCCTTCTTTTTCACAAAGAAAAATCCAGCCCCTGCCGGGGACGAAGATTTGCGAATGTGTCCGCGTGAAAGCGCCTCCCTCACGTACTCCTCCATGGCCTCATTCTCCGCTACCGACAGTGGATAGACTTTGCCACGAGGAGGAACGGCACCAGATTGTAACTCTATGGCACAATCGTATGGGCGGTGCGGAGGTAGGGCAACCGCGCGCACCTTATCGAATACATCCCGGTACTCCTCGTATTCAGGAGGCAACAGAGAGTCCGAGGAAGTACACAGCAACTTGACAGACCCATGGATGCAACTAGCCCCACACTGCGGTGACCACGAGAGGATCTCGACCGATCTCCAATCGAAAGTCGGATTATGCTTCTGGAGCCAGGGGTACCCCAAGACCACCGAGTAGTGTGGAGACGAAATAACCTGGAGGCAGACCGACTCTCTGTGAACGGCACCAATGGCTATCCCCACTGGAAGGGTCTCATGAGTCACGTGTGGCGGCAGAAGGGGTCTGCCGTCTATCGCCTCAAGAGCCAGTGGGGAACCTCGAGCCTGCAGAGGAATGGAATTGGCGGCAGCGAACACACTATCAATGAACAAACCACCAGCACCAGAGTCCACCAACGCCTGGGTCGTCACCGAGCCCCCGACCCAGGAGAGGACAACAGTGATCAGTGGTTTGTCAACACGGGAAACCGGGGACGAGGAGACTCCACCCAAGATCTGCCCCCGACAGGATCTCAGGGTACGAGCGTTTCCCGGACGGTTCGGACATGCCAACCGAAAATGCCCACCGAGACCACAGTACATGCATCGGCCCTCGCGTCTCCGGAGTGCCCTCTCCCCCTCGGACAGGCGAGCAAACCCCAGCTGCATGGGTTCACCCCCAGACAAGTCATCCCCAGGAGGCGTGGGAGGAGAGGGAGGCACGGGTGGGACAGCAAACGTAGGCACCAATCTGTTAGAAGACCTCCGCAGGTTCTCCTTAAAGGAAGGTCTCTCCCTGAGTCTGGTGTCAATCAAAATCAGGAAAGAAATAAGAGACTCGAGCTCAACTGGTAGGTCCTTAGCTGCAACCTCATCCTTCAAGGCATCCGAGAGACCATGAGAGAAAGCAGCGACCAGAGCCTCATTATTCCAGCCCACCTCTGCTGCCAGGGTACGAAACTCAATGGCGTATTCAGCTACGGATCGTGAACCCTGTCTGATGGACATAAGGAGCTTCGCAGCAGAGGCAGCACGAGCCGGCACATCGAATACCTTCCGAAGAGAAGCAACAAAACCGGAAAACTCGGCAACCACCGGATTGTTGTTCTCCCATAAAGGGCTGGCCCAGGCCAAGGCCTTGTCCGAGAGCAGCGAGATCAAGAAGCCCACCTTTGATCTCTCAGTAGGAAAGGCATGTGGCAGCAACTCGAAATAAATGCCCACCTGGTTAAGGAAACCTCGGCACTGAGTTGGCTCTCCCCCAAAGCGCTGTGGAAGAGGGGCAGAACCGGTCATACCCCGAAACACCGCAGGCGCAACAACAGGTGTCGGGGTAGACTCTGGCGCAACAACCGGAGCGGCAGTAGGAGCGAGCCCAGGAGCGACAACCGACCCATCGGCAACGGGAGCGAAATGAGCCGTGCGTTCAAGCAGGGTTTGCAACGCCACAGCGAACCGACCCAACAGGTGATCCTGCTGATCAAGTCTGGCAACCAGCGTGGGTAGCGAGGATGGCCCTGTACCGTCAGAATTCATGGCTTGGTCCTAATGTCACGGAACCATGAACCAGACGTACAACAAGAGATAAATGAAAATAAGAAGGCTTTATTGAAAATAAAGCTGTAAAGCAAAAGTCCAAACGGATGGTGAAACCGAGCAGAGTCTTTGCGAAGCCAGAGGTCAGGAACCAGAAGGGTAGTCAGACGAAGCCAGGATCAGGAACCAGCAGGGTAGTCAGACGAAGCCAGGATCAGGAACCAGCAGGGTAGTCAGACGAAGCCAGGATCAGGAACCAGCAGGGTAGTCAGACGAAGCCAGGATCAGGAACCAGAAGCAGCAGCAGTCTTAGAAGCATGTGAACACAAGAGGACCAAGCAAGGAACTGAAGCCACAGACCTCCTATATATATGAGCTAGGCATCCAGCTCCTCCCAGGGGAAGGAGGAGCCGCAGGGTGGAAGGCTACAAGAAACCCAGGACCCAAGATGGCCGCCAGCACATGTCAAACGAAGGAGAGCAGCAAGCAGGTAAGACCATGACAACTCTGCGGTCCAGCTCACCCCAAACCATCTCGATTGGGTTCAGGTCCAGTGACTGTGGAGGCCAGGTCATCTGGCGCAGCACCCCATCACTCTCCTTCATGGTCAAATAGCCCTTACTTTCAAAGTTTTCCCAATTGTTCGGCTGACTGACCTTCATTTCTTAAAGTAATGATGGCCTCTCGTTTTTCTTACCACTGCTTTTTTCTTGCCATAATACAAAATCTAACAGTCTATTCAGTAGGACTATCAGCTGTGTATCCACCTGACTTCTCCTCAACGCAACTGATGGTCCCAACCCCATTTATAAGGCAAGAAATCCCACTTATTAAACCTGATAGGGCACACCTGTAAAGTGAAAACCATTTCAGGGGACTACCTCTTGAAGCTCATCAAGAGAATGCCAAGAGTGTGCAAAGCAGTAATCAAAGCAAAAGGTGGCTACTTTGAAGAACCTAGAATATGACATATTTTCAGTTGTTTCACACTTGTTTGTTATATATTTCCACATGTGTTAATTCATAGTTTTGATGCCATCAGTGTGAATCTACAATTTTCATAGTCATGAAAATAAAGAAAACTCTTTGAATGAGAAGGTGTGTTCAAACTTTTGGTCTGTACTGTATACTCACCTCACTAGAGGCACGAGAGGGAACACTTGCTCAACACTAGAAGCAGAAGGACCTGATGCTCCCAGCATGATTATATGACAGTGCAATTCTGGGAGCGTTAGGTCCTGCTGCCTCTACTGCGTAGCAAATGTTCTGCACATGCCTGTGGCAAAGTAATTTTTTTATTCTTCAGCTATATATATATATATATATATATATATATAAAAAAGGACGTATGTGTGTATGTATGTTTCACGAAAACTCAAAAACGCAACCATCTATTTCAACAAAACTTGGTATACACTTCCCTGCTACGTGGAAAGAAATCTTAAGGGGGTCTCAGCTCTCTAGGACGCACCGTTCACGAGATATTACCAAAAAATAACCTGCATTAGCCAATACAAGCCTGCCAGTGTTTCACTTAAAGGAATTGTCAGAGTTATGAAAAAAAAATAATATAGCACTGAAAATCTGATATATAACCGAGCTAAGCAAGTTTTATACAAAAAAAATATATCTATTTCCTCATTTCCCTGGTTCTTTTCTGGCCCTTTGTTTACATGCAATAAAAACAATCTCTGCCCCTCCCCCTGCTCTGCTAAGGGAGTGAATACAAGTGCTGCCCTGAGTGACATGTCTGCCTGCTGGGAGACTCTGCAGCATGTTGTATGTGTAGAACTACATGTCCAAGCTGTATAATGACACTGCTAAGGGAGTAAATACAAGAGCTGCCCTGAGTGCTGGGAGAATCAACAGCAACTTGTAAGTGTAGAACTACAAGTCCCAGCTGTATAATGACACTGCTAATACACACAGGATCTTCCCCCTACCTTCTTTTGCAATGCTCTCTCTAGTATGTCAGCTCCAGTGCCCAGCATTGTCTCCTCACTGCCTGCAGAGCTGTGCAGCTGAAGGGGTTAAGAATGCTAGCAGAGAGTAGACGGCAGTGAAGGGGGCGTGGCCAGCACAGTGACGTCTCGTTTACAGACTTGTAAACGACCTTTATCAGAGCAGGGAGAGAAGCTGACATCACAGGTCATGTGACCTTCAGTGAAATCTGAGAAACCAGCCACTGGAGATAAAGTGAGTTAATTAGAAAGCTGTTACATTTGCTTAGTTAGGAACATAGAAAGAACAAAAAAATAACTCGGATAACCCCTTTAAATCCTAACTGCCATGCACACGGTCACATGTCCCTTATCAACCAATAGAAGCTCACAGGTCCTGCTTCAGGTTGCCATAACAACTGATCACAGGTTTTAGCAGTTCGCAGGTGCTGAAATATTGAGCTATGAGTATGACAGCACAACTACACTGCTACATGCATGGGGGAGGAAGTGGCCACTATTAAACAGACAGGCGCTGTGGAGTTCACTGTTAAAGGGGCGGACGTTGTAGAGTTCACTGTTAAAAGGGCGGGAAACCGTGGAGGTCCCTGGTAAAGGAGAAGTCAATGTTAAAGGGACGGCCACTGTGAAAGTCACTGTTAAAGAGGCGGTCATAGTTAAAGGGGCGGCCATTGTGAAAGTCACTGTTAAAGGGGAGGTCACCCTTTAAGGGGTGGCCATTGTGAAAGTCACTGTTAAAGGGGCGGTCACTGAAGTCACTGTTAAAGGGGCAGTCACCGTTAAAGGGGCAGCCACTGTGAAAGTCACTGTTAAAGGGGCAATCACCGTTAAAGAGGCAGCCACCATGAAAGACACTGTTAAAGGGGCGGTCACCATTAAAGGGGCGGCCATTGTGAAAGTCACTGTTATTTAATATGAAATTGTAATAAGTAAATACCCTAAGTCACTATTAAAGGGGCGGTCACCATTAAAGGGGCGGGCACTGTAAAAGTCACTGTTAAAGGGGCAGTCACCGTTAAAGAGGCGGCCACTGTGAAAGTGACTGTTAAAGGGGCGGTCACCATTAAAGGGACGGCCACTGTGAAAGTCACTGTTAAAGGGCGGTCACCGTTAAAGGGGCGCCATTGTGAAAGTCACTGTTAAAGGGGCGGTCACCGTTAAAAGGGCGGCCACTGTGAAACTCACTGTTAAAAGGGCGGTCACCGTTAAAAAGGCGGCCACTGTGAAAGTGACTGTTAAAAGGGCAGTCACCGTTAAAGGGACGGCCATTGTGAAAGTCACTGTTATTAAATATAAAATTGCAATAAATAAATACCCGAGCAACACTGGGTCATAAGCTAGTATATATATATATATCTCTTATATATATAAAAATTAGTTTCTGTCTGTCTGTCTGTCTAGACGTTCTTTATGCGCGACCAAACGACTGGACCGATCTTCACCAAATTTGGCACACCGGTACATCAGGTGTCCGGGAAGGTTTTAGTCTCAGCTCTCTAGGACGTACCGTTACTAAGATATTCCCAAAAAATTAACCCCCCCGAAATACAAGCTTGCAATTCTTTCTCTTCAAAGCCCAACTGCCATAAACACAGTTTTACTACAGGTTTCCATAACAACCCAGCCATATTTCTTTACTACTTAAAGGGGCGGTCACTTTGAAAGTCACAGTTAAAGGGGCGGTCACAGTGAAAGTCACAGTTAAAGGGGCGGTCACAGTGAAAGTCACAGTTAAAGGGGCGGTCACAGTGAAAATCACAGTTAAAGGGGCGGTCAGTGTGAAAGTCACAGTTAAAGGGGCGGTTACAGGGAAAGTCACAGTTAAAGGGACGGTCACAGTTAAAGGGGCGGTCACAGTAAAAGTCACAGTTAAAGGGGCGGTCACAGTGAAAGTCACAGTTAAAGGGGCGGTCACAGTGAAAGTCACAGTTAAAGGGGCGTTCACAGTGAAAGTCACAGTTAAAGGGGCGGTCACAGTGAAAGTCACAGTTAAAGGGGCGGTCACAGTGAAAGTCACAGTTAAAGGGGTGGTCACAGTGAAAGTCACAGTTAAAGGGGCGGTCAGTGTGAAAGTCACAGTTAAAGGGGCGGTCACTGTGAAAGTCACAGTTAAAGGGGCGGTCACAGTGAAAGTCCCAGTTAAAGGGGCGGTCACAGTGAAAGTCACAGTTAAAGGGGCGGTCACTGTGAAAGTCACAGTTAAAAGGGCGGTCACTGTGAAAGTCACAGTTAAAGGGGCGGTCACAGTGAAAGTCACAGTTAAAGGGGCGGTCACAGTGAAAGTCACAGTTAAAAGGGCAGTCACAGTGAAAGTCACAGTTAAAGGGGCGGTCACTGTAAAAGTCACAGTTAAAGGGGCGGTCACTGTGAAAGTCACAGTTAAAGGGGCGGTCGCAGTGAAAGCCACAGTTAAATGGACGGTCACAGTGAAAGTCACAGTTAAAGGGGCGGTCACAGTGAAATTCACAGGTAAAGGGGCGGTCACTGTGAAAGTCACATTTAAAGGGGCGGTCACTGTGTAAGTCACAGTTAAAGGGGCGGTCACAGTGAAAGTCACAGTTAAAGGGGCGGTGAAAGTGAAAGTGACAGTTAAAGGGGCGGTCACAGTGAAAGTCACAGTTAAAGGGGCAGTCACAGTTAAAGGGGCGGTCACAGTGAAAGTCACAGTTAAAGGGGCGGTCACTGTGAAAGTCACAGTTAAAGGGGCGGTCACTTTGAAAGTCACAGTTAAAGGGGCGGTCACTGTGAAAGTCACAGTTAAAGGGGGCGGCCACTGTGAAAGTCACTGTTAAGGGGGCGGTCACTGTTAAAGGGGCGGTCACTGTGAAAGTCACTGTTAAAGGGGCGGTCACTGTGACAGTCACTGTTAAACGGGCGGTCACAGTGAAAGTCACAGTTAAAGGGGCGGTCACAATGAAAGTCACAGTTAAAGTGGTGGTCACAGTGAAAGTCACAGTTAAAGGGGCGGTCACAGTGAAAGTCACAGTTAAAGGGGCAGTCACAGTGAAAGTCCCATTTAAAGGGGCAGGCACTGTAGACGTCACTGTTATGGGGGAAACTGTTGATATTTTTTTACGACACATGGAAACATAAAATGAAATAGGTGAAATATACCGGTGACGGGTCCTTCTGCTAGTCTCTTATATACAGTGGGATGCGAAAGTTTGGGCAACCTTGTTAATCGTCATGATTTTCCTGTATAAATCGTTGGTTTTTACGATAAAAAATGTCAGTTAAATATATCATATAGGAGACACACACAGGGATATTTGAGAAGTGAAATGAAGTTTATTGGATTTACAGAACGTGTGCTATAATTGTTTAAACAAAATTAGGCAGGTGCATAAATTTGGGCACCGTTGTCATTTTATTGATTCCAAAAACTTTAGAACTAATTATTGGAACTCAAATTGGCTTGGTAAGCTCAGTGACCCTTGACCTACATACACAGGTGAATCCAATTATGAGAAAGAGTATTTAAGGGGGTCAATTGTAAGTTTCCCTCCTCTTTTAATTTTCTCGGAAGAGTAGCAACATGGGGGTCTCAAAAACACTCTCAAATGACCTGCAGACAAAGATTGTTCACCATCATGGTTTAGTGGAAGGATACAGAAAGCTGTCTCAGAGATTTCAGCTGTCTGTTTCCACAGTTAGGAACATATTGAGGAAATGGAAGACCACAGGCTCAGTTTAAGTTAAGGCTCGAAGTGGCAGACCAAGAAAAATCTCGGATAGACAGAAGCGACGAATGGTGAGAACCGTCAGAGTCAACCCACAGACCAGCACCAAAGACCTACAACATCATCTTGCTGCAGATGGAGTCACTGTGCATCGTTCAACTATTCAGCGCACTTTACACAAGGAGATGCTGTATGCGAGAGTGATGCAGAGGAAGCCTTTTCTCCGCCCACAGCACAAAAAGTGCCGCTTGAGGTGGGCTAAAGCACATTTGGACAAGCCAGCTTCATTTTGGAATAAGGTGCTGTGGACTGATGAAACTAAAATTGAGTTATTTGGCCATAACAAGGGGCGTTATGCATGGAGGAAAAAGAACACAGCATTCCAAGAAAAACACCTGCTACCTACAGTAAAATATGGTGGTGGTTCCATCATGCTGTGGGGCTGTGTGGCCAGTGCAGGGACTGGGAATCTTGTCAAAGTTGAGGGACGAATGGATTACACTCAGTATCAGCAGATTCTGGAGACCAATGTCCAGGAATCAGTGACAAAGCTGAAGCTGCTCCGGGGCTGGATCTTTCAACAAGACAACGACCCTAAACACTGCTCAAAATCCACTAAGGCATTTATGCAGAGGAACAAGTACAACGTTCTGGAATGGCCATTTCAGTCCCCAGACCTGAATATAATAGAAAATCTGTGGTGTGACTTAAAGAGAGCTGTCCATGCTCGGAAGCCATCAAACCTGAATGAACTAAAGATGTTTTGTATAGAGGAAAGGTCTAAAATACCTTCAACCAGAATCCAGACTCTCATTGGAACCTACAGGAAGCGTTTAGAGGCTGTAATTTCTGCAAAAGAAGGATCTACTAAATATTGATTTAATTTCTTTTTTGTGGTGCCCAAATTTATGCACCTGCCTAATTTTGTTTAAACAATTATAGCACACTTTCTGTAAATCCAATAAACTTCATTTCACTTCTCAAATATCACTGTGTGTGTCTCCTATATGATATATTTAACTGACATTTTTTTATCGTAACAACCAACGATTTATACAGGAAAATCATGACGATTAACAAGGTTGCCCAAACTTTCGCATCCCACTGTATATAAAAATGAATTTCTGTCTGTCTGTCTAGATGTCTGTCTGTCTGTCTGGACGTTCTTTATGCGCGACCAAACGACTGGACCGATCTTCACCAAATTTGGCACACAGGTACATTAGGTGTCCAGGAAGGTTCTCAGCTCTCTAGGACGTTCCTGAGATAAAAAATAACCCACATAAGCCAATACAAGCCTGCATGTCTTTCTCTTCAAATCCCAACTGCCATAAACTCAGTTTTACTCCAGGTTTACATAACAACCGATGCATTTTTTTTTACTTTTATGCTTAAAGGTGCGGGCACTGTGGAGGTCACTGTTTTTAAAGGGGCCGACACAGTGGAAGTCACTGTTATTAAAGGGGTGGGCACTGTAGAGGTCACTGTTATTAAATGGGCGGGCACTGTGGAGGTCACTGTTATTAAGGGGGCGGTCACTGTGAAAGTCACTGTTAAAGGGGTGGTCACTGTGAAAGTCACTGTTAAAGGGGTGGTCACTGTGAAAGTCACTGTTAAAGGGGCGGTCACTGTGAAAGTCACTGTTAAAGGGGCGGTCACTGTGAAAGTCAATGTTAAAGGGGCGGTTACTGTGAAAGTCACTATTAAAGGGGCGGCCAATGTGAAAGTCAATGTTAAAAGGGCGGCCACTGTGAAAATTACTGTTAAAGGGGCGGTTGCTGTGAAAGTCACTGTTTAAGGGGCGGTCACTGTGAAAGTCACTGTTAAAGGGGCTGTCACTGTGAAAGTCACTGTTAAAGGGGCGGTCACTGTGAAAGTCACTGTTAAAGGGGCAGACACTGTTAAAGGGGCGTTCACTGTGAAAGTCACTGTTAAAGGGGCAATCACTATAAAAGTCACTGTTAAAGGACTGGCCACTGTTAAAGGGGCGGTCACTGTGAAAGTCATTATTAAAGGAGTGGTCCTTGTCAAAGTCACTGTTAAAGGGGCGGTCACTGTGAAAGTCACTGTTAAAGGGGCGGACACTGTGAAAGTCACTGTTAAAGGGCGGTCACTGTGAAAGTCACTGTTAAAGGGGCTGTCACTGTGAAAGTCACTGTTAAAGAGGCGGTCACTGTGAAAGTCACTGTTAAAGGGGCAGCCTCTGTTAAAGGGGCTGTCACTGTTAAACGGGCAGTCACTGTTAAAGGGGCGGTCACTGTAAAAGTCACTATTAAAGGGGTGGTCACTGTGAAAGTCACTGTTAAAGGGGCGGTCACTGTGAAATTTACTTTTAAAGGGGCAGGCACTTTGGCGGTCTCTCTTAAAGGGGCGGGCACTGTGGAAGTCACTGTTAAAAGGGCGGGCACTGTGAAGGTCACTGTTAAAGGGGCGGCCACTATGAAGGTCACTGTTAAAGTGGTGGGCTAAAGGGACGGTCACTGTTAAAGGGTCGGGCACTGTGGAGGTCACTGTTAAATGGGCAGGCACTGTTAAAGGGGCGGGCACTGTGAAGGTCATTGTTAAAGTGGCGGGCACTGTGTAGGTCAATGTTAAAGGGGTGGGTACTGTAGAGGTCACTGTTATGGAGGAACTGTCGAAATCTTTTTACGACACACGGAAACATAAAATGAAATAGATTAAATATACCCGTGCGAAGCCGGGTCCTTCTGCTAGTATATATATATATATAT
This sequence comes from Bufo bufo, assembly GCF_905171765.1. Lineage (NCBI taxonomy): Eukaryota > Metazoa > Chordata > Amphibia > Anura > Bufonidae > Bufo > Bufo bufo. The sequence goes on along the minus strand of NC_053393.1, from coordinate 457,457,332 downwards.
ATATATATATATATATACATACACTGCGTGCAGAATTATTAGGCAAATGAGTATTTTGACCACATCATCCTCTTTATGCATGTTGTCTTACTCCAAGCTGTATAGGCTCGAAAGCCTACTACCAATTAAGCATATTAGGTGATGTGCATCTCTGTAATGAGAAGGGGTGTGGTCTAATGACATCAACACCCTATATTAGGTGTGCATAATTATTAGGCAACTTCCTTTCCTTTGGCAAAATGGGTCAAAAGAAGGACTTGACAGGCTCAGAAAAGTCAAAAATAGTGAGATATCTTGCAGAGGGATGCAGCACTCTTAAAATTGCAAAGCTTCTGAAGCGTGATCATCGAACAATCAAGCGTTTCATTCAAAATAGTCAACAGGGTCGCAAGAAGCGTGTGGAAAAACCAAGGCGCAAAATAACTGCCCATGAACTGAGAAAAGTCAAGCGTGCAGCTGCCAAGATGCCACTTGCCACCAGTTTGGCCATATTTTAGAGCTGCAACATCACTGGAGTGCCCAAAAGCACAAGGTGTGCAATACTCAGAGACATGGCCAAGGTAAGAAAGGCTGAAAGACGACCACCACTGAACAAGACACACAAGCTGAAACGTCAAGGCTGGGCCAAGAAATATCTCAAGACTGATTTTTCTAAGGTTTTATGGACTGATGAAATGAGAGTGAGTCTTGATGGGCCAGATGGATGGGCCCGTGGCTGGATTGGTAAAGGGCAGAGAGCTCCAGTCCGACTCAGACGCCAGCAAGGTGGAGGTGGAGTACTGGTTTGGGCTGGTATCATCAAAGATGAGCTTGTGGGGCCTTTTCGGGTTGAGGATGGATTCAAGCTCAACTCCCAGTCCTACTGCCAGTTTCTGGAAGACACCTTCTTCAAGCAGTGGTACAGGAAGAAGTCTGCATCCTTCAAGAAAAACATGATTTTCATGCAGGACAATGCTCCATCACACGCGTCCAAGTACTCCACAGCGTGGCTGGCAAGAAAGGGTATAAAAGAAGAAAATCTAATGACATGGCCTCCTTGTTCACCTGATCTGAACCCCATTGAGAACCTGTGGTCCATCATCAAATGTGAGATTTACAAGGAGGGAAAACAGTACACCTCTCTGAACAGTGTCTGGGAGGCTGTGGTTGCTGCTGCACGCAATGTTGATGGTGAACAGATCAAAACACTGACAGAATCCATGGATGGCAGGCTTTTGAGTGTCCTTGCAAAGAAAGGTGGCTATATTGGTCACTGATTTGTTTTTGTTTTGTTTTTGAATGTCAGAAATGTATGTTTGTGAATGTTGAGATGTTATATTGGTTTCACTGGTAAAAATAAATAATTGAAATGGGTATATATTTGTTTTTTGTTAAGTTGCCTAATAATTATGCACAGTAATAGTCACCTGCACACACAGATATCCCCCTAAAATAGCTAAAACTAAAAACAAACTAAAAACTACTTCCAAAAATATTCAGCTTTGATTTTAATGAGTTTTTTGGGTTCATTGAGAACATGGTTGTTGTTCAATAATAAAATTAATACTCAAAAATACAACTTGCCTAATAATTCTGCACCCCCTGTATATGCTACAAGAAAATTTAGACTAGCACATTCATAATCATAATCACAGGTGCATATCCATCAAGCAAATATGGTTGATAAAAAAATGGCTGCACAACATTTCACATGCAAACAATAGAACTGAGAAATGGGGATCATTCTTGATTAAAGTGGTATTTACCTACTATAAATGGAAAAATAGAAGCTCTTTGCGCACATTTTTGATCAAATGTGTGTTGGGCCCATCTACCAGGCGTCAAGGTGGCTTCCGCAGATGGGTACCTAACACTAATATACCGCCTCTCTTGGACTTACCTAAGCCTACAAATTTCAGGGCAGTGCAGGAACCAGCTACATGCGTATTCTGCTCAGAAGCCCCAGGCAGATGGACGTTGCTCAGTCTAAATCGAGGCGCAACCCTCAATATATACTACAAGAAAATTTAGACTAGCACATTCATAATCATAATCACAGGTGCATACCCTTTAAAGGCACACTCCATAGGCAGAGGGAGGAAGTGCCGTCAAGGAGCAGGCTGAAGCCTGTGAAGGAGGTGAGCAGTGCTGCTCTGGCTACTGGACCTGCCAGGCAGCAGAAGAAGAGGAGCGCTGGGACCAGACTGCTGGGGAAGCAGGAAACAGGTTCGCAGAGCGACAGCTGTGTCTGGGAGCAAAAATGGCTGTAGGCAAGGGCCACTGCTAAAACACAACCATACAGAAGTTGATACATTGTAGCAAATAAAGTATTATCTTCACAGACCGTGTGGGTATTTAGCTACCAGTTAGAGGTTGTTCCCACATGGTATAAATGCTGCGGACTTGTTGCAGTTGATTTACATGTGGCAAATCTGCAGCATTGCATAGTAGTAGTGATGTGGAAGATATTTGAAAAAAATCTTGTCCACCTTCTGCGGTGAGTATCTGCTATTAATTTGACACACAGTTATTATTTTTATTTTATTTATGTTAAATCCCTGAACAACCCCTTTAAAAACAACAAGAAGTTTGCTTATGCTTTAGGTATATCCATTTCTCCACACTGGAGATATTGATTGGATATTTATCTGTACAGTCCATTATTACTATTGTAAGAAAAATGTTCTCAAGCTGCATTATAAAAAAAATTCCCCTTAGTTGTCATCTTATGCATTTGCATAATACATGACATCACATAAAGCTGTAGTCTAGAGTTCATTCTACTGTGGAATGGGAAAGGTACTGGTGGTGGTATGAGAGGACCTTATAAACATTTGTACGCATTGTGAAACTATTCTGGTGCATCATCTGTTATCATTTCATATTGTGCTGTTCATCTGTTATGTCTACTAAGAGTTTATTAATAAATTGACATTTGGGGGCGTGCCCCTGAACGTCTGCCATGGTCCAATCAGTGCTGGTAATGCTTTGTAGGGACATATCCCTTTGACAAGAAGAATGTTAAGTCAATTTATTTCCTACGACAGACATGTCAGGAAAGGGGACAGGTCCTCTTTAGAATACAACGTATCTCACTCTATTGCTCTTTCAGCCAACATGAATTATTGGAAATATTAGGGAGTTATGTGTGCGATTCCCTATTCCATTCTCTGAAATATTTCTTACGACACTCCAAGCATGCAGCGTCACTTTAATGCTGTTTGGTAATGGCAGGGAATCCTGCTCTGTGCACTATCATGCGGTAAGCCTTTACTGTAGGTCTGTGCAGTGTCATCAGCTGCCGTCCATGTGCTCTTGTGATCAATACTCAGGAAGCATTCATCATGGATCTGCCTTGTCCCATAAGCATACATCATATCAGATCTGCTCTATTCACCTAACACTTCTACAGCTGCTCAGAAACTGCAGTTTCTCCATCCAGAGCTAATGTCTGGGATGAAGGAAGAGGTGATAAATCCCCTGCCCCCTCCCTGCTGCTGCTAACACAGAGGTTCAGCAATTCCAAGAGGAATAGCTCTTTAAATTGCCTGTGTCTCCCTAGACTGCTGGAGACACCCACCTCTTCAAGCTGCCTTAGGCAGTGCCTAATCTTACCTAATGGAATAGCCCTCCCTGCCTGGTACATAAAACCTCAGTCTGCCACGAGAGACAAACTAGGAAAGACTCCAGTGTAAGTTCCTCTTGATAGATGAAGTCGACAAGAAATCGAATGAAGGCTACTGAGCTGGAGCTTCATTTGTGAAGGACAAGCCTCTTCGGAGAAGTGGATGGTTCAGCACCCTGGACAGCAGCTCAATGGGAAAAGAAAGTTAATTAAAAGGTTCAGCACTCTGGACAGCAACTCTATCTGATGGGAAAGCTAGATGGTGAATTGGAAGCTTCAGCACCCTGGTCAGTGACTACTCATGCAATGATGACCCTATGGTTTCTGGGATGTTCTCCTGATCACTTGGAATATCAAAAGGAAGTTTAAAATTTTCACAAGGAGTTTTCTTTCTTTTTTTTTTCCAATAACACGTGATTTATCCTCTAATGACATGCCTTGTAGGAAAAGTTTGGATAAGAACAGAGCAAAAAGGAGCTCCTCTGAAGGTTGATACTTGGCTTCCTTGCTTGATCTGAAAGGAATGATGACTGGAGAAGCATGTGCACCAGTAGTCAAATCATTGGAAGCCTCCTGGTGCTCTCTGTGTTGGAGACAGGACTGGGCTTATCCAGTGTAGTTGTGGGAGCTGTCACTTTTGCCAGGGTCAGGACTAGGACGGATCCACCACCACAGCTGGGAGACTTTTCTCCGGTATGGAGCGGGGCGTGTGTACGTTAGTCATTTCACTATCTTTTCAGTATTATTAATCACAGTTTTGCTTCGGATAGTTATGCTTCATCTTTGTAATTAACTCCACAATAGTGAAATCTATCATTGCCAAAGAGTACATTTGCAAGTAATATTTGGGCCAACATTGTGTATTTTATTACTATTATTAATAACTAGTGACATAATTGATACCTTTTGAATGTGACCTTTGCATTTTGGATGGTAACTGAGCTGCTGCTTTTTATGACTGTGTGCAGACTATGATGTAGTGTGCACGATGTCTGATCGTAGAAGGCTTGCTCAATAGATGTATTAAATAAATTATTATTCTTTCATATTTAGCCGCAGCTTATAAAATGGGGTTACATTAATCACATGCATCATTGCCAACTATATCTAGATAATCTAATGCATCCATAGATATTTTTAGTTCACCCATTTTCCATCTATATACTGGTATTCTGAGAGTACAGTGTGTCATGACTGGTTTGCTGGGTAAGAGAATCAATGGTAATGCAATATGTTAGAGTTTATATGCAGCCAGCAATCTGTTTATTAGTCTGGTTACATATGTCATGCAATATGTTGTCACTGTTACATATTATACAGTAGAGGCATACAGCAGAACCCAGCAGACATAGCTAAGGAGTCTTCTAATAGCATTTCTTGATTAGATGAGAGGTTCCATACTGAGCCACATGGATATGAACGGCATAGTTATCAGAAGGAAGACCCAAGGAAAGTGATGCCACCTGCCATGAGTACATCACTTTAAAATCCAGTGAGATACTTTATTTTATAATGTTGGCCAATGGTATATGGATAAAAAGGGTGAAGTACTTGTTGGGTTTGAGTGTAAACCATGAGTTCCTTACTCTTTATGCAAGAAATTGCAAAGCGAAGGAGTCCATTTTGAATTTATGTGGATAAATCATCTAAAGAAGTAGTCATTTTATACTGAATTGAGCAATGTTTAATCTACTTATCTGGACTAAAGTTGACATGGGAATGTTATAAGCGTCTATTGTATTGTAGCAAATACTTACACAAAGCGCGTGACTATTCTTTGAAGTCCCATAAAAATGAAAGGAGATCAGACCATGCAAGTGTGCCCACTGCCCAATTCACTTCTTTAGGACTGCTGGAAAAAGCCAAGCCAGTTATACTGCCTGACCTATCTGACACCTGTCTGGCATTGGTGGCATATCCTAGTGATGAGATGAGAAAACCCCTTTAATGTAAGATCCATAAATAGATAGATAACATTGTCCTACAGACAAAAGTTTGCCTCTTTCTTAGCGATTGTAATGTGCGTTTGAGTCGGCTCCGTGTACTGCTCATTTAGGGGACGTTCACATGATGCAAGTTTATTGTGGATGAAATCTACAAGTAAATCTGCAACACACTTGTGAGTTTATTTGCAGATTTAATAAAGTTACTGGAAGAAATCTGCAAGTAATCCATAAGATAATGGGCATGCTGTGGGTCCTTCATGAGCAAATCCACATCTAAAAACTTGCAACATGCGGTGGCAGATTGGAAAATCCCATAGACTTGTATAGGGATGTACTTTGCTGTGATTTCAGTGCGCAATCTGTGCCACAAATCTGCAAGAAATTTGCTACATGTGAACTTAGCCTTAAAGTTCAGAAATGAGCAAATTTCCCAAAATTTCTTGTGGGTCCAATTGGATTGAATCAGCTGTTTGATTCATTCAATCCAAATTACGTCAACCTGGATCAAAATCGCCCGATTGCCCTGAAAATTCATGTATGACACTCTGAGGTCTCTGTATCCAACGCCTTTCAAGCTGTTTAACCCCTCCTACCCCAGAGTTTTTTTTCGTTGTTTTTTTGCGCTCCCTGCCTTCCCAGAGCCATAACTTTTTTATTTTTCCATTCACAATGCTGTATGAGGGCTATGAGGGCAAAAAGACGCAATTTCAACAAAGTTTTACAATTTTTTTTATTTTCGAAGTTCGATCTGCGATAAAACTGACCAGTTACAGATGCAGCAGGGGTAACACACAAACTTAACTCAAATTTCTTAACTCATCGCGTTATCTTGAAACAAAAGCCATTGAAAAGCAATTGAAGGTGTTTGCTTAACGCATTTAGTTTAGATAACACGTCTCATAAAGCATGTGTGTTAACTCTACTACATCCGTACTTTCATTCTACAGGTCAGTACGAATCTGGCAATACCTTATATGTATAGTTTTTCTTGCATTTTGAAACTGATAAAAAAAATAAAAAAACAGCAGGCACTCCACGGCTATGGCGCCTGCTCCGCTCAGTAGTGGACGCCATCTTTAAGGACCTGGCTGCTGGTCGGGAAAGGGTTAATGCCAAGACAGCATTAGTAATGTCAACGTGACAGTGACATATATGGCTATGGGTAAACGCATTGTAGCTCGTGGTAACAAACACTCTATTTAAAAATGCACTGCACGGTCATATTTTTTTGTAGTTAAAAAATATCGCTTTTGGGGTCAGATGCCTACTTCTCCATCTCTAATTATGCAGCTACAGCACTGAAGAAGGAAAGCAGAATCAAGTTTTGCCAAGGTCAAAAGCAAAATGCGCTGTGGTAGACAAACCTAGAGGGACAGAGGTACCGTGGCATAGTCAGGCCATATCTGGTGACGGTAGGCACAGGCATAAGGATATACTCTACTAGTTAAAAGAATTTAGTCTAGTTTCACATCTGAGGCACAGATCTCCGGCACGCTGTTGTGCCTGCTAAAGTTCTCCGGATCTGGCATTGCCAGATAGTGCCATCTGCCCGCTGGACCCTATTGACTATAATGAGTTCCAACAGAGATCCGGCCAGAAAACGTTTTTTGGCCAGACAACATCTGGCCAATTCTGGGCGATCTCTGCCGGAAAGCTGTGCCGCAGATGTGAAACTGTATCACTCTGGAAACTGTAACTAAACTACACTAATAGTTTAAAACATGCTGATCTCCGAATAGAGATGAGTGAATTAATTAAAAATTTGATTCGCCGGTTAGCGAAAATTTGGTTTGATCCGAATAAATTTGCGGCGAATTACGTTAAAAAACGGCTATTTCCTGGCTGCTAAGAGCCTTTATAGTGGTGTAGAACACTGTGCCTTGCAGTAACACACATAGGGAGTCTGCTGTGGTACTGAAATAATACTGTGAGTCCGTATGACTTGCAGATGACAAATGTCGCTCTTAGAATCACTGCACACTTCACTTATTAGGGCAGTCAAGGGGCCAAAACTGAGCAAATAACTTGTGGGAACTCAGCCTTACAGGTCGATGTTAGCACCAAGAAGCGCGCTCCTTTTACACCGTCATCAGCTGATTCCACATAGATGTTTACAGAACCTGTTCTATTAAACGATTATACAAGTAGAGCCCCCCGACAGAGTGGAGAGGGCGTCAGCAGTAAGTTTGTGTTGACGTCACTGATTCATTTTCCCCATTCTATGATCCGTCAGAACAATAACCCACAAAAAACGGATCCTGTCTGTGGAGCATACGCCTTTACTCGGTCAGCATTTGTTCAGTAATCCATGAGTATTGCTAATGCCCAAAAAAAACGGAGTGGATCTAAAACAGATCTGCTACACAGATAGAATCCATTGTGCGTCTAGTTTTTCATTATTTCTGACAGATCAAAAGAAGTGTCAAATAAATGATGATGTCAGCCAGGCCGAAAGCCAGAATAGTGGACCAGTCATGAAGTGGGGAGGGTGGGAACAGCATGAGAAGTCCACAGAGTGGACCTATGACTTGGTGGTGAGGTGAAAGCAGCATGAGGAGACCACAGAGCGGCACAATGACAGAGTCTGGAGGTGGCGGCAGCAGCAAGGTGACATACTGTGGAGGTGGGTGGCAATACCAGTACTTGCTGAACATGGTGGGTGAAAGAAGGAGCACTTGGCATCAGATGTGTGGCATCAGGCGGGTAACAGCATCAGATTAGTAGCTGAGGCAGGTAGCCAGAAGAAACCGGTCTCTTTTGTAAAATTTTTGGTGTGGCACCATGGATGATCTAGTCTGATGCATCAGGCATTGGTGTGTGGAAATCCTGGCTAATCCATTCCTGATTCATCTTGATGCAGTGTCCCAATATGTGCTATATGTGGGCACTTTAAACTCTTGCTAAATGTCATATCAAATGTATTGTGGTATCATGCTGTAATTCCCTTTAACAGGCTGGCAGTGTCATTTACCTTTATTCGCCCCTAGGTGGTGCCCCTATATATATAGCTGGGGGGTGTAAAGTTTGTCTGATGCTAATGAAGAGATGAGGAAGTTAATGGAGGAGGTGGAAATTTGTATTTCCACCAAAATAATAAAAACAAAGATTTTAACACACATAAGTGCAGCGCTTAATGCAGAATACAGGATTTTTTGTCCACCAAAATAATTCAAAAAAGATTTTAAGTGCAGCGCTTAAAGGGAATCTGTCATCAACTTTGTGCTGCCCATACTAACAGCAGCATAAAGTAGAGACAGGGGAGTTGATTTCAGCGGTCTGTCATTTATAAGTTAAAAGTAAGTGGTTGCCGAGAACCAACATCACAATCATTGCAGACTGGGCCTGGAAAAGAGTCCCGGCCTCCTGAGAAGAGTCATGGTTATTCATAAATTCCTGCTCTCCCTGCCAACCTGCTGATGATTAGAAGTCTTCTACCTAGTTTTCTCCGTTTCTCTCTAAGAGAGAACTGCCAACCATAAGCAGATGAGAGAGCAGGAGATTATGGATAACCATGACTCTTCTCAGAAAGATTTGAGTCTTTTCAATGCCTGGGCTGCAATGATTAAGATGCTGGTTCTCAGCAACCACTTACTTTTAGCTCATGAGTGAAACAAGGCTGAAATCAGCATTTGGCCTCATGCACACGACCGTTGTGTGCATCCGTGGCCGTTGTGCCGTTTTCCGTTTTTTTTCGCGGACCCATTGACTTTCAATGGGTCCGTGGAAAAATCGTAAAAAAATGCACCGTTTTGCAGCCGCATTCATGATCCGTGTTTCCTGTCCGTCAAAAAAATATGTCCTGTCCTATTTTTTTGATGGACAACGGTTCACGGACCCATTCAAGTCAATGGGTCCGTGAAAGAACACGGATGCACACAAGATTGGCATCCGCGTCCGTGATCCGTGGCCGTAGGTTACTTTCATACAGACGGATCCGAAGATCCGTCTGCATAAAAGCTTTTTTAGAGATGAGTTTTCACTTCGTGAAAACTCATATCCGACAGTATATTCTAACACAGAGGCGTTCCCATAGTGACGGGGACGCTTCTAGTTGGAATATACTATAAACTGTGTACATGACTGCCCCCTGCTGCCTGGCAGCACCCGATCTCTTACAGGGGGCTGTAATCCGCACAATTAAGCCCTCAGGTGCTGCACCTGAGGGGTTAATTGTGCATATCATAGCCCCCTATAAGAGATCAGGGGCTGCCAGGCAGCAGGGGGCAGACCCCCCTCCCTCCCCTCTTGTAATATCATTAGTGGCCAGTGTGCGGCCTCCCCCGGCTCCCCCCCTCCCTCTATTGTAATATCATTGGTGGCCAGTGTGCGCCCCCCGCCCCCCCTATTGTAATATCATTGGTGGCCAGTGTGCGGCCCCCCCGCCCCCCCTATTGTAATATCATTGGTGGCCAGTGTGCGGCCTCCCCCGGCCACCCCCCCTCCCTCTATTGTAATATCATTGGTGGCCAGTGTGCGGCCCCCCCCGGCCCCCCCCTCTATTGTATTAATATCATTGGTGGCCAGTGTGCAGCCTCCCCTTCCCCCCCCCGATCATTGGTGGCAGCGGAGAGTTCCGATCGGAGTCCCAGTTTAATTGCTCTGGGGCTCCTATCGGTAACCATGGCAACCAGGACGCTACTGCAGGCCTGGTTGCCATGGTTACTTAGCAATATTACAATATTAGAAGCATCATACTTACCTGCTGCGCTGTCTGTGACCGGCCGGGAGCTCCTCCTATTGGTAAGTGACAGATCACTTACCAGTAGGAGGAGCTCCCGGCCGGACACAGACAGCGCAGCAGGTAAGTATGATGCTTCTAATATTGTAATATTGCTAAGTAACCATGGCAACCAGGCCTGCAGTAGCATCCTGGTTGCCATGGTTACCGATCGGAGCCCCAGAGCAATTAAACTGGGACTCCGATCGGAACTCTCCGCTGCCACCAATGATCGGGGGGGGGGAGAGGGGAGGCCGCACACTGGCCACCAATGAAATTACAATAGAGGGGGGGAGGGGGTCCGATGGAGGCCGCACACTGGCCACCAATGATATTACAATAGAGGGGGGGGCGGGGGGGGCGCACACTGGCCACCAATGATATTACAATAGAGGGGGGAGGGGGGCCGACGGAGGCCGCACACTGGCCACCAATGATATCACAATAGAGGGGGGGCTGGGGGGGGCCACACACTGGCCACCAATGATATATTACAATAGAGGGGGGGCCGGGGGGGCCGCACACTGGCCACCAATGATATTCAAACTGGGGAGGGAGGGGGGTCTGCCCCCTGCTGCCTGGCAGCCCCTAATCTCTTCCAGGGGGCTATGATACGCACAATTAACCCCTTCAGGTGCGGCACCTGAAGGGTTAATTGTGCTAATTACAGCCCCCTGTAAAAGATCGGGTGCTGCCAGGCAGCAGGGGGCAGTCATGTACACAGTTCGTAGTATATTCTAACTAGAAGCGTCCCCATCACTATGGGAACGCCTCTCTGTTAGAATATACTGTCGGATCTGAGTTTCACGATGTAACTCAAATCCGATGGTATATTCTAACATAGAGGCGTTCCCATGGTGATGGGGACGCTTCAAGTTAAAATATACCATCGGATTGGAGAAAACTCAGATTCTATGGTATATTAACTCCTCACTTTACATTGAAAGTCAATGGGGGACGGATCCGTTTGAAATTGCACCATATTGTGTCAACGTCAAACGGATCCGTCCCCATTGACTTGCATTGTAATTCAGGACGGATCCGTTTGGCTCCGCATGGCCAGGCGGACACCAAAACGACATTTTTTTCATGTCCGTGGATCCTCCAAAAATCAAGGAAAGACCCACGGACGAAAAAACTGTCACGGATCACGGAAAAACTGAACCCGTTTTTGCGGACCGCAAAAAAAACTGGTCGTGTGCATGAGGCCTTTCTGTCACTAATTTATGCTGCCTTCAGTGAGGTTCACTTTAATGCTGAATACCTGATTTTTTGTCCACCAAAATAATTCAAAACAGATTTTTCCGCATATAAGTGCAGCGCTTAATGCTGAATACTATTTTTTCCCACCAAAATAAATCACACAAGATTTTACCACATATAACAGCATCGCTGAACACAAGCTCCTGGGAAGGTCATGGAGCATCCCTGTCATCTGGCATCTATTCGCTCCGCTGAAGGATTATTTTGAAAGTGTGTAGAAGCCATACGCGGCCCCCACGCTGCAGATTTATCATGGAGACATCATGGAGATTTAACCACATAAAACCGCAGCACTGACCAATGAATACATTTTGTTTTTCGACCAAAATACTTCAATAAAGATTTTACCACATACAGTCAGGTCCATAAATATTGGGACATCAACACAATTCTAACATTTTTGGCTCTATAAACCACCACAATGGATTTGAAATGAAACAAACAAGATGTGCTTTAACTGCAGACTGTCAGCTTTAATTTGAGGGTATTTACATCCAAATCCGGTGAACGGTGTAGGAATTACAACAGTTTGTATATGTGCCTCCCACTTGTTAAGGGACCAAAAGTAATGAGACAGAATAATAATCATAAATCAAACTTTCACTTTTTAATACTTGGTTGCAAATCCTTTGCAGTCAATTACAGCCTGAAGTCTGGAACGCATAGACATCACCAGACGCTGGGTTTCATCCCTGGTGATGCTCTGCCAGGCCACTACTGCAACTGTCTTCAGTTCCTGCTTGTTCTTGGGGCATTTTCCCTTCAGTTTTGTCTTCAGCAAATGAAATGCATGCTCAATCGGATTCAGGTCAGGTGATTGACTTGACCATTGCATAACATTTCACTTTTTTTCCTTAAAAAACTCTTTGGTTGCTTTTGCAGTATGCTTTTGATCATTGTCCATCTGCACTGTGAAGCGCCGTCCAATGAGTTCTGAAGCATTTGGCTGAATATGAGCAGAAAATATTGCCCGAAACACTTCAGAATTCATCCTGCTGCTTTTGTCAGCAGTCACATCATCAATAAATATAAGAGAACCAGTTCCATTGGCAGCCATACATGCCCACGCCATGACACTACCACCACCATGCTTCACTGATGAGGTGGTATGCTTAGGATCATGAGCAGTTCCTTTCCTTCTCCATACTCTTCTCTTCCCATCACTTTGGTACAAGTTGATCTTGGTCTCATCTGTCCATAGGATGTTGTTCCAGAACAGTGAAGGCTTTTTTAGATGTCGTTTGGGAAACTCTAATCTGGCCTTCCTGTTTTTGAGGCTCATCAATGGTTTATATCTTGTGGTGAACCCTCTGTATTCACCCTGGTGAAGTATTCTCTTGATTGTTGACTTTGACACACATACACCTACCTCCTGGAGAGTGTTCTTGATCTGGCCAACTGTTGTGAAGGGTGTTTTCTTCACCAGGGAAAGAATTCTTCAGTCATCCACCACAGTTATTTACTGTGGTCTTCCGGGTCTTTTGGTGTTGCTGAGCTCACCGGTGCGTTCCTTCTTTTTAAGAATGTTCCAAACAGTTGTTTTGGCCACGCCTAATGTTTTTGCTATGTCTCTGATGGGTTTGTTTTGTTTTTTCAGCCTAATGGTGGCTTGCTTCACTGATAGTGACAGCTCTTTGGATCTCATCTTGAGAGTTGACAGCAACAGATTCCAAATGCAAATAGCAAACTTGAAAATAACTCTGGACCTTTTATCTGCTCATTGTAATTGGGATAATGAGGGAATAACACACACCTGGCCATGGAACAGCTGAGAAGCCAATTATCGCATTACTTTTGGTTCCTTAACAAGTGGGAGGCACATATGCAAACTGTTGTAATTCCTACACCGTTCAGCTAATTAGTATGTAAATATCCACAAATTAAAGCTGACAGTCTGCAGTTAAAGCACATCTTGTTCGTTTCATTTCATTTTCATTATGGTGGTGTATAGAGCCAAAAATGTTAGAATTGTGTTGATGTCCCAATATTTATGGACCTGGCAGTATGTCCAACGCACTGACTGCTATACCCGGGCTCGTTTGGCTCCCGACCTCCCACTGCTGCCACCCTGCTGAATCCCAGCCATGCTTTCAACACATATAAACGCCGACGTGAACTGAGAATGCATTTTTCTGTTTGTACTGAAATAGACCACTAAACGCTTTCAACACATCTAACCGCCGCTGACGTGAACTAAGAATGTATTTTTCTGTTTGTACTGAAATACAAAATAACTCATACAACCACCGCACTGACTGACTGCTACAGCCGCTACTTCCGTGAACCCCTGCACCACTACTTCCCGGGCAGGTAGGCTGCTGAGAATCAGGTGTTCTACCCCGGGCACGTTTGGCTCCCGACCTCCCACTGCTACCACCCTGCTGACTCCCAGACATGCTTTCAAAATATATAACTGCCGACATGAACTGAGAATATATTTTTCTTTTTGTACTGAAATAGGCCACTGAATGCTTTTGCCACAAATAAGTGCACCAGTGAAATGCGTTTATATATATATTTTTTTACTTTAACACGCCCCTATACGCTTTTAACAGAAATAACTGCAGAAGGGAACTGAGAATATATTTTTCTTGTTGGACTGAAATCGACCACAATATGCTTTCACCAGAATTAACTGCAGAAATGCACTGAGAATATATTTATCTTTTTTTACTGTAATACGCCCCCATACGCTTTCACCAGATATAACTGCAACAGTGCAGTGCGTATATATTTTTCTTGTTGTAATGAAATAGGCCACTTTACGCTTTAACCAGAAAACAATTAAAAAGTGCAGTGCGTATATATATTTCCTATTTTACTAAAATACACCCTTATACGCTTTCACCAGAAATAACTGCAACAGTGCAGTGCGTATATATTTTTCTTTTTTTACTGTAATACGCCTGTAACGGATCTCCTGGCACCCCGACTGGGTACCTTCGTTGATGGATGCTCCTAGTGCTTCCCGAGGGCTCCAAGCACTCCACTTGACACCGTAAGCACTGCTAACCCCACAAACCGCCACAGCTTGGTTGGGATCTCGCCGTCTTCTACCCACCCTGGACCTACGACAAGACTTCCAGGTTCCAGTGGGTGAACTCCTCTTCCTTCAGAGAGCGATGTAGGAACTCTTTAATAGGGCTACATGTCAGCCTTTTATGCAGGTCTTCCAGCATGGGACACTCCTCTGGGGACCTTGAGGAAGGCTGAGACAGTTTTTACATTAGCCAATCACATGCATTTACAGTATCGAAACACATCCAGCAATTGTACACAACCCCCCCCCCCCCTTGCCTGTGATGCAATTAGCAAACACAATGGGCTCTGCCTGTGATACAATTACCAAACAGAATGGGCTCTGCCTGTGACACAATTACCAAACACAATGGGCTCTGCCTGTGATACAATTATCAAGCACAATTGGCTAACTTAATCACTCACAGGCAGAAAACACACATTTTTCCCCAAAACACAGAAAACACCCCAAAGCCCCACATATCCCACTAAATTATACATCCCTGGATAGCTCTGATCTGCGCGAACAACAAATCCAGAAATCACCCAGATCCGAGCAGGGGTTCCTGAATTCCATGGAAGTCATATTTGACCGACCGCAAGCATGGCTTTCCTGCCCAAAACAGTTCCACAGATTTAGGCTGTGCAGCCAGTCTTCCTTATCCTTCAAAGTTTTAGTATATGGACCATAATCCAGAGGCAAAAGGCTGGCAAACAGGCCCCTCCAAATCCCGGTGGCGAGGTTATTTCTGCCACAACGCCCCTATAGGCTTTCACCAGAAATAACTGCAACAGTGCAGTGCATATATATTTTTCTTGTTGTACTGTAATATGCCCCTATACGCTTTCAACAGAAATAACTGCAGAAGTGAAATGCGTATATATTTTTCTTGTCGTACTGAATAAGATACTAAGATATAAGCTACTAAAGGCTTTCCAACATAACACTTGCAGACCAATAACAAAAATCTGGAATGACAGAGCTGTCTAATGGCTATTTGGATCCCCAAAAATTCGTTCTCTGCACTTGTAAATCACTTTCCTATCAATGTCCCTATCGCCTTCTAACGTCTCTTCCTGCACTAAGATGCCGTGAAATGATTCCTCCCTATCCTTTCCCTGCACTTAATCCTTTTTTCATTTTTTTTTAACAGAGGTTTTTCCAATAGCTGTCCCTAGCGCCTTAACACGTCTGTCCCTGCACTCTGAATGCTGAAAAATGGCAGAATCTAAAATGGCTGCCATATTTATAGGGCTGGCTGCCAATTGGTTGCATGCAAGCATGTCAATCTGGGTGATCCCACCTTCCCAGAGTTCCTTCCCCATGTCCTCAGTACTCACATGTGTAGCCGCCATTTTAGGAAAATTGTGATTCATTACCACGAAGCACGAGGAAATTCGCATTCGTTGCAAATCAAAGTTTTCCTGAAATTCGGATCGAATTCCATTTCGTCAGCTTCGATTCGCACATCTCTATCTCCGAACTGTAATTTTCATCTTTATACTGACTTTCATTCCCCTCCTGCGCGACTACAAACAGGTCATGCAACCCATAGAAAGAACCCTCCAGTGTGCGCAGATAATGCAGGGACTCGAGGACTCACTCTTTAGCAGGAAGTCTCCGGTGCTTAGTGGTGGAATGAGACTATAACCATAAGAAGTACAGATTTGAAATCAGCATGCTTAAATCTATGGATTTGAATAGTGTTCCCGCCAATGTGATTATCCACACTGCTTAACCGAGGGATGACCAGCAGTGAGGCAAGGTGAATTTATAGAAGCATATCGATATAAAAGAGTGTCAGCAGAAAAAGAGCAAATGGTCTTCAATTTTCTATACATTTTCCAACCACATCTGCTGGAAGTCTGTTCCGCGTGTCTACTATTCTTTCAGTAACAGCATTTCCTGACATTGCTTCTGATCTTCCCCCAACTAATTCCAGATTGTGCCCCATTTCTCACATCTAGTTTCTTAATAAAAACAATTCCCTTCAGACCCTTATTTAACTATTTAATATAGATATACTGTATATAAAGTTTCCCTTCTTTCCTCAGGGCTATACAAGTTCTCTAAATTTCTACCGAGTTTTATGCTTAAGGCCTCTTTCACACGGGCGTTGCGGGAAAATGTGCGGGTGCGTTGCGGGAACACCCGCGATTTTCCCACGCGAGTGCAAAACATTGTAATGCGTTTTGCACTCACGTGAGAAAAATCACCCATGTTTGGTACCCAAACAGGTTAGGTGTTGTGTAGATGTTATTATTTTCCCTTATAACATGGTTATAAGGGAAAATAATAGCATTCTGAATACAGAATGCTTAGTAGGTGATCAATTGAGGGTTAAAAAAAAAAATTAACTCACCTTCTCCTCTTGTTCGCGTACTTCCCGGTCTCTTCTTTACTTCTTTAATGATGAGCTGTGGGCTAAAGGACCTTTGGTGACGTCAGATCACATGCTCCAATCACATGGTACATCACCGTGGTGATGGACCATGTGATTGGAGCATGTGATCTGACGTCACCACAGGTCCTAGCCGATAGTTCATCTTTTAAGAAGTAAAGAAGAGACCGGGAACTACGCGAACAAGAGGAGAAGGTGAGTTAATTTTTTCATTTTTTTTTAACCCTCAATTGATCACCTACTAAGCATTCTGTATTCAGAATGCTATTATTTTCCCTTATAACCATGTTATAAGGGAAAATAATACAGTGAATAGGCTGTCACCTAGCAACCATGCGTGAAAATCGCACCGCATCCGCACTTGCTTGCGGATGCTTGCGATTTTCACGCAACCCCATTCACTTCTATGGGGCCTGCGTTGCGTGAAAAACGCAGAATATAGAGCATGCTGCGATTTTCACGCAACGCATAAGTGATGCGTGAAAATCACCGCTCATCTGAACAGCCCCATAGAAATGAATGGGTCGGTATTCAGTGCGGGTGCAATGCGTTCAACTCACGCATCGCATCCACGCGGAATACTCGCCTGTGTGAAAGGGGCCTAAAGGGAATCTGTCACCTATTTTGACCATATAAAACCGCTAACATAGCAATGTGCAATAAAGTACCTTCATTCCAGCATGGGTCTTCTTTCTTTTATTTCACTTTTCATTCTGATTAAAAAGCGATTTTTCTGATATGCAAATTAAGTCTCAAGGTGCCCAGAGGGGCGTTACTACTCTGCTCTAGTGCCCAGTAACGCCCCCCTGCAGTGCCCAGCCCGCCTTTCTTCCAAGCCCAGCATGCCTCCCAAGAAATAAATGTACTCCCACATACTTGCCGAACGGCGCCGCCCCCTCCCCACTACGTCATTTAATTTATTCACTGCACTGTCCTTGCTTCCTCCTCTCTTTGTCTACGGTTCCGCCCCCTCCACTACGTCATTTAATTTATTCACTGCATCTTCCTTGCTTCCTCCTCTCTTTGTCTACGGTTCCGCCGCCTCCACTACGTCATTTAATTTATTCACTGCATCTTCCTTGCTTCCTCCTCTCATGGCCTCCAAAATCCCACGCAGGCGCAGTATCGCTGAGTGCCTGCTCCTGTTCCAGAGGGCAACAGCGCTCTGATTACATCACTGGGCTCGGCGCATGCTCAGTGACACTATTGAGGCTGTTGACCTCTGGAGCAGGAGTATCGTACAGGCGCAGGCACTCAGCGATACTGCGCGGGATTTCGAAGGCCAAGAGAGGAGGAAGCAAGGACGGTGCAGTGAATAAATTAAATGACGTAGTGGAGGGGGCAGCGCCGTTCGGCAAGGATGTGGGAGTACATTTATTTCTTAGGAGGCGTGCTGGGGTTGGAAGAAAGGCGGGCTGGGCTCTGCAGGGGGGCGTTACTGGGCACTAGAGCAGAGTAATAACGCCCCTCTGGGCACCTTGAGACTTAATTTGCATATCCGAAAAATCGCTTTTTAATCAGAATGAAAAGTGGAATAAAAGAAAGATGACACATGCAGGAATGAAGGTACTTTATTGCACATTGCTATGTTAGCGGTATTGCACATTGCTATGTTACAGTTTTCATGGGTAAAATACGTGGAGCACTTTTGAACACAGTCAGTTGTTCAGGTAAAGGGTTTGGATATGTATCCATGGAAGAAAGCAATCAGGCATCTGCACATTATACAATTATACCATCTACGATGGAGGCTCAGTCTTGGCCCTCCATCACAGAATTAGTCAAAAATAGGAGAGAGAAAAGTCCTGCATGCAGGATCCTATTATAGTCAATGGGATCTGTTAGACTCAATTCCTTCACTTCCATTATTTTTGCTTTTCTAAACCTATAAGCAGAAGAACGGAAATAAAGAGTGCCAATGTGAAAGCGCCCTTAGTAACAATACGCATACTAGCAATATGTGACTTCTGAATGAATATGTCAGTAGTGATACCTTTTGACTTACATCTAAAAGCCTACATCTAAGAGACTTTTTTACCAGGTGAATGCATCCCTAGAGTTGTTTTGTTTTAAATGGAGGGTCCCAGAAATTGCCCCATACAGTCTATCTTTATAGGGGCTGGAATTCTGTTTTCTTACACAAGGCACAAAATCCCTTGTTTCTCTTTGCACAACTAATTTTATGATAAGATTTAGGGGTTTTGGAGCACCACCGATATTCTTGGCGCTCAGACATAATATGATTGCCTGCCTCTGTTACGATATCAAGTAGATCAAAGACTCACAAACACACAGATCCTAAGTAACATTGACAATGGAGTAGACACATATATCACCATGGCGTCCTATACTCCAATGGCTGTGATATGCAACTGCTTTCTGTAGTTACACCTACTTGTTCACTTAGGATTATATATTTAAATTTGAGATAAGTGAACTGAATCCCACAAAGTGGAATTCGATCCGAATTTCAGGATAAATTAGAATTGCCGCGAAGCTGAATTTCCTCGTGCTTCGTGGCAGCGAATCGATTTAATGTGAAATGTGAAAAGTCTAATAAACAAAACAAAAAATCATACTTACTTCCTACATTTGCTCGTGACGGGCCGGCCGCCGCCATCTTAATTGAAGATCGCGGCCGAAATCCCATGCCTGGTGACATATGACGTCGCAAGCAAATGGAGGTGGTAAGTATCATAATTTTTTTTTAATGTTAATGTTACACAGTTTTTACTCTCAGATGCCGTGATCATGTATGAAAGCGGCATCCGTGGGGTACAATGACTGGGAGCGGCGCTATCGCAGCTCCTTGTTAGTTCACTCCTACTTACAAAAGTTTTTTGTAAAGTTTGGCATAGCAGCCGAATCAAATTTTCCAAAACTTCGCTCATCTCTATTTTTAATAAAGGGTATATAGCAATTAGCACAGAAGTTGTAAACATCAGCATATCAAGGTGGTGCATTACATGGTAGCATAAAGAACTGTACAAGGAAACCTGTGAAGAGAATTCCCTTATATATGAAGAAATATGCCATGACCGTTGCTTTTTATTTGTGACTTTAGAAGTACCAAACTGCTACTTTTTTCTGCACATCTTTTTAGATGAAATCTAAATGTCATTGCAGATAATGGCTTTAATAGAAGTAGTGATGAGCAGCATAGGCAGTATTCGTTTTCACTATATTTTGCAAATTTTTGGCCTAATATTCGCCATCAATTCACAAATCCTAGAATTCGTGATCTCCAGTATTATCCATTATTTTCTTGATTGCAAAAATCGGCAATGCAATATGCGAGTATTGCGTGCGCAATACCGGCGTGGGTCACTTTTGTTACATTTTTCAAGCTGCTAGAAGTTTCCTGAGACTGGAGAAAATGCACAGCACAGTAATTCCTATCACACTACCTAACACCCTGCACTGGAACCTATCAGCTACACTATATCACTATCTAACCTACACTGACTATCTCCCGCTAACTATCTGTATTATATATATATATATAAGCTAACTAACTATATAATGTAATTTAATAAGGAACAGCATGTGAATCAGCAAAGCACAGAGCACACCAATGTCACTGCTGTCTCTCTCAGAACTGCAAAAACCAGCAAAAAATAGCTGCTGGGGAGGTTCTTATATAGTAAGGGGTAGGCAACTTTCCTATTGGTTGCTAGGGATGTTGCTAAGCTTAGACAAAGATATTGCAGCCTTCTCATTGGCCCACAAGCAAGAAGCAGTGAGGGTACTGATGAAAAGAATGTAGAATATTCGCGATTATAAAGATATCACGCTATATTCTAGATCTTTGCGAATTCTCAAAGTGCCGATATTCACAATTAAAATTTGTGATTAGAATATTTGCGATCAACACTAAATAGGAGCTGGAAATCTGTCTGTAGATGTTCATGTGACTACTGAAGAAAGACTTTGAAAAATCTGGACTGTAAGATTCCTCTTAATGCTCTGTGGTTTGAATAGAAGTATATAATTTAATGAGTAAAGTGCTCGGTGCCACCAGTCAAGGCATTGCTCCCACCTCTAATTGATTTACAATGTGGGATGATGACTGAGCAATAACTACTTTTCTTACTTCTCTACTGACTCTCATATTTCACAATACTTTACTCATAAGATAAGCATATAAAATGGGTTAAAATATAAGTCAACATGCCAAGATAACAGACTTAGTTGGAAGCATACAAAAATAAATACTTTGCTGTTTCTCTATGAAAAAAATGTACGGAATGGTTTCTATACACTGTATTATCTATCTATCTATCTATCTATCTATCTATCTATCTATCTATCTATCTATCTATCTATCTATTCAAATAAAATAAGCTTTATTGTCAGGACTAAAAACATTTTAGCATTGCCAACGGGTTGGGGGATTGGGAAACGTCCAGGGTGGGGGTATAGGGTAAGTTTGGGGGATGGGGATACATCCACGTGGAGGTATAAGAGTCCATGGTATTTCAGGCTCCTCGCAGTCTATGGCAGGCAGTAATATACTGTGCTGCTATGGCTGCTGTGTTCTTCTCTTCCCCCAGCAGTATGGAGAGACTTTCTTCCTCCTCCATAGAGGTGATGTCTGGGCAGAGATCAGACAGTCTCCTGAAGTGAGAGTCCCTGACTGCTGAGTATTTGGGGCACAGCAGCAGAAAGTGAGCCTCATCCTCCACGGCCTCTTGGTCGCACTGCTGGCACAGTCTGCTCTCCCTGGGCATGTACGTACCTCTGTTGGTGACGCCCGGATTCGATGAGCAGGCTGTGGGCATTCAGTCTATACCGGCTCAGGATCTGACGGTCTCTTGGATTGGGGTTTCTCCAGATATGGGGCCAGTTTGTACTCTCTCTGCAGGCTCTGGTCAGCTTTTCTGATGTTCGTATGTAATCCCTCCAGACACTGATATACTCTTCTTTGCCCTTGTGTATCGTCCTCTGGATTTCACCCTTTACCAGGCTGTACTGGTTGGTGGCTTGGGCAGGCTGGATTTGGGTGACTTGTTGTGGAGGGCTTTGTTTTTCTGGGGCTTCTTGGTGTAGCAAGGCTTTTGTGATGGTAGTAACTGAAACTCTGCTATGCAGATGGGCTCTGAATGATAGCATCCTCTTCTGGACAGCAAAGTGGGAATCTGCCCAGTTGTGCTGGACAGGAGCTGTTTGAGGTGCCTCTTTGGACCTGGAGAAGGTGTCTGCAGAATTCAAGGTGGAATAGTTCTGTTGGCAGAGAGTCCCACTTTGACCAGTGTGGGATGTGCCTGGGCCCCAGACTTCGCTGCCATACAGGAGGATTGGGGCGATGATGGTGTCAAGGATTTTAAGTCAGACGGTCACTGGTGCCTTAAGATGATACAGATGCCTTCTGATGGCATAGAAGGTTTTGCTCGCCTTGTCTTTCCGTGTTTCCATGGCTTTCTCAAACTCCATGATTAGCTGATTTCAAAGCCCAGGTAGGTGTAGCTGTCGGTTTCTGAAAGTGTATCTATCTATCTATCTATCTATCTATCTATCTATCTATCTATCTATCTATCTATCTATCTGTATGTATGTATCATCTATCTATTTATCTATCTATCTATCTATCTATCTATCATTTATCTACACTATCTATCTATCTACCATTTATCTACAGTATCAATCTATCTATTTGTATGTATGTATGTATCATCTATCATTTATCTACAGTATCTATCTATCTATCTATCTATCTATCTATCTATCTATCTATCTATCTATCTATCTATCTATCTATACCCAACTAGTATTTATCTATCTATTTAGTATGTATCTATCTATCTATCTATCTATATATCTATTTATCTATTGAGGCAGTCCGTTATTTAGCTCACCTTTCCAGAGGTGAAAAGGTAGGGGGATTAGTCAGAGTATTTCACAGAAGGAGACCTCAGGAGACAGAAGTGCATTTCAACTGGCGTCCTGCCAGCTTTATTTCACAGGTTGCATTAAAATACAAAAACATAAACAGAACACCTAGCCTTGTCCAGGCTCTAACTAAACAATAGGTCCCTCTCTAGGACGTGGATGAGCTATCCTCAGTCCACCCAAAATAAGCACGCTGTCTGAACAGCAACCTGTGCAGCGTACTCAAGTTAGGTTTATAAATGTTCCTGGGTGTTGTAGTGCAATAGACACTAACCTGAGACGGCTGACTCTCTGCAAGGGCAGGTGATGATGAGAAATGTTCGTGACGCCAGTGCCAATTAAACGGTGGCACGCCGTTTGCTGACAGCAGGAATAACTGAGGAACCACGTGATGTTAAAACAGAATTCAAACTTTAGTAGTCATCATATAGGGACATTGACGGAAGCGCAGTTCCTTTGAAGACAGTTGATTTTCAATACAGTTGATGCAGGCAATATATATGTATATAGCAAGGTGACTTTAGAGTGTTAAACACAGGACTTGCAGTACAGGCGGCTTGCACTCTATTCCTGACTGATCCTGGAACATAGAAACTCTTCTCCAAGGTCCAATGCCCTAGCTCTGGCGTATATCCTTGGTTTTATCTCTATCAAGTACCTCCTCTGTTGTCTTGAGTACCTCTTGCTTTTCTGGGCTTGCCCCTGTCTCTCTCTCAGCTTCCTCAGGCTCTTTAACTGAGGTGTTCCTGCTTCTGCATATGTGAACTCAGGAGGGGAACCTTCTCCTTGAATCTGGAACCCAGTTACAGGGACTGCAATACCCTCTCCTGGTCTGCAGGCTTCCGGCCTGGACTTGACTCTGACATAGTCTAAACTCCAACTACCAACAACTCCCTCTCCTTTCCCTGACTGGGCCTTATATAGTCTAGGGCTCCCTAGCTCCCTCTAATGACTAGGAGCTGGAATGACACCCCTAACAGGCCTGTATATGCACATTTCACAGTGACAGGGAAATACATAGCATTATATTCAATTACATTTTATGACCAACCTCCCCATAAATAAGGGGACACGACAGCACAACAAGTGACCCTTTTGTAGTGACGGGCATTACAGTCCCCGTACACTACATACCCCACTGCTTTAAGCTGAGTACGACCTCGTACTCCATCAGGGCTCGTCCAACTGGAATCTCTACCTGAAACAGAAAAGACACATGCAGGCATACATATGTGTAGTTCATCTGCATTCACATTCCTATCAGGTCCAATTGATAAAGGTGAAGGGTGGTGACAAGGGGCATCGTTCTCTTCTTTCAGGATAGTGAATGGAACTGGGGCGCTGACCTGGCACAGCGTAACATTATTACCAGGATAGTCCATAGGTGCAAATTGTCCTTAATAGAACAGCAAGAAACGGTAAAACAGTATAAAAGCTCTTGGAGGCTCAAAGAACAAATATGAGTCCGTACCCAGGTTACTTTCCTATTAAATCACAGAGGCTCTCGTGCGGTGGAGTCCATCTCTGGGCACATTTCTTTTAAAAAGAGTAAGAATCTCAGAGGCTCAGGTTCTTTTGAGTCTATCTCCGGGCACAGTTCCTTAACATCAAGTTGCACAATATAAAACAAGTGCTGTAATACCCCTGATCAACCTGAAAAGGGGGTTAAGGGTAAAAGGTGCAACTAAGGAACAGGCACAACTTGGCGTGGGATAGCAAAAGCAGGCAGGAGGTCCTGAAAACAAACTTGGCTTTGTTGACCTTATGATTTCAGTGGTTAACACCTACCACTGAGCCGTGGATAAACTGGCAGCAGCAACGAACGACCAGGAAACATAGGACTCCTGTCCTGGAAGGGTTAAGCTTTCAACATCATTCTTTAGCAAAATAAATCAAAGGCCTAGCAGGCTGATTCACAGTGGCATGTGATAATCACCTGGCTCTGCTGGCAAATACGGCCTGTAGTAGTCCTCTACAGGAGGATGTGCCCACATCACAGTGTTAGGGGGCAGCTGCAAAGTGAAAGGGCCCCTGATGGGTATTGGTCCCATAGGCCTAGGGATAAACCCTCTTGTGGACCGTACCGGTCCCGGCATAATGATCGTGGCTTGTAGTGAACTTGGTACCGCCGCCGCAAGCGGTCCGGTGGGCTCTGGGCAGCAATTCACAGGAATAGTGGGTCTTCTTTGGGGCCTTGACGGAGCAACATTAGCAGACGGTGGGTTACGGGTGGTGACAGGCACCCTTACCTCGTCCTTCTTTGGCGGCGTCTGGATCCTGGCGGTGGCAATCTTGCGCAGCTCCCGCAACTTTTCCTCCAGCCGGACAATCTGGTCACCGATGCTTTCCGTGTCGGAGTCGCTGTCATCTGCTGGCGCCGCCGGCGCAGGTACAGGCAACGATACCTCTGACGCGGCCTCTGCAGGTTCTGGTGGCGCATCGGGTCTCCTACCCTTCCGGATATTCTCGAAGGTACCGCTAAGTCTTTTTAAGTTCTCCATGTCCTGGATGGTTTTCTCCCGGCGAGGCAGCTCGGGGGAAGGGTAGGGGCTCACCAATTTTTCCAATACGGTTGGCTGCCAGAAGACATTAGGCCCAATGAAGGAGCTCCGCTCCTGGAAGGCGTGATGGGCCGGCCCTGGAGAGCGTTCAGGTTCCCGCTCGCAGCCAGAGTAGTCTTCTTCTGCCTCCCAGTCCTCAGGTTCTCGCTTGGGACGGGTCACGGCAGTTGCATATGGGCCTCTCAGGCTCTCGGCAGGGGTGAACTCCACTTCCTCTCCCTCGCGGAGGCTATGTTGATACGAAGGGAGGTAGTCTCGCTTGACAGATCTCCTGTTGACATATAAGTCTCTGCCAGTTAGGTAATCTTGTATGAACCCGTAGCCACGGGCTTTGTCAAAGGACACCACCAACCCCTTTCTCCTTTCCAGGCGGGGTTGGGTGTTGGTGTGTCGTTCATGGATAGTATTGGTCAGTTCCTCATAATATATTTTAGTCTTTGTATTCCGCTTTATAGCGGCCTCCCGGATCTCTGCCATTAATGAAGACCACTTGAAAGAGGGCTGAAAGAAGTCTCTCCAAGAGCCATAGCAGGGCTCTGGTTCTTTTTCCCGTGGCGGGCAGGCGGGTCTCTCCGGTCCCGGAGAGTAGGCCGGTGGAGCCTCTTCTGGCTCTACATCAATATCCATGTTCGGTATTTCAGGCGCGGACGTGGCAGCAAAGCAGTGCTCACCCTCCAACATGCTCGATCCTTCTCTGGAGAGCGACAGGGTGGCGCCAATAAGTTTAGCCAGATCCTCCCATTGCACTGGGAGGCCGCCCCCCAGGTATTCCAGTATATGGAAGGCGGAGTCCATGCTGGCAGACATGCAAATGTCCAGGCAGGCTGTGGCGCCTGACCTTGAACCCTTTCCCGCTCTTTCATCACAAAGGCGCTAATTTCTCCCGCATTTTCGGGATGAAGATGACGCAGCAGTAAATTCAGCAAGCTCAGCGGCCATCTTTAGTAGAAACGCTGTATATTCACTGACAGCAAGCAGGATGATAAAAAGTCCACAAAACCACACTCCAATGCGGCGATTTTCTTCCTCTTGATAGCGCAACACTGCACAGCGCTTTTTGGAGGTTTTAGGCACACTTTGGGTATGTTTTTCAGTCCACAAAGTCCACTTTAATAAAACAGGCAATTTGTCACTTTGGTCACAGGGCAACTGTATAAGGCACAAAGTTCACGCTTCTTGCACTATAAAGCGTGCGTATACTGTTCGTGACGCCAAAAGAGAGGTGCAGCGTACTCAAGTTAGGTTTAGAAATGTTCCTGGGTGTTGTAGTGCAATAGACACTAACCTGAGACGGCTGACTCTCTGCAAGGGCAGGTGATGATGAGAAATGTTCGTGACGCCAGTGCCAATTAAACGGTGGCACGCCGTTTGCTGACAGCAGGAATAACTGAGCAACCACGTGAAGTTAAAACAGAATTCAAACTTTAGTAGTCATCATATAGGGACATTGACGGAAGCGCAGTTCCTTTGAAGACAGTTGATTTTCAATACAGTTGATGCAGGCAATATATATGTATATAGCAAGGTGACTTTAGAGTGTTAAACACAGGACTTGCAGTACAGGCGGCTTGCACTCTATTCCTGACTGATCCTGGAACATAGAAACTCTTCTCCAAGGTCCAATGCCCTAGCTCTGGCGTATATCCTTGGTTTTATCTCTATCAAGTACCTCCTCTGTTGTCTTGAGTACCTCTTGCTTTTCTGGGCTTGCCCCTGTCTCTCTCTCAGCTTCCTCAGGCTCTTTAACTGAGGTGTTCCTGCTTCTGCATATGTGAACTCAGGAGGGGAACCTTCTCCTTGAATCTGGAACCCGGTTACAGGGACTGCAATACCCTCTCCTGGTCTGCAGGCTTCCGGCCTGGACTTGACTCTGACATAGTCTAAACTCCAACTACCAACAACTCCCTCTCCTTTCCCTGACTGGGCCTTATATAGTCTAGGGCTCCCTAGCTCCCTCTAATGACTAGGAGCTGGAATGACACCCCTAACAGGCCTGTATATGCACATTTCACAGTGACAGGGAAATACATAGCATTATATTCAATTACATTTTATGACCAACCTCCCCATAAATAAGGGGACACGACAGCACAACAAGTGACCCTTTTGTAGTGACGGGCATTACAGTCCCCGTACACTACACCTGTGATACTTGCAGTTTGCAGGCTCTGGACCTTCAGGGTCCCTCAGTGAGATGTGGCTTCTCTCACTCCCAGGAAGTTCTGAGCAAGTGTGTTGACAGCCCAGTTTTCTAGCAACTCCCCAGGTGCAGCTCATCAGGGCCCAGGCTTAGGTTTTTAACCCTTTCCTAAATAACTTTCTTCAGCATATGCTAAGAACCTGGGAGACACATATATACCCTCAATTACTTCACCCTGTGAGACACCACATTTCCCCCCCTTTTGCACTAACCTATGGGTTGGGGCACCCTGGCTTGACAAACAGTAAGTACGAGACAAACCATCTACATTTCCCTGGAGGCTGCCTGCTCGGTGCTGTACTGTGAACCTAAAAGGCTGGAGGGACAGAAACCACCTGGTAACCCTACTATCCTTTTCCTTGTTATTCTGCATCCACTTTAGGGGTGCATGGTCTGTGATGAGGGTGAATTCTCTGCCCAGTAGGTAGTATTTGAGAGCGTCCAGGGCCCATTTAATGGCCAAAGCCTCTTTCTCTACAGTGGCATACCCCTTTTCATGGTCATTCAGCTTCCGACTTATGTATAAGACAGGGTGTTCTTCCCCATCAATTATTTGTGATAACACTGCTCCTAACCCAGCCTCCGAAGCATCGGTTTGCAGTGAGAAGGGTTTATGAAAATCCGGACATACCAGTACCGGCTGGGAGCACAGGGCTTGTTTCAAGGATTGGAACGCCCTCTCGGCCTCTGGGGTCCATTTTATCATTACCGAATTTTTTCCTTTTGTAAGATCGGTTAAGGGAACCGCCATAGATGCAAAATTAGGGATAAACCTTCTGTAATACCCTACAATTCCCAAAAACGACCTCACTTGCTTCTTGTTTAGGGGTCTAGGCCAGTTTTGTATTGAGTCTATTTTGTTTAGCTGGGGTTTGATCAGACCCCGCCCAATGGTGTATCCCAAATACTTGGCTTCTTCCAAGCCGATGGCACACTTTTTAGGGTTTGCGGTGAGACCCGCCTGTCTTAGTGAATCCACGACCGCCTGCACTTTTTGTAGGTGAGACTCCCAGTCGCTACTGTAAATTATTACATCATCCAGATATGCCGATGTATAACCAATATGTGGCCTTAGGATCCTATCCATCATACGCTGAAAAGTCGCCGGGGCCTCATGGAGGCCAAATGGCAACCTAGTGTATTGGAAATGACCACTGGGTGCAGAAAAAGCCGTCTTTTCCTTGGCCCTTTCAGTTAGCGGAATTTGCCAGTACCCTTTAGTTAAGTCCAATGTTGTTAAGTACCGAGCACTACCCAGCTTGTCTATTAGTTTGTCTACTCTCGCCATTGGGTAGGCGTCAAACTTTGAGACCAAGTTTAACTGGCGATAGTCATTACAGAACCTTATGGACCCATCAGGTTTGGGAATTAAAACGATGGGACTAGACCACTCACTTACGGACTCTTCTATTACCCCTAGGTCTAACATCTTGTTAATCTCTTGGGTAATGACCTCGCGCCTCGCTTCGGGGACCCGGTAGGGCTTAATCTTCACCTTAACACTGGGTTCTGTGACAATATCGTGTTTTATCACATGAGTGAGGCCTGGGAGTTCTGAGAAGAAATCGTTATTTCTCATAACGAATTCCTGTGATTCCTGTTTCTGATGGGGAAACAGGGACTCAGCAATTCTAACCTCAGGTACGGTGCAGCTTCGTGGTGCTGAGTTTACCATCAGAGCTTCCCTATCTTTCCAGGGCTTTATCAAGTTAATATGATAGTTCTGTTCGGGTTTTCTCTTCCCTGGCTGATGAACTAGATAGTTCACCTCGCTTATCTTTTTAACAATTGTGAAGGGCCCTTGCCATTTTGCTAAGAATTTGCTCTCTACTGTGGGTATTAATACAAGCACCCGGTCCCCTGGACTAAAATGACGCAGTTTCGCACCCCGGTTATATATTCTACTTTGGGCCTGTTGGGCTTGCTGCATATGTTCTCGAACCAAGGGCATGACTGCCTTGATCCGGTCCTGCATCTGTGACACATGCTCAATTATACTGCGGTACGGGGTAGATTCGTGCTCCCACGTCTCTTTAGCTATGTCTAGTAGCCCTCTGGGCTGCCTGCCATACAGAATTTCAAAGGGTGAAAACCCCGTAGACGATTGCGGTACTTCTCGTATGGCAAACAGTAAATAGGGAAGTAGGCAATCCCAATCCCTACCATCCTTGGCAATCACCTTTCTTAACATGTTTTTCAGGGTTTTATTGAATCTTTCCACCAATCCATCCGTTTGCGGATGGTAGACTGAGGTTCGGATATGCTTCACCCTGAATAGCCGACATAATTCTTTGGTCACCCTGGACATAAATGGGGTGCCCTGATCCGTTAAGATCTCTTTAGGGATCCCAACCCTACTGAACACCAGGACCAACTCCTTGGCTATGGTCTTTGCCGTCATATTTCTTAATGGAATAGCTTCTGGATATCTGGTGGCGTAGTCTAGGATCACCAGTATGTACTGATGTCCGCAAGCTGATTTCACTATAGGGCCTACCAGATCCATAGCTATTCGTTCGAATGGCACTTCCACAATGGGTAAGGGTACCAATGGGCTTCTAAAGTTAGGGGACGGAGATGTATATTGGCACTCGGGACAAGATGCACAGTAATCTCGTACCTCTGCTACTAGCCCTGGCCAAAAGAAACGCATTAAAATTCGTTCTTTTGTCTTTTCCATCCCCAGATGTCCCCCCAACAAATGACCATGTGCTAGATCCAAGACCATCTTCCTAAATGGCTTGGGAACTATCAGTTGTTCTACGATGTCTTCACCTTGCTTGTCTACCTGATACAGTAAGTTATTTTGCATCGCGATATGGGGATAAGCAAGCGGGACATCTGGGTAAATCAGAACACCATTTATTATTTTTACATTTTCCCGGGCCCGAACCAAAGTAGGGTCATTCAGCTGCGCTGTGGCAAAATCGTCGCGTGAAACCTTTATATCCGCTAAGACATTTTCAATCCTCTCCTCTGGCTCCCCACTTACATCAGTGGTTTCGGTGTCCCCTGACATTACATCAAAAGGAAACACGGCCTTATCAGGAGATGACAGAACCTCATGAAGAAGCTCAGGTTCTGTGACTCCTGTTGCCCTTTCTCCAGAGATCGTAACCACTGTTGGCTCTTTAACCCTTTTTTCCCACAATTCCCAGAAAAAAGGAAAATCCCTCCCCAGTATTACGTCATACATGAGAGTGGGTATTATCGCTACCTGACAGGTTACCTGGTTGAGCACAGTTCCTATGGTAACACGTGCTGTATTATACTCGCGAGTTTCCCCATGAATACAGGTGACCCCTACTGGCTGGGTCTGTAAGCTATCGGAGTTTACCAAACTGGCTTTGACTAACGTGATCATACTGCCAGTATCCAGGAGAGCCTGCACCTCTCTTCCCTCTACTGAAACAGGACACAGATGTTTATTGACCTTTTCAGGGGTCCCAATAGAACAAACCCCTTGGGCAAACATCGATTTCGTATTTGGCATAGCACTCATATCACACTGCATGGGCTCTGAGTTTAACGGACAGTTAGCAGCAATATGTCCTGGTCCCCTACAACGGAAGCATTTGATAGGTTCTGGTCTCAGAAAGTCAGACTTGGACCTTTCAGAGCGTTCCGGCCAGAGTTCAGCTTTGGCCCTTGTGTCCCTGTTAGGGGCCCCACCCCTCGCAGGAGTACCCCCCTGCCGGGTACTTTCCTGGGTTAGGCGGGGCTTTTGTAACAGGTCCTTTGCCGCAGCATATCTTTCTACCAGAGAGACCAACTCATCTGCGCTGTTAGGGTCACCGTGGTAACCCACTTGCATATTTCAGGTGGAAGGGCTCTAAGATATCTGTACATTACCACACGTTGGACAACCTCTGGAACATCTGGTTGTAACCACTTCTTGGTTAAGTGTACCAGGTCGTACATTTGGGAGCGAGCTGGTTTGTCTGCCTGAAAAACCCAATGGTGCACTCTTTGGGCCCGAACCGACAAAGTAACTCCCAGACGGGCCAAAATCTCCGCTTTCAGCTTACAGTAATCCTGAGCGTCGGCAGGATCCAAATCATAATAAGACTTCTGAGCCTCTCCACTCAGAAAGGGGGCTATCAACCCCGCCCACTGATCTAGTGGCCATCTTTCACGCTCAGCGGTGCGCTCAAAGGTCATCAAATAAGCCTCCACATCATCCGTGGCAGCCATCTTTTGTAGGTAGTTCCCAGCACATATGTCCTTCTTCCCCATGGGACCAATTTCAGTCGACCAAGGGGTCTGGTCTGCAAAGCGCTGCACCACCTCAGTCAAAGCAACACGATCTTTGTTTTGCATCTCGGTTAGAGTGGTAAGTTGCATTGCCATAGACCGCGCCAGATCCTCTGTCTGCCGATTAGCTTCTTGCTGCACTTTGTTTGCATGTTGCTGGGCTGCAGTGGCTTGCAGCAAAGCCTTTAACATATCCTCCATGTCAGGAGTCTTTCTCTGCAGCAATGTAGCAGGTTTTACCCAGGACATATACCTGTCCAAGTCCAGAAACAATTTGTATTCAGGCGTTACCCTTAGCAACCAGCTGTTCAAGGACCAGAAAAATTTCCAGCAGCAAGCCCCCTTTAATTCCACACAGTTTTTTGTTTTTTTAGTTTTTTTTTAAGTATTCAGCAGCACCTGTTCCACTGAGCAAACGGGCTTCTGGCCCTTTAAGTTCCCACACAGCACTGCAGCATTCAGCTTTTCTGAGGTGTCGTTGCCCGCATCCTCCACCAATTGTGGCAGTCCGTTATTTAGCTCACCTTTCCAGAGGTGAAAAGGTAGGGGGATTAGTCAGAGTATTTCACAGAAGGAGACCTCAGGAGACAGAAGTGCATTTCAACTGGCGTCCTGCCAGCTTTATTTCACAGGTTGCATTAAAATACAAAAACATAAACAGAACACCTAGCCTTGTCCAGGCTCTAACTAAACAATAGGTCCCTCTCTAGGACGTGGATGAGCTATCCTCAGTCCACCCAAAATAAGCACGCTGTCTGAACAGCAACCTGTGATACTTGCAGTTTGCAGGCTCTGGACCTTCAGGGTCCCTCAGTGAGATGTGGCTTCTCTCACTCCCAGGAAGTTCTGAGCCCAGTTTTCTAGCAACTCCCCAGGTGCAGCTCATCAGGACCCAGGCTTAGGTTTTTAACCCTTTCCTAAATAACTTTCTTCAGCATATGCTAAGAACCTGGGAGACACATATATACCCTCAATTACTTCACCCTGTGAGACACCACACAATCATTTATATTCTTTCTATCTATCTATCTATCTATCTATCTATCTATCTATCTATCTATCTATCTATCTATCATGTATCTATCTGTCTCAGATGTAGCGAGCACCAACCTGAATTCAGTTTAGTTTGATTCTGCCAAATCAGTCAATTGAATCGACTACCTGAATCAAAAGGCCTGAGGTCTCGTGGGACTCATGACTGGGTCAAATCTACAGTATCTGTCTATCTATCTATCTATCTATCTATCTATCTATCTATCTATCTATCTATGTCTGTCTATCTATCCACCCAGTGGGGTAGCTATAGTAGAAACAGAGAAAGTGGCTGCTACAGGGCCTGAACTCAGAAAGGGCTTAACCAGGAGGAGAACTAAAAAAAAAATTGCTGTGGGCTCCAGTCAGTTCTAGTTTTGCCACTGCATCTATCCATGCATATACAGATGTAGCCACCATTACTTTGACTAGTTTAACACAGCAAAAACACATTACAGTAATATATTACATTATAATAATACAACAAATTGTGTTAAAGTGACCAAGCTGGTTCAGCTGGTGTCAAAATAATGCTGGCTATATCTGTACACTTATAAAAATTAAAATGGCTGCACACCATTATACATACAAACAATAGAGCTAAGAAATGGGGGTCATTCTACATAAAAGTTGTACAATACCGACTACAAATGAGTTAATCGAAGCTCTTAGCACAGATATTTGATCAAACGTGTGTCGGACCCATCTACCAGAAGTCAAGGTGGCTTCCGCAGATGGGTCCCCAACACTAAATATACTGCCTCTCTTTGGACTTACCTAAGCCTACAATATTCAGGGCAGTGTAGGAACCAGCTACATATACTCTGCTCAGAAGTCCCAGGTAGATGGGCGTGTTCAGTCTAAAAGAGGCGCTACCCTCAATATATACTCTTGTAGTATATATTGAGGGTAGCGCCTCTTTTAGACTGAACACGCCCATCTACCTGGGACTTCTGAGCAGAGTATATGTAGCTGGTTCCTACACTGCCCTGAATATTGTAGGCTTAGGTAAGTCCAAAGAGAGGCAGTATATTTAGTGTTGGGGACCCATCTGCGGAAGCCACCTTGACGCCTGGTAGATGGGCCCGACACACGTTTGATCAAATATGTGCGCTAAGAGCTTCCATTAACTAATTTATAGTCGGTATTGTACAACTTTTATTTAGAATGACCCCCATTTCTTAGCTCTATTGTTTGTATGTATAATGGTGTGCAGCCATTTTATTTTTTATAATCATGCTTGCTTCATGGATATGCACCTGTGATTCTGAAGGTTCTAGTCTAAATTCTCTTGTAGTATATCTGTACACTCCGAGTCTACCGGTCTGCCATAATGCTTACTTGCTTGCAACTAAACTTAAAGGGTATCTGTCACCAGGATCTTGGACTATTATCGGCAGTAATACATGAGGAGCACTGCAGATGATGAGTCCAGATCATTATTTAGTATTTTATCACTGCCCCCCGTCCCCTACTGTAAGAATTTAAAGCTACATTGAAATACATTGTCAGTGCATGTGCAGCACAGCAGTGCGGACTGTGTATTTCAGCACAGCTTTGAGCACTAACAGCAGGGGGACAATTGAAAAATAAAAACAATAGTGATCTGGTTTTCACATGTGCATTACTACTCATACATTACCGCCGATAATAGTCCAGAATCGCAGTGACAAATTCCCTTTACCTTCACCTCAGATCATCACTACTAACAGCAAGCACAACTGGAACCCCATTACTAGTCTAAGGCGAGTCCTACAGGGAGACCACTCCATAATCACTGCCCATAACAAGGTATTTTACTCACTTAAAGTCAAGACAAACTGATCAATTGAAATTTTCTTTTAGAATTTATGCTTAAACATATTTCTGTGTGATTTTAAACAATAGTTTTAGATACTTTTTCCTCTTCTGAGAAATACTAAAATGAAATATATTTCCTTAACCTTTTGATTAGTCTGTGGACAAAAGTCCTACCACAAAATAAATTCAGTATAGTCCCAAGCCTGGTCTACCAACAGAAAAACCATCACAGTGTTACTGCCATCAGTTCAAAGAGGCACTGGAATGTGGAACCAAGAACACACCACCAGTCAAATCACCTAGGAAGAACTAAAGAACATAGTGATTGAAGGAGTTACATTTATTTCGAGTGATGCTGGAAGCCAAAGCTTCATTAATGAACATTGCTTGGGCCAAAAGAAACAACTCAATCGGTATCATACAAGTCTGTATATTCTGCAGTGCTCCCTGAGAGTAACAGTGCCATCAAATCATGTTTGAATAGTCCTCTGAGAACATGTTGAGACACCTACTAAGAGAAATCTTCTTAGACGGGGCTGTCCTTTCACCGATCGAGCACACAGTTACGTGTATTAGGGTTTTATGATTTACGTTCCATGTTATTTGGAGCCTCCCACTCCCATTCCTTCAAGAAGTTTGCCAGCCCCGCTTTTCCATTGAGCTCTGTCTGTAAGACATTACCCTGCACATGATGATTGCGCAAGGGTGTGGAAATGAGCTGAGAAGAAAGAAAGGGTGTTGGGATGAATATGGTAGTTTTTCAGGGCGTGAAACTGCAAATTCCATCTCATACTTGAAAGTTTATGAGTGGCTCAGAGCTTTACTTCAGGGTTCACTCAAAATGATGGTTTAACATATAGTCATGGCTGAGAGGTGTTTACAAATTTTTAAAGTTTTTTTCTTCAGTGGTCCCTGGATATTCCCTTTAAAGTGAGTCTGTCACCAGGAAATTCACTGTTAAACCAAACATCATGCCTTGTAGAGCTAGCTCAACTGAATGAAATACCTTTCACTTAGCAATCCGTCACTTCATTCTGGAGAAAAAGTAACTTTGACCCATATGCAAATGAACGGTTAACTGCACCAAGGACTAGCCCAAGCCAATCAGTGAACCCTTGCTCCTCTCGCTTCCTCCTCTAGCCTCTCCTTCTCCTCTTTAATTGACAGGGCCAGGCTAGATGACTATAAAGGAACTTGTCCCTGTCAACCAAGAAGGGAGGAGGGTCTGGAAGAGAAAGCATGAGAAGCAGCGCTGGGGTCCTAGGTTCGAATCCGACCAAGGACAACATCTGCATGGAGTTTGTATGTTCTCCCAGTGTTTGCGTGGGTTTCCTCCGGGTTCTCCTGTTTCCTCCCACACTCTAAAGACATACTGATAGGGAACTTTTGAGCCCCATTGCTGACAGCTTGATGCTAATGTCTGTAAAGTGCTGTGGAATATAACAGCGCTATATAAAAGCACTAAATAAATTAAAAAAAGGGTGCACTGATTGGCTTGGGACCACCGTAAGTGCACTTAACTGCTCATTTGCAAATTAATTTAAAGTCAATTTTTTTCCTAAATGAAGCAGCAGATAACTAAGTTAACAACATCACTACATTCAGCTGAACTGGCCCTACAATCATTGTGCCTGGTTTAATAATTAATTTCCTTTAAAGTAACTGTACCTTGAAGTGCATCACTTCCTGTTACATCGCCACCTACTGTCCTAAACTAGTAGATTACCACAGTCATCTGATTCTCTCAACAAACTGACCACCATGACCATGACCCCTTATCTGGATCTCCCAACATCAGTTCTGAGCTTTGGCTATGAGAGAGGACATTCTGAGATACTGGAGCTGCACCTAAACATATGATAACTAGATATAACTGTGGTAGTTGGTAACAATTTCTTCTGCTCAAGCACATAGAACATGTAAACTGCTCTTTAATTATTACCTCTAATGTGAAGTTATGTCTTTTATACATTGTGGTAAGCATCTCACTATTTTTCCTGTTACGCTGTGCTCTATATCCATGCCTGATAAGCAGTTACAGCTTTTATCATAGTGTAAGTTGGAAACACAGAACAGCTGGAGCCATTTGCAGTCCTTACCACCTTCTATTATCAGATATGTGATTGATTTTGCTGAGCATAATGGGCTTTTTTTGGCACGAGGTGGAGAATGACAAAAGAGCACAGAAAAGTACAGTCTAGAGGTAAAGAAGCTGTAACTGATGCTACTTATTATTTGCTAGCTGTGGCTCAGAAATGAATAAAGCAATTGCAGATCTACTGTTTAGATGTGAAGATCTCAGCAGAAGATTAGGGGAAGACAGTTAATATAGGTTAATACAGTATAAGGAAATGGTCAATACTGTGCAATTAGAAGTAGCAATGGGAGGCATTAATGTAATGAAAAATATGTCAAGGACAAGAAGGCTGGGTAGTCAAGCCAGAGGTCATCCAAGTGAACAAATAGTTGATTGATTTGGTTTAGTCATCTCCTTATGGACACATTTCTTTATTTTGTGTGTTATTGTAGTTTATCATGTTTAAAAAACACTGCTATCTCCACAATGGGCCCCCCAAAGTGGAGAATGCACTGTGAAAATGAGGCAACCCTCTGTGTACCACTACAGGAGTAGCAAAAATAGCTTAGACAAATATAACCAAGCATGCTGTTGGCTCACCTTAATTTTGAGGACCCCATTCTGGAAAAAGGAAGGGGTCCCAGAGGTAGGAATCATACCTATCTGACCTTGATGACATATCCTAGCAATATGCTATCAATGTAGAAAAAGTGGAGATATAGATCACAAATGAGAGACGCAGACACATAACTCTCCTCTGGAAAAGAGAAAGACATTTTGCAAATCTTTCCCAGAAACCTAAAGATATACAAATTACGATTACTTCCAAAATGAAAAGAAGGCTAAGCTTCTTTAATGGCAACAAATGTAAAAAATGCTAATTTGGCCATATTTTGCCCAGAAACCCAGAGAAGTGTTGCGTGG
Organism: Bufo bufo; assembly: GCF_905171765.1. Classification (NCBI taxonomy): domain Eukaryota; kingdom Metazoa; phylum Chordata; class Amphibia; order Anura; family Bufonidae; genus Bufo; species Bufo bufo. The sequence continues at coordinate 457,419,645 of NC_053393.1, read as the reverse complement.
ACTATGATACTCCTCACATGTATTTGGCTCCATAAGGATAAATAGTACCCCATGGACCCCAACCAAGGCCTCTTAGGCAGCTAAGCTCTTATAAAAAAGAACTGCGGGATTAGATATTCCATTTTCATTTTCTTTTAGAAAAGAGACTGGTTTTCACATTTCTTGTCAAGAGAAGCATTATTTAGATATTTAGGTTTCCTGTTCTTTTGGAAGGAGGATTGAGTTGCGTGTCTCTTTTCCAGAGGAATGTTACACCTTGGTCTCTCTCCCTCAAATCTAAAGAAATTTTGGTTTGTTGGAATCTTTTTTTTTTCCGAACAATTGATTTGCTCATATTGAATATATATATATATATATATATACACTCACCTAAATAATTATTAGGAACACCATACTAATACAGTGTTGGACCCCCTTTTGCCTTCAGAACTGCCTTAATTCTACGTGGCATTGATTGAACAAGGTGCTGATAGCATTCTTTAGAAATGTTGGCCCATATTGATAGGATAGCATCTTGCAGTTGATGGAGATTTGAGGGATGCACATCCAGGGCACGAAGCTCCCGTTCCACCACATCCCAAAGATGCTCTATTGGGTTGAGATCTGGTGACTGTGGGGGCCATTTTAGTACAGTGAACTCATTGTCATGTTCAAGAAACCAATTTGAAATGATTCGAGCTTTGTGACATGGTGCATTATCCTGCTGGAAGTAGCCATCAGAGGATGGATACATGTTCTTATTCTGCTTATGCCAAATTCGGACTCTACCATTTGAATGTCTCAACAGAAATCGAGACTCATCAGACCAGGCAACATTTTTCCAGTCTTCAACAGTCCAATTTTTGTGAGCTAGTGCAAATTGTAGCCTCTTTTTCCTATTTGTAGTGGAGATGAGTGGTACCCGGTGGGGTCTTCTGCTGTTGTAGCCCATCCGCCTCAAGGTTGTGCGTGTTGTGGCTTCACAAATGCTTTGCTGCATACCTCGGTTGTACCGAGTGGTTATTTCAGTCAACGTTGCTCTTCTATCAGCTTAAATCAGTCGGCCCATTCTCCTCTGACCTCTAGCATCCACAAGGCATTTTTGCCCACAGGACTGCCGCATACTGGATGTTTTTCCCTTTTCACACCATTCTTTGTAAACCCTAGAAATGGTTGTGCGTGAAAATCCCAGTAACTGAGCAGATTGTGAAATACTTAGACCGGCCCGTCTGGCACCAACAACCATGCCACGCTCAAAATTGCTTAAATCACCTTTCTTTCCCATTCTGACATTCAGTTTGGAGTTCAGGAGATTGTCTTGACCAGGACCACACCCCTAAATGCATTGAAGCAACTGCCCTGTGATTGGTTGACTAGATAATTGCATTAATGAGAAATAGAACAGGTGTTCCTAATAATTCTTAAGGTGAGTGTATGTATATATATATATATATATATATATATATATATATTTTATATATATATATATATATATATATATATATAGAAACCAAAAAAGAAACACAGCAGCACAAGACCAAAGATACGGGTGCAAGTCCTCTCAGCCGCAGGCTCAGACGGCTATAGACGAGTATAGTATCCAAAGGATGAGGCAGCACTCCAAATAAAGTGAAAAAAGTGGATCCTTTATTCCCCTCTGTGCAACGTTTCAACCATCTCAATGCGGTCTTTCTCAAGCATGAGAAAGACCGCATTGAGACGGTTGAAACGTTGCACAGAGGGGAATAAAGGATCCACTTTTTTCACTTTATTTGGAGTGCTGCCTCATCCTTTGGATACTATATATATATATATATATATATATATATATACACAATGCATTTGGAAAGTCTTTAGAAGCCATACACTTTATTCAGATTTTGTTATGTTGCAGCCTTGTGCTAAAATAAATTTTAAAAAAATCTGGTTTTCCACCATTAACCACTTCAGCCCCCCTACCTTAAACACCCTTAATGACCAGGCCACTTTTTACACTTCTGACCTACACTCCTTTTACCGTTTATTGCTTGGTCATGCAACTTACCACCCAAATGAATTTTACCTCCTTTTCTTCTCACTAATAGAGCTTTCATTTGGTTGTATTTCATTGCTGCTGACATTTTTTACTTTCAGTTGTAAAATTTTGCAAAAAAAACGACATCCATATATAAATTTTTCTCTAAATTTATTCTTCTACATGTCTTTGATAAAAAAAAAATGTTTGGGTAAAAAAAAAAAATGGTTTGGGTAAAAGTTATAGCGTTTACAAACTATGGTACAAAAATGTGAATTTCCGCTTTTTGAAGCAGCTCTGACTTTCTGAGCACCTGTCATGTTTCCTGAGGTTCTACAATGGACAGACAGTACAAACACCCCACAAATGACCCCATTTCGGAAAGTAGACACTCTAAGGTATTCGCTGATGGGCATTTTAAGTTCATAGAACTTTTTATTTTTTGTCACAATTTAGCGGAAAATGATGATTTTTTTTTTTATTACAAAGTCTCATATTCCACTAACTTGTGACAAAAAATAAAAACTTCTATGAACTCACTATGCCCATCAGCGAATACCTTGGGGTGTCTTCTTTCCAAAATGGGGTCACTTGTGGGGTAGTTATACTGCCCTGGCATTCTAGAGGCCCTAATGTGTGGTAAGTAGTTTGAAATCAAAATCTGTAAAAAATGGCCGGTGAAATCCGAAAGGTGCTCTTTGGAATGTGGGCCCCTTTGCCCACCTAGGCTGCAAAAAAGTGTCACACATGTGGTATCTCCGTACTCAGGAGAAGTTGGGCAATGTGTTTTGGGGTGTCATTTTACATATACCCATGCTGGGTGAGATAAATATCTTGGTCAAATGCCAACTTTGTATAAAAAAATGGGAAAAGTTGTCTTTTGCCAAGATATTTCTCTCACCCAGCATGGGTATATGTAAAATGACACCCCAAAACACATTGCCCAACTTCTCCCGAGTACGGAGATACCACATGTGTGACACTTTTTTGCAGCCTAGGTGGGCAAAGGGGCCCACATTCCAAAGAGTACCTTTCGGATTTCACCGGCCAGATTTTGATTTCAAACTACTTACCACACATTAGGGCCCCTAGAATGCCAGGGCAGTATAACTACCCCACAAGTGACCCCATTTTGGAAAGAAGACACCCCAAGGTATTTGCTGATGGGCATAGTGAGTTCATGGAAGTTTTTATTTTTTGTCACAAGTTAGTGGAATGAGACTTTGTAAGAAAAAATAAAATAAAAAAAATCATCATTTTCCGCTAACTTGTGACAAAAAATAAAAAATTCTAGGAACTCGCCATGCCCCTCACGGAATACCTTGGGGTGTCTTCTTTCCAAAATGGGGTCACTTGTGGGGTTCACAGGAAATCTCGCGTCTCGCGAGAGGACGCGTATATGCGTCCACCCAGAAGAGCAGGGCCGCCGCCAGGACGCAATCCTGCGTACGGCGGTCCTGAGGCGGTTAATCTGCTCTCAATGCATAGACATAAATATTTAGACACTTTGCTATGTCACTTGAAATTTAGCTCTGGGGCCTCCCATTTCTTTGATCTTGGTCATCTTGATGGAGTCTATCTGAGATAAATTCAGTTGATTGGACATGATTTGGAAAGATACACCCCTGTCTATAACAGGTCTCACAGCTGACAATGCATATCAGAGCCTGGAGGAGGAAAGAACTGCCTGTAGAGCTCAGAGACAGAGATCTGGTCATGGGTGCCAAAACATTTCTGCTAAACTGAACGTTCCAAGAGCACAATAGCCTCCAAAATGGAAATTGAAGATGTTTGAGCAACTAGGACTGATCCTAGAGTAGGCTTTCCTCCCAAACTAAGTAATTAGGAGAGAATGGCTTTGATATGAGAGGTGATAAAAAAGCTAATGGTCAATGTGGCTGAGCTTCAAAGATCCTGTATGCAGATCAGAAAAGCTTCCAGAAGGTCAACTACAGCACTCCACCAATGTGGGCTTTATGGCAGAGTGGCCAGAAAAAAAAACTCTCCTCAGTAAAAGAAACATGAAAGTCCACCTGGAATTTGCAAAAAAAAAAAAAAAAGCGCCTAAAGAACTGAGAAACAAGGCTCTTTGGTCTGACGAAACCAAGATTTACATTTTTGGCCTCAAATTTAAGCGCCATGTCTGGAGTAAACCAGGTACTGCTAATTACTTCCCCAAAACCATCCCTACAGTGAAGCATGGTGATGGCAGCATCATGCTGTGGAGGTGTTTTTCAGTTGCTGGGACAGTGAGACAGAGGTGAGGGAAAGTTGAATGGAGCAAAGTACTTAATAACCAATAACGTACCTACAGTATATGGCATTGGTCGCAAGGGTGGGTATCAAGTGGGCCCAGGAGCTCAGCCTGCTCTTCACAAGGTGGTTTCTGGCAGTGTTATACAGCTGACACATGCTTTCCTTTGTCCCCCGAATACCATCCTGACACAATCGTGAGGTGCTAATCAACTGTCATGGCAGCTGAGGGGTTGGTAAAATTATATACACTGCAATACAGATGTACAATGTATCATCAAATGACTGCAGATTAAATTTAAAGGGGTTATCCAGGTAAAGATAATGATGACCTATCCTCATAATAGGTCATCATTATCACATCGACGGTGGTCTGAGTCCTGGCACCCACGCCGTTCAGCTATTTCGGGGACCCGTTGCTCTCACTCAAGCTTCGGGCTCCCAGCAGCTTTTCAAGCACAGCACCGTACATCGTATAGTGGCAGTGTTTGGTATTTGCAGCTCAGCCCCATTGACTTGAATGGGCTGAGCTATAACTAGGCTGACATGTGACTGATGTATGGTGATGTCACTTAGCCTAGGAAGAGGCCGCAGTACTCACAGAACACATGGCCAATGATTAGCTGATTAGCAGGGAGTCCCAGGAGTTGGACCTCCTCTGATCTGATATTGATGACCAGTGGGGTACATAGAGAAGCAAGGGCTCCATAGCAAGGATCAAACCCGGCCCTCCACATAGGACAGAAGAGTTTCTACCTAAACCCTTTTCAATGAACCGTGGGACATTTTTCCATTGCTTGATTTTCTAAAAGTTGTTCCTTTAGAGCAGGGGTGCACAACCTTTTCTGGTTGGGGGCCACATTGTCAGCCTAAACCAATTCTAAGGGCCGAAAATAAAACTGAAAGAGGTATTAACAACTGAAATAGTATTTCTATGGCATATTGAACATATACTATATATCATAAATGTCTAGTTACACTTCTAGTACTCCTATCTAATGGAGGAATACATGAAAAATACATGTGAGCAGCCACAAGACATAGAAATACATATCTGTTACCAGAGGGTTGGGGGCTGCACAGAATGGAAACAAGGGCCGCATGTGGCCCCCGGGCCGCAGGTTGTGCACCCCTGCTTTAGAGGGTAGAGTCTTGACCAAGTTTTAACCTCCAGTAGAAGAGGAGATAATCCCAACTAAGACTGGGCCCCATAGCAGTCGCATGGTCTGCTGCTATGGTAGTTATGCCCTTGTTGATGACCTATCCAAAGGATAGACCCTTTAAAATATTTTTTTAACATACAGCCAGGTCCATAAATATTGGGACATCAACACAATTCTAACATTTTTGGCTCTATACAACACCACAATGGATTTGAAATGAAACTAACAAGATGTGCTTTAACTGCAGACTGTCAGCTTTAATTTGAGGGTATTTACATCCAAATCAGGTGAACGGTGTAGGAATTACAACAGTTTGCATATGCGCCTCCCACTTGTTAAGGGACCAAAAGTAATGGTACATAATAATAATAATCATAAATCAAACTTTCACTTTTTAATACTTGGTTGCAAATCCTTTGCAGTCAATTACAGCCTGAAGTCTGGAACGCATAGACATCACCAGACGCTGGGTTTCATCCCTGGTGATGCTCTGCCAGGCCTCTACTGCAACTGTCTTCAGTTCCAGCTTGTTCTTGGGGCATTTTCCCTTCAATTTTGTCTTCAGCAAGTGAAATGCATGCTCAATCGGATTCAGGTCAGGTGATTGACTTGGCCATTGCATAACATTCCACTTCTTTCCCTTAAAAAACTCTTTGGTTGCTTTTGCAGTATGCTTTGAATCATTGTCCACCTGCACTGTGAAGCGCCGTCCAATGAGTTCTGAAGCATTTGGCAGAATATGAGCAGATAATATTGCCCGAAACACTTCAGAATTCATCCTGCTGCTTTTGTCAGCAGTCACACCATCAATAAATACAGGAGAACCAGTTCCATTGGCAGCCATACACGCCCACGCCATGACACTACCACCACCATGCTTCACTGATGAGTTGGTATGCTTAGGATCATGAGCAGTTCCTTTCCTTCTCCATACTCTTCTCTTCCCATCACTTTGGTACAAGTTGATCTTGGTCTCATCTGTCCATAGGATGTTGTTCAAGAACTATGAAGGCTTTTTTAGATTTCGTTTGGCAAACTCTAATCTGGCCTTCCTGTTTTTGAGGCTCATCAATGGTTTACATCTTGTGGTGAACCCTCTGTATTCACTCTGGTGAAGTCTTCTCTTGATTGTTGACTTTGACACACATACACCTACCCCCTGGAGAGTGTTCTTGATCTGGCCAACTGTTTTGAAGGGTGGTTTCTTCACCAGGGAAAGAATTCTTCGGTCATCCACCACAGTTGTTTTCCGTGGTCTTCCGGGTCTTTTGGTGTTGCTGAGCTCACCGGTGCGTTCCTTCTTTTAAAGAATGTTCCAAACAGTTGTTTTGGCCACACCTAATGTTTTTGCTATCTCTCTGATGGGTTTGTTTAGTTTTTTCAGCCTAATGATGGCTTGCTTCACTGATAGTCACCGCTCTTTGGATCTCATCTTGAGAGTTGACAGCAACAGATTCCAAATGCAAATAGCACACTTGAAATGGACTCTGGACCTTTTATCTGCTTATTGTAATTGGGATAATGAGGGAATCTCACACACCTGGCTATGGAACAGCTGAGAAGCCAATTTTCCCATTACTTTTGGTCCCTTAACAAGTGAGAGGCACATATACAAACTGTTGTAATTCCTACACCGTTCACCTGATTTGGATGTAAATACCCTCAAATTAAAGCTGACAGTCTGCAGGAAAAGCACATCTTGTTTGTTTCATTTCAAATCCATTGTGGTGATGTATAGAGCCAAAAATGTTAGAATTGTGTCGATGTCCCAATATTTATGGACCTGACTGTATATAAACACTAAAAATGTATACCCCCCCCTCCCCTTTGTCCCATTTATAAAAAAAAAAAAAAAGAATTTAGTTGATATTGCCACATCTGAAAATGTCCAAAATATAGAAAGGTCACATTTTATATAATGCTCTGTAAATGCTTTAAAAAAAAAAAATTCTCCCTCCCCTCACCTACCCCTATCTCCTCGCTCTTCTTTCTCTCTTTCTCAAATTTGGACTAGATTAAGAGTTGGTCTTTTACTAAAATTGACAAAACAAAAAAAACAGCACAGAGAGGCGTATGTTGATGTTAGGACAGTAATATTTATGTCGTCTGATTTCAGCATATCTACATTTGAGCCTTGTGAATACATACATATGTGCTTGTAAGAAAGATGAATGACATACTGTTTATTGATCTTGATAAAGTAAAAATGGCTCAATAGGCTCTAGGGACCCATTTCATGCTCCAACGGAAATGACCATATTAAGTTTAATCTACGTAACTACAAAAAAAAAGATAACATCATATCACTCAGTGTATTGTCCAGCTAATTTACCAACACACAAAGAAATTGAACTACGGCTCCACCATGTAAATAAATAGAAAATTCTTTATTCAATAAACATTAGACAGACATTATGATATGTGAAATCAGTAGTAGAGGAGACTGGGGAATCGACACACAGGTGCATCCAAAGTCAAAAGAAAGAGCCACACATAGAACCAACAAGGAACAAGTAGCCCCTGGACGTGAAGGTCCGATAAGTACGTTGGTAAACTAAATGTAGAAATCAACAAGCAATGGTAAATACCCCAAAAGTGCGCGCCGATCCCTCAGTCGCCTCTTCCCAACGTCGTTTCGCCAGTGGACTGGCTTCTTCCGAGGGATCGGCGCACACTTTTGGGGTATTTACCATTGCTTGTTGATTTCTACATTTAGTTTACCAACGTCCTTATCGGACCTTCACGTCCGGGGGCTACTTGTTCCTTGTTGGTTCTATGTGTGGCTCTTTCTTTTGACTTTGGATGCCCCTGTGTGTCGATCCCCCAGTCCCCTCTAAAGGTTTTTTATTCCCCACCGAAGTATGTCTTTTTACTGCTGATTTTACATATCATAATGTCTGTCTAATGTTTATTGAATAAAGAATTTTCTATTTATTTACATGGTGGAGCCGTAGTTCAATTTTTTTGTGTGTTAGTTTTGAATAGTGGAGGCTCTTCTCAGTATTCTTTCTATGACCTGGTGCTAAAAATTGGTGGGCAGCTATTTTACCAGTTAAAGGGCTTCTGTCACCCCACTAAACTCATTTTTTTTTTTTTTGTGTACTTATAATCCCTATCCTGCCATATTGCCATACATTATGTTATTAATAATTTTCGTTAAGTAGATTTAGCAAAAAACTTACTTTTATGATATGCTAATTACCTTTCTACCAGCAAGTAGGGCGTCTACTTGCTGGTAGCAGCCGCAGAAAACCGCGCCCTCCTTCTGTTGATTGACAGGGCCAGCCGCGATCTCCTCCTCCGGCCAGCCCTGTCAGCATTTCAAAAATCGCGCGCCTGTGTTGATTCGGCGCAGGCGCTCTGAGATAAGGAGGCTCGCCTCCTCAGCACTCCCTCAGTGCGCCTGCGCCGATGACGTCTTCTCTTTCGGTGACATCATCGGCGCAGGCGCACTGAGGGAGTGCTGAGGAGGCGGGCCTCCTTATCTCAGAGCGCCTGCGCCGAATCAACACAGGCGCGCGATTTTTGAAATGCTGACAGGGCTGGCCGGAGGAGGAGATCGCGGCTGGCCCTGTCAATCAACAGGAGGAGGGGGCGGTTTTCTGCGGCTGCTACCAGCAAGTAGACGCCCTACTTGCCGGTAGAAAGGTAATTAGCATATCATAAAAGTAATTTTTTTGCTAAATCTACTGAACGAAAATTATTAATAACATAATGTATGGCAATATGGCAGGATAGGGATTATAAGTACACAAAAAAAAAAATAATGAGTTTAGTGGGGTGACAGAAGCCCTTTAAATAGACCTGCGTCTACACTTGGTTTTCAATCCATTGGTTTAAGTCTTTTGAAGAGGTTGTCTGGACTGGACAAATCTTTCATTTCTGTACATCCGATGATGACTAGCTGAAGAGACTTCCTGACACCAGCTCTAGGTAAAGGTAATGCTGAATGTCCATTTCACCTTGTTTTCAAGGAAGATGCAACATTATGTAAGCTGAGCTCAGCGATGGTTGCAGGAGAGTCACAGTTACAAAATCACACCGCCACAGTCCAGTGCAACTTTTCAGATGGTAATAGTTTAAAAAGATGGTTTATATAAGGGCAAAAGTCTGGCTGAATATAGGGGTGCACAAAATCTTCTCAGATGTAGAGGTACAGTTCTTAAAAATTACTGGAACAATCAAACTTATAAATGCAATGTGACTAAGGTGGAATGGTGGATCTCCCTTGTTGCAATTTGTAATCTTTTCGTGATACAGTAGAGCTTTGATTCTTACCTGTTTTTCTCACAGCTTCCTCCTTCTTCAATGTCCGTGGAATCCAGCTTCCAAACAGTACGCTCGAGCACCCGTCTCCTCTACAGCACCCTCATCCTCTAGCTTTTACAGACAACTGCCCTGCCACACACTTGGACAATGTTATACCACTTGAGAACACATGCTAAAGGCCTCTCTTACAAGAGGATACATATCCTATACAGTTATGTGCAGCCTTTATGTGTTAATGTTGACTCCATCCATATGAACTGCTGATTAATGTAAAAAAATGAAAGTCAGACATGACATTGTACATCATTCTCTCTTTCTAACAAAGCTAGAACCAGACATGTGCCTCACATGGATCCAGAGATCTCAACTTTCATTGCTCCAGTTGCTCTACTAGATTCTCTTAAGGCTGGCAGCTCAAGGGGGCAAGTCCTTTCCCAAGGGATGTGTCCTTTCTGCAGTAGCTCTCTCCTTGTAATTTTCACAGCTTCTAATGGTATATATTGCTGGTGGTAGTTGAAAGATAGAACTGAGCATGTGCGACCACCTCAGTAGATGGACATGCACATTACTATACAGATTAAACACCAGGGGTACCATTATAATGTATTAAAGAGAATGCAGTAACTATCTGTCACCATGACCAACCCTATTAAACCAGACATATTGCCTGGTAGAGTTGATCATGCTGAGTAAAACATTGTATAGCAGCTGTGCTTAGGAATTGTTTAGGAAACATTTCGTCACATGGCCAAGGGATAAGCGCCTCTGTCTTCTCAAACAGCTGATAAGCGAGGGTCCTGCGTGTCGGACCCCAACCGATCAGATACTGGTGACCTATGCAGTATTAAAATCTCGGGCAAACCCCTTTAATTTTTATGTTTATGTAAATTACCCATTTGGAGCACAAGGGATCTGGCCATAACGCTAGAAGCACCGCTAGAACAACGCTTCTGTACTCCCTGTACTCCCCTTATGGGGTTAGACATCTTAAGTAGGCCTGGTTCTCACACCAGTGCCGTGGCTCAGTAACTTGGCGCCTGTGCAGTGGATCTGAAAGGCTTAACAGATCCACTGCACAGGGGCCGAGTCACTGAGGCAACTCAGCGCTTACACGGTAGATTTTCTTCTGCTTCCCAAGCTCAGAAAGCATCTGATTCACTGCGCAAGCTCTGAGTCACCTAGTCTCGATGTTGCCACGAGAACACAGGGCTAGACTAAATGTCTAGCTTTGTCACGCAAAGGAGAGGGGGGTGTACAGAGAGAATGGGGGTGTTGCTCCAGTGGTGCTCCTAGCGCTATGGCCACCCCCCTAGAAATAAGAAAAATACAAACTGCAGATGGCGCTAAACACATAAATTTTATCGAATAACTCAATAGCTATACTAAATTTTTAATTACATGCAATTAAAAAAACTATTCAGATCCAGGCACTGGTTTGAAAGCTGTAGAATATTTTTCGTGGGACAACCCCTTTAATCAGACAACCCCTTTAATTACTATTGCTGAGAAAAATTAAATGGTAATATATATGCAAATGAGCCTCTAGGAGCAACGGTGGCGTTACTGTTATTCCTAGAAGCTCTGCTCTCTCTGCAACTGCTGTGTCCTCTGCACTTTGATCCACAGGGCCTGGCAATGTAAGCATGATCACGCCTGGCCTCTGCAGTTGCAGAGAGAGCAAAGCCTCTAGGTATAATAGTAATGTCTCAGAGGCTCTTTTACATATATTAATATATAATTTTTCTTAATACGAGCACATATGAACATGGGACTAACACAGATGTCTTCTGCTGCCAAGCGCACATGTAGCAGGTCAGCCAGTTCCATAGGTACAAATCTGCTGACAGATGCCCTTTAAATAAAAGCATTTTGGTTGCTGGCGGTGGGGCTAGAAGCTGCAGAGATGGCCAGTCGTGGGTTTCTATTTTTTATAAAAAAAATTTTATTTAGGTTTGCACCTATTTATTAATTAACTTTAGACTTTGTTCCCCCGTAAGGTCATGTAAGGCCTTTCTGGCGCACTTTTACATTGCATTACTATTGTTTTTACTTTTGAGTCTCCCTGTTAGGCCTCATGCACACGACCGCTGTTTTATTCCGTGTCTGTTGTTCAGTTTTTCGTGATTTTCTGCGGACCCATTGACTTTCAATGGGTCCGTTGAAAACTCGGCTAATGCACTGTTTGTCATTGGCGTCAGTGATCCGTGGTTCCAGTCCGTCAAAAAAATATAACCTGTCCTATTTTTTTCACTGAAAACGGTTCGCGGACCCATTCAAGTCAATGGGACCGTGAAAAAACGCGGAGGCACACAAGATTGTCATCCGCGTCCGCATCTTTTTTTTTCCTATCATTTGCATGGCAAACTTGACTTAGACTTTTTTTTTTCCTTCATGTCTGTTGATCCTCCAAAAATAAAGGAAGACACAAGGAAACAAAAACGGAAACGGATCACGGAACAACGGAACCCCATTTTGCGGAACAGAACACAACAACGGTCGCGTGCATGAGGCCTTACTGGATCTGACATAATATTAGGGGTAATAAAACCTCTGAGGCCTCACTGCAGAGCTGATCTGGCTCTGCTAAAGGTGGCCATACACATTGAATAGCAGTTGAACAAACAAATATTTGTGAACGTTCGTTTCATAGACAACATCAAATACATTTTAGCTCCTCTTCATATATATCAGGCCATCCGGTTCGGTTTTCCACCAGCATGGTGCAGAAAACGCCGGAGGGAAACTGAAGGAGGAATTGATTCAATCATTTTCTATGGGATCATTCTCATACACCGGCACATCAGATATGAAGTCAGATGTCAATTAGCGCCAGACAGAAAATTGCTGTGTGCTACGTTTTCCTGTCCATCACTATAACTGTATGGGCGCTGGATCGGTGCTGTGTGTAAAACAACTGGCCGGGCATAACTGATATATGGGCAGTGGACCTTAGTACAATTGGCTGTTACATATACATAGACATGTGAAACCGGCCGATGAATGAAAGATCTTTCTGCGAACATTCTTTCAAACAAATGTCTTTATTTTTGTTTTTTACTTTCAGATTTTTATTCGGTTTTTTCAGTAAAAATCCATACAACAATCAACGAGATGCTGTTCAAACATTACATTGAATACAAAAGGAAGCATTCAGCGTTCTTGTAGTTTGTACAATCTATAATAAAGCGATAATAAACAATCAATACTGTTACCAGTCAATAGGACAATGTGATCCATAAGAAAATAGTAAACATACTAAAGGGCTTTGTAGCACAACAACTAAGAAACAGCACCGGTAATCGCGATATGCCAGAACCGCCCATCTATCTCTCCTCCAAACACTGTTCTTCAGTAGTTTTTTCGGATATAAGTAGCTGTGTGATGTATGTTTCACAAGACTATCTTCAAATAAAGATCTTTTATTTGTGAATGACCTTTTTTTAAACAAAAGCTCTTTTTCCGATGAAAATTTTAAACATGGCCGACTTCTTTTCAAAAAATAATGCTCTGTCATTGGTTGGCTAAAAAGATTGTCTTTTTTTTTTCAATTTTAACTGGTGAATGTTCATTTGAGTTGAAATTGACCATTTTGATTAACTTTAGACTAATATGTATGGCATGCGTAAGACCTGGCATCTCCTGCAGTTGCCTAGCATCTGGAGATTACCTGATCGCCATGACTGGCTGCTTACTGAGCTGTATACACGGTGCTCACAGTGTTTAGGAAAACCGCCTCTGCCTCCATTATAGGGAATCCAGTTGTCACTGACAACCAGAATTCTGCTCCTGCAGCTGTATGATCTCTGTGTGCATCCTACAGTACAGGCAAATCCCCCACTAATATAAATGTATCCTGTCCAACAGATATCACTTTACACAAATACCACCATTTAGCATAACAGTTATTTTCTAAAGTTATTAGCTTACCATTGCGCCCTGTGGGAAATTGGAGCCTTGTAACGTAGGAAGCCTCATTGGTGAGAACAAGGGGCGTGGTTAGTGTCACATGATCTGCTGATGTCAGGACACATTCCACTGCCCTTAGGCATGATCGGACAGTAGACACATGAGAAACCAGGAAGGTGGATTCAAACATGGGGGATAAGAGAAAACGGTGAGTGAGGTAAATTTGAAAAAAAAAATTAAATAAAAAGCAATCCAAAGAGGAATGGGAGCTAGGGTAATTGATGTAAATTCGCTTAAGAGTGAAAAGTAGTTTATAGCAAATACCCTTTAAGTCCTGCGGCAGTCCACAAGTAGATAACTAACGAAAACCAAACCTTGACAAAAGCTGGACAGTCAGATCTGAAGGAAAGCCAAGATTGAACAAGTGACTGCTTTCTGGCTTACGACACCAAATCATGTTTATTTGCCCTATTAAAGCATATGCATGTCACAGAACGGGGTCTCCTGCTCAGATCCTTCTCTATGAGTCACAATGAAGATCTGGTCTACAATAGTGGACTCAAAATGTCTCCGTAGACGGCCATTCATCTTATAGGTCTAACAGAAAAGGGCTGTCTCTGTGTACTGACAACTAACATCTGTCTGGTAAATCATTATAACCACATTCTTGAAGTTTCAACTATTTTCTTTGGTTACAGTTAAATGTAATAAAGCTATACATTTTTGTATTGTCCTCTGTTTTACTCAAACCCAGCAAAGGATTTTAAAGGGAACCTGTCACCAGGATTTTGTGTATAGAGCTGAGTGAGGACACAGGGTTGTTAGATGGCCGCTAGCACATCTGCAATATCCAGCCCCCATAGCTCTGTGTGCTTTTATTGTGTAAAAAAACTATTTGATACATATGCAAATTAACCTGAGATGAGTCCTGTACGTGAGATGAGTCAGGGACAGGACTCGTCTCAGGTTAATTTGTATATATATAAAATAGTTGTTTTTTTACACAATAAAAGCACACAGAGCTATGGGGACTGGATATTGCGGATGTGCTAGCGGCCATCTAGCAACCCATGTCCTCAGCTCTATACACAAAATCCTGGTGACAGGTTCCCTTTAAGAATAAAAGAGTGTTAAATAGAAAGAACAGACATTTTGTCCACCTGATGTGAGACTTCTCTGTTAAATTGTGTTTCCTCTTTTTAGTTTCTCATTTGTGGAGTCTGTGGAGTCTTCTGCGCCAAAAAGAAATCTGGACTCATAGTAAGTGCCTAATATGTAAGATATTTCTATGTGTGATGTAAAAAACCTAAAAAGGTTAAAGGAACAGTAAACCTAGAATTGAATGATAAAAGTAAACTGTAGAGATAAAGTGTAGTATAGGGTGTATCTGCCGGTCAATGGAGAAAGCAGCCAAGGGTTGTCCATACTGAAGAAGAAATCCTTGAGCTCTGATGTGCGGTAAAAGCATGGTACTGGAAGGTCAGATGTTATATTCAGAGCCCCAGTGACATACGGAAATCAGGGCAGGATTGTTAACCTCCTTATGAGGCTATGGCCAATATGGATTGTAGCAACTACAAAGAGAGGGGTTCCTTTTGCATAGTGATGGATAATCCCAGTAGTAGTAATGACCCATAAAGGGAATCTGTCACCAGTGACCTCCCTACCAAACTGGTTCTATAGACACATAGCTGTAGTTCACCTGATTAAAACACTGTTTTTCTTTTGTTGATCCGAGGCTCCATTCCCGAGTTATGATACTTTTTCTTAATATGCAAATTAGGCCTATGGTGCAACAAAGGCGTCAGCATTGCTCTTGTTGTACCCAAGCTAGACTTTTTTCTGCGGTCACCCCCTCCCTCGCTGCTTTGCCACTGCCTGGCCCTGTCAATCAAAACTTGGGAACAGAGCCCTGGATCAACAAAACAAAAAGAGCGCTTTGATTAGGCGATCCAGAGCTATGTGCCTATGCAAACAGTTGGATAGGGCGATTCGCTTTAACAATGCTCCCAAGACTACATTTTATATACAAAAGAAAATCATAAACTGAAAACATCAGGGGGAAAAATTGAAAAGAGAAAATTAAAAAACATTAAAAAATTAGCTATTTCCTAAAAGCCAAAATTAGCAGTGCCTTTAAAGAGGAACTATCAGCAGGATCTACCGTATTAAACTAGGTATGGTACCCAGTAGGGTTGATATTGCTGATTAAAATGTCACCTGTCTTGTGAAGATCAGTTGTGGGGTCCCTGAGTAAAGACTTTTATGCTTTAGTGCACCGAGGGATATGGCCAGCACTGGAAAGCAGAGGAGCTGAGGTGCACTGAGGGGCTAGGCCGCATCCCTTTGGGCACTGAAACACTCCTTTGCAAAAAGAATTTAAAAAAATTCTTGGGAAGGATCAACCGATTTTCACAAGACAGGTATAATTTTATATGGGTTGTCTGCTTTGTTATATTAATGATCTATCCCAGGGGCGTTGCTAGGGTCTGAAGACATCCGGGGCACGAGCCCACGTGAAACCGCGCCCCCATTCCATGAAGCCATGCCCCCATCCAATGAAGCCACTCCCTCATCGTCACCAAAAAGGGGGGGGCGTTCACAGTAGTTATTAACCCCTTTCAGCAGTCCCCCCTTCAGTGAAAGGGGAACTGCTGAATGGGGTTATAACTACAGTGAAGGGCCTAGCAGTCTGGGCAACCCCACAGATCATCCATAACAGTTCCATCCACAGATCCCCCTCCCCATAACAGTTCCATCCACAGATCCCCCTCCCCATAACAGTGCCATCCACAGATCCCCCTCCCCATAACAGTGACATCCACAGATCCCCCTCCCCATAACAGTGCCATCCACAGATCCCCCTCCCTCCCCATAACTGTGCCATCCACAGATCCCCCTCCCTCCCCATAACTGTGCCATCCACAGATCCCCCTCCCTGCCCATAACTGTGCCATCCACAGATCCCCCAGCCCTCCCCATAACAGTGCCATCCACCACAGATCCCTCTCCCCTCCACTCACAGGAGTTTACAACTGTACATTATTTTAAACTGTAATCCTAGTAACTTTAACTTAATTTGCTCATAGTGATAGTGACCTAGTCTTACCCAGTCAGAGAGTCTCTCTCTAGTTTTACTCAGCTAGTCAGCTCCAGCCTCCAGGCAGTGCGGACGGTGCTCACTCACTGACGTCACGCGCCTGCGCCGCCTAGTGGGAGGAGCAGACGCCTGACATCAGTGAGCGAGCGCCGCCCGCACTGCCTGCTGTTACCGGAAGCGGAGCTGCAGTAGGAATCACTGAGATGAGCGGCCGGCTGCAGAATCTGGGGATGAATTTTCAAGTTAAGTTAAGTCTGCACTCTGCAGGCACAGGGCAGGCGGATTAGGACATGAGCGGCGGGGCCGGTGTAGCGCAGGAGAGTCAGAGCGCCGGACGGACTGCCAGTGCACTGCCAGCAATATATTCGGGGCACTGGTCAAAACATCCGGGGCTCAAGCCCGGAATGTTTTGACCTAACGACGCCCCTGATCTATCCTCAGGATAGGTCACCTATATCAGATAAGCGGGGGTGTAATTGTCGGCACCTCCGCTGATCATTTGTTTGAAGAGAATGCAGAGCTCGTACGAGCGCTGTGTTCTCTTCACTGTTTACCTGCTCGCCGTCCCAACTGCAGTAGTGTGCAAGTGTAATTACAACTATGCCGTCCCATTCACTTCATTCTGTTCAAACACTACAGAGCCGTCCATACAAGTGAGAGGGACGGCATAGTTGTATATACACCTGCTGCAATATTACTGAGCATGGTCAACTATAGTAACATAGTTTATAAGGATTTAAAAAAAGACATATGTCCATCCAGTTCAGCCTGTTATTCTGCAATGTTGATCCAGAGGAAGGGGGGAAAAAAACCATTACAAAGACAATTTTCCTAATTTAAAGGAGAAAAATTCCCTTCTGACTCCAATCAGGCAATCAGAATAACTCCCTGGATCAATGACACTTTTCCAGAAATCTAATAACTATAACCTGTAATATTATTTCTCTCCAGAAATACATCCGGGCCCCTCTTGAACTCTTATAGTGAGTTCACCATCACCACAACGGTTGAGCGAAGCACGTTTCGGATCATAGATCAGAAGTCGCTTCTAATCAAAACTTTGTTTAAATGCTATATGGAGACCCATCTCGGTACAATGTATGGGTTTTGCAAAGGTGAAATTCATTATGTCCGAAGTCTCGCGAGACGTCATTTAATAACTTTGGACTTTTATTATTCAACTTGAAAATCATTTTTAAACTGGAATCCGAAGTAGGCTAAGGTACTGACTGGTAACACAGTACTGAAGCCGACAACAGATTGCAGTTTTAAAATGGTTTTCACTTTGTATAATTGAATGCTGAAGTTCTTCACCGAAGTCTCATGAAGTTCACCTCTGCAAAACCCATACATTTGAAGGCTGCACGGAGACGGGTCTCCATACAGCATTCAAACGATGTTTGATCCGAAGAGCATTTCGCTCAACCCTAATCACCACCACCTCAGGCAGAGAGTCACATAGTCTCACTGCTCTTACCGTAAAGAGTCTTCTTCTACCCAGTCCTGGGTATAAATAGATGATGGGAGAGATCTCTGTACTGACCCCTGATATATTTATACATAGTCGTCTTTTAGTTGTCTTTTTTCTAAAGTGAAAAACCCTAATTTTGATAATCTTTCAGGGTACTGTAGTTGCCCCATTCCAGTTATTACTTTAGTTGCCCTCCTCTGAACCCTCTCCAGCTCTGCTATGTCTGCCTTGTTCAGATGAGCCCAGAACAGTACACAGTACTCCATGTGTGGTCTGACTAGTGATTTGTAAAGTGGAAGGACTATGTTCTCATTATGGGCATCTATGGTCCTTTTCATGCAACCTATGGTTTTATTGACCTTGGCAGCAGCTGTCTGGAACCTTTTTCTCCAAAATGAGACAAATCACCAGCCCATGGATATTTTGGAGCTACATTCTACTTGTTACAAAATCTATTTCTTCTACTTGTTTCTGTTTCTTCTCAAATTATCTCTTAAAAGGGATGGTGTTGAGTTGAGTAAATACCTACAAATTACAATGTTATATCATTGATCCTGTTCTCCTTCTATTAGCTGCATTTTGGTCTTGCAGAAATGTACTTATCCTTGTGTCATTTCTTTCTGCCATGCAGATGATTCTTTTCTCTGCCTGCTGCATATGTGGACTCATCGGAGGCATCCTAAACATCCAATTTCTACGTGCCCTCACCAAAAGATCCTCATTGCACCTTGCCTCGTTGTCCCTTGCATGTATTGGCATCAGCGTCTGCACTATATCTACATGGCTTACCTGTCGCCTAGCCAGTTATGAGCAAAGGAGGATGTTTTTAGAAAGGGAACACTCGCTTCATCACTCTCATGAAATGACAGAAAAGGTAAAAGACTTGGGTAAAGACTTCCTATTTTATTGCTTGTGTTGCTTACTATATATATTGTACCAGCTGAAGGACCCGGCTTTGCTTGGGTATATTCAATCTATTTCATTTAATGTTTGTGTGTGTCATTAAAAGATATCAACACTATCCACTATAACAGTGACATCTACAGCACCCCGCCCCCTTAACAGTGACCTCCACAGCCCCCCACCCCTTAACACTGACCCCCCACAGTGCCCCGTCCCTTAAAATTGGACCTTTACAGCAGCCCATCCCCTTAACTTTGACCTTTACAGCAGCCTTCCCCTTTAACAGCGAGTTTCACAGCACACCACACCCTTGACATTGACCTCCACAGGGGCCCGCACCCTTAACAGTGGCCTTTACAGAAATCTGCCCCTTAACACTGACCTCCATAGTGGACCGCCCCCTTAACTGTGACCTCCACAGCAGCCTGCCCCTAGGGTAGCCAGAGGTCAGTGAGTGTGAGCTGCAGGAGGAAAGTCACTGTCCCTCCCAGCGATGCAGCTGACAGAAGTTGATTTTTAACTTCATTTTTTAAATCCGTGTCAGCTGAGGAGTGGACATGGCCTAACCGGATCAGAGGCATGTCCTTTTGAACAGCTCACTCTAAGACAGCAGCACTGTGCTGTCTAAGTGTGAGCTGCAGGGAGAAAGTTACCCTCCCTCCCACCCCTGCAGCTGACAGAAGTTGATTTTTACCTTCATTTTTTCAATTCTAATGAATGCATTTTTTGGGAATATCTCAGGAATATCTCAGTGCTAGAGAGCTGAGACATGGTCTAAAACCTTCCTTGACACCTGATGTACCTGTGCGCCAAATTTTGTGATTGTAAATGCGACGGTGTGGATTCCTTTAGCGGACATACATACACACATACACTCAGCTTTATATATTAGATTACTAGTTTAAAGGGGTTGGCCCATCTCATAGATTGGGGCATATCACTTGGATATGTCACCAATGTCTGATAGGTGTGGGTCCCAGAACGGAGCCTGCAAAGTGAAGAAGAGCAGACCGCACTTGCGAGGTTGTCCTCCATTCATTTCTATGGGAGTGCTGAAAATAGCTGAGCTCTGGTTCAGCTATTACTGTTATCCCCATAGAAGTGAATGAGGCATAGGCTGCGCTTGCGCTGTGTGCTTCCTATTCATTTCTATGGGACTTCTGAAAACAGCCAAGCATGCAGCACAGCTCAGCTATTTTCAGCAGTCCTATAGAAATGAATAGAGGGTGGTTCACTCTCCATGCGTGGTCCACTCTCCTTCCCTTTGTGTGCTCCATTCTAGAGATAGGTGCAGGTCCCAGAGGTGAGACCTGCATCTATGAGACATTGGTGGCATATCCTAGCGATATGCCACCAATGTGTGATATGGGTCAACCCCTTTAAGGGATCTTTTACACCCAATGACGAAAGAGACAATTATCAAGAACAAATATTCCTATAATTAATAACTGGTCTGTAAAGGTACCACCATAAAACCTGACTGGTGTAGTCATCTAGTGACTCTATGATTAAGGGTGCTACAAGCGTGTACCCGAAACACGTCAGAGAGATGTGAGGCCTGTTTCGTATTTATCTTTTGTAACTGCTTTTAATGGAGAAAAAATAAAGTTGAATGGGTTTTACCAATACTGGTGGCTGGAAATCGCTTACATTTATTGCTGTGGGAGTGCAGTCCTGCACCATCCGTGCCCCGGAGGTCCGAGCAGAAGCTGGCGTTTGTTACTATACCGAGCAGTCAACATCCCAGCAAAAAGCCCACTTAATAGGTGGTCACATCCTTCATGCGGCACCAAAGATCCTTATTTGCCGACATTGCCCTGTGCAAACATGAGATGTACTGGCGACGATATAAAAAACAAATAGGGGACAAAGGACCATAATAATGAATGTCCCTTCCTCTTTTACTTTGCATTGGGCCATGTGAAAGGCCCTTTAAAAGAGCTCTGCAAGACTTGTATATTGGCACTCATTTATTTCCCACCATCAGCCCATGTAAGAAGGTCCTAAAAGAATCAGTCACTACAATGGACCACTATAACTTTTGGCATGTTCTACAGAGCCAGTGGCACTGGGTATAATGCTGTGTAGTGCCTTTCTATGCCAACATATTATGGAGGTATTCTCTGAAATATGGTAACTGATGGAGCACAGCTCAATTATTTTTTTTAATCTGTATAAATCAGCCAAAAATTTGTGGGCACCGTTGCAAATTTTCAGGCAGTGCAGGCAAATTTGAGCAGTCCTGAGTAGGGATGAGCGAACCCGAACTGTATAGTTCGGGTTCGTACCGAATTTTGGGGTGTCCGTGACACGGACCCGAACCCGAACATTTTCGTAAAAGTCCGGGTTCGGGTTCGGTGTTCGGCGCTTTCTTGGCGCTTTTTGAAAGGCTGCAAAGCAGCCAATCAACAAGCGTCATACTACTTGGCCCAAGAGGCCATCACAGCCATGCCTACTATTGGCATGGCTGTGATTGGCCAGTGCACCATGTGACCCAGCCTCTATTTAAGCTGGAGTCACGTAGCGCCGCACGTCACTCTGCTATGATCAGTATAGGGAGAGGTTGCAGCTGCGACGTTAGGGCGAGATTAGGCAGATTAACTCCTCCAAAAGACTTCATTCTGTGATCGATCTGCAGCTGTGGATCATTGAAGTGCTATTATTGACTTGCTCACTTTTTTGAGGCTGCCCAGAGCGTTTTTAGATCACTTTTTTTCTGGGGTGATCGGCGGCCATTTTGTGACTTGTGGTGCGCCAGCACGAGCTATCACCAAGTGTATTTAACCATCGATAGTGTGGTTATTTTGTGCTATATCCTACATCAGCTGCAGGCTGAGCCTGTGTCACCGAAGTGCATTTAACCATCAACAGTCTGGTTATTTTTTTGGCCATATACTACATCAGCTGCAGGCTGAGCCTGTGTCACCAAAGTGCATTTAACCATCAACAGTCTGATTATTTTTTGGCCATATACTACATCAGCTGCAGGCTGAGCCTGTGTCACCCAAGTGCATTTAACCATCAACAGTGTGGTTATTTTTTGGCCATATATTACATCAGGGGCAAGTTGAGCCTGTCACCCAGCGCCTAAAAAATAGACCTGACATTTCTATTCAACCAAATCTGCACAGTTTTAGCTGGTCAAGTTATTTGTAGTGACCGTAAAAGCCGACTTTTTGTTCTGGGTTGAAAAAGCATTCCCAAATTTGCCATTCTGAAAATAACTAGTTTGTGGTATTTGAGGCCTACTATCACGGTCGGCGTGGCTATCACATACGTGACACAGAGGGAGGGAACGAGGAAGGCCCTGCCCAAGTGAGAGGGAAGGTGGTGACCCCTGACTCACCTGGCGGCTGGCACCTGGCTGCCCTGACGTCCCTAGACGGGTTCCTCACCCGTACGCCGATCACGTGCCTAAAGCCCTGGCTTTCCCTGAGCTGAGCCCTAGATAGTGAACAGGGCGGTGGGAACACTAGTCCGCACCACTAGCTCTAAGGGAAAACACCAAGGGGAGGACAGACAACACAGACTCAACATATAATCCCAGGTGGGCGACAACAGGAGACAACAATAAGCCCAACAGGGATCCGGAGGGTAGCACTCTGGAACGACAACCAGGATTCACAACTCCAGTGGGTCAGTATAGATGTCCAGGCAGGAAGCTCTATAACTGGCAACTAGAGAAGTGTGAGGGGAGAATATAAGGAGGTTGGGAGTGGCAGACAAGAAACAGCTGAGGAGGAGAAGCTACGGATCCCTGAGTGAGACAAAAAGGATAGCAAGGCAAACACAGAAAACAATCACTAAGAAACAACGTGATCTTTAGATATAGAGCGCGCAGCCACCCGCTGCGACTTCCTGACCCCGGGTATAACGGAGTCAGACGTGGCTCTTGATACCCTCGTGACAGTACCCTCCCCTTTCACGAGGGGCCTCCGGACACTCAGGACCAGGTCTCTCCGGATGAGAGGCATGGAAAGTCTGAATTAACCTGTTGGCGTTTACCTCTGACGCTGGAACCCACATTCTTTCCTCGGGACCGTAACCCCTCCAATGCACCAGATACTGAAGAGAGCGGCGGACCCGACGAGAATCAACAATTCTGGCTATTTGAAACTCCAGATTACCAGCCACAATAACAGGAGGAGGTGGCAGCGGCGATGGTTCTAGAGGTGGAACATACTTCTTGAGTAACGATTTATGGAAGACGTTATGGATCTTAAAAGTCTGAGGTAGCTCCAGGCGAAAAGCCACAGGGTTAATGACGGCTACTATTTTATAGGGACCAATGAACCTAGGACCCAGTTTCCAAGAAGGAACCTTCAACTTAATATTCCTAGTAGACAACCACACATAGTCATTCACTCCTAGGTCCGGACCTGGCGACCGTTTCTTATCGGCCATGCATTTATATTTACCACTCATCTTTTTCAAGTTAACTTGCACCTTCTGCCATACCGATGAAAGAGATGAAGAAAACCTTTCCTCTTCGGGAACCCCAGAAGACCCCCCCTCTTTGAAAGTACAAAATTGGGGATGAAAACAGTATGCACCAAGGAATGGTGACTTGCCAGTGGACTCTTAATAATGATTATTTATGGCAAACTCAGCTAGCGGTAAATATGATGACCACAACTCTTGGTTTTCAGACACAAAACACCTTAAATATGTTTCTAGGTTTTGGTTGGTACGCTCAGTCTGTCCATTCGACTGAGGATGGAAAGCTGAGGAAAAGGACAAGTGAACCCCCAAACGGGAACAAAAAGCTTTCCAAAACGTAGAAATAAACTGGGTTCCCCGATCCGAAACCACATCGGAAGGGACCCCGTGAAGCTTCACGATTTCACTGATAAACACCTGAGCGAGAGTTTTAGCATTAGGAAGTGCGGGTAGCGCAATAAAGTGTACCATTTTGCTAAACCTGTCTACTACTACCAAGATAACTGTTTTACCCGCCGACAACGGTAAGTCAGTGATGAAATCCATTGACAGATGTGTCCATGGCCTATTGGGGATGAAAAGTGGCAATAAAGACCCTGCTGGACGTGTATGAGAGACTTTCGCACGTGCACAAGTAGAACAAGTAGACAAGAAATCCATTACATCCTGACGCAACCTTGGCCACCAAAAACGACGAGATAATAGCTCCAAGGTTGCTTTACTACCCGGGTGTCCAGCAAGTGCCGAATTATGATGTTCTTTTAATAATTCAAGACGCAGGTTTAACGGTACAAACAATTTCTCTGAGGGGCAAGAGGCCGGGGCGTCCCCCTGAGCCTCTAACACCTTTCCCTCTAGAACAGAGTGTACAGCAGAGACAACCACTCCTCTTTGTAAAATAGGTACCGGATCACAAACATTACCCCCTCCAGGGAAACTACGAGATAATGCGTCTGCCTTGGTATTTTTTGCCCCAGGACGATAGGTGATTACAAAGTTAAATCTGGTAAAGAATTGCGACCACCTAGCTTGTCTAGGGGTGAGACGCTTAGCCGATTCTAGGTACAGAAGGTTCTTGTGATCCGTAATCACCGTGACGGGGTGGATTGCTCCCTCTAAGAAGTGACGCCACTCTTCAAGCGCCAGTTTAATCGCCAACAGTTCCCTATTTCCAATATCATAATTCTTCTCTGCAGAAGATAATTTCTTGGAAAAGAAAGCGCAAGGACGCCATTTGCCAGGAGACGGACCCTGAGACAATACAGCTCCCACTCCCACCTCTGACGCATCTACCTCGACAATAAAAGGCTGGGAGACATCAGGTTGAATTAGAACAGGTGCCGAGGTAAACCTCTCCTTTAGAGAGGAAAATGCATCTTTAGCGGTGTCAGACCATTTGGAAAAATCCGTCCCCTTCCTAGTCATGTCGGTAAGGGGTTTAACGATCACTGAATAATTTTTTATGAACTTTCTATAGAAATTAGCGAAACCCAAAAACCGTTGTAGGGCATTAAGGTTCTCAGGAAGATCCCAATCTAAAATTGCCTGGACCTTCCCAGGATCCATGCGGAAACCTGAAGCAGATAATAGATATCCCAGGAACTGTAATTCCTGAACGGCGAAGACACATTTTTCAATTTTCGCATATAATTTATTCGTCCGTAGGACCTGCAGTACTTGCCTGACATGCACCTCATGTGTTTTCAGATCAGCCGAATAAATTAAGATATCATCTAGGTATATGACTACAAACCTGCCGATGAGATGACTAAAAATATCATTAACGAAATGTTGGAAGACAGCAGGGGCATTGGTCAGACCGAAAGGCATAACTAGATTTTCATAATGCCCCTCAGGGGTGTTAAAAGCTGTCTTCCACTCATCCCCTTCCTTGATACGAATCAGATTGTAGGCCCCCCTAAGATCAAGTTTGGAGAACCACTTAGCACCCGCAATCTGATTAAAAAGGTCAGGAATGAGAGGAAGAGGGTATGGGTCACGGATGGTTATCTGGTTTAACTCAAGGAAATCTAAGCAAGGACGCAGGCCCCCATCTTTCTTTTTAACAAAGAAAAACCCTGCAGCCACGGGTG
Organism: Bufo bufo; assembly: GCF_905171765.1. NCBI lineage: Eukaryota > Metazoa > Chordata > Amphibia > Anura > Bufonidae > Bufo > Bufo bufo. The sequence continues at coordinate 457,394,054 of NC_053393.1, read as the reverse complement.
AAGAAGAGGGTCTGATGTGTCCCTTAGCCAGACTCTCGGAGATATAATCTTTCATGGCTTGTCTCTCGGGACCCGAAAGATTATACAACCTGGACTTGGGTAATTTTGGCCCGGGAATCAGGTTAACCGGGCAATCATAAGGACGATGAGGTGGTAGCTTCTGACAACCCTTTTCAGAAAAAACGTCCTCAAAGTCCGAAATAAATGTAGGTAGGGAAGCTATGGAGGCGATTAAGCAATTGTTATTTAAGCAATTCTCTCTGCAATGCTCACTCCACTCCAATATCTCCCTGGCCTGCCAATCCACCACTGGATTGTGCGCTACCAACCAGGGAAGACCCAATACCACCGGAGAGGGAAGGCCCTCCAGAACGTAACATGAAAGACACTCATTATGGTGGTCCCCTACCCGAAGGTGTAAATTATGAACAATGTGGGTGAGGTTTCTCTTAGACAGAGGAGCAGAATCTATAGCGAATACGGGAATAGGTCTCTGCAGCGTACAGAGAGACAAACCCATAGTGCGGGCAAAATGGGCATCAATCAAGTTTACCCCTGCTCCACTGTCTAGAAAAAAAGAAATAGACTCCGTCTTAACACCAAAAACAATGACCGCTGGTAACACAAATTGAGATGTTCGTATGGAGGAAACGTATACCCCCCGGCTGACATCCTCCGCACAGCCCGGGGTTAGTAATTTTCCGACGGTCTTTTGTTTTTGAGAAAGGAGGGACAGACATTAATGAAATGACCCTTCCCCCCACAGAAAAAACAAGCCCCCCCCCTACGGCGAACCTCGGGAGGACGGACCTGACGAGAAGTTCCGCCTAGCTGCATAGGCTCATCTAAGTCAGTACAGGCTGACTGTTGCTTGGGAGAGGTAACCAATTGCTCCGGAATTTTCGATCTCTCCCTAAGACGTCTATCTATTCTGATAGAGAGGGACATAACAGCATCAAGGGAAAGGGGGGTCTCATACAGCGCCAGTGCATCCTTAACCCTTTCAGATAACCCAGAGCAGAACTGACTCCTGAGAGCCGGGTCGTTCCACTGAGTATCCGTAGCCCACCTACGGAACTCTGAGCAATATTCCTCTGCTGACCGATCTCCCTGTAGGAGTCTCCGTAACTTCGACTCAGCCAGGGCGACTCGGTCAGGGTCATCATATATGAGACCCAAAGCCCCAAAAAATCCCTCCACTGACTGAAGAGCCTGAGAACCAGGGGGTAACGAGAACGCCCAGGATTGCGGATCCCCCTGAAGCAGGGAAATGACAATCCCTACCCGCTGTTCTTCATGACCTGAGGAGTAAGGGCGCAACTTAAAATATAATTTGCAGGCCTCACGGAACGTTGCAAATTTGTCCCATCCCCCAGAAAATCTGTCGGGAAGAGCAACCTTGGGTTCTGTGACAACCTGGTTACCCATAGCAACCGCTGGGGGTGCGGTCTGCTGCATTTGCTTCTGTTGTTGGAGAACAGACGCCTTCAATCCTGCCACCTCCAAAGACAGGCTTTGAAGCTGTTCTGCCAAGGCATCAATAGGATCCATATTGGATTCTAAGTAGAGAAAAAAAAACAACAAATAAAAAATGATATATTTTTTTTTTCTCAAAAAGTAAGGGCCAGTTATAATATCACGGTCGGCGTTGCTATCATATACGTGACACAGAGGGAGGGAACGAGGAAGGCCCTGCCCAAGTGAGAGGGAAGGTGGTGACCCCTGACTCACCTGGCGGCTGGCACCTGGCTGCCCTGACGTCCCTAGACGGGTTCCTCACCCGTACGCCGATCACGTGCCTAAAGCCCTGGCTTTCCCTGAGCTGAGCCCTAGATAGTGAACAGGGCGGTGGGAACACTAGTCCGCACCACTAGCTCTAAGGGAAAACACCAAGGGGAGGACAGACAACACAGACTCAACATATAATCCCAGGTGGGCGACAACAGGAGACAACAATAAGCCCAACAGGGATCCGGAGGGTAGCACTCTGGAACGACAACCAGGATTCACAACTCCAGTGGGTCAGTATAGATGTCCAGGCAGGAAGCTCTATAACTGGCAACTAGAGAAGTGTGAGGGGAGAATATAAGGAGGTTGGGAGTGGCAGACAAGAAACAGCTGAGGAGGAGAAGCCATGGATCCCTGAGTGAGACAAAAAGGATAGCAAGGCAAACACAGAAAACAATCACTAAGAAACAACGTGATCTTTAGATATAGAGCGCGCAGCCACCCGCTGCGACTTCCTGACCCCGGGTATAACGGAGTCAGACGTGGCTCTTGATACCCTCGTGACACCTACTTGAAATCTATCCCAAAAAGAAAATCTTACATTGAAGGTATTCATAGTGTCATTCAGAAAAACCTAAGACACACGCTAGCGTGCTGATAGAAGTGTCATTCTGTGATTAAACCTATAACTGTCACACAGCGCAAAAAAAAACAGGTCTCACATCTCTATTCAACCAAATCTGCACAGTTTTAGCTGGTCAAGTTATTTGTAGTGACCGTAAAAGCAGACTTTTTGTTCTGGGTTGAAAAAGCATTCCCAAATTTGCCATTCTGAAAATAACTAGTTTGTGGTATTTGAGGCCTACTTGAAATCTATCCCAAAAAGAAAATCTTACATTGAAGGTATTGATAGTCTCATTCAGAAAAACCTAAGACACACGCTAGCGTGCTGATAGAAGTGTCATTCTGTGATTAAACCTATAACTGTCACACAGCGCAAAAAAAAACAGGTCTCACATCTCTATTCAACCAAATCTGCACAGTTTTAGCTGGTCAAGTTATTTGTAGTGACCGTAAAAGCAGACTTTTTGTTCTGGGTTGAAAAGCATTCCCAAATTTGCCATTCTGAAAAAAACTAGTTTGTGGTATTTGAGGCCTACTTGAAATCTATCCCAAAAAGAAAATCTTACATTGAAGGTATTGATAGTGTCATTCAGAAAAACATAAGACACACGCTAGCGTGCTGATAGAAGTGTCATTCTGTGATTAAACCTATAACTGTCACACAGCGCAAAAAAAAACAGGTCTCACATCTCTATTCAACCAAATCTGCACAGTTTTAGCTGGTCAAGTTATTTGTAGTGACCGTAAAAGCAGACTTTTTGTTCTGGGTTGAAAAAGCATTCCTAAATTTGCCATTCTGAAAATAACTAGTTTGTGGTATTTGAGGCCTACTTGAAATCTATCCCAAAAAGAAAATCTTACATTGAAGGTATTCATAGTGTCATTCAGAAAAACATAAGACACACGCTAGCGTGCTGATAGAAGTGTCATTCTGTGATTAAACCTATAACTGTCACACAGCTAAAAAAAAAAACAGGTCTCACATCTCTATTCAACCAAATCTGCACAGTTTTAGCTGGTCAAGTTATTTGTAGTGAGCGTAAAAGCAGACTTTTTGTTCTGGGTTGAAAAAGCATTCCCAAATTTGCCATTCTCAAAATAACTAGTTTGTGGTATTTGAGGCCTACTTGAAATCTATTCAAAAAAGAAAATCTTACATTGAAGGTATTGATAGTGTCATTCAGAAAAACATAAGACACACGCTAGCGTGCTGATAGAAGTTTCATTCTGTGATTAAACCTATAACTGTCACACAGCGCAAAAAAAAACAGGACTCACATTTCTATTCAACCAAATCTGCACAGTTTTAGCTGGTCAAGTTATTTGTAGTGACCGTAAAAGCAGACTTTTTGTTCTGGGTTGAAAAAGCATTCCCAAATTTGCCATTCTGAAAATAACTAGTTTGTGGTATTTGAGGCCTACTTGAAATCTATCCCAAAAAGAAAATCTTACATTGAAGGTATTCATAGTGTCATTCAGAAAAACCTAAGACACACGCTAGCGTGCTGATAGAAGTGTCATTCTGTGATTAAACCTATAACTGTCACACAGCGCAAAAAAAAACAGGTCTCACATCTCTATTCAACCAAATCTGCACAGTTTTAGCTGGTCAAGTTATTTGTAGTGACCGTAAAAGCAGACTTTTTGTTCTGGGTTGAAAAAGCATTCCCAAATTTGCCATTCTGAAAATAACTAGTTTGTGGTATTTGAGGCCTACTTGAAATCTATCCCAAAAAGAAAATCTTACATTGAAGGTATTGATAGTCTCATTCAGAAAAACCTAAGACACACGCTAGCGTGCTGATAGAAGTGTCATTCTGTGATTAAACCTATAACTGTCACACAGCGCAAAAAAAAACAGGTCTCACATCTCTATTCAACCAAATCTGCACAGTTTTAGCTGGTCAAGTTATTTGTAGTGACCGTAAAAGCAGACTTTTTGTTCTGGGTTGAAAAAGCATTCCCAAATTTGCCATTCTCAAAATTGTGGTGAACGGGAACAATGAGGAAAACATCTAATAAGGGACGCGGACGCGGACGTGGACATGGTCGTGGTGGTGTTAGTGGACCCTCTGGTGCTGGGAGAGGACGTGGCCGTTCTGCCACAGCCACACGTCCTAGTGAACCAACTACCTCAGGTCCCAGTAGCCAGCAGAATTTACAGCGATATTTGGTGGGGCCCAATGCCGTTCTAAGGATGGTAAGGCCTGAGCATTTACAGGCATTAGTCAATTGGGTGGCCGACAGTGGATCCAGCACGTTCACATTATCTCCCACCCAGTCTTCTGCAGAAAGCGCACAGATGGCGCATGAAAACCAAGCCCATCGGTCTGTCACATCACCCCCATGCATATCAGGGAAACTGTCTGAGCCTCAAGTTATGCAGCATTCTCTTATGCTGTTTGAAGACTCTGCTGCCAGGGTTTCCCAAGGGCATCCACCTAGCCCTTCCCCAGGGGTGGAAGAGATAGAATGCACTAACGCACAACCACTTATTTTTCCTGATGATGAGGACATGGGAATACCACCTCAGCACGTCTCTGATGATGACGAAACACAGGTGCCAACTGCTGCGTCTTTCTGCAGTGTGCAGACTGAACAGGAGGTCAGGGGTCAAGACTGGGTGGAAGACGATGCAGGGGACGATGAGGTCCTAGACCCCACATGGAATGAAGGTCGTGCCACTGACTTTCACAGTTCGGAGGAAGAGGCAGTGGTGAGACCGACCCAACAGCGTAGCAAAAGAGGGAGCAGTGGGCAAAATCAGAACACCCGCCGCCAAGAGACTCCGCCTGCTACTGACCGCCGCCATCTGGGACCGAGCACCCCAAAGGCAGCTTCAAGGAGTTCCCTGGCATGGCACTTCTTCAAACAATGTGCTGACGACAAGACCCGAGTGGTTTGCACGCTGTGCCATCAGAGCCTGAAGCGAGGCATTAACGTTCTGAACCTTAGCACAACCTGCATGACCAGGCACCTGCATGCAAAGCATGAACTGCAGTGGAGTAAACACCTTAAAAACAAGGAAGTCACTCATGCTCCCCCTGCTGCCTCTTCTGCTGCTGCCGCCTCGGCCTCTTCTGCTGCTGCCGCCTCGGCCTCTTCTGCTGCTGCTGCCGCCGCCTCGGCCTATTCCTCTGCCTCTGGAGGAATGTTGGCACCTGCCGCCCAGCAAACATGGGATGTACCATCAACACCACCACCTGCGTCACCAAGCATCTCAACCATGTCACACGGCAGCGTTCAGCTCTCCATCTCACAAACATTTGAGAGAAAGCGTAAATTCCCACCTAGCCACCCTCGATCCCTGGCCCTGAATGCCAGCATTTCTAAACTACTGGCCTATGAAATGCTGTCATTTAGGCTGGTGGACACACACAGCTTCAAACAGCTCATGTCACTTGCTGTCCCACAGTATGTTGTTCCCAGCCGCCACTACTTCTCCAAGAGAGCCGTGCCTTCCCTGCACAAACAAGTGTCCGATAAAATCAAGTGTGCACTGCGCAACGCCATCTGTGGCAAGGTCCACCTAACCACAGATACGTGGACCAGTAAGCACGGCCAGGGACGCTATATCTCCCTAACTGCACACTGGGTAAATGTAGTGGCGGCTGGGCCCCAGGCGGAGAGCTGTTTGGCTCACGTCCTTCCGCCGCCAAGGATCGCAGGGCAACATTATTTGCCTCCTGTCTCCTCCTCCTCCTACTCAGCTTCCTCCTCCTCTTCTTCCACCTGCTCATCCAGTCAGCCACACACCTTCACCACCAACTTCAGCACAGCACGGGGTAAACGTCAGCAGGCCATTCTGAAACTCATATGTTTGGGGGACAGGCCCCACACCGCACAGGAGTTGTGGCGGGGTATAGAACAACAGACCGACGAGTGGTTGCTGCCGGTGAGCCTCAAGCCCGGCCTGGTGGTGTGCGATAATGGGCGAAATCTCGTTGCAGCTCTGGGACTAGCCGGTTTGACGCACATCCCTTGCCTGGCGCATGTGCTGAATTTGGTGGTGCAGAAGTTCATTCGCAACTACCCCGACATGTCAGAGCTGCTGCATAAAGTGCGAGCCGTCTGTTCGCGCTTCCGGCTTTCACACCCTGCCGCTGCTCGCCTGTCTGCGCTACAGCGTAATTCGGCCTTCCCGCTCACCGCCTCATATGCGACGTGCCCACCAGGTGGAACTCCACCTTGCATATGCTGGAAAGACTGTGCGAGCAGCAGCAGGCCATAGTGGAGTTTCAGCAGCAGCACGCACGGGTCAGTCGCACTGCGGATCAGACCCACTTCACCACCAATGACTGGGCCTCCATGCGAGACCTGTGTGCCCTGTTGCGCTGTTTCGAGTACTCCACCAACATGGCCAGTGGCGATGACGCCGTTATCAGCGTTACAATACCACTTCTATGTCTCCTTGAGAAAACACTTGGCGATGATGGAAGAGGAGGTGGCCCAGGAGGAAGAGGAGGAAGAGGGGTCATTTTTAGCACTTTCAGGCCAGTCTCTTCAAAGTGACTCAGAGAGAGGTTTTTTGCAACACCAGAGGCCAGGTACAAATGTGGCCAGACAGGGCCCACTACTGGAGGACGAGGAGGAAGAGGATGAGGAGGAGGTGGAGGAGGATGAGGATGAAGCATGTTCACAGCGGGGTGGCACCCAAAGCAGCTCGGGCCCATCACTGGTGCGTGGCTGGGGGGAAACACAGGACGATGACGATACGCCTCCCACAGAGGACAGCTTGTCCTTACCTCTGGGCAGCCTGGCACACATGAGCAACTACATGCTGCAGTGCCTGCGCAACGACAGCAGAGTTGCCCACATTTTAACGTGTGCGGACTACTGGGTTGCCACCCTGCTGGATCCCCGGTACAAAGACAATGTGCCCACCTTACTTCCTACACTAGAGCGTGATAGGAAGATGCGCGAGTACAAGCGCACGTTGGTAGACGCGCTACTGAGAGCATTCCCAAATGTCACAGGGGAACCAGTGGAAGCCCAAGGCGAAGGCAGAGGAGGAGCAAGAGGTCGCCAACGCAGCTGTGTCACGCCCAGCTCCTCTGAGGGCAGGGTTAGCATGGCAGAGATGTGGAAAAGTTTTGTCAACACGCCACAGCTAAGTGCACCACCACCTGATACGGAACGTGTTAGCAGGAGGCAACATTTCACTAACATGGTGGAACAGTACCTGTGCACACCCCTCCACGTACTGACTGATGGTTCGGCCCCATTCAACTTCTGGGTCTCCAAATTGTCCACGTGGCCAGAGCTAGCCTTTTATGTCTTGGAGGTGCTGGCCTGCCCGGCGGCCAGTGTTTTGTCTGAACGTGTATTCAGCACGGCAGGGGGCGTCATTACAGACAAACGCAGCCGCCTGTCTACAGCCAATGTGGACAAGCTGACGTTCATAAAAATGAACCAGGCATGGATCCCACAGGACCTGTCCATCCCTTGTGCAGATTAGATATTAACTACCTCCCCTTAACAATATATTATTCTACTCCAGGGCACTTCCTCATTCAATACTATTTTTAATTTCATTTTACCATTATATTGCGGTGCAACCCAAAGTTGAATGAACCTCTCCTCTGTCTGGGTGCCGGGGCCTAAATGTGTGACAGTGGCCTGTTCCAGTGGTGGGTGACGTGAAGCCTGATTCTCTGCTATGACATGAATACAGATTCTGCGCTGACATAAGGCCAGATTCTCTGTTACGGGACCGTTCTCCTCTGCCTGGGTGCCTGGGCCTAAATGTGTGACAGTGGCCTGTTCCAGTGGTGGCTGACGTGAAGCCTGATTCTCTGCTATGACATGAAGACAGATTCTGCGCTGAAATAAGGCCAGATTCTCTGTTACGGGACCTCTCTCCTCTGTCTGGGTGCCGGGGCCTAAATGTGTGACAGTGGCCTGTTCCAGTGGTGGGTGACGTGAAGCCTGATTCTCTGCTATGACATGAATACAGATTCTGTGCTGACATAAGGCCAGATTCTCTGTTACGGGACCTCTCTCCTCTGCCTGGGTGCCTGGGCCTAAATGTGTGACAGTGGCCTGTTCCAGTGGTGGGTGACGTGAAGCCTGGTTCTCTGCTATGATATGAATACAGATTCTGCGCTGACATAAGGCCAGATTCTCTGTTACGGGACCTCTCTCCTCTGCCTGGGTGCCTGGGCCTAAATGTGTGACAGTGGCCTGTTCCAGTGGTGGGTGACATGAAGCCTGATTCTCTGCTATGACATGAATACAGATTCTGCGCTGACATAAGGCCAGATTCTCTGTTACGGGACCTCTCTCCTCTGCCTGGGTGCCTGGGCCTAAATGTGTGACAGTGGCCTGTTCCAGTGGTGGGTGACGTGAAGCCTGATTCTCTGCTATGACATGAAGACAGATTCTGCGCTGACATAAGGCCAGATTCTCTTTTACGGGACCGCTCTCCTCTGTCTGGGTGCCGGGGCCTAAATGTGTGACAGTGGCCTGTTCCAGTGGTGGGTGACGTGAAGCCTGATTCTCTGCTATGACATGAAGACAGATTCTGCGCTGACATAAGGCCAGATTCTCTGTTACGGGACCTCTCCCCTCTGCCTGGGTGCCTGGGCCTAAATGTGTGACAGTGGCCTGTTCCAGTGGTGGGTGACGTGAAGCCTGATTCTCTGCTATGACATGAAGACAGATTCTGCGCTGACATAAGGCCAGATTCTCTGTTACGGGACCGCTCTCCTCTGTCTGGGTGCCGGGGCCTAAATGTGTGACAGTGGCTTGTTCCAGTGGTGGGTGACGTGAAGCCTGATTCTCTGCTATGACATGAAGACTGATTCTGCGCTGACATAAGGCCAGATTCTCTGTTACGGGACCTCTCTCCTGTACCTGGGTGCCTGGGCCTAAATGTGTGACAGTGGCCTGTTCCAGTGGTGGGTGACGTGAAGCCTGATTCTCTGCTATGACATGAAGACTGATTCTGCGCTGACATAAGGCCAGATTCTCTGTTACGGGACTGCTCTCCTCTGTCTGGGTGCCGGGGCCTAAATGTGTGACAGTGGCCTGTTCCAGTGGTGGGTGACGTGAAGCCTGATTCTCTGCTGACATGAAGCCAGATTCTTTGCTATGGCATGAAGAGACTGATTCTCTGCTGACGTGAAGCCAGATTCTCTGCTATGGGACCTCTGTCCAATTGATATTGGTTCATTTTTATTTTTTTAATTTTAATTTTAATTCATTTCCCTATCCATATTTGTTTGCAGGGGATTTACCTACATGTTGCTGCCTTTTGCAGCCCTCTAGCTCTTTCCTGGGCTGTTTTACAGCCTTTTTAGTGCCCAAAAGTTCGGGTCCCCATTGACTTCAATGGGGTTCGGGTTCGGGACGAAGTTCGGGTCGGGTTCGGATACCGAACCCGAACATTTCCGGGAAGTTCGGCCGAACTTCTCGAACCCGAACATCCAGGTGTTCGCTTAACTCTAGTCCTGAGCCAAAAATGTAATCCCTAACCATAGGTGGAAGGTCCCGCCATATCTGTGGGTATTTTCCCAAAAAGAATGTTGCTAAGTATGTGGATGCCTCTTTGAATCTGGAGTCACGGTATTGCTTATATTCCTCCATGAGTGCCATGCTATGGAGCTTGTAGGAAGTTGGAATATAGTTGTATGCATCAGCCCGAAGTCTGATTGTGGTGAACATTGTATCCTGCAAACCCAGACTTGAAGAGGATTTTTAAGTGCACAATATTGATGACCTTTGCTATTCACATCAGTCTGTACATCAGCGTGCATGTTCCTTAGAAGTTACGGGTCTCATTCAGCTTTCTCTTCCATCATATATAACTGCAGTCATAGATTGGCTGTGGTAGGGCAGGGTACATGAGTACTACTACTGTATCATTTCTTCCAGACAGGTGATAAGCTGTAGGTTACTTCACTTCTGGTTTAGGGGGCAATATCCTTGATGTCAATAGTCTAAGACTACTGGCTTAAGGAATCAAACATACGTTGGTATATCATCTTGGGGTAACATTGGTAGACTGACCAGTTATAGGGGTCTCCCATACACAACTTTTATCATCTTTCCACAGGATTGGTGATAAACATATGATTGCTAATCATGATAATGGTGGTCCCCGAGTCCCATGTGTATGGGACTACTCTTAAGCCCCATCAAAGTGAGTGGAGCAGAGGTCACACATGTACACCACTGATATATACACACAAGACTCGAGGATCTCCACTCTGCTTTAAAATATTAATTTTCAAATTAAAAAATATGGTTTTAATTTAGTCCATTAAATCGCTTGTCATTGCAGACATTGGTGGCATATTGCTAGGATATGCCACCAATGTCATAAAAGTGCAGATCCCACCTCTGGGACCTGCTACTATTTCCTGAATTATTACTTTAAGGCGAAGGACAGCACACCACACATGCGCAACTTGCGCTCCATTCACTTCTATGAGAGTTCCAAAAACTGCCGACCAAGTGCACTAAGCTATTTTGGACGTCCCATGCATGGCCACCTGTCCATTACTGCTGGAAATAGTAGAGCCAATGCTCGGCTAATTTGGAACTCCCACAGAAGTGAATGGAGAGCGGCCGTGCTTGCGCACTGCTCTCTCCTTCATTTTGGGAGGTTCGTTCTGGAGATAGGATACAGATTTGGGACCTGCACCTATCTGACATTGGTAGCATATCGTAGTGATATGCCACCAATGTCTGAGACAAGACAACCCCTTTAGGTCTAATGCTCATGACTTAAAGTGGTTGTCTCTCTTAAGCAAGTGTCATTTATCATGTAGAGAAAGTTAATACAAGACACTTAGGGTGGGTTCACATCAGCGTTATGTATTCCGTTATGGATTTCCGTTATAACATGGTTATAATGGAAAATATTGGAATCCATAAGACGGAAGTCAAAACGGAAGCCTTTTAGAGGCATTCCGTTTCTATCCCTCATAACAGTTTATGGGCAGCATAACGGGTCCATTATGCAGGAGTCCAGTCCTGCATAACGGAAACCAGGAGGGATCCGTTATGCTGCCCATAGACTTGTATTATGACGGAATGCAAAACAGAAGCCATTAAGAGGCATTCCGTTTTGCTTTCCGTCATAATAGAAGTCTATGGGAATCATAACGGATCCGTCTGGTTCCCGTTATGCAGAACGGACAAAAAAGTCCTGTCGACAGGACTTTGTCTTCCATCTTGCATAACGGGAACCAGACGCATCCGTTATGATTCCCATAGACTTCTATTATGACAGATCAAAACGGAATGCCTCTTAAAGGCTTCCGTTTTGACTTCCGTCTTATGGATTCCATTATTTTCCGTTATAACGGAAAGCCATAACGGAATACATAGCGCTGATGTGAAGCCACTCTTACTAATGTATTGTTATTATCCATATCGTTTCCTTTGATGGCTAGACTCATTTTTCCATCACATTATACACTTTTCGTTTCCATGGTTACGACCACCATGTAATCCAGCATCGGTGGCCATGCTTGCACACTAAAGAAAAAATAACTGGCTTCTCTGGTGGCCGGGACCATAGGAACGCACATAGGCCGGTAATTTTTCCTATAGTGTTCAAGCACGGTCACATTATACATGTCTTGTTTCAAAGATTACGACCACCCTTCCATCCAGCATCAGTGGCCTTGTGTCACGAGGGTGTCAAGAGCCATTTCTGACTTCGTTATACCCGGGGTCAGGAAGTCGCAGCGGGTGGCTGCGCGCTCTATGTCTAAAGATAGTGCTGTTTCTTAATGGTAGCTTTCTGGGTTTGCCTTGCAATCCTTTTGGCTCACTCAGGAATCCGTAGCTTCTCCTCCTCAGCTGTTTCTTGTCCAGCAATCCCAACCTCCTTATATTCCCATCTCCCACTTCTCTGGTTGCCAGATATAGAGCTTCCTGCCTGGACTTCGATACTGACCCACTGGAGCTGTGTAGCTGTGATTCCTGGTTGTTGTTCCAGAGCGTTACCCTCCGGATCCCTGTTGGGCTTTTGTTGTCCGCTGTTGTCGCCCACCTGGGATTATATGTTTTGTCTGTATTGTCTGTCCTCTCCTTGGTGTTTTCCTTTAGTGTTAGTGGTGCGGACTAGTGTTGCCACCGCCCTATTCACTACGTAGGGTTCATCTCAGGGAAAGCCAGGGTTTAGGCACGTGATCGGCGTAAGGGTGAGAAACCCGTCTAGGGACGTCAGGGCAGTCAGGTGCCAGCCTCAAGGTGAGTTAGGGGTCACCACTAGTGTTGAGCGAACAGTTCGAGCATGGTTCGGGTCCGTACCGAATTTTGGGGTGTTCGTGACACGGACCCGAACCCGAACTTTTTCGTAAAAGTTCGGGTTCGGGTTCGTCGTTCGGCATGTATTTTGGCGCATTTTGAAAGGCTGCAAAGCAGCCAATCAACATGCATCATACTACTTGCCCTAAGATGCCATCGCAGCCATGCCTACTATTGGCAAGGCTGTGATTGGCCAAGTGCAGCATGTGACTCAGCCTCTTATAAGCTTGTGCGCACGTCGGGACGTGCTCACTCCCGATGTGAATAGAACAGGGTTAGACGCAGCTGATGCTAGGGCGAGAATAGGCAGGGATAATTGAATAACTGGAAGCAAATTTCTCTCCTCCACCTGTGATTCATCTGAACAACTGCAGCTGAGCTGCTTTTTTGATAGGGATTGGCTATTTTTAGAGTGGCCAGAGTGATTTTTCCATCCACATGTACCCGGGCTGACCGCCGGCCGCCATTTTGCGACTTGTAGTGCTGCAGCAGAAGCTGCCACAGTGTGCATTCCAAAGCTCCAAACAAGTCAGACATCTACACCTGGGATTCAGACCAATAGCGATTTAGCAGCACAGTCCAAGGCTATTTTTTTTAAAGGTTGTGCAGACCATTTTGTGGCACATGTTACTGGGCTGATAGGCGGCGGCCATCTTGGGACTAGTGCTGCAGCACAATCTCTCCCAACGTCCATTAATCACTTGTAATAGTGGTCTGTGCCATAGAAATCCTACATCAGGGACTTGGGTGTGCTTGTGTCACCCCTACTAATACCAGTCCACCTGTAATCCATACAGTGAAAAGCCATAAAGTATTCCAGTGAGGGGATTTTTTTTATTTAAAAAAGGCCAAGTTAGTTTATCTGGCGTTCAATATACTAGATACAGTTAGGCCTGCGTTTCATACATCTGGAATTAGCAAACTAATGTGCTGGGGTTGGGAAAACATATATGTACCCATACTAGAATCTGTCAAAGAAAGCGGTACTCACATATAACAGTCATTCCATCTGTAATCCATACAGTCAAAAGACTGAAAGTATTCCAGTGAGGGGATTTTTTTTATTTAAAAAAGGCCAAGTTAGTTTATCTGGCGTTCAATATACTAGATACAGTTAGGCCTGCGTTTCATACATCTGGAATTAGCAAACTAATGTGCTGGGGTTGGGAAAACATATATGTACCCATACTAGAATCTGTCAAAGAAAGCGGTACTCACATATAACAGTCATTCCATCTGTAATCCATACAGTCAAAAGACTGAAAGTATTCCAGTGAGGGAATTTTTTTTATTTAAAAAAGGCCAAGTTAGTTTATCTGGCGTTCAATATACTAGATACAGTTAGGCCTGCGTTTCATACATCTGGAATTAGCAAACTAATTTGCTGGGGTTGGGAAAACATATATGTACCCATACTAGAATCTGTCAAAGAAAGCGGTACTCACATATAACAGTCATTCCATCTGTAATCCATACAGTCAAAAGACTGAAAGTATTCCAGTGAGGGAATTTTTTTTTTATTTAAAAAAGGCCAAGTTAGTTTATCTGGCGTTCAATATACTAGATACAGTTAGGCCTGCGTTTCATACATCTGGAATTAGCAAACTAATGTGCTGGGGTTGGGAAAACATATATGTACCCATACTAGAATCTGTCAAAGAAAGCGGTACTCACATATAACAGTCATTCCATCTGTAATCCATACAGTCAAAAGACTGAAAGTATTCCAGTGAGGGAATTTTTTTTTTATTTAAAAAAGGCCAAGTTAGTTTATCTGGCGTTCAATATACTAGATACAGTTAGGCCTGCGTTTCATACATCTGGAATTAGCAAACTAATGTGCTGGGGTTGGGAAAACATATATGTACCCATACTAGAATCTGTCAAAGAAAGCGGTACTCACATATAACAGTCATTCCATCTGTAATCCATACAGTCAAAAGACTGAAAGTATTCCAGTGAGGGAATTTTTTTTATTTAAAAAAGGCCAAGTTAGTTTATCTGGCGTTCAATATACTAGATACAGTTAGGCCTGCGTTTCATACATCTGGAATTAGCAAACTAATTTGCTGGGGTTGGGAAAACATATATGTACCCATACTAGAATCTGTCAAAGAAAGCGGTACTCACATATAACAGTCATTCCATCTGTAATCCATACAGTCAAAAGACTGAAAGTATTCCAGTGAGGGAATTTTTTTTATTTAAAAAAGGCCAAGTTAGTTTATCTGGCGTTCAATATACTAGATACAGTTAGGCCTGCGTTTCATACATCTGGAATTAGCAAACTAATTTGCTGGGGTTGGGAAAACATATATGTACCCATACTAGAATCTGTCAAAGAAAGCGGTACTCACATATAACAGTCATTCCATCTGTAATCCATACAGTCAAAAGACTGAAAGTATTCCAGTGAGGGAATTTTTTTTTTATTTAAAAAAGGCCAAGTTAGTTTATCTGGCGTTCAATATACTAGATACAGTTAGGCCTGCGTTTCATACATCTGGAATTAGCAAACTAATGTGCTGGGGTTGGGAAAACATATATGTACCCATACTAGAATCTGTCAAAGAAAGCGGTACTCACATATAACAGTCATTCCATCTGTAATCCATACAGTCAAAAGACTGAAAGTATTCCAGTGAGGGAATTTTTTTTATTTAAAAAAGGCCAAGTTAGTTTATCTGGCGTTCAATATACTAGATACAGTTAGGCCTGCGTTTCATACATCTGGAATTAGCAAACTAATTTGCTGGGGTTGGGAAAACATATATGTACCCATACTAGAATCTGTCAAAGAAAGCGGTACTCACATATAACAGTCATTCCATCTGTAATCCATACAGTCAAAAGACTGAAAGTATTCCAGTGAGGGAATTTTTTTTATTTAAAAAAGGCCAAGTTAGTTTATCTGGCGTTCAATATACTAGATACAGTTAGGCCTGCGTTTCATACATCTGGAATTAGCAAACTAATTTGCTGGGGTTGGGAAAACATATATGTACCCATACTAGAATCTGTCAAAGAAAGCGGTACTCACATATAACAGTCATTCCATCTGTAATCCATACAGTCAAAAGACTGAAAGTATTCCAGTGAGGGAATTTTTTTTTTATTTAAAAAAGGCCAAGTTAGTTTATCTGGCGTTCAATATACTAGATACAGTTAGGCCTGCGTTTCATACATCTGGAATTAGCAAACTAATGTGCTGGGGTTGGGAAAACATATATGTACCTGTAAAGGGGGACTATTAATCACCAATATTTATGCAAATATCGATAATTAATATTCATAAATGGGAGGAGCCATCTAGTGATAACTCCGCCCATTTATGCCTTTATAATAATAATAACAATACTTTCGCTATGCTCTACACTGATCACTTATGCTAACTGCATGCGCCTTACTAACTCGCTACCGCTAACAAGTACACGCTACACAAAAGGGTACAAATATAACAGTATTTATTACACCAAGCAATACACTAACAATACACTACGCACGCAGTACACTACAATACACTACGCACGCAGTACACTACAATACAGCACTAAATATACAATCCTAAACTACACTACACATTCCCAATTCCACCCATCAACTAACTATACAATTCACACATTCAAGTATATGAACCCACCCCACCTGACTATACACTGTCCCTACGGGGTTTGACGAAGGGTTATAAGGATTTGTTTGCAGAGCAGAAGCATGCTCTACAAAGGAACCAAGGCAGGGAAACAGGGGTTATTCAGGGTTCAGGGGTCTATGGGGGGTGAACCAGGGGAGAGCAGGCACACAGGGAACCAGGGGTAACCAGGGGAGACCAGGGGTAACCAGGGGTGTCTGTACTCACTGTCCCTACGGGGTTAACGGTGGCACTGCAAGGGAGTGCAGGCCACAGACACTATAGATTCAGCACTGCAAGGGTTACTTGCAAGTGAGTGCTGAGGTTTACCAGGGGTACAGCAGGGATCAGGGACACAGCAGGGAGTGGGGGTAATCAGGGGTACTAATAGGGCCACAGGATCAGGGGTACAACAGGGGAATACAATAAGGCAAGGGTTTGGGGGATCACAGGTTCAGGGGTACAAACAAGGATCAAGGGTTTGGGGGATCAGGGTGTCCAGTAACACGGCAAGGGTAAATCAGGGCCCAGGGTCACATCACATCAAGGACACAAATATAGGGGTTACAGGACCAGGGGTGATACTTAGGCCTTATCCAGGAGGTCATCATGGAGCTCCTCTCTCCTATGCGTCTCTGAATCTAGTCTGGTTGCAAGAGACCGCATGTCTGCCATGCTGGGGGTTTTATACCACAAAAGCAGCCCCCCCTCCTCCTTCTTCAACAGGAGGGTGATGACATCATCGTGGGGTCGTGTGACGGAATGCTAGAGCTGAAACAAAGGACTTCCTGCACAAGCTGTAAGCCTCCCAACTGCCACATAACATCACACACTCCCACGTCATAAACGAACCAGGCTGATCAATACATATATATATACTACCCAACCTGGGGGCACTTAGGTATATTCATCCATATAGATGTTTGGGGGCTCATCTATAAACACATACAAAACCGGGGGTATGAATGGGCAGCAATAAGCCCACATAGATACTGTCATGCTGACATAAGTGTATATACATAGACACGTGTGCAAATACATACACATATATCTATATATACACACACCCTCGCATATATCTGGGGCATCACATACAGGGGACATATATAAGGGGGCACATATTATAAGGGGCACATCACAAGCCCCTACATTATCAGGGGGCACAAGCCCCTACATTATCAGGGGGCACAAGCCCCTAAATTATCAGGGGGCACAAGCCCCTACATTATCAGGGGACACATATTTCCCACAGGGGCCAGCATGAGCCCCTGGGGATCACCATGGGCAGACGTGCGCAGATGCTGGGCACATCTGCGCACATCGTCCCATGCTGCTAGGTCTAATGTATGCACATATATACCATACATGCCCGCACATGTTTGCAGGCATGCATGGATATATATGCATATGTCTCAACCGTTCCTCAACAATCCCCCTGTTGTCGGAATATAATACGACAATATAATGGGGGAACGGGTTGAGATATATTTGCCCCCCTTCAACCCCATCTTTGGTGGAAGTTCAGGAAGAACTGTAGTGCTCACTGATCTTTAGGTACTTAGACATCCCTCAACCAGCTTCCGACCTGCCCTTCACCGTAACCTCCTCCTCCGTCCACAGGATACACCGTCTTCTTCTTCACATCTTTAGGATACCACACCCCCACAGTCTCTCGGTTATTCTGCCGATCTTCAGGTATCTTCGTCCCCCCCAATTCTGGAGCGGGTTCACCCTTACAGTCTTTAACTGGCCTTTCTATAACAGTCTCTTGGTGTCGGCCACCCCCACTTTGGAGTGACCACACCCCCACAGTCTCTCGGTAATTCTGCCGATCTTCAGGTATCTTCGTCCCCCCCAATTCTGGAGCGGGTTCACCCTTACAGTCTTTACCTTTCTATAACAGTCTCTTGGTGTCGGCCACCCCCACTTTGGAGTGGCCACACCCCCACAGTCTCTCGGTCATTCTGCCGATCTTCAGGTATCTTCGCCCCCCCCAATTCTGGAGCGGGTTCACCCTTACAGTCTTTGCCCAACTTTCTTCTATCCAACGTATGTTTCCATCTTGATGGGTGCGGTTCTCCCGTGGACAGATTAATAGGTCTTTACAAGGCAGGTCAAACTCTTAAGCGGTGATGTCATGGTACCTAAATTCTACTGCGGAGAACACCTCCGCCACACTACACCTCCAGCCCTTCCCTTAAGAACCTCACCGTTCCAGGGTTCAAGGTGGCAAATGAATTATGCCTGTCCCTATCGTGACCTAACCTATCCCCATTCACACAAAATACATGTCACATCCCTCCCAACACCACCAAATTCCATTAAATGTGTGTACCCATAGAGACTCATGCAACCTGGCATATCTCTACACCTCCAAAGACACAGGTAGGTCGCAGACCCCTGTGTCAATGGGAAACGACTATAGGATGCAAATGTGTACAGCCAAATTATAACTCACCGCAATGCGTTGGGCGAGTTTCCCTGGGTGTAGGCTGTCACACATTTGTACCTAGAGTGTCTATGGGTACACAATCAACCATAAAACAAAATCTATAAATACAATACAATGTGCTATGGGGTTTCAGGGTAGTACAAGTTATACGTCCCGAACCCTCATAGGAAACAAAGTGTGTCCATACAATATTTGGCTACAGGAACAATGTTTGAGTTATGTCCTGAGCCTCCTCCTCCGGATAGTTCTGTAAAGTTCTGTCTGGTTCTGGTGTATTTGGTCAGTAAGTCCCTTGACCCTCCGATTACGATGACCAGAACCAGAAGAAGTTTCACTGGGTGAAACAAGTGATAAGTTCTTCCACCCGAACGTCTCCCAAGTCTTCCTCCAGAGCCTAAATAATGCTCCCGCTGGATTGTGGCAGTCTTCATTGCTATAACACCTCTAGGCAGAGGTCGCTTTGTTGCCAAAATCCAGTGGGATCCTCTGGAGCTTCACAACAGTGTCAGGGGGAATATCTGGTCTCTTCTGTGGCATCTCCTAGGTTTTTCTTCCGCTCCATATAAAATCTCACCTATGGCAGAAGAAAACACCAGGCGCTCCCGGGGGAATTTCTCCCCTAACAGTGCAATTAATGTGAAAATTTCCAGCACCAATACCTTTGACCCATGGGTAGAGAAAGGTATTGGGCTGCCCTTTGTCTCACAGGACCCCTCGTCATCCCAACACTGGTGTCTGAACATCCTACCTTCAGAGGATTGAGTCCTCTGCTGCACATCCCTCTGCACCAACAGATAAGGATGGCCACCCTACTAGGTTAGGATAACTGGAGTTCTGTGGACAAAGCACCATCTTGTTATTGATGGCACCGCATCCCTGTCCACTCGTGTGCACCCAGGCTGATTTCCCCCTGTGATCCCGTCTTGTGGGGGCCCGCAGAACCAATGGCATAGTTATGCCCTGGCTCCCCAGGACCCCACAACACAAGAACACAGTCCACACTCTGCTGCCAAACACTCTGCGTCCAATCCCTATCAGAGCTGTGCTACCTGCTCGGACTAGAATTAAGTGCGCAGCACAACATTACACCAATGTTGTCTGTCCGCCTCAGTCCCCAGCGCAACACAGCCCTACCGAAAACCTTGAGCACAACAGTGTTACCCGTATCGATCCGAGACCCTGGCTGCCCAGAATAATATCACATCATCCTTTGTGTGCTGCATGGAGAAGGTCCATATGCCTTCTCCCGACCAGCAGGATTTCCCGTGTGATATTATCTGCGAACCTATACGTTCTCGATCCACAGTATAACACTGTTCCACTCCAAGGGGACACAGAATGAAACAAAGACAGCAGACGGGACTTACAACACTACATAAATCAGCATGGTAGAACACCGTAGACAAGGACTACCACCATCAACACCAAGAAAAACTTACAAACAGATAACAAAAACACACAACATGGACATACACAGGGAACAAACGGTGTAACAAATAGTACAGGGGTGTCAAGTGTTACCTAGCCTAGCTTGGCCACTCTGACCCCTCAGCAGCTGGTGATGCTGCCGAGAGGTAACTCCTTTATGGCCAGGCTGACTAGACCCCACTGCACAATTTGTTACCTGGCTGATACTGTTGGACACATTGCAATTACTTGCACAAGGGCAATTCCTTGCAATGTGTCCTTTGTTCCCACACCTGAAACACGTGACTTGGTTTCCTGTCCTGTGTGTTTTGCAGTGTCTCGCTATGTGACCTAGGCCACCACATGCAAAACATCTGATGTTTGCTCTGCATGGCCCAGGTCCATCTACACTGCAGCCGTGCTCCCTTCTCCTGAATTGTACCATCCTCAGGGACGCACTCTTCACAGTTCTTTTTCCCAAAGTCAGGGAAAAATCTCTGTTAGTCTGGACCGGCTTGACCTGATGATCAGACCGGTCACAGACTACTCTCCCCCCTTGTGGCCCTGCACAGGGCAACATTTTGGGAGAGTCCGACCCTGGCTTTACGGAAAAAGAAAGGGCCGGCACCAACTTGGTGATGACCTGTTGCATGCCAGACATTAGCTGGGACCTTACAGCAACCTGAGCTTTCAATTTGGCTACCGTCACGTCAGTAGAGGCAGTCCGCTCCTTGAAGGCATTGACTTCAGTATAAGACTGAGTCAACTTAGCCTCAATTTCCTCCTTCTGCCTCTGCAGCTCTACCAACTGTGACTCTATCCTAGCCACCTGCACATCTCGGTCAACAGTAGACTGCACATTCTCTGCCAGCTGTGCCCGCAATGCCGAAACCTGGTCCGAATTACTGGCACAGCACTGGCAGTGAACGGCCGGAGGAATTGTCTCCGTTGACTGAGACACCAGCGCCACTTCCTTTGGCTTACAGATGCTAGCCTCAAACGTATGAACGAGTTTGGCTAGCATCCGAAGCCGTTTGGTGGCCTTGTTCAAAACCGTCCGTTTGTTAACACAAAGCTTGTCGTAACTACAAGCCTGTGCTAACAAATCGGACCACAGCATTTCTGCTGACTTGTATGTAGTGGGGAGGATGGGGTTAAATGTGCTGTGTCTGCTCAAGTGTTGCAGTGTGGGGAAGTCCATACTCACCGTTTGATGAGTGTCCATCTTCTCCTTGGCGCCGTATCTCGCAGCTGCTTGGAAGAAGTCCATTTTCCCGGATCGCCTCTTCCCGACCAGCCTGACTTGTACGCCGCTCCCCCGAAGATGGATCTCCTTCAGTGATGTGTCTTCTCCCTTGCAATCACTTGAGCGATGCTTATTGGTGCTGTACTTTTCCGTGTCTTCTTCTCTTACCCCAGCGACGGTGACCGTGTAAAGCAAATACAAAAGTATTAATTCACAGAACAATTATAGATTCTCTGCAAAAGATTTTGTTTTATTTCTGGTACTCTAAGGGAGGTATCGCTTCTCCTGTACGAATTATCGGGTCCTAGACGCTCAGACAGTCCGCTGACCGCGTCTCTCCTGCCCGCTAATTCACAGTACTAGCGACCCTCAACCTTAAGACCAAAAATAAGCGCAAAATCCACGCAGTGGGCCTGGCTCGCCAATGTAAAGGGGGACTATTAATCACCAATATTTATGCAAATATCGATAATTAATATTCATAAATGGGAGGAGCCATCTTGTGATTACTCCGCCTATTTATGCCTTTATAATAATAATAACAATACTTTCGCTATGCTCTACACTGATCACTTATGCTAACTGCATGCGCCTTACTAACTCGCTACCGCTAACAAGTACACGCTACACAAAAGGGTACAAATATAACAGTATTTATTACACCAAGCAATACACTAACAATACACTACGCACGCAGTACACTACAATACACTACGCACGCAGTACACTACAATACAGCACTAAATATACAATCCTAAACTACACTACACATTCCCAATTCCACCCATCAACTAACTATACAATTCACACATTCAAGTATATGAACCCACCCCACCTGACTATACACTGTCCCTACGGGGTTTGACGAAGGGTTATAAGGATTTGTTTGCAGAGCAGAAGCATGCTCTACAAAGGAACCAAGGCAGGGAAACAGGGGTTATTCAGGGTTCAGGGGTCTATGGGGGGTGAACCAGGGGAGAGCAGGCACACAGGGAACCAGGGGTAACCAGGGGAGACCAGGGGTAACCAGGGGTGTCTGTACTCACTGTCCCTACGGGGTTAACGGTGGCACTGCAAGGGAGTGCAGGCCACAGACACTATAGATTCAGCACTGCAGGGGTTACTTGCAAGTGAGTGCTGAGGTTTACCAGGGGTACAGCAGGGATCAGGGACACAGCAGGGAGTGGGGGTAATCAGGGGTACTAATAGGGCCACAGGATCAGGGGTACAACAGGGGAATACAATAAGGCAAGGGTTTGGGGGATCACAGGTTCAGGGGTACAAACAAGGATCAAGGGTTTGGGGGATCAGGGTGTCCAGTAACACGGCAAGGGTAAATCAGGGCCCAGGGTCACATCACATCAAGGACACAAATATAGGGGTTACAGGACCAGGGGTGATACTTAGGCCTTATCCAGGAGGTCATCATGGAGCTCCTCTCTCCTATGCGTCTCTGAATCTAGTCTGGTTGCAAGAGACCGCATGTCTGCCATGCTGGGGGTTTTATACCACAAAAGCAGCCCCCCCTCCTCCTTCTTCAACAGGAGGGTGATGACATCATCGTGGGGTCGTGTGACGGAATGCTAGAGCTGAAACAAAGGACTTCCTGCACAAGCTGTAAGCCTCCCAACTGCCACATAACATCACACACTCCCACGTCATAAACGAACCAGGCTGATCAATACATATATATATACTACCCAACCTGGGGGCACTTAGGTATATTCATCCATATAGATGTTTGGGGGCTCATCTATAAACACATACAAAACCGGGGGTATGAATGGGCAGCAATAAGCCCACATAGATACTGTCATGCTGACATAAGTGTATATACATAGACACGTGTGCAAATACATACACATATATCTATATATACACACACCCTCGCATATATCTGGGGCATCACATACAGGGGACATATATAAGGGGGCACATATTATAAGGGGCACATCACAAGCCCCTACATTATCAGGGGGCACAAGCCCCTACATTATCAGGGGGCACAAGCCCCTAAATTATCAGGGGGCACAAGCCCCTACATTATCAGGGGACACATATTTCCCACAGGGGCCAGCATGAGCCCCTGGGGATCACCATGGGCAGACGTGCGCAGATGCTGGGCACATCTGCGCACATCGTCCCATGCTGCTAGGTCTAATGTATGCACATATATACCATACATGCCCGCACGTGTTTGCAGGCATGCATGGATATATATGCATATGTCTCAACCGTTCCTCAACAGTACCCATACTAGAATCTGTCAAAGAAAGCGGTACTCACATATAACAGTCATTCCATCTGTAATCCATACAGTCAAAAGACTGAAAGTATTCCAGTGAGGGAATTTTTTTATTTAAAAAAGGCCAAGTTAGTTTATCTGGCGTTCAATATACTAGATACAGTTAGGCCTGCGTTTCATACATCTGGAATTAGCAAACTAATTTGCTGGGGTTGGGAAAACATATATGTACCCATACTAGAATCTGTCAAAGAAAGCGGTACTCACATATAACAGTCATTCCATCTGTAATCCATACAGTCAAAAGACTGAAAGTATTCCAGTGAGGGAATTTTTTTTATTTAAAAAAGGCCAAGTTAGTTTATCTGGCGTTCAATATACTAGATACAGTTAGGCCTGCGTTTCATACATCTGGAATTAGCAAACTAATTTGCTGGGGTTGGGAAAACATATATGTACCCATACTAGAATCTGTCAAAGAAAGCGGTACTCACATATAACAGTCATTCCATCTGTAATCCATACAGTCAAAAGACTGAAAGTATTCCAGTGAGGGAATTTTTTTTTTATTTAAAAAAGGCCAAGTTAGTTTATCTGGCGTTCAATATACTAGATACAGTTAGGCCTGCGTTTCATACATCTGGAATTAGCAAACTAATGTGCTGGGGTTGGGAAAACATATATGTACCCATACTAGAATCTGTCAAAGAAAGCGGTACTCACATATAACAGTCATTCCATCTGTAATCCATACAGTCAAAAGACTGAAAGTATTCCAGTGAGGGAATTTTTTTTTTATTTAAAAAAGGCCAAGTTAGTTTATCTGGCGTTCAATATACTAGATACAGTTAGGCCTGCGTTTCATACATCTGGAATTAGCAAACTAATGTGCTGGGGTTGGGAAAACATATATGTACCCATACTAGAATCTGTCAAAGAAAGCGGTACTCACATATAACAGTCATTCCATCTGTAATCCATACAGTCAAAAGACTGAAAGTATTCCAGTGAGGGAATTTTTTTTATTTAAAAAAGGCCAAGTTAGTTTATCTGGCGTTCAATATACTAGATACAGTTAGGCCTGCGTTTCATACATCTGGAATTAGCAAACTAATGTGCTGGGGTTGGGAAAACATATATGTACCCATACTAGAATCTGTCAAAGAAAGCGGTACTCACATATAACAGTCATTCCATCTGTAATCCATACAGTCAAAAGACTGAAAGTATTCCAGTGAGGGGATTTTGCTTATAAAAAATAATATATTTCATTGTGGTGCGAGTTGAATCGCAACAATGAAGAAAAATACTATTAAGGGACGAGGACGCGGTCGTGGTGGTGTCCGTGGAGCCTCTGTTGCTGGTAGAGGACGTGGCCGTTCGGCCCCAGACGCACACAGTAGGGAACGAACTCCCTCAACTAGCCGGCAGAATGTACCGCAATATCTCGTGGGGCACAATGCCGCTCTTAGGATGGTAAGGCCTGAGCAGGTACAGGCATTAATCGATTGGGTGGCCGACAGTGCTTCCAGCACGTTCACCACATGGTCTTCCACCCAGTCTTCTGCGGAAAGCGCACAGGTGGCACCTGAAAACCAAGCCCATCAGTCTGTCACATCACCCCCAAGCATATCAGGGAAACGGTCTGAGCCACAAGTTATGCAGCAGTCTCTTCTTCTGTTTGAAGACTCTGCTTCCAGGGTTTCCCAGGGGCGTCCACCTAGCCCTTCCCCAGTGGAGGAAGACATACCATGCACTGACGCACAACCACTTATGTCTCCAGATGAAGAGGACATGGGAATACCACCACAGCAGAGTCACCGACTCTCTGATGATGACGAAACACAGGTGCCCACTGCCGCGTCTTTTTGCAGTGTGCAGACTGAACAGGAGGAGGTCAGGGAGGGAGACTGGGTGGAAGACGATGCAGAGGACGATGAGGTCTTAGACCCCACATGGACTGAAGGTCGTGGCGATGACTTTCACAGTTCAGAGGAAGAGGTAGTGGTGAGACCGAGACAACAGCGAAGCCAAAGAGGGAGCAGGGGGCCAAAGCAGACGAGCCGCCGCCCCCAGAGTTCGCCTGCTACTGGACATCGCCAACAGGGACCCAGCCCCACAAAGGCAGCTTCAAAGAGTTCCCTGGCATGGCACTTCTTTAAACAATGTCCTACCGACAAGACCCGAGTGACTTGCACGCTCTGCCATCAGAGCCTGAGGCGAGGCATTAACGTTCTGAACCTCAGCACAACCTGCATGACCAGGCATCTACATGCAAAGCATGAACTGCAGTGGGGTACACACCTTAAAAACCAGGCACTCGCTGAGGCTCCCCTTGCTCCCTCTACCGCTGCTGCCTCGGCTTCCGCCTCGAGAGGAATGTTGCCACCTGCCGAGCAGCAAACAGAGGATGTGCCACCGACACCACCACCACCGCCACCGTCAACTAGCGTCTCCACTATATCACACAGCAGCGTTCAGCTCTCAATATCTCAAACCTTAGAGAGGAAGCGCAAATTCCCCCCGAGTCACCCTCGAGCCCTTGGCCTGAACGCCAGCATTTCTAAACTGCTGGCCTTTGAAATGCTGTCATTCCGGCTGGTGGACACAGACAGCTTCAAAAAGCTGATGGCCATGGCTGTCCCGCAGTATGTGGTTCCCAGCCGCCACTACTTCTCCAAGACAGCCGTGCCTTCCCTGCACATGCAAGTGTCCGATAAAATCAAGTGTGCACTGCGCAACGCCATTTGTGGCAAGGTCCACCTAACCACAGATACGTGGACCAGTAAGCACGGCCAGGGACGCTATATCTCACTAACTGCACACTGGATGAATGTAGTGGCGGCTGGGCCCCCGGCGGACAGTTCCTTGGCGCACGTCCTTCCGCCCCCTAGGATCGCAGGGCATCATTCTCTGCCTCCTGTAGCCTCCTCCTCCTACTCGGCTTCCTCCTCCACTGCTTCCACCAGCTCATCCGGTCAGCCACACACCTTCACCACCAACTTCAGCACAGCCCGGGGTAAACGTCAGCAGGCCATTCTGAAACTCATATGTTTGGGGGACAGGCCCCACACCGCACAGGAGTTGTGGCGGGGTATTGAACAACAGACCGACGAGTGGTTTCTGCCGGTGGGCCTCAAGCCAGGCCTGGTGGTATGCGATAATGGGCGAAATCTCGTGGCAGCTCTGGGACTAGCCGGTTTGACGCACATCCCTTGCCTGGCGCATGTGCTGAACTTGGTGGTGCAGAGGTTCATTCACCACTACCCCAACATGTCAGAGCTGCTGCATAAAGTGCGGGCCGTCTGTGCGCGCTTCCGCCGTTCACATCCTGCCGCTGCTCGCCTGTCTGCGCTACAGCGGAACTTCGGCCTTCCCGCTCACCGCCTCATATGCGACGTGCCCACCCGGTGGAACTCCACCTTGCACATGCTGGAGAGACTGTGCGAGCAGCAGCAGGCCATAGTGGAGTTTTAGCTGCAGCACGCTCGCGTCAGTCGTACTGCCGAACAGCACCACTTCACCACCAATGATTGGGCCTCCATGCGAGACCTGTGTGCCCTGCTGCGCTGTTTCGAGTACTCCACCAACATGGCCAGTGGCGATGACACTGTTATCAGCGTTACAATACCACTTCTATGTCTCCTTGAGAAAACACTTAGGGCAATGATGTTAGACGAGGTGGCCCAGGTGGAGGAGGAGGAGGAGGATGAGGGCTCGTTTCTAACACTTTCGGGCCAGTCTGTTCGAAGTGGCTCAGAGGGAGGTTTGTTTAAGCAGCAGAGGACAGGTTCACAAGTCGCCAGCCAAGGCACTGTACTGGAGGACGAGGAGGATGAGGAGGAGGAGGTGGAGGGGGACGAGGATGACGCAAGTTCACAGCGGGGTGGCAGCCCAGGCCCATCACTGGTGCGTGGCTGGGGGGATACGGTGGACGATGACGATACGCCTCCCACAGAGGACAGCTTGTCCTTACCCATGGGTAGCCTGGCCCACATGAGCGAATATATGCTCCAATGCCTGCGCAACGACAGCAGAGTTGCCCACGTTTTAACGTGTGCAGACTACTGGGTGGCCACCCTGCTGGATCCCCGGTATAAAGACAATGTGCCCACTTTAATTCCTGAACTGGAGCGCGACCGTAAGATGCGCGAGTACAAGCGCACGCTGATAGAGGCGCTCTTGAGAGCATTCCCACATGTCACAGGGGAACAGGTGGAAGGTGAAGGCAGAGGAGTGGCAAGAGGTCGCCAACGCAGCTGTGTCACGGCCAGCTCATCTGAGGGCAGGGTTAGCATGGCAGAAATGTGGAAAAGTTTTGTCTCCACGCCACAGCTATCTGCACCGACACCTGATACGGAACGTGTTAGCAGGAGGCAGCATTTCACTAACATGGTTGAACAGTATGTCTGCACACCCCTCCACATCCTGACGGATGGTTCGGCCCCATTCAACTACTGGGTTTCGAAATTGTCCACGTGGCCAGAGTTAGCATGTTATGCCTTGGAGGTGCTTTCCTGCCCGGCGGCCAGCGTTTTATCTGAACGCGTATTCAGCACGGCAGGGGGCGTCATTACTGACAAGCGCAGCCGCCTGTCCACAGCCAACGTGGACAAGCTGACCTTCATAAAGATGAACCAGGCATGGATCCCACAGGACCTGTCCCTCCCTTGTGCAGAGTAGTCCTTATTAACTGCCTAAAACATGTCTTGTTGTGCTACGGGCCACTTCTTTATTTCATACAAATTTTATGAAACCCACAGTTGAATGAAACTCTTCTCTGTCTGGGCGCCGGGGCCTAACCAGATGAAAGTGGCCGGTTAAACTAACGGGTGACATGAAGCCATAACCTCTGCCATGCTACCTCTGTCTTCTGTCTGGGTGCTGAGGCCTAAGTCAAATAAAGCGGTCTTCTGCTGTGCTGGGGGATATGAAGCTAATCTCTGACCTCTCTCCTCTGCCTGGGTCCAAAGGCCTAAATCACTGAAAGAGGCCTTCTCCTGTGGTGTGTGATATGATGCCAGAATATGTGCTGTGGGGCCTCTCTCCTCTTCCTGGGTGCAGGGGTCAAATAAACTAAATTGTGGCCTACTCCTGTGGTGGTTGATATGATGCCTGATTCTCTGATGTGGAACCTCTCTCCTCTGTTTGGGTGAAGGGGTCAAAGTAACTAAATGGTGGCTTCTCCTGTGGTGGCTGATATGATGCCAGAATATGTGCTGTGGGGCCTCTCTCCTCTTCCTGTGTGCAGGGGTCAAAGTAACTCAATCGTGGCTTCTCCTGTGGTGGCTGATATGATGCCAGAATATGTGCTGTGGTGCCTCTCTCCTCTTCCTGGGTGCAGGGGTCAAAGTAACTAAATGGTGGCTTCTCCTGTGGTGGCTGATATGATGCCAGAATATGTGCTGTGGTGCCTCTCTCCTCTTCCTGGGTGCAGGGGTCAAAGTAACTAAATGGTGGCTTCTCCTGTGGTGGCTGATATGATGCCAGAATATGTGCTGTGGTGCCTCTCTCCTCTTCCTGGGTGCAGGGGTCAAAGTAACTCAATGGTGGCTTCTCCTGTGGTGGTTAGTATGATGCCAGAATATGTGCTGTGGGGCCTCTCTCCTCTTCCTGGGTGCAGGGGTCAAAGTAACTCAATGGTGGCTTCTCCTGTGGTGGTTAGTATGATGCCAGAATATGTGCTGTGGGGCCTCTCTCCTCTTCCTGGGTGCAGGGGTCAAAGTAACTCAATGGTGGCTTCTCCTGTGCTGATTGATATAAAGCTGATGGTTGTGCCATCTGACATGGTTGCCAGGGTCTGATTCAATGGGGGCCTACTCCTGTGGTGGGTGATCTAAATGCCTGATTCTCTGCTGTGAAACCTCTCTCCTCCGTCTGGGTGTAGGGGTCAAAGTCTTTCAAAGTCGCCTTCTCCTGTGCTGATTGATATGAAGCTGATGGTTGTGCCATCTGACATGGTTGCCGGGGTCCCATTAAATTGTGGCCTACTCCTGTGGTGGTTGATATGATGCCTGATTCTCTGATGTGGAACCTCTCTCCTCTGTTTGGGTGAAGGGGTCAAAGTAACTAAATGGTGGCTTCTCCTGTGGTGGCTGATATGATGCCAGAATATGTGCTGTGGGGCCTCTCTCCTCTTCCTGGGTGCAGGGGTCAAAGTAACTCAATGGTGGCTTCTCCTGTGGTGGCTGATATGATGCCAGAATATGTGCTGTGGGGCCTCTCTCCTCTTCCTGGGTGCAGGGGTCAAAGTAACTCAATGGTGGCTTCTCCTGTGGTGGTTAGTATGATGCCAGAATATGTGCTGTGGTGCCTCTCTCCTCTTCCTGGGTGCGGGGGTCAAAGTAACTCAATGGTGGCTTCTCCTGTGGTGGCTGATATGATGCCAGAATATGTGCTGTGGGGCCTCTCTCCTCTTCCTGGGTGCAGGGGTCAAAGTAACTCAATGGTGGCTTCTCCTGTGCTGATTGATATAAAGCTGATGGTTGTGCCATCTGACATGGTTGCCAGGGTCTGATTCAATGGGGGCCTACTCCTGTGGTGGGTGATCTAAATGCCTGATTCTCTGCTGTGAAACCTCTCTCCTCCGTCTGGGTGTAGGGGTCAAAGTCTTTCAAAGTCGCCTTCTCCTGTGCTGATTGATATGAAGCTGATGGTTGTGCCATCTGACATGGTTGCCGGGGTCCCATTAAATTGTGGCCTACTCCTGTGGTGGTTGATATGATGCCTGATTCTCTGATGTGGAACCTCTCTCCTCTGTTTGGGTGAAGGGGTCAAAGTAACTAAATGGTGGCTTCTCCTGTGGTGGCTGATATGATGCCAGAATATGTGCTGTGGGGCCTCTCTCCTCTTCCTGGGTGCAGGGGTCAAAGTAACTCAATGGTGGCTTCTCCTGTGGTGGCTGATATGATGCCAGAATATGTGTTGTGGGGCCTCTCTCCTCTTCCTGGGTGCAGGGGTCAAAGTAACTCAATGGTGGCTTCTCCTGTGGTGGTTAGTATGATGCCAGAATATGTGCTGTGGTGCCTCTCTCCTCTTCCTGGGTGCAGGGGTCAAAGTAACTCAATGGTGGCTTCTCCTGTGGTGGCTGATATGATGCCAGAATATGTGCTGTGGGGCCTCTCTCCTCTTCCTGGGTGCAGGGGTCAAAGTAACTCAATGGTGGCTTCTCCTGTGGTGGTTAGTATGATGCCAGAATATGTGCTGTGGGGCCTCTCTCCTCTTCCTGGGTGCAGGGGTCAAAGTAACTAAATGGTGGCTTCTCCTGTGGTGGCTGATATGATGCCAGAATATGTGCTGTGGGGCCTCTCTCCTCTTCCTGGGTGCAGGGGTCAAAGTAACTCAATGGTGGCTTCTCCTGTGGTGGTTAGTATGATGCCAGAATATGTGCTGTGGTGCCTCTCTCCTCTTCCTGGGTGCGGGGGTCAAAGTAACTCAATGGTGGCTTCTCCTGTGGTGGCTGATATGATGCCAGAATATGTGCTGTGGGGCCTCTCTCCTCTTCCTGGGTGCAGGGGTCAAAGTAACTCAATGGTGGCTTCTCCTGTGGTGGTTAGTATGATGCCAGAATATGTGCTGTGGTGCCTCTCTCCTCTTCCTGGGTGCGGGGGTCAAAGTAACTCAATGGTGGCTTCTCCTGTGGTGGCTGATATGATGCCAGAATATGTGCTGTGGGGCCTCTCTCCTCTTCCTGGGTGCAGGGGTCAAAGTAACTCAATGGTGGCTTCTCCTGTGGTGGCTGATATGATGCCAGAATATGTGCTGTGGGGCCTCTCTCCTCTTCCTGGGTGCAGGGGTCAAAGTAACTCAATGGTGGCTTCTCCTGTGGTGGTTAGTATGATGCCAGAATATGTGCTGTGGTGCCTCTCTCCTCTTCCTGGGTGCGGGGGTCAAAGTAACTCAATGGTGGCTTCTCCTGTGGTGGCTGATATGATGCCAGAATGTGTGCTGTGGGGCCTCTCTCCTCTTCCTGGGTGCAGGGGTCAAAGTAACTCAATGGTGGCTTCTCCTGTGGTGGTTAGTATGATGCCAGAATATGTGCTGTGGGGCCTCTCTCCTCTTCCTGGGTGCAGGGGTCAAAGTAACTAAATGGTGGCTTCTCCTGTGGTGGCTGATATGATGCCAGAATATGTGCTGTGGGGCCTCTCTCCTCTTCCTGGGTGCAGGGGTCAAAGTAACTCAATGGTGGCTTCTCCTGTGGTGGCTGATATGATGCCAGAATATGTGCTGTGGTGCCTCTCTCCTCTTCCTGGGTGCGGGGGTCAAAGTAACTCAATGGTGGCTTCTCCTGTGGTGGCTGATATGATGCCAGAATATGTGCTGTGGTGCCTCTCTCCTCTTCCTGGGTGCAGGGGTCAAAGTAACTAAATGGTGGCTTCTCCTGTGGTGGTTGATATGATGCCTGATTCTCTGCTGTGAAACCTCTCTCCTCCATCTGGGTGTAGGGGTCAAAGTCTTTCAAAGTCGCCTTCTCCTGTGCTGATTGATATAAAGCTGATGGTTGTGCCATCTGACATGGTTGCCAGGGTCTGATTCAATGGGGGCCTACTCCTGTGGTGGGTGATCTAAATGCCTGATTCTCTGCTGTGTAACCTCTCTCCTCCGTCTGGGTGTAGGGGTCAAAGTAACTAAATGGTGGCCTACTCCTGTGGTGGGTGATATGATGCCTGGTTCTCTGCTGTGGGACCTCTCTCCTTTGTCTGGGTGCTGTGGTCAAAATAATAGTAAGTGACCTTCTCCATTGGTGGGTGACTTGAAGCCTGATTCTGTGCTATGGGACCTCACTCCAATTAATATTGTTTAATTTTTATTTATTTTATGTTAACTCATCATTTCCCTATCTACATTTGTTTGCAGGGGATTTAACTACATTTTGCTGCCTTTTGCAGCCCTCTAGCCCTTTCCGGGTGTGTTTTACAGCCTTTTTAGTGCCCAAAAGTTCGGGTCCCCATTGACTTCTATGGGGTTCGGGTTCGGGATGAAGTTCGGGTCGAGTTCGGATCCCGAACCCGAACATTTTTCGAAAGTTCGGCCGAACTCGTCGAACCCGAACATCCAGGTGTTCGCTCAACTCTAGTCACCACCTTTCCCTCTCCCTTGGACAGGGCCTTCCCATTTCCCTCCCTTTGCGTCACGTATGTGATCGGCACGCCGGTCATGACACCGTGCTTGCACACTAAAGAAAAAAGCACTGGCTTCTCTGGTGGCCTGGACCATAGGAACGCACATAGGCCATTACTTTTTCCTATAGTGTGCAAGCACAGCCACCAATCTTGGATGGAAGGGTGGTCGTAACCTTGGAAACGAGACGTGTATAATTTGATGTAAAATTTAGTATAGCCAGCAAATGAAGCAATAAGGATAATAACAATACATTAGTAAGTGCCTTGTATTAACTTTCTCTACATGATAAATGCTGAAGTTAACTACTGAACCATAAAAGTGTACTTGACGAAGTCAATGTGGTCCTGTATTTCTCTGTCTCTGAATCTCTCCAATTTCACACAGAAGCATAAATAGATTCATACCAAAGGCACATATGGAGGCACACGGAGTACCTACAATTCCAAAGTATAGAACTTTAGAGATCCTGTGTGCCACCATACAGGAAGCCTGAAGAATACTGATACAAGAACTGAAAAAATGTAACCCTAATTATTATTAACAAGTCATATCTCAGTAAAACCTAAAGCTACTTATGGTATACAGTAATTAGGGATATGCTGACAATGTGGAATGAGTGTCTGAAATAAAATTACTATTTATTTTACAAATACTAATACCAGATGCCAGCATCACAGGATGGCATTACCACTGCCAATAGCAATGAACTGTACATTCTGTGTATTCTGCAGCATGCAATTAGCAGCAATAGAAAAGAAATGGAAATTATATGACTAATATTCTGCTTTGGTATATAGTTAAAAGTTCAGAAATGCTGTGCTTTTTCTGTGCAGTAGAAATTAAATTATATGCTACAAATAGTAATGTAAAAGTTACCTGGGGATGGGGACAAAAGCTTATAGCTAAGGGAGACTTTTGCATGCATTCAGCTCCCTAGCAAATGATTTCATATGAGCAGCATAAGTTTACAGGTTAACATTTCTAGATAAAATGAGGTCGAAGTATGTATTTGTCACACATTTTAGACTTTGAATGATGTAAAAACGAATCAGAATGAGAATGTTTTCTGTATAAGGGGATCTCTATTATTACAATTTTATCAAATAGGAAGGAAATTACCATTAGGCATTGAGTTTTGTCATTAGAATGACAAGAGATTAAAGGGGTTGTCCAAATTGTAGGTCGTTGAAAAAAAGGATACTCACCTGTAGGTATGAGCGAACCCGACGTTTTCAGGTTCGGTTTTGGGTTTGGCATTTGGGCGGTGAAGGAATTCCATTATGGATTCCATTAGCACGGAATATAACGGAATTCTTTGATGGAATGCAAAACGGAAGCCTTTAAGAGGCATTCCGTCATAATAGAAGTCTATGGGCAGCAAAACAGATCAGTCTGGTTTCTGTTATGCAGGACAGGACTTTGTCTTCCGTACTCCATAACGGAAACCAGACGGATCTGTTATGCTGGCCATAGACTTCTATTATGACGGAATGCAAAACGGAATGCCTCTTAAAGGCTTCCATTTTGCATTCCATCATAGAATTCCATCATAGAATTCCTCCACCACCCGAACCCGAACCTGATAAACATCGGGTTTACTCATCCCTACTCACCTGCTCTACGCTTCTCACCTGCTCACCTTCTCAACTTCTAGACGGACAGGATAAAGTCCAAAGCTGCGGCCAATGACTGCCTCATCGGTGACATGTCCCCAAGCTGGGTAACATGCCGCTTGGGCACATGTCACCACTGAGGCCAGTCATTGGCTGCAGTGGTGCATGTGACCTATCGGTCCAGGAATTTTCAGGATGGGGAACTGAATACCAGTGAAGGCAGTCAGGGAGGCAGAATGGAGTAGCTCTTATGGTTTGAATGTGAAGAAGAAGAGAAAAAAAAAAAAAGCTTGGTCCTAACAGGGGTTGGCCCATATTTATAGGCATATTACTGGGATATGCCATCAATGTCAGATAGGTGCAGGTCCTACCTGTGGCACCCACAACTATCTCTAGAAGAGAGCCTGAAAAGTGAAGAAGAGCGGATCCACATGCAAGGCTGCCCTCCATTTATTTATATGGGAGTGCTGAAAATAGCAGAGCACTGGCTCAGCTATTTACATCAGTCCCATAGAAGTGAATGGGGCATAGGCCACGCTTGAGAGACCTGCTCCTATCTAGAGAATGGAGCTCCGAAGTGAAAGAGACCACGACTAGCATGCCGGAAATAGCTGAGCCAGTTTTCACAATTTCGACAGCAGTGAATGGAAGGCTAAGGCTGCTCTCGGTTCACTTCAGGGGTCCTGTTCTGGAGATAGGAGCGGGTCCCAGATGTAGTCCATCAATGTCCCAGATGGGAATACTCCTTTATGGCCTAATAAGGCATGGTTCTTAAGGGTTTAAGGTGGGTTGAGTTAGGAGGATTTTTTGTTTCACACCCTAACCTTGTTACATTTCATCAGAAATACAATAAAATGGTGTAGCATCTTCAAAAAATTCTGATACTAATGAATGCATTTTTGCATTTTCCATATGGAACAATCAAGGAGGGAGAAAGAAAGGGGAGGGAAACAGAGAGAGACTTTTCCAGGCAATGGGAATACTGTTGATTTAGGGAGAAGGTATTAGTACCTGACTTCAATCACCCAGTTAATTCAGCCCTGAATGAAATTTTACTAATGATCTGCTGGAAGCATTTTCTAGAGCAGGAGAAGCTGAGCAGATCGAGTTTTGTGGGAAAAGGTTCAGTATAACTTGTCGTTTATTCATTAAAGTTCTTTCTGTGTTTAGGAGTCCAGTCCTAACATAGGGAATGCTATCAGTTATGAGGACTGGCCGCGGCAAGAACAGAGATTTCAATCCATAAGCTGAATCCCTTCCCATAAACCCATATATCAGTCTGCTCAGCTCCTGCTGCTCTATAACCTGCTGCCTGCAGATTGGATAGCATTTTCCTGGTGACAGATTCTATGTACTTAAAGGATAACTGTCACATTTAGACCCGAATTTCAATTTTCATATATGTAGCTACTAATAACATGATATTCCAGAATCAGTTACTATTAGACTGACTTACCCCATATTTAATAAGATTCAGCCCTTAGCAACCAGTCTTCATAAAACTGCAATTTCACTATTCAGTTAAGATGGCCGCCACTGCCCTCACCCTGAGGCTAATCCCGCCTGCCCTCACTAGCCAGTAACAATAGCCCCCCAAAAGTTTCAGTAACCAGAGCCCTTCCCCCTAAAGGGTTAATCTCCTGCAGCACAAAGGTGTCCTCTTAACACATGTTGCTTTCATTTATACACTGAGCAGATGGCTCAGGATGACAGCCAAATTTATAAGATTAGGCAGAGAGAGGCCAAACAAGTTATAAGAGCTTCTAAAGCACAGGCAGAAGAGAAATTAGCTCAGTCAGTGAAAAAAGGCGATAAGGCATTCTTCAGATACAGAAATTAAAAAAGGAAACTAAAACAAGGAATTACCAAATTAAAAACAAAAGAAGGAAGGTATATGGAAGAAGATAAAGAACTAGCTGACTGCCTCAATGAATACTTCTGGTCAGTTTTTACAAAGGAATATGAAGGAAAAGGACCTCAGTTAGGAAAGAAGACTAATGAATCTTTTGATGCATGTGTCTTTACAGAGGAAGAAGTCAGCTGTCTAAAATTAATACAAATAAGTCACAGGGGCCTGATGGGATACACCCAAAGCTATTAAAAGAGCTTAGCGGTGAACTAGCAAAACCATTAACAGATTTATTTAACCAATCACTGGCAACAGGAGTCGTCCCAGAAGATTGGAAATTGGCAAATGTGCCCATTCACAAGAAAGGTAGTAGGGAGGAATCGGGCAACTATAGGCTAGTAAACCTGACATCAATAGTGGGGAAATGAATGGAAACCATACTTAAGGAGAGGATTGTGGAACATCTAAAATCCCATGGATTGAAAGATGAAAAACAGCATGGGATTACTTCAGGGAGATCATTTCAAACTAATCTTATAGATTTTTTTGATTGGGTGACTAAAATAATAGATGGAGGAGGTGCAGTAGACATCGCTTATCTAGACTTTAGTAAGGCTTTTGATACTGTCCCACATAGAAGGCTAATCAATAGAGTCTTTGGGCTTGGACTCCCATATTGTTGAATGGATTAGGCAGTTGCTGAGGGACAGACAACAGAGGGTTGTAGTCAAAGGAGTATATTCAGACCATGGTCTTGTTACCAGTGGGGTACCTCAGGGATCTGTTCTGGGACCCATATTGTTTAATATCTTTATCAGCGAAATTGCAGAAGGCCTCGATGGTAAGGTGTGTCTTTTTGCTGATGACACAAAGATTTGTAACAGGGTTGATGTTCCTTGAGGGATAGACCAAATGGAAAAGGATTTAGGAAAACTAGAGGAATGGTCAAAAATCTGGCAACTAAAATTTAATGTTGATAAGTGCAAGATAATGCACCTGGGGCGTAAAAACCCAAGAGCAGAATATAAAATCAGTGATACAGTCCTAACCTCAGTATCTGAGGAAAGGGATTTAGGGGTCATTATTTCAGAAGACTTAAAGGTAGGCAGACAATGTCATAGAGCAGCAGGAAATGCTAGCAGAATGCTTGGGTGTATAGGGAGAGGAATTACCAGTAGAAAGAGGGAGGTGCTCATGCCGCTCTACAGAGCACTAGTGAGACCTCATTTGGAGTATTGTGCGCAGTACTGGAGACCATATCTACAGAAGGATATTGATACTTTGGAGAGAGTTCAGAGAAGAGCTACTAAACTAGTACATGGATTGCAGGATAAAACTTACCAGGAAAGATTAAAGGACCTTAACATGTATAGCTTGGAAGAAAAACGAGACAGAGGGGATATGATAGAAACTTTTAAATACATAAAGGGAATCAACAAGGTAAAAGAGGAGAGAATATTTAAAAGAAGAAAAACTGCTACAAGAGGACATAGTTTTAAATTAGAGGGGCAAAGGTTTAAAAGTAATATCAGGAAGTATTACTTTACTGAGAGAGTAGTGGATGCATGGAATAGCCTTCCTGCAGAAGTGGTAGCTACAAATACAGTGAAGGAGTTTAAGCATGCATGGAATAGGCATATGGCCATCCTTCATATAAGATAGGGCTGAGGGCTATTCATGGTATTCAGTATATTGGCAGACTAGATGGGCCAAATGGTTCTTATCTGCCAACACATTCTATGTTTCTATGGCAGATCTCCCTTCCCTGTTGTGTGCTGCTCCAACTCTGCATTCTCCAGCTCTGCTGAGTGAGGGAGCATCTGCCAAGCGCAGGGACAGGGAGAAGTGCACACTGCCCAGGCACTGTTATCAGTTGCTGGGGAGGACCTGGCTTTAATCATTTACTTATAGTCCCTGGCTGTCAGTAATGTGAGCCGTCCTTCAACAGCGTGCTCCGTCCTTTAACAGATAGACGGACCATGCCTAGCAACCCTATTTTAATCACAGGTAAAAGTAGGCACTACAGGGAACAAAAATGTGGAATTAAGGGGTAATTGAATACACAGTGAAAAGTTGACATAGGGCAACCAAGGTGATATTAATCACCACAATCCAATACTCCAAAAAAAAAAAAAATATGACAGTTATCCTTTAAAAAAGCTGAAGGTGGAGACATCTGTAGGTCTTTTCAGGTGGCCCTAATTAACAGGATTGAAATACTATGTTCTATCTATTTGGGTCCAAATAGCTACTTGTAAGGGTACTTTTACACTAGCGTTTTTCTTTTCCAGTATTGAGTTCCGTCCTAGGGGCTCAATACCAGAAAAAAACGCATTCTGAATGGAGAGCAATCTGTTCAGGATGCATCAGGATGTCTTCAGTTCAGTCATTTTTACGGTATTTGGCGGAGAAAATACCGCAGCATGCTGCGGTATTTTCTCCGGCCAAAATTCCGGAACACTTGCCGGCATTATTTTCCATTGAAATATATTAATGCTGGACCAAGTGTTCCAGCAAAACGGATCCGGTTTCCCGATCTGCGCATGCGCAGACCTTTAAAAATGCAACAAAAAAAAAATACCGGATCTGTTTTTCCGGATGACACCAGAGAGACGGATCCGGTATTGCAATGCATTTGTGAGATGGATCGGCATCCGGATCCAGCTACAAATGCTATCCATTTGCGCACAGATTTCCGGATCCGGCAGGCAGTTCCGGAAACGGAACTGCCTACCGGATCCTCACAACGCAAGTGTGAAAGTACCCTAATTCTGAGATGGCTTGCAATTCGGCTTCTCAATGTTAAAATACTGATGAGCCACATATTCACATTCCCTTTCTTCAAACAGTCTGTAGTTACATAGTATTTTTTACTTGCACATTAACAAGTTACAGACCGTCCAAAGACCTTATACTTTTGCTTGGATCGCATTTAAATGGGCAAAGATATTTCTGGACGTACTTCCAAAGTTAGCAGCTGCACAGAGATTGTGCAGGTGCGGGGAGCCAGTCATCAGTAATGGCCAGGCTCATGGTCTCTCACCATCTCTGCCAGGCCCATCACTGTATACACAGTGTTCATTGAGCCTATAAAGGTCAATGTCGCATTCTGCTCCAGTCCCAGCAGTCAAGTCAGGTAACTGCAGGAGCTGATGGCTCTTAGCAGACCAAGATTATGTCTGCTGCGAGGTAAAAAGGCCTTTTTAAAACATTCGGGGACTATGGTCTTAGATGATCTTTAACAATTTCAGACCCAGAAAGTTATTTGTTTTTGAGTTTTCATTTTTCACTCCCTGCCTTTCCGGGGCTATAACTTTTTTATTTTTCTGTTTACATAGCCGGGTGAGGGCTTGTTTATTGCAGGACAAGTTGCACCGTTTAATATTGCATAATATGTAGTGAGGTGAAATTGGAAAAACAACACAATTCCGCAACAGTTTGACAAGTTTAGTGTTTACAGCGTTCCCTATACAGCAAAACTGACCTATTACTTTCATTCTCTGGGTCAGTACGATTACGTAAATACCACATATATATAGTTTTTCTTGCATTTTAATATTTTAAAAAAACTTGGTGGGAGGTGAAGCGACCAAAACATGGCAAATCGTCCATTTTTACTT
The DNA here is from genome assembly GCF_905171765.1 of Bufo bufo. Classification (NCBI taxonomy): domain Eukaryota; kingdom Metazoa; phylum Chordata; class Amphibia; order Anura; family Bufonidae; genus Bufo; species Bufo bufo. Next base: position 457,354,256 of record NC_053393.1, on the reverse strand, counting down.
TTTTTCTTTTCTATTTTGCCGTTTGTCATATGGGAAAACAATTTTTTATATTTTAATAGTACGGGCATTTTTGCATGTGAAGATACTCATGATGTGTATTTTTTTAATTGTTTACATTTTTTTTTTTACATTTTTGGGAAAGGGGTGTGATTTGAATTTTTATATTTGTTTTATTATAAATTATATAACAAGCAATCATTAGATTGCTTCTCTCATACACTCCAATGCATTAACATTGGAGTATATGAGAAATACTCTATGGGGCACATTTATTAGGACTGGTGTTTTAGACGCTGGCCTTAACAAGGCCCTGCGCTGGCAGTGGATCTGTCGAAGTTATGAAAAGGTGCCAGCCATTTTCTACGCCTAAACCGGAGGTAGTAAATGCCAAGTTATAGCTTTTGAAGATGCATATACTAAAAAGACGAAAGATGTATTTGGTCAGGGATTAGGGGCAGTTGATTAATCGTCTAATCTTGAACTGGCTAAACTAGGACCCCATGATGACTTTTGGTCTAGCAATTTTCACTGTAAAAGTTACAGTTTACTGTTTCTCTTATGTTCAGAAATCTTGCATTTCATTGAGGACTTATGACTGTCTCACAACCAAAAGTCACCAGTAACTTCATATATTACCCTCTGGCTAAATTAGGCTAGTTTCACACAGACAGCAGAGCAATCCGTCAGGCTATTTCAGCAGCTTGTCGGAGGTCTCAGATCTGTCATAGCCGGATAGTGCTGTGTTCCCGCAGGACCCCATAGACTATAATGGGATCCGGCAGGATTCAGCCAAACAAAAACTGTTGCGCATAGCGAGATCTTTTCAGCCGAATCCCAGGATAAATGTCAGGGAGTGGCCGGATTCCTGCTACACCCTATTATAGTCTACAGTTTCCGGCTTCCTAGATAGAGCAATCTGTGAACGGCGAGTCAGCTTCAGACGAGTGTGTTACAGACGAGCATACTGCCCCCCACTGTGGGATCACTAACCAGAACTCGGCATCATAGAGATGTATGATTTTTTTTTTTACTTCTAATCTGAAGAAAAATCATTTCTCTTATGTCTCTATCTGAAACTCATACATGTTTCTGTTTCTTTTCACAGGAGACCATTGAAAACATTAGCAATGGAGGAGCACAGCTTGTTTTTAATGGACGTGTTTAACTCAATTTTGGGGACATTATTTAGGACACTACCTTTAATAAGACAACCTTATTTTTACGAGTACTTATGTCTTTTAGTTGCTACAACTTCCAGGACACCTCTTTATACTTTTCAGTATGATTTTTATGAAATGATCTTTTCAGCAGCAGATGGATTACATTTTATATTATGCAAAAAAAAATTGCATTTCACCAGTATTTTACACAAAGGAGTCCGGGCCTTCTAGAAATATGTGTAGAGAGATTATCTGTAGTGCATCCACAAAAAGCAAGCCATTTAATCATTGGCAAGCAAAGTTTCCTGCCATTCTGAACTTAAGAACTTGTATCAGATTAAGCACAGTTAGACATGTCTCCTTGGGTACCCTTCAAACATAATGATTTTAGAATATTTCACTGTAACTGGGACAATTACTAATTCAGTCAGTTAAACTTATACACTGCTCAAAAAAATAAAGGGAACACAAAAATAACACATCCTAGATCTGAGTTAATTAAATATTTTTCTGAAATACTTTGTTCTTTACATAGTTGAATGTGCTGACAACAAAATCACACAAAAAAAAAATGGAAATCAAATTTTTCAACCCATGGAGGTCTGGATTTGGAGTCACACTCAAAATTAAAGTGGAAAAACACACTACAGGCTGATCCAACTTTGATGTAATGTCCTTAAAACAAGTCAAAATGAGGCTCAGTAGTGTGTGTGGCCTCCCCGTGCCTGTATGACCTCCCTACAACGCCTGTGCATGCTCCTGATGAGGTGGCGGACGGTCTCCTGAGGGATCTCCTCCCAGACCTGGACTAAAGCATCTGCCAACTCCTGGACAGTCTGTGGTGCAACGTGACGTTGGTGGATAGAGCGAGACATGATGTCCCAGATGTGCTCAATTGGATTCAGGTCTGGGGAACGGGCGGGCCAGTCCATAGCATCAATGCCTTCGTCTTGCAGGAACTGCTGACACACTCCAGCCACATGAGGTCTAGCATTGTCTTGCATTTGGAGGAACCCAGGGCCAACCGCACCAGCATATGGTCTCACAAGGGGTCTGAGGATCTCATCTCGGTACCTAATGGCAGTCAGGCTACCTCTGGCGAGCACATGGAGGGCTGTGCGGCCCTCCAAAGAAATGCCACCCCACACCATTACTGACCCAATGCCAAACCGGTCATGCTGGAGGATGTTGCAGGCAGCACAACATTCTCCACGGCGTCTCCAGACTCTGTCACGTCTGTCACATGTGCTCAGTGTGAACCTGCTTTCATCTGTGAAGAGCACAGGGCGCCAGTGGCGAATTTGCCAATCTTGGTGTTCTCTGGCAAATGGCAAATGCCAAACGTCCTGCACGGTGTTGGGCTGTAAGCACAACCCCCACCTGTGGACGTTGGGCCCTCATATCACCCTCATGGAGTCTGTTTCTGACCGTTTGAGCAGATACATGCACATTTGCGGCCTGCTGGAGGTCATTTTGCAGGGCTCTGGCAGTGCTCCTCCTGTTCCTCCTTGCACAAAGGCGGAGGTAGCAGTCCTGCTGCTGGGTTGTTGCCCTCCTACGGCCTCCTTTACGTCTCCTGATGTACTGGCCTGTCTCCTGGTAGCGCCTCCATGCTCTAGACACTACGCTGACAGACACAGCAAACCTTCTTGCCACAGCTCGCATTGATGTGCCATCCTGGTTAAGCTGCACTACCTGAGCCACTTGTGTGGGTTGTAGACTCCGTCTCATGCTACCACTAGAGTGAAAGCACCGCCAGCATTCAAAAGTGACCAAAACATCAGCCAGGAAGCATAGGAACTGAGAAGTAGTCTGTAGTCCCCACTTGCAGAACCACTCCTTTATTGCGGGTGTCTTGCTAATTGCCTATAATTTACACCTGTTGTCTATCCCATTTGCACAACAGCATGTGAAATTGATTGTCACTCAGTGTTGCTTCCTAAGTGGACAGTTTGATTTCACAGAAGTGTGATTGACTTGGAGTTACATTGTGTTGTTTAGGTGTTCCCTTTATTTTTTTGAGCAGTGTACTTATGGATCCATTTATTGCTAGTTAAAGTTTTGGTTTAGAAATGTTGGTCAGATCTTAATACACTCATATGGGTTCAGGGATGGGGTCCCACATTAGCAATTCTACATTTATCTAGGATGAATATTTTAATAAGTAAGGCCTTATTCAGACATCACGAACTTGTGCTGTCCATCTTCTCCATGGACAGAACATGTATTCATTGATATTAAAGGCTATCTACACCTTTGGAGGCATTTTTTTTATATTATTGCATGGTACTCATTTTGAGCTAAAAATAATTTTTTCTTAATTAGTCTTTAATAAAAATGTTGAGCCACTTTCTCTGTACAGTCTTAAGATTCTCTAGTGACATTCTCAGTATTTTTACTGTTTCCATGATCCATAGTTACACCACGGAAGCATGCCTTATTTTTTCCCTGTTTATAGATCCATCTCGCACAATATAGTCTATGGTTCTGTGAAAAAACACTGACAAAACACGGATGGCATCCATGTTTTGTTTGTGGTTCATGGATCGTTGCTAGGAGATGCTATTGAAATAAATTTTCAGCCTAGCAGTGTCCATGGATAACATACGGAGGACAAAAAATTGACACATGGAGCAAACATGGATCCTTCATGAGCATCTTCACAGATAAACCCCTGACCATCTTGTCACTGATGTCATCACAGACACGGATGTGTGAATAAGCCCTAATATTTATCTCTGTTAAGGCTCATGCACGCGGCCGTTGGTTGGGCGTGCCCGTATTGCGGCCCGCAAACAGCGCGTCCACAGTAGACGGGCACCAGCCGTGTGCACCCAGCTTCACAGATGCGAACCCATTCACTTCAATGGGTCTGCAATCCGTAAGGTCCAGTGCGGAATGGAGGCACTAAGGAGTGCTTCCGTCGGGTTTCTCACCGTGCCTCCGTACAGCAAAAAAAAAAAAAATTTTGCGGAGTCGACAGATCACTGACCCATTCAAGTTGAATGGGTTTGGTTCTGTTCATGGAATCTGCACAGATGTTGCCCGTGCATTGGGGACCGCAAATTGTGGTCCATGAGCATGAGCCCTTCAAGACATACAAGAACTCCTGGTATGGTCAGTAAAAAAGAGTACAGGAACATTAACGTCACATCCATACGTTGCATATTTTGTGTGTGTATGCTGCACAGGTTTCGGAATCCAGTAACATAAGGGTGAATTCACACATGGCAGATTTTTTGCAATAGTTTCTGTGACTGACCATTTCATCTGAATGGAGCTTGCACAAATATGTGTGCTTACTGCAGAAACCCCATTCAGATTAATGGAACTGATTATCAGATATATCTGCAACAAATCTACCACATGTGAATTCAGCCCGAATGAAATGATCAAAATGTACTGTGCACATTGTGGAATATTTCTGTGCGCAAATTGATTGCGGTGTGGATTTTAAAATCTGCAGCATGCCAATTTATGTCACAGATCCATCAGGGATTTGATGCAAAACATTCTCAATTGACTTCAATAGGGGGCTATTTTCTACACCAAATTTGCATGAATGATGAGGTTTGTATGCAGATTTTAATGTGGATTTGACACTAATCTGCAACAAAATCCAAAGTCTTAAATACAGATGAGCAAATTTCCCAAAACTCGTGTCATGTCCAAATCAAAAGTGCCTCAACTTCCCTGGAAAGTTGTGTATGATACTCTAAGGTTTCCTAGGGCTGTATGCAACCCCTTTCAAGCTCATTAATGCCAAGCAAGCATCAGTAAAGTCAAAGCAGGGGCGGACTGGCTATATACCCTACAGGGAAATCTACCAATGGGCCGATGTCCAGGGGGCCACCCAAGCCCTCCTAACTGCCGCTGGCCAGTTATCCAACCATCTGATGCTTTCAGCAATAATGAATGCTAGAAGTAACAGCTACTTATGCACCTGGCCGGCAGCTGCAGGTACCCTCTTGAATTCAATTGAGGATAGCAGTGTGGCAGCAGTATTTTTTGCTGCACTGTGGTATTTGGTTCTGCTGGGGCGGTATTTTGTGCTGCACTACAGTGTTGCCAGCCCCACCTACTTCTATTGTCCCTGCCTAATTGTGTTGGCACTCCCTGTATAAATTTGGACCCGGCTACAACATGGGGACAGTTTTAGGTTGTTCTCCAGGGCCACTTGAAGTTTCCTGTGCTAAAGTGACAATGACATATATGACTATGTGTAACCAAATGGTAGCCGGTGGTTCGTCGAATTTCATAAAGAAATTTGATTCAAAGTGCATTTCTTTGTATGTAGCGGGTGCGATGATGCGGAAAGGGGATCCTGCCACCCTCCGACATCGAGCCCCTCAGATCGCTGATTGTGGCATCTGATGCTACAATTGTGGGCTTTCAGGGGTTAATCCAGTAAAAAATAAATTAAAAAAAACATACTCGCCTTATCCATTTGCCCGTGGAGAGGCCATCGCACGTCGCAGCCCTCACACGTCACCCCGAACAAGATTTTGCACGGTATCATCAATCAAGATGGCTGCAACGGCTGGCTGAGGTATGTATTTTTCTTTCTTTTTTTTTTTGTTGTTGCCATTTTGGTAATAAAATAGATTTTTCCTAAAATTCTGATTGAAGTCAATTTGTTTAAATTCGATTCGCCCCAACACTCAACAAACAGCCTGTTTAACAATACACTGCAACAAAATGGTGCGGCAAAATTCACATGTTTTGGTGTGGATTTGTCACTGCAGATTCTTAAGGAACACATGCATTGGTGCGCGTTTGCACCAGCCTGATCACACAGGCCAATGGCTACAGCAGTCGTTTCTCCCTCATTCTGTTCCATTCATTATCAGTAGCACATCCCTGATTACATAAGAGGATGTGCTGCCAAAAATCCGGCATCTTTTACCTTTAAACACTCGTTCATTGGATGCCATATTATACAAGCCAATTATTGCAAACCTGCGTTCCTATAAATGTTCGTTCGCGATAATTTGCCAATAATTATGCGATCTAATAGGCACTTAAGACTGAACATAGTAAATAAAAAAATATGCCAACAGTCAGACAGAACATACATAACCATACAGAGTCGGTATGGTAAGGTGGGAAGGGGCATGGCCAGGGGCGTACATAGAAATCATTGGGCCCCATAGCAAGAATTTTTAATTGGGGCCCCCTAACTCCGACTACTACCCACCCTGACCCATCCCACCACCTCCCCTGGCTCCTCCTCTACCACACCCCTGTTGTATTCCTACTGACCCAGAGAATGAAGGGCACAGGTCAGTTTTGCCACAAAGGGAACACCGTAAGAACAAAACCCGTAAAACGATGGAGGAATTGGAGTTTTTTTTGCAATTCCACCCCATTTGCCTGCTGCCTACTACATTGTATGCCATATTAATGTACAACTTGCAAAAAATAAGCCCTCATATGGATATGTGAACGGAAAAATTTAAAAGTTATGGCTCAAGGAAGATAGGGAAGAAAAATGAAAATTAAAAAATTAAAAAACCTCCGGTATCTTAATGGTTGAAAAGAATATCTAACCCCTATTATACCCACCAAAATGCAACAGTTCTTCACCCTTATGGCCCCAGAATACACCACATGCCCCCTCCCCTCACAGCAATGAGTTCACCTCACTCACGGCATCTGAGAGTGTTAAAAACCAGAAGTGTGGGATTCCTCTTCAGGCGTGCTTTCCCCCAGCGGAGATCGGTAAAAGCACCATGTTCTATAAATAAGCCACAGCCTGTACTAGGCTTCCAGGCTGATTGGTAGTATATCCCAGTTTAGGCCACTAGCTGGCAGCAATGAACTGTGATATAGTGATTTCTATACAGACTAATGGAGCAATTTATATCTGATGATTTTAAAGTGGACCTTTCACCAGAATAAAGCATCTAAACTACCTATACAGACGTGTAGAGCGGCGCCCAGGGATCCCCCTGCACTTACTGTTATACCCGGGCGCAGCTTCGTTCGCCCGGTATAGCCTCCGGTATCTTCATAGTTAGGCTCCACCCAGGGGAACCTGCCGCGGTCTCCTTCTCCCATGCTGTAGTGCTGGCCAATCACAGCGCTCAGCTCATAGCCTGAGAGTTTTTTTTTCTCTCAGGCTATGAGCTGAGCGCTGCAGCGCTACAGCATGGGAGAAGGAGACCGCGGCAGGTTCCACTGGGTGGAGCCTAACTATGAAGATACCGGAGGCTATATAGTTAGTTTAGATGCTTTATTCTGGTGAAAGGTCCTCTTTAAGTTGTGGTCCAATTGGGGGACCTAACAAAAAGTAAAAAAAAAAAAAGGGTTTGAAAATATAAAAAAAAAGTAAAAATTGAAATCATTCCCATTTCCCAAATAAAAATAAACAAAAAAATAGCATTATGGGCATCGCCTAATGATAAAACGCCCATACTATTAAAATATTTTAAAAAAGTTAGCCCATATGGTGAATGGCGTACCAGAAAAATATTTGAAAAAAGGCAGATTCTTGTTTTTTTCATCACTTTATAGCCCAAGAAAATTGAATAAAAAGTGATCAAGTCATACACACCCCAAAATGGTATTGTCAAAAATGCAAAAATGACAGATCGTCCCACAAAAAATTTGCCCCCATACATCTCTGTAGACATAACTGTAAAAAAGTTATGAGGGTCAGAATATCGCAATGAAAAGAAAAAAATATAATTTATGAAGTGAGTCCTGTATATTTAAGTTTTATTTAGACCCTACTTTTAAAATGTTTCTGTTGGGATTTGAACTCACAACCACCTACATTAAAGGCAAAGACCTTAACCACTGGGCTATAGAGATCAGTGCTAAGTCATAGTTGAAAAACCTCATAGAAGTTTCTCTTGTATTAAAAAAGTGTAAAGTAGACTTGTATACACAGGGTGTCCCCCAAACATAGTGACCATGCTTGGAAATACCCCTTTCATGTTCATATCACTGACTCCATATATGGACACATCCATGGAGTCAGAGCTGGGAAATTCCCCACTGTGGGGCCCTGGCTGAGCATAGGGGAAGCAAGCAGGGCCTGGAACAGAAGAAAAGTGGGTGGGGCCTTCCTTGTGCTCCGGGCCCCATAGCAGCTTCGTGGTCTGTCTATATTGGCAGTATGCCACTGGGCATGGCATCCTATCCGCTAACTATCTACCTTGGAATGCCTTTGCTCACTTGCTTCTCTACAGAAAATCCCAAGCTGCGCATAAACATTAGGCCTCAAGTACATGTCCGTACCTTATTTTGCAGTCCACAAAAATTGCAGATCTGAAAAACACGGATACTGACCTCATGCATTCCACATTTTGTGGAACGGAAGGTCGGCCCCTCAATAGACCATCCTATCCTAGTCCTTAGAAAGCTGTCAGGCAAATGTTCAATCTTCCCATATTAATTTGAATACGGAAAATTAATAAGGCTAGTTTCACACTAGCACTAAACTGTTCATCGCAAACGGGCATAGCTGGAGACTACATTTCCCCTCCATTAACTATAATGGGACCCAGTGGGGATCTGACCTGTTTGTGGCATTAGTGCCAGGATTCTGATGGACAAAAACACTGCTTTCAGTGGTATTAATCAGGGCCGTCTTTCATATTGATTGGACCCTGAGCAAAAATTTACTTGGGCAGCCTGGATCCCGCCTTCCCACACCTTAGCAGGCAATCACGCCCTCCACCACAACACACACAAAAAAATCCACACATCTGGTAGAGTACAGTGAATCACTGTAAATATTTCCAGTTCTGAAGACTCCAGAGGCTCAGGATCAGTGCTCTGGGAAGCTGGGCTCAGGCTGGAAGTGGGCACCGGTCTGCAGGAAGGAGACCAAGGTATACACGATACAGCACCCCACACTATACAGCCCCCCACACTATACAATACAGCAGTATAGCACTCCACACTATATAGCACCCACAGTATACAGCCCCCGACACTATACAGGCCCCCCCACAGTATACAGGACCCCCCCACACAGTATACAGGCCCCCCACACAGTATACAGCCCCCCCACACACAGTATACATGCCCCCCACACACAGTATACAGGCCCTCCACACACAGTATACAGGCCCCCCACAGTCAGTATACAGCCCCCCCACAGTCAGTATACAGGCCCCCCACAGTATACAGGCCCCCACAGTATACAGGCCCCCACAGTATACAGGCCCCCACAGTATACAGACCCACCTCAGTATACAGCCCCCCAACAGTCAGTATACAGGCCCCCCACAGTCAGTATACAGGCCCCCCACAGTCAGTATACAGGCCCCCCACAGTATACAGGCCCCCCACAGTATACAGGCCCCCCCACAGAATACAGCCCCCCCACAGTATACAGCCCCCCCACAGTCAGTATACAGGCCCCCCACAGTCAGTATACAGGCCCACCACAGTCAGTATACAGGCCCACCACAGTCAGTATACAGGCCCCCCACAGTATACAGCCCCCCCACAGTCAGTATACAGGCCCCCCACAGTCAGTATACAGGCCCCCCACAGTCAGTATACAGGCCCCCCACAGTATACAGGCCCCCCACAGTATATAGCACCCCACTATACAGTAGTTTACAGTATATTAGCATAACAGCCCCTGTCACCTTTTTCTGATGTAATCTTCACAAAAAAAGCTCCACAGTTAAGGCAAACTTCTACAGCAACACCCCTGATAGGACCTGTGATGACCTCATAGCCATGTGACCAGTAATATTGCTAGGTTACTGGTCACATGGTGATGATGTCATCTAAGGTCCTAGATCACACTCACAGCTCTCACAGACACAGTTTGCTGGCTGGAGTGCCGGCAGGCATGGCATGGCAGCACCCCCTGTGTAGCTGACAGCCTGACACCCGGGGCAGTGGCTAGCAGGGCTCAAGAGGCAGCTGCCTTGGGCCCCCCAGGAGCAACTGGGCCCGGGGCAGCTGCCCATTTTGCCCCTTGGTAAAGACGGCCCTGGTATTAATCCGACCGAATCTTGGTACTAATGTTGGAAACAGGCCAGATCGCCACTGGGTCCCATTATTGTCAAAAGGTCCTGGCGGTGCTGCAGCAGTTTCTGGCTGTGTTGGATGCAATGAACTCTGGCAGGCTGTTCACCTACTGGAACAGTTAAGTGTGAAACTAGGCAAAAACACCGTCAGACATTGCTAACAGTGGGTTATTACCCACAGGTACAAGGGATTGAGCATTTTTATAATGCTAGTCTATGGTGTCGCACTGCGACATTGTAACGGTCACGTCCACACACACACAGGGGGAAGGATAGTGACCACTGCGCTCCACCCTCACCCCTGGCCCTGCCTACTTGCCTCACGAGTCCTGATGACAGGGGACAACTGGACGACAGTCCCTATCTTAGGATACGTGCAGGGAAGACAGATAAGACAAAATACGGAACATGAACGGACCGGGTCAGAACCAAGAGAGCTACGCAGTACAAAGGGTTAAGCAAAGAATGGTCAGGAGAAGCCGGGGTCAAATACCAGGAGAGTAGAGAAGTACAAGAGGAGTCCTAAGAGAGTAGTCAGGTGGGAGCCGAGGTCACATTACCAGGACGGATGCGCAGTACAGGAGGAGCAGGCAAAGGATCGTCAGGGAACGGAATCAGGTGAGTATTCAGTAGTCCAACAAATAGCCAGGAACCTAGAAATTAACAGGCAACCTGTGGCTAGCAGGCTGCCTGTATTTATAGTGGGGAGTGAGGGTCATGTGACGTGGCCAGCGTCACATGACCGACAGACCAACCAGTTGAGCACCGAGTGATCAGCTCGGTGCTCAAGGCAGACTTAGGAGCAGGGAGCCACCCAGCAGTAAAGTCGCCCTGGGAATGAGGTCAAACATAGATCCTCATTCCCAAACCTAAGCAACAGGTCTGCGGGTAATGGGGGACCGAGTGCACCTTCGGAACCCAGTTACAGACATGCTGCGACTGCTACGTGACAGTCGCAGAAAAATCCGAATCTTGAATGGATTTTTTGCGACTGTCGCATCGCAGTCACAGCATGTCGCATGTCGCAGTGCGACACCATAGGCTATCATTATAAAAATTGTTGCGCGACATTGGTGCGACAAATGTCGTTGTGTAGACCTAGCCTTAGAGATGTATGGCTTGAGGCCAGTGATTGGTTGCAATAGTCACATGGATATATGGGTGTATCATCATTGCAGCCAAGCGAACTCCTGGCAAGAAGCCCCTGAGGGCCTCGCTGGAGCAGGAATCTAATTGGTACTGGTTCTTTTTATCAGATTCGACCCCCCCACCCCCAGTTGCCTAGTTTTTCCGGTATCTTGGATAACCCCTTTAAGGACATGTATTTACTGGCGATTTTTATTATTTTTTTAAAGTGCTCTTCTGAAAATTCCCTATAAAAATAACAGAGGAGCTCTTTTTTTTTTATCTCCCACTGAATTATGTTTTTCTGATGTTATTCTTTTTTAAATGTGTGCGATCACATTTGCATTTTCCGTTTGTATATGTATTTCGCCATAGTGATCTGCACCACATACAGGTTGTGCTGACCCAACCCCCTATTTTTTTCTTTGTAGTATATATTGGAGGCGTGGCGATCTCCTTGGAGTCATTGCACACCTGACCAGTTAATCTGTCCTTGAGGCTGGTTTTAAAGTCAGTATAAAACTGAGTCTGCTTGTATAGAACCTACCATTAGCCATCTGGCTCCAGGAGAAGTATATGGTGGGTTCAGCATGCATGTTGGTACTTGCATCCCTGGATCCGATGAAAGCTGTAATGGCACCGGACGGGGTTACAAGCAAAGTGTACTTGGCTTGCATGCTGACCTGCATTCCCTGGATTTTATGTGGCTGTCGTGGCCCATGAACAGGTAGGAACAAGAGTTAGGGACCACTCATGAGACAACCTTGACGCGGTGAGTGGCTTACTATGCTTTGGCCAAAATATAAACCAATGTCTCATCCAGCATGGAGGGCAGAGTGCTGGATGTAGTGTGCGATCACATTTGCATTTTCCGTTTGTATATGTATTTCGCCATAGTGATCTGCACCACATACAGGTTGTGCTGACCCAACCCCCTATTTTTTTCTTTGTAGTATATATTGGAGGCGTGGCGATCTCCTTGGAGTCATTGCACACCTGACCAGTTAATCTGTCCTTGAGGCTGGTTTTAAAGTCAGTATAAAACTGAGTCTGCTTGTATAGAACCTACCATTAGCCATCTGGCTCCAGGAGAAGTATATGGTGGGTTCAGCATGCATGTTGGTACTTGCATCCCTGGATCCGATGAAAGCTGTAATGGCACCGGACGGGGTTACAAGCAAAGTGTACTTGGCTTGCATGCTGACCTGCATTCCCTGGATTTTATGTGGCTGTCGTGGCCCATGAACAGGTAGGAACAAGAGTTAGGGACCACTCATGAGACAACCTTGACGCGGTGAGTGGCTTACTATGCTTTGGCCAAAATATAAACCAATGTCTCATCCAGCATGGAGGGCAGAGTGCTGGATGTAGTGTGCGATCACATTTGCATTTTCCATTCTTTTTTAAATGTCTGAATAAATTGAAAACTAGACATTCCTCTAAGTTGTCAATAAGTTGTATGCCTACACCTTCTGACAGTATCAGACCGTGTTGGAATCCATCTTATTGACACGAGGAATGGGTATGCCAAGTTGTTAATTTAGTCATACCTTTCTAGGAGGAAGAACAGAGGACCAGCACAGCACAGTGTTGGGAGAAAAGATGCTCCACAGTTGATATTTTATGTTGAATGTAAGTATTTAGTAAAATAGGTGAAATTACAGATCCAGTGTAACAAGACAATAAAGATACTAAGAATAATATGATTGAATTTTAGTTATTGAAAGTGATATATTACAATAAAATGTGCAAAACAATAATTTATTCTGTTTTGAAAGATACAAGCTACAATTTAAAAGGTCCTCGTATCTTTGTCACCTTTTTAAAGGACTTTACCTTACCTTCTACAGTTCATGTGTGGCAGATTTGTGCAGAAATATTTGTCACAATGCCATTCATACTGAATGGGGGTTGTAAAAAAAAACAAGCACATGCTTCATAAAAACCAATTCCAATGTATGGAAAAGTCCCAGAAATCTCTGCAACAAATCTGCTACATGTGAACTTGAACTTACATGACATTTGCATATAGCCAAATACATAGACCTAGATTGCTCTTCTGTTTTTAGAAGAGGAGGGAGCTGCATATTGCTGCCGTCTCCTGTTCTGCTCCAGAGGACATTAGAGGTACATATAAGATATACAGATTATATTTTGTAAAAACAGAAGGAAGCATGTATGATAAATCTGAATTGTCCAAAGATATAAAATACTTTTTATTATATACATTTTGAGTAGTAAAAGTAGTTTTTTTTTATCAAATGACCACCTTTATGTCCATGCAGCAAATGTTACGTTAACTTAAACTTGTGAATGCATATTTTATAAGTTCTACTATTACAGCTGTAGATCAAATGTATTTCTTGATCTACAGACTGATTTACTTTTGTTAAGAAAGCAATACTTAGAGATGAATGCCTTTTATGTAAAAAATCAATAAATGAAGACTAAAATGTTGTACGGTGTATCCTTCTGTTCATGATACTTCTCACAGTGTGCCCATATACCTTAACTTCTTCCAGGGGTGCACCACCAATGAGGCTAGATGAGGCAATCCACTCAGGCAGCATCAGGTAGGGACAAGAGGGGCAATGGGCAATGAGTGCTTTCATTGTGAAAATGCTCATCTGTACATATTCAACTGCATCGCTGTACTAAGGACAGCAATACAGTTGAATGTTGCAACAAGGCACGGGACCGATGTCTTCCTGGCCCACCATTTCCTCTAATAGGCTTTAGTCCTAGGTCCTGTAGCCTATCAGAGGCCAGTGTCATGATTAACGCGCTGCCTGAGCTGGGCTGCATAGAGCTCAGGGCACAGACTAGAAGAGGTCTGTGTCTTGCACCGCATCGCTGAAAGCAGAATGGAGGTAAGTATTTGAGTAGATTATTTTTATTTGGCATCATGGTGTTGGGCCACAATGGGGGTGGGGTCATTATTTTGTAATTGGAGAAAGCATTATGGGGACATTGCGGCTGTAAAAAGGAGCATTTTTGTACTGGCACACATTATAAGGGGACCACTATGGGGACATTCGTTTTACTGGGGGCACTAAAAGGGGGTAGTTTTCTGTACTGACACACACATTATAAGGGAACATATTTTGTACTGGCACATAATGGGACATTTTTGTAATTAGCGCACATTGTAAGGGAACATTTTTTGTACTGGCACATAAGGGAGCATTTTTTGTACTGGCACATAAGGGGGCATTTTCTGTACTGGCACATATTATAAGGGAGCATTTTTGTACTGGCACACATTATAAGGTGGGCACTATGGGGACATTTCTTCTACATGGGACACAAATAATTTTTTTTGTACTGGCACACATCATAGGGGAGCATTTTTTGTATTGGCACACATTATAGTGGGAATTACAGTGGGATGCGAAAGTTTGGGCAACCTTGTCAATCGTCATGATTTTCCTGTATAAATCGTTGGTTGTTACGATAAAAAATGTCAGTTAAATATATCATATAGGAGACACACACAGTGATATTTGAGAAGTAAAATTAAGTTTATTGGATTTACAGAAAGTGTGCTATAATTGTTTAAACAAAATTAGGCAGGTGAATAAATTTGGGCACCACAAAAAATAAATGAAATCAATATTTAGTAGATCCTCCTTTTGCAGAAATTACAGCCTCTAAACGCTTCCTGTAGGTTCCAATGAGAGTCTGGATTCTGGTTGAAGGTATTTTGGACCATTCCTCTTTACAAAACATCTTTAGTTCATTCAGGTTTGATGGCTTCCGAGCATGGACAGCTCGCTTTAAGTCACACCACAGATTTTCTATTATATTCAGGTCTGGGGACTGAGATGGCCATTCCAGAACGTTGTACTTGTTCCTCTGCATAAATGCCTTAGTGGATTTTGAGCAGTGTTTAGGGTCGTTGTCTTGTTGAAAGATCCAGCCCCGGCGCAGCTTCAGCTTTGTCACTGATTCCTGGACATTGGTCTCCAGAATCTGCTGATACTGAGTGGAATCCATGCGTCCTTCAACTTTGACAAGATTCCCAGTCCCTGCACTGGCCACACAGACCCACAGCATGATGGAACCACCACCATATGTTACTGTAGGTAGCAGGTGTTTTTCTTGGAATGCTGTGTTCTTTTTCCTCCATGCATAACGCCCCTTGTTATGGCCAAATAACTCAATTTTAGTTTCATCAGTCCACAGCACCTTATTCCAAAATGAAGCTGGCTTGTCCAAATGTGCTTTAGCCCACCTCAAGCGGCACTTTTTGTGCTGTGGGCGGAGAAAAGGCTTCCTCTGCATCCCTCTCGCATACAGCATCTCCTTGTGTAAAGTGCGCCGAATGGTTGAACGATGCACAGTGACTCCATCTGCAGCAAGATGATGTTGTAGGTCTTTGGTGCTGGTCTGTGGGTTGACTCTGACTGTTCTCACCATTCGTCGCTTCTGTCTATCCGACATTTTTCTTGGTCTGCCACTTCGAGCCTTAACTTGAACTGAGCCTGTGGTCTTCCATTTCCTCAATATGTTCCTAACTGTGGAAACAGACAGCTGAAATCTCTGAGACAGTTTTCTGTATCCTTCCCCTAAACCATGATGGTGAACAATCTTTGTCTTCAGGTCATTTGAGAGTTGTTTTGAGACCCGCATGTTGCTACTCTTCAGAGAAAATTAAAAGAGGAGGGAAACTTACAATTGACCCCCTTAAATACTCTCTCATAATTGGATTCACCTGTGTATGTAGGTCAGGGGTCACTGAGCTTACCAAGCCAATTTGAGTTCCAATAATTAGTTCTAAAGGTTTTGGAATCAATAAAATGACAACAGTGCCCAAATTTATGCACCTGCCTAATTTTGTTTAAACAATTATAGCACACTTTCTGTAAATCCAATAAACTTCATTTCACTTCTCAAATATCACTGTGTGTGTCTCCTATATGATATATTTAACTGACATTTGTTATCGTAACAACCAACGATTTATACAGGAAAATCATGACGATTAAGAAGGTTGCCCAAACTTTCGCATCCCACTGTAATTACTACTGGGGGCATTATTACTATTGGGTTCACTGTTACCACATAATGCACTCTAGCAGAGAATTATTACTATTGGTGGGACTTTTTGGAACACTGTTACATTTGAAGGCACCCTTGCACAGTATCAGTTTAGCACAAGTATTTTTGGAGGACACTATATTTACGGCATTATACAGGTAAAACTCGAAAAATTTGAATATCGTTCAAACTAATAAGTTCATTTATTTCAGTAATGCAACTTAAAAGGTGAAACTAATATATGAGATTAACTCATTACATGCAAAGTGAGATATTTCAAGCCTTTATTTGTTATAATTTGGATGATTATGGCTTACAGCTTATGAAAACCCCATAGTCACAATTTTGTGGTACCCTTTGTTAAGGGGGTATGGATTAATTAGCTGACTAGAGTGTGACACTTTGAGCCTAGAATATTGAACCTTTTCACAATATTCAAAATTTAAGTTGCATTAATGCAATTCCTTTTAAGTTGCATTACTGAAATAAATGAACTTTTGCACAATATTGTAATTTTTCGAGTTTCACCTGTAAGTTTCAGGGACACAATTTTCCGGGCACAGTATTTTTGGCAAGCACCCGACAGCATAGGGAGGGTGATTAGAGACTGGGGGTCTCCCCTACCCCTTTGCCCCAATGTGTAAGGGTCAGGGCTGTGGTTGGAGATCATGTGGGAGGTTATAGTGTGGAAGGGGTTAAATTGTAAGCAGGCCTGGTTTGCATCAGAGGAAGGGGCGGTGCTGGGGGGTTATATAAACGACGGTTCTCCCTCTTTACTTCCTCTTGACGGTGGACGAGCTGGTTCCCTCCCGCCCTCCCTGTGAATCGGGGGTGATTGTTGGACTGGGTCCGAGTTGTCCTCATTTGTGTTTTTTGTTAAAAAAAAAAAATAATAATAATAAAAAATTTTAAAAAAGTAAAAAAAAAAAAAAAAAGATGAAGAATATTTGGAGAATAAGAATATGTGTACAAGTCACAGCTGGCGGTATATAACTCAGTTGGAAGTGGTTATGGCACATGGCAGACTTGCCCGCTGGGAGGCCAGCGGCTGGCATACTGCGCCATTGACAGTTATGATGTTATTGTTAAATAAAGAAAGCTGTGGCCGATCATCACCCAGCATTAAAAGGAATTCGGTTGTCAGTCTCTTATTTAAAGGTTGATGGTTTTAGTAGGCCTGACTGTGTGCCCTTCCCCCATGTGGGGTTAATCCCTAATTACCCACAGTCTTAGAGCACTATGTGCCAGTAATTATTGAAGGGGAACTATCTGTGTGGTAATAGTATTTTCAGGGGGATTATCTGTTTCTGCAGTATAGTATTGGGAAGCACATTGGGCACAGTATTAGAGGTGGCAGGATGGGTGTTCAGAAGGTGGGGAGGATCATGGAAAAGTAGTTGTCAAACTCTGCAGACAAGATAAGGCTGAAAGAAATAACCATGGTAGTCTGGTCTGAATGGAGAAGATAAAGAAAGAGAACATCTACATCAGAGGACACATCACTGGATGTAAGTATGTGGCACTGTTAGTATTAACCAATAGGCCTGACAGAACAACAGAAGTGCAGGTTGGGGGACACCTGGGAAATAGTGACCATAAAGTAATAACCTTCCAATTACCATTCAAAAGAGTGTTTCTACACGGAGGAACAAAAATACCAAACTTCAAAAAAGCTACATTTAGCCAACTAAGAGAGGCCATAGGCCTAACTAATTGGGACAAAGTCCTCAAAAATAAAAATACAGCCACAAAATGGGATATCTTTAAAAGCATCCTAAAATCTCATTGTGAGAGGTACATACCGTATGGGAATAAAAGGTTAAGGAACAAAAAGAAACCAATGTGGATAAACAGAACTGTAAAGAAAGCAATAAATGACAAAAAGAAAGCATATAAAACACTAAACCAGGAGGGTAGCACGGAAGCACTGAAAAACTATAAGGAAAAAAATAGAACATGTAAAAAACTAATAAAAGCGGCCAAACTAGAGATAGAGATTAATTGCCAAAGAGAGTAAAACTAACCTTAAAATTTTCTTCAATTATATAAATGTTAAAAAGTATAAATCTGAAGGTGTCGGCCCTTTAAAGAGTAATGAGGGGGGAGTCGCAGAGAGCGACGAGGAGAAAGCAAAGCTGTTAAATATTTTTTTCTCCAATGTATTCACTGAGGAAAATAAACTGTCAGATGAAATGCTCAATGTAAATTAATTCCCCATTAAAAGTGTCCTGTCTGACCCAGGAAGAAGTACATCAGTGACTTAAAAAGATTAAAATAGACAAAATAGACAAAAGGGAATTAAGTAATGTCATAGCCAGACCCTTATTCTGATATTTGCGGACTCTATACTGACAGGGAATGTCCCACAGGATTGATGCATAGCAAATGTGGTGCCAATATTCAAAAAGGGTCCAAAAACAGAGCCGGAAACTATAGGCCGGTAAGTTTAACATCTGTTGTGGGTAAACTGTTTGAAGGTTTTCTGAGAGATGCTATGTTAGAGCATCTCAACGGAAATAAGCAAATAACGCCATATCAGCATGGCTTCATGAGGGATCGGTCATGGCAAACTAATTTAATCAGTTTCTATGAGGAGGTAAGTTCTAGACTTGTCAGCGGCGAATCAATGGATGTCGTATATCTGGACTTCTCCAAACCATTTGACACTGTACCACATAAAAAGTTAGTATATAAAATGAGAATGCTCGGACTGGGAGAAAATGTCTGTAAGTTGGTAAGTAACTGGCTGAGGGATAGAAAACAGAGGGTGGTTATTAACGGTACACACTCAGATTGGGTCACTGTCACTAGTGGAGTACCTTAAGGGTCAGTATTGGGCCCTATTCTCTTCAATATATTTATTAATGATCTTGTAGAAGGCTTGCATAGTAAAATATCAATTTTCGCAGATGACACTAAACTGTGTAAAGTAATTAACACTGAAGAGGACAGTATACTACTACAGAGGGATCTGGATAGACTGGAGGCTTGGGCAGATAAGTGGCAGATGAGGTTTAACACTGACAAATGTAAAGTTATGCACATGGGAAGGAATAATGTAAGTCACCCGTACATACTAAATGGTAAAACACTCGGTAACACTGACATGGAAAAGGATCTAGGAATTTTAATAAACAGCAAACTAAGCTGCAAAAACCAGTGTCAGGCAGCTGCTGCCAAGGCCAATAAGAAAATGGGTTGCATCAAAAGGGGCATATATGCCCGTGATGAGAACATAGTCCTACCACTTTACAAATCATTAGTCAGACCACACATGGAGTACTGTGTACAGTTCTGGGCTCCTGTGAACAAGGCAGACATAGCAGAGCTGGAGGGGGTCCAGAGGAGGGCAACTAAAGTAATTACTGGAATGGGGCAACTACAGTACCCTGAAAGATTATCAAAATTAGGGTTATTCACTTTAGAAAAAAGACGACTGAGGGGAGATCTAATTAATATGTATAAATATATCAGGGGTCAGTACAGAGATCTATCCCATCATCTATTTATCCCCAGGACTGTGACTGTGACGAGGGGACATCCTCTGAGTCTGGAGGAAAGATGGTTTGTACACAAACATAGAAGAGGATTCTTTACGGTAAGAGCAGTGAGACTATGGAACTCTCTGCCTGAGGAGGTGGTGATGGTGAGTACAATAAAGGAATTCAAGAGGGACCTGGTTGTATTTCTGGAGCGTAATAATATTACAGGCTATAGCTACTAGAGAGGGGTCGTTGATCCAGGGAGTTATTCTGATTGCCTGATTGGAGTCGGGAAGGAATTTTTTATTCCCCTAAAGTGGGGAAAATTGGCTTCTACCTCACAGTTTTTTTTTTTTTGCCTTCCTCTGGATCAACTTGCAGGATGAAAGGCCGAACTGGATGGACAAATGTCTTTTTTAGGCCTTATGTACTATGTTACTATGTTACTTTATTACCGTGTATGTTTTGTAGCTCTGTATGTAATGTTTTCCAAGTATGTCTTTAACTGTAGGGCTGAAGGGAAGGGGTTAGGTTAATAAATTGACATGGGGGGGTGCCGTTTCAGTTTTCACCTCAGGCAGCAATAAGGCTAGGCGCACCCTGCTTCTTCCTGACTCCACCACACACATGCACACTCAGCTCAGCTGTGTTTTCAATGCGGAGAGGGGAGTAAGCCGCTGACAGACACCTCAGGTGGTGGCTTATCTCCTTCGAGAACAAAGGGAATATAACATGCCGATCCTTCTGACCCCTCACCTCTGTTGGGGTAAGGTCAGCACCCCTCCATATACATAATGATAGGCTTTACTCTTAAAGCCCCCATATCCCATTTTCTACAGGACCAGTTCAGGACTGGTTGACAATTTAATGTATATGGGGAGGTCATAACTTTCGCTGACAGATGATATTAGGGAAGCAAAGGTTTGGGTACACTAAATTTCAAAATCCAATCCTTTAGTCCTATTGGAAGAAAAGTCCCTGCTAGAAGTTTTGGGAAGTGGCATTGTCCACTCCCCCATTAGAAACACATTCACCTCAGCTCTAGAGAGACAACTCTGGCCAACAGCTATTGAAGGCACATGGACAAAGTTTTCAACTTGGTAAATGTACGAAAAATGAAGACAACTATTTCCAATGCAGTTCTTCCAAGATCAATTCTTGGTTTTGGCAAACTACATATGGATGAAACAAAGAACACATGCAAGTCCATCAATAGATACATGTACACAACACAGCTTTTGAAGATGGGAAAGATATCAGTTATAGTACATAAAACATAGATTATAGGAGTTCTTCTGTTCTTTATTGCTGAGCAGAGCACACAGCATACAGGAACAGTCATGCGTGATCACTATCTTGAGCAAGGGAGCACACAAGGGGGCAAATACATAGTTAATTTTGATATTGGCTAAGCATTGAGGCAGCTATACAGTTAGATTTACCCTTTGGTGCCCTAGTAGCTCTGCTATTCCAGGACTGACATCAGCACTGGAGGCTGTAATTGGTTGGCTTTAATGTGTAGAGATAACTTCGTCAGCAGATTTCTTATGCCCAGTGACCCCATTTATGGGCTGACCTCCTGGGACACTAGGGGAGTTGCTGCTCTAGATCCTACTCTAGGGATGTACAGGGCCCCAACTCAACTACAAAAGGTGTACTCAGATCTCCATCACACCTGGAAAAGTTAACTGTGTCTAACTGCCCTCCTACCTCACACTACCTCGGCCAAAAATTTACTTTCCTGTTCTTCAATATCTACCTGTCTAATCTCAGCTGAGTGCCAACTCTATGTTCTATAACTACCCAACCCTAGCCCTATCCCTGACAATCACCAAGTGGCTGTATTCTCTAATTACTTGGCCATGTTCTCAACATACTTGCAGACATACTTGCAGAGAACACCTGTTAGAAGGGTCTGGCGTGTTGGGCATCCATTTCAACCACAGCTGGAGACCCTGCATACCCTGCTAATCCTGAAGAAGGCTGCTCATCAGTAAATAAGGGCCACCAATTGAATGTCAGTGGTCTAAATCAGTGTTTCCCAACCAGTGTGCCTCCAGCTGTAGCAAAACTACAACTCCCAGCATGCCCGGACAGCCTTTGGCTGGTTGGGAAACACTGGTCTAAATGAAGCTATGGATGACCTAAAATACTGTTCTGATCTCTTTTCATTCTAAACAACAAAATACTACCATGAAATCAGCTTATCAACCTATTATACCTATACAATTGGGCATATTTCACCAAACTATGCTTTTATCATATGCACCTATACCCCCAAAGTGGCAGTTGTACCTGGGTGTTAGATCCTGATGAAGCCCAAAGGGTTCCTCTGCACACAGGAGGGAGCTGATACATTCAATGACGCTTTATACAGTAGTTGAAGGCAAATTTTTGCACTGGGACCAGTTGCTTCTACTTTGGTCTATTAGTATTTTCTATCTCTGATTTACCCAAATGTATTCTATTTATTTAGAAGTAGAACATCTTTTTAAATTCCACAAATGAGATTTTCTCATTGGTTTCTGAAGTGATGCAAAATTAGCAATTTACAAAAAATGTAGGAGATTCTTAGAATATTCAGTAAATGTACATCAGCAGACATTACATTTATACAGGTCATCTTTTTAGTAAATTATGGCCCCATGCTGGTGCTAGTTAACACCACCACACGCCTAACCACCTGAAATGGGCAGGCTTGATTCTTGTTTGCTCCAATCTCATTTCCATGATCGCTGGGTTGATTCCCCACTTGTTTGCTAAAGCTATGTTCACATCTACATTGCTGCAGATTGTCATCTTTAAAAGGCAAATAGTGTTTCATGCAGGCTCATATCACTCGTAATAAAAAGGAATGAATAAAACCTGTCCTGAACCCTGTCTTAATCTTTGATTGGACTTGCAGCAAACCAGGGGCAGCTGAGTGTACTGACTACTAGGGATGAGCGAACCCGTGGAAGTTAGGGTTCGCCGGTTTCGGCCAAACTTCAGGTCAAAGTTCGGGTCCGGGACCCAAACTTGACCCAAACTTGACCCCGAACCCAGACCCCATTAAAGTCAATAGTGACCCGAACTTCACTTTAATATTTTCCGTTATAACATGGTTATAATGAAAATAATAGCATTCTTAAGACAGAATGCTAAATAAAATGGCAATGGAGGGGTTAAAAATAATAAAAACACTCACCTCATCCACTTGATCGCGCAGGTCTTCTTTCTTCAGGACCTGCGATGACATCACAGCGCTCATCACGTGGCGAGCGCGGTGACATCACCGCAGGTCCTGCTGAATGAAGATAGATCTTCATTCAGCAGGACCTGCGGTGACATCACCGCGCTTACCATGTGGTGAGCGCGGTGACGTCATCGCAGGTCCTGAAGAAAGAAGACCTGCGCGATCAAGGCTGCGCGATCAAGTGGATGAGGTAAGTTTTTTATTATTTTTAACCCCTCCATGGCCATTTCATTTAGCATTCTGTCTTAAGAATGCTATTATTTTCCGTTATAACCATGTAATAACGGAAAATAATAAAATCACCTGAACACCGAACCCGAACTTCAGTGAAAAAGTCCGGGTTTGCGTCCGGGTACCCGAACTTGCAAACCCTACTGACTACATATCTGCTCTTCCATCTCCCTCACCATCCATTCTTCCGTGAAAGCAGAATCTATATCACTTCACCCTCTTTAGGCCTCATGCACACGGCCGTGGAACACGGACGTGAACGGTCTGTGGTATCCCGGCCTGGCATCCTGCTGACAGCAGAAGCGCATGGTGTCATTGGTTGCTATGACGCCGAGCGCTTCATGCCGCCGCTGCACTACAGTAATACACTCGTTGATCTATACGAGTGTATTAATGTAGTGCAGCGGCGGCATGAAGCGCACAGCGTCATAGCAACCAATGACGCCATGCGCTCCTGCTGTCAGCAGGATGCCAGGCTGGGATACCACGGACCGCTCACGTCCGTGTTCCACGGCCGTGTTCATTCGGCCTTAGAGTGAGCAATTTCATTCTCTAAGGGTATGGCAACACGATCAGGTTTCTGTAGAGAAGAGATAACTGGGCACACCTAGGATATTGGTAATTAGTATTTAATAGTTAGTTATATAAGTTATTAAAAGTTTATTAAAGGTACTTGCGATAGTTAAAATGTAAAATCACTGACACACTGTTAAATAACATACAAAATATCAATTCTGCGTCCCAGTGGCCGGAGTGGAGCCGCAACAGTCACTGCCGGCAATTGAGCAGCCTCACTCCAATCCCTGCGCAAGCAGAACGAATATGGAACATATAGGTTACATGCGCCAAAATGACATTAAGTTGGCGGATTGCTGTAGTAATGACATATAGAGGTGATAAAAAGTGATAAGATAAATGCAATCTAAAAGGAATAATGTCCCGGTACCGTTATAAATAGAAATTCGTTTTCTCCTGAAGATTAGCAGAAATGTCCAAATGTGCCAGAGGTACCAACAGGTAGTAGTGTGTAGTCTATTCACAATGGTGCGGTAGTTAGGTTCATTCAATCATTAGGCCAGCGGCGTCCCGCTTATGGTCTAAAGTTAATCCGACAGTTGGACAAAAGGACATAAAGGAACAGTCTTACCGGTGATGGAGGGTTCTCACAATAGGGAGAAACCTCTGCCGTCTATCGAAACTCAATCCTGGTTTTTATGCAGTCGGGTAGGGCTCGCGGTAGATGCTGTAAATCACCTGTTCGTAGTCGAATCACTGCACGAGGTCCCGCTTGTTTGAGTCCTAGTGGAATATCCCAACCTTTCAGATGGATGTTTCAGATCGGCTGTGCGTGACGAGTCGGCTCGAAATTGTTCCTTTCTTCAGTCGATGCGGTGCACTCGCATATGTTTGAATTTGGGGGGTCAGACCAGACGCGTTTCGGGGTTAAGGTGTCCCCTTCATCAGTGGCTCTGATGAAGGGGACACCTTAACCCCGAAACGCGTCTGGTCTGACCCCCCAAATTCAAACATATGCGAGTGCACCGCATCGACTGAAGAAAGGAACAATTTCGAGCCGACTCGTCACGCACAGCCGATCTGAAACATCCATCTGAAAGGTTGGGATATTCCACTAGGACTCAAACAAGCGGGACCTCGTGCAGTGATTCGACTACGAACAGGTGATTTACAGCATCTACCGCGAGCCCTACCCGACTGCATAAAAACCAGGATTGAGTTTCGATAGACGGCAGAGGTTTCTCCCTATTGTGAGAACCCTCCATCACCGGTAAGACTGTTCCTTTATGTCCTTTTGTCCAACTGTCGGATTAACTTTAGACCATAAGCGGGACGCCGCTGGCCTAATGATTGAATGAACCTAACTACCGCACCATTGTGAATAGACTACACACTACTACCTGTTGGTACCTCTGGCACATTTGGACATTTCTGCTAATCTTCAGGAGAAAACGAATTTCTATTTATAACGGTACCGGGACATTATTCCTTTTAGATTGCATTTATCTTATCACTTTTTATCACCTCTATATGTCATTACTACAGCAATCCGCCAACTTAATGTCATTTTGGCGCATGTAACCTATATGTTCCATATTCGTTCTGCTTGCGCAGGGATTGGAGTGAGGCTGCTCAATTGCCGGCAGTGACTGTTGCGGCTCCACTCCGGCCACTGGGACGCAGAATTGATATTTTGTATGTTATTTAACAGTGTGTCAGTGATTTTACATTTTAACTATCGCAAGTACCTTTAATAAACTTTTAATAACTTATATAACTAACTATTAAATACTAATTACCAATATCCTAGGTGTGCCCAGTTATCTCTTCTCTACATTTTTCCCACTCTAGCAGCGGGGTGACGCTGCTAAAACTGAGAGCACCCTATTTGGTGCATCAACCTCCCTGTGCATCTAACTTAATTTATACTAGCATACGATCAGGTTTCTGCATGCAGTTTTGGAAGCTAAAACCAGTAGTGAAAAAAAAAAAGAGGAGACATTGTATCTGTCCTTTATATTTTCTCTATTATCATGATCCAGCCCTGATTTTGGCTTCCAAAACTTCATGCAAAAACCTGACCGTGTGGTCATACCCTAAATAGCAGCAGTAGTCGCCCAAGCAACACATGAAGAATCTAATTTAGGAAAAGCCTACTTCCCACTTTGCATTTCAGCAGCGTGTAGTCCATGAAAGAAGTCACGTGTGGTGAGTTGGCTTGGTGGGTATATAAGGTTTGTGATTAGCTGTCTACAGACACATCCCTTGTTGCTATTATGGGTAAAAGGAGCAATTTTTAGAGTTGCAAAAAGGGATAATTATTGACTTTCGGACTAAGGGTGGCTGTATTTCTGAAACGGCGTCGTGCACACTGTGGTGAAAGTGTATCATGAGTAGACAAATAATTGTTCCATTGTAAATAAGCAATATTGAAACTGCAGAGCACCACAGGCCATTGATGTAAGAGTTGACCGTTGGCTATGAAGGTGCGCAAGGGCAGACCGACACACTACAGTGGAGCAGCTCACTTCCAAAATGAACCAGAGAGCTACCAGACGTGTTTCTAAAACAACAGTTCAGCGAACTCTACTACATATGGAGTTCCGAAGTAGACAGATGGTCACTGCACCTCTGCTAACAAAACTGCATTTGCAGAAAAGGCTTCAGTTTTCACCTCAGTATTGGAATTGGACCTCTGCTGATAGGCAAAAGGTTTTCTTCTCCAATGATTCAGGTTTTCTGCTTCATTGAACAGACGAACGATGAGAAACATCAGAGAAAAAATTCTCTTCAACCATTGCTAGAATAACACAAGCTGGCGGTGGCAGAGTTATGGTCTGGTGAATGTTTTTCGTGGCATTCTCTGGGCCCACTCATCCTTGTGGAAGGAACTCTCAACTGATTTGGGTATGATTCTATCCCTGTAGATCACGTACACCACATGCTGATTGTCTGGGCAGACAGCAAGACAATGCGATATATCACACGGCTAGAAATGTCTGACATTGGTTGGACGAGCATGGCCAAGACATCCAAGTACTATCCTGGCCCCCTAATTCCCAAGACCCAAATGAGAATCTATGGGACCATCTCGATCATCGTCTTCGCTCTATCGATCCTTTCCCATGCACCCTGCAGCAGCTGTGATATGCACTGAAGTCAGCATGGCTCCAAATATCTGTGACAACCTACCAAGACTTTACTGAGTCACTCCCAGCCCATCTAGCTGCTGCCCGTGCTGCACATGATGGTTACTCTGGATATCAGTGGTCATAATAATGTGACTCAACTATGTATAACAACACCTAAAGGGCTTTTCCAGCTTTTTATGAGCTGTGGATCACTTTTGTGGCTAGTCATTGGCTACAGAGGCTCACATGATCTCTGTTAGTGCTGGAAGTTTAAAATGGTAACCAGCAGTAGAGAGCAGATAACTGTGCTTGACTTCCCACCATAAATTTATGTCGTTAGTCGGGTATTTAAATATGATGCCCGCTAGCAAGCACAGCGGAAGCCATAGTCACTGGGTGCCAGTTATTTTAAACAGCAGACACCTGGGGCTAATGTATACAATCGACAATATATATAATTCCGCCTTATAGGTAGGGAGTCCCATAGGATTATAGTCATCCATGGTGGATCCCTCAGGGACTTTTAAGGGAGAATTTTCCTGCCAAAAAGATGGTTTATCATCACTGGGCAGATGTGCTTTCGTTAGTAAGCAGCAAGCAGTGATTGGTTATAGTTGTGTTGCCATCCCTGGGCAGACAACCAAGATCGTGGGTTGGATCTTGGGTGACTACAAAGCAGTTGTACAAGTTTTACGTGGTGCACAACATAAATAATGGTATTAACTCAACTGGGTACATTTGTTTCCAAGCATAAGGGGTCACACAGAAAAATCATCAGCAGAAAAATCTGTGGCAGATCAGCAGTGTAATTAGCACCTGGAAACATAATTGCCACCAAATGCACTCCAGATATGCCCCCTACTCATCAATGTACGGTAGTTTACCTGTCACGGATGGTGTTGCAGAAAACTAGAAGTCACAAATAAAGATCCGACTGACTTGATCCCAAACTAAGGAACATATGGGTGAGCTCTATAAAAGGCCTAGAGCTCTCCCTGACTGCTCAGCCCATGCAAAGATTTTTATGATAGAAAATTGCATGCCCTCGTACCTAGACTGAGTGACAACTGAAAACCCTATAATAGTGAGGGGACACGACCACCGGCTCCCTGCACTCAATACGGAGGGAGTCAGGGTCACCTAGGATCAAGCCAACAGGAAAACACAAATAAAGGAATAGACTTATCTGAGGAACCATCAGTTGCAGCATCTAGCAGTGAGCACAATCTAGGAAGTAGTATAAACCGCAAAGTGAGGCAGTATGGGAGGGGATATAAAGGGAGGCAATCACTGCTAATAGATGACAGCTGGGAGAGGGAGAAGAGATGACAAAACGAAACCAAAACAAAAGAACATCATGCAAGAGGTACTGAAGAACGTCTGTCAGAACTTCTCAGAGATCTGGCGGTGACATTACCCATTTCCCATTGACTACTATGGAATCCACCATCAAATTTGCTTGAAAGAGGAATCAAATCAAATGCTGAAAAAAACTCTACCCATGCAGGATTATTGGTGTCTTCAATACTGAGAAAAACAGGCAGAAATACAGGCAGATCCATCACACCATACCGTCATAGAGGTGTCTGATTGGCTCCAGATTTATTCTGCATCAGGACAACAACACCAAACATCAAACAAGGAGTCCTGGAAGTGATGATATATTCCCAACAGAGTCCTGATCTCAGCATCATCGAGTCTGTCTGGGATTACATGAAAAGATGGAAGGATCTGAACAACCCTACATCCACAGAAGATCTGTGGTTAGTTTTCCAAGAAGAAATTATGCTGTTTTGAAGGCAAAACATGGTCACACCAAATATTGATTTGATATACTGTAGATTTCTCTTGTTCATTCACTTAGCATTTTCTTAAGGCCTCATGCACACGGCCGTTGTTTTGGTCCGAATCCGAGCCACAGTTTTGGCGGCTCGGATGCGGACTCATTCACTTCAATAGGGCTGCAAAAGATGCAGACAGCACTCCGTGTGCTGTCTGCATCCGTTGCTCCGTACCGTGGTTCGCAAAAAAAAATATAACCTGTCCTATTCTTGTCCGCGTTTTGCAGACAAGAATAGGCAATTATATCAATGGCTGTCCATGCCGTTTCGCAAATTGCGGAACGCACACGAACGACATCCGCGTTTTGCAGATCCACGATTTGCGGACCGCAAAACACACAACGGTCATGTGCATGAGACATAATTCTCTGCTCTCTCTGCAACTGCCGCACCCTCTGCACTTTGATTGACAAGGCTAGGCGTGATCATGTTTATACTGCCAGGTGCTGTCAATCAAATTGCAGAAGGTGCAACTGTTGCAGAGAGAGCTGAGCCTCTAGGTGAAACAAAAACACTCCTGCTGCTCCTAGAGGCTTATTTGCATGTATTTAAACATCATATTTCGGGCACATATGAACATGGGACCAACGAAGATGCCTTCAGCTGCCAAGTGCACATGTAATAGGTCAGCCAGTGTCACAGATGACCCTTAAGGAGTTTTCTACTTTTCTATATATGATTAGAAAAGTTTTCTACTTTTCTAATATATGATAAGAGTGGGTCTGACTCCTGGCACCCCTCCGATCAGGATAGAACACTGTGCTCCTGCGTTCTCTTCACTACCTACCTCCTTTAACACTATTCTTGAAACCATGCTTACTTTTGCGGCTTTTTTTTCCATTCCATACCTAAAACTTTTGCACAGTACCATATATTGACTGGGTCAGTAAATGAAAAGCAACACAAACTCCAGGGGTAATAACAATTTTTTTTTATTTTTTACAAATATATAAAAAATCCAAGCATAAGCTTCAATGGCTAGGAGCATGTGCACGGCAATGAAGATTTAGGTGGTATCATATGCTGAGCCATCTGGTGCCGGGCAAATAAAACAAAATAATATCTGTTACCCAGAGTGATGTGATAATCCATGTCTGGTGTCATATACGCCAGAACAGCAATGTCTACAGCCTTAGCTACGGCTTTTCAGGTATCAGATGAAATAGCTAGAGCCAAGTTTACATTACGTTTTCTCACATTTTGTGCTCAGGGAGAGAAATAAGAGAATTTTGGGTACTATACCTCAGCCTTGGTTCATGATAACAATAATCTTAATTTCATTCACAGTGCGGCCTGGCACGAAGATGGTCAAAGGGATTTTAGCAATCAGAAGTTGTCATACAATCTGAAACATCTGATATCTCACAGAATGTGGAATCGTTCCAGCAAATATGATTATGTGAATCAGGGGTAGGACAAGCCGTTCTGCCATCCAAGAAAGACATAGGAAGGTGCAGCCCAACTTCTAGCCCCCACCACCTGGGCCTAATCCAGTTTTAACCTAAAGTGCATTCACATAAAGATGCAACTAATACCTTTTTACGCCTATTCATAAATGGACATACAGGCATATGATAAGGCCTAATGCACACAACTAGGGAAGAGCGAATCGACTTCGGATGAAACATCCAAAGTCGATCCACATAAAACTTTGTTCTAATACTGTATGGAGCGAGGGCTCAGTACAGAATTAGAATGTATTGGCTCCGATGAGCAGAAGTTATTGCTTTGTGAAGTCTCTCACAATAAATTCATAAATTAACTTGTACTGTTAAAAACAATTTCCTGAACTCGGGTTCGGGTTCCAAGGTACCACTTGGAACCGAACCCAAGTTCGGGAAATGTTTTTTTACAGTACAAGTTAATTTATGATGTTATTGTGCAAAGTCTCACGAGACTTCGTGAATAGTGTTGATCGAGCACCAAAGTGCTCGGGTGCTCGAGTAGAACACTTTGGGATGTTAGGGTGCTCTACAGAGCACCCGAGCACAATGGAAGTCAATGGGAGAACCAGAGCATTAAACCAGGCACCCCGTGTTCTGAAGAGGGGAGGGTGTCTGGTTCACAGGAAAAGGTCAGAAATTGATGGAAACATCACTGAAATGGTTTGGGAACAGCATGGGGAGGATGTCTGGATGCATCTTGGACTCCCATATCGCTGCTGGGAACGATGTTGTCCGAGTAGTACGCAACTTTTACAGACTGACAATAATATGCACAAAACCAAAGATAAAATCGATTTTAGAGGAAAAATTGTTAGGAAACATTCTTTCCTATATATTTACTTGTATATAAAGTGCAAGTTCTCCCAAAAATTACAAGGAAGAAGCACTCCGATACAACCTGTATATCACATAAAGAAGGGCCTCATTCACATTGTGGTACAATTGTTCATGTAGTGGGACTCCTAGACATAAAGCCTAAGTGAAAGGGCTGCCAAAAATTACAAGGAACCGGCACTACAATACACCCTTTATTACACATAAAGGAGGGCATCATACACACACTTGAAAAATTATGATTGATGGCCTGCTGGTGACCCTCAAAAACATTAGGGGCGAGGGCCTGCTGCTGATCTGACCATCTAAAACATTAGGTGTGAGGGTCTGCTGCTGAGCTGACCCTCTAAAACATTAGGGGCGAGGGCCTGCTGATGATCTGACCATCTAAAACATTAGGGGTGAGGGTCTGCTGCTGAGCTGACCCTTTAAAACATTAGGGACGAGGGCCTGTTGCTGATCTGACCATCTAAAACAATAGGGGTGAGGGTCTGCTGCTTTGCTGACCCTCTAAAACATTAGGAGCGAGGGCCTGCTGCTGAGATGACCATCTAAAACATTAGGGGTGAGGGTCTGCTGCTAAGCTGAACCTCTAAAACATTAGTGGCAAGGGCCTGCTGCTGATTTGACCATCTAAAACATTATGGGCGAGGGCCTGCTGGTGAACCTCTAAAACATTAGGGGTGAGGGTCTGCTGCTGATCTGACCCTCTAAAACATTAGGAGCAAGGGCCTGCTGGTGACCCTCTAAAACATTAGGGGCGAGTGCCTACTGCTGATCTGACCATCTAAAACATTAGAGGAGAGGGCCTGCTGGTGACCCTCAAAAACATTAGGGGTGAGGGTCTGCTGCTGAGCTAACCCTCTAAAACATTAGGAGCGAGGGCAGCCTAATAAGCATGTTGATATGATGGAGGAGGAGGACGAGAAAAGGAAGATTGAACCATATACCCTTTTTTGTGGTGGAAGGAGAGCATGGGAATACAGTGTATTCAATACACCATAAAAGCCACATTTAAAGTCCTTTTATGTTCAGCCGCGTTCCTCTTGTGGAGTAGAGAAGTCAGGGGCAAACCAGGCCTTGTACATTTTGATAAGAGTCAACCTGTCAGCATTTTCAGTTGACAAGCGGATGAGCTTATCAGTTATTATGCCCCCAGCAGCACTAAATACCCGTTCTGACAAAACGCTGGCGGCAGGGCAGGCCAGCACCTCCAAGGCGTAAAGCGTCAGTTCGTGCCACGTGTCCAGCTTGGACACCCACCCAATAGTTGTAAGGCACTGAGGGATCACTGAGGATGCTGACACGGTCTGCTACGTACTCCTTCACCATCTTTCAAAACTTTTCCCTTCTTGTGACACTAGGCCACGCATCAGGGTGAGGGTGCTGGTGAGGTGCATGAAACTGCCCCAGGCGTTGGAGAGTGTTGCCCTGCCGCTGTTGGAACTGCTGTGTGTTCCCCTCGTCTCCCCTCCTCGGTTGCCCGAGGAACTACGTACTCTGCTGCCAGCGTTGTCAGCTGGAAATTTTTGGAGCAATTTGTCCTCAAGGACCTTCTGGAATTGCACCATTTTGCTAGTTCTCTACACCACAGGAATGAGAGATGAGAAGTTCTCAGTGTTGGCCAAAATGCGTATAACGCGAGGGTCACGGGAAAGGCAGCCTAACATAAAGTCAGCCATGTGTGCCAGAGTCCGAACAGACAAGGCTTCGCTGTCCTCATCAAGAGGATGACTCTCAATCTCCTCATCCTCTTCCTTCTCTTCGTCCATCTACACTGAACAGATAGAATAAACCTGCTATGGGTACTACCCTCTGTAGCGGAGGCAACCGTCTCCTGCTCCTCCTCCTCATCATCATCCAATTCGCGCTGAGAAGACGAACGGACGGTGGTCTGGCTATCACCCTGTGTTCTGTCTTCTATTTCCACCTTTTCCACATGCAAAGCGTCCACCTTCATTGTGAGCAGCGACCGTTTCAGTAGACACAGAAGTGGGATGGCTACGCTGATAATAGCGGCATCGCCGCTCACCTTCTGTGTTTATTCCTCAAAGTTGCGTAAAACCTCACAGAGGTCAGACATCCATGCTTACTCATCGTTTGTGAAGAGCGGAAGCTGACTGGAAAGGCGACGACCATGTTGCAGCTGATATTCCACTATTGCACTCTGCTGCTCACAAAGCTTGGCCAACATGTGGAACATGAAGTTCCAGCTTGGGCTCGCGTCCCACAATAGTCGTGAGCTGGCAATTGCAAGAGCTGCTGCAGCGTTGCCAGACCGGCAGCAGCTGTAAATGACTTTCGGAAATGGGCACACACGCGGTGCACCTTCACCAGTAGCTCAGGCAAATTGGGGAAGGTTTTGAGAAACCGCTGAACCACTAAGTTGAACATGTGGGCTAGGCATGGTATGTGTGTCAGCTTGCCGAGCTCCAAAGCCGCCACCAAATTACAGCCATTATCAGACACAACCATGCCTGGTTGTAGGTTGAGTGGCGAGAGCCACAGCTCATTCTGGTCCCTTATACCCTGCCACAGCTCTGCGGCAGTGTGCTGTTTGTCACCTAAGCAAATTAATTTCAGCACAACCTGTTGCTGCTTCCCCACTGCAGTGCTACACTGCTTCCGGCTACTGACTGATGGCTGACTGGTTCTGCAAGATGAGAATTCAGAGGTGGAAGTGGAGGAGGAGGTGGATGAGGAGAAGGGGGGTAGCAGCCACTAACGTAGGTGGTGGCGGAAATCCTGATGCAAGTAGGGCCCACAATTCTTGGCGTCGGTAGCACCTATTCCATCCCAGGGTACAACTCACTTCCGGCCTCCACAACGTTTACCCAGTGTGCCGTCAGGGAAATGTAGCGTCACTGGCCAAACGCACTTCTCGATGTGTCAGTCGTTAAGTGGACCTTCCCACTAACTGCGTTGGTCAGGGCGTGATCTTACAGCACACATGCTGGTGTAAGGCGGGAATGGCACACCGGGAAAAATAGTGGCGGCTGGGGACAGATTAACGAGGGACGGCCGCCGCCAACAGGCTTCAGAAAGCCTCTGTGTCCACAAGCCTAAATGGCAACATTTTCAGGGCCAGCAATTTGGAAAGGTGCGCATTTAGTGCTATGGCCTGTGGGTAGGTGGCTGGGTATTTGTGCTTTTGTTTAAAGGCCTGGGGTATGGACATCTGTACGCTACGCTGTGACACAGAAGTGGATGTGCTAGTTAATGGTGCTTGCGAAGGTCCAGGTGCAGGGCGGGAGGCATCCGGGCCTGCGTCTTGGACAGGGAATTGGCCAGCACGTAACACAGGGGAAGAGGAGGCAGTGGTGTGACCCGTAGACACTGATTGTGGACCCAGGCATTGGGCCTACCTATTAGGGTGCTTTGATGCCATATGGCGGATCATGCTGCTGATGGTGAGGTTGCTAGTGTTCACGCCCCTGCTCATTTTGGTACAGCAGAGGTTGCAAATTACAATTCTTTTATCGTCCGCACTTTCCTCAAAAAAGCGCCAGATTGCAGAACACCCACCCCTTGGCAAGGAAGATTGCAGAAAGGGGGTGCTCCGGGGAACAGTTGCGGGCCTGTTTGGTGTGGCCCACCTTCTCCATTTTGCCACCCTACTGCCTTTTCCAGCCTGTTGCGGTGCTGCGGATCCCTCCCCCTCTGTACTGCTGTCCTCGCTCGGCTTGCCACCTTCCCAGGTTGGGTCAGTGACTTCATTGTCCTCCTCTTCCACTTCCTCACTCTGGTCATCCTTCTGACTTGTTGACCTAACAAGAACGTCACTTATTGACATCATGAACCTCTTAAGACACTAATTGCAGTTGACTTATTGGCAACGGTGTCTCATCATTATCATCCACCTTGTGAAACACTAATTGCCATTCCCCATTGTCATCTTTTTCTGACTGTGGATTCTCAAGAGTTTGGGAATCAATGCACAACATCTCCTCATGTCCCCCTTCAAGCGGGCTTGGCGAGAGGGCCAAATCAAGGAATGGCGATGAAAAGAGCTCCTCAGAATATCAGAGTGTGGGATCACTTGTTTGCCAAGACTCTACATCAGGGCTGGCCAACCTGCGGCTCTCCAGCTGTTGCGAAACTACAACTCCCAGCATGCCCAGACAGCCTACAACTATCAGCCTACAGCAGGGCATGGTGGGAATTGTAGTTTTACAACAGCTGGAGAGCAACAGGTTGGCCAGCCCTGCTCTAAATGGTGGGAGGAAGGAGGATCAGGGTGAGGATTCTGTTGACCAGACCCTTGGCTACTGAGACTGGACTTTTTGGAAGACAGGGTGGTGCTTAACTGACTGGAAGCATTATCTGCTGCAATCCAACCAACCACCTGGTCGCACTGGAGTTACTTCGAGAGTGGTGTTCTGCGCCGCCCTGCAAACTGAGACATAAAACTAGGTATCGTGGATGAGTGTGTTTCTTGTGCTATGGCAGCAGGCACAGTTACACCTGCGTGCACCATCAGCAGCACGGCCACTTCCGCGTCCCTTACTACTCGCCTTGAGCATATTAAATGGTATATATGCTTGCAAGTATGTCACACGTACAGTAACGCAGATTTTGTAAGTGTATGCGCAAATAAATTAAACTGAATGTCACAGATATTTAGGATGCGCAAACGTTATACAGGAGATAATGGGAGAAAAGAAGAAATGAATTGCACATCCACTGCTAATGCTATGATCTCATCCCTGCATTTCTGAAGGAGACAGCACTAAATAGCGCATGTGTACCCCCTCCTATGCTACATGCTAAATGAGGCATTAGTGTACATTTTGATCAAAAGGCATAAGCCCACTCACCACGCCAAGGTTGCCTCTATGAGTGGGTCCTAACCTAACATTGGCCACCCCGCTGGGCCATCCCGGCCGGCGGCGGGGCCCAGCAGCCAAACAGCACCCCTGCTGCCTGACCATGCCAAACCTAGCTCTGGGCCCCACCAACCAGCCAGAAAAGCAGCACAGTGGCCCCCGTGCAGCACCGCACCATGTGAACAGTTGTCAAAGCTCACCTCCTCTGAAGCTCACAGGAACTCCAACTGAGAGCATGATAGGCTAATTTAACCCCTACTACAGAATACTAGGCTAATTAAAATCACCTGGCGTATGGAAGGAGTGCTGATCTAGGGACAGAATCTCTATACATTAGATAATGGGAGAAAAGAAGAAATGAATCGCACATCCACTGCTAATGCTATGATCTCATCCCTGCATTTCTGCAGGAGACAGCACTGAATAGCGCATGTGTACCACCTCCTATGCTACATGCTAAATGAGGCATTAGTGTACATACAGGGGATGTAGTGCACGTAATGTCACTGTCGCCAGCGGCAAAAAAAATTAACTGAATGTCACTGATATTTAGGATGTGCAACCATTATACAGGAGATGTAGTGCAGGTAATGACGCTGTCAGCAGCAGCAAAAAAATTAAACTGAATGTCACTGATATTTAGGATGCGCAAACGTTATACAGGAGATGTAGCGCAGGTAATGTCGCTGTCAGCAGTGGCCAAACAATTGCCCTGAATGTCACAGATATTTAGGATGCGCAAATGTAACGCAACAGATGTAGCAGAGGTTGTGTCACAGCAGCGGCCAAACAATTGCACACAATTTAGCGCAGGTTGCGCTAATAATATATATTGCAGCCAGATAAAACAATAGTCCTTAAAAGGACTTTTGGGTCTCTAACACCTTTCAAGGCTGACAAAAATAAAAAAGCTATTCCTGTCCCTACACTATCTGTCCTTTCTGCTGCAGTTCTCCCTGACTAAGACTGAGCCGAACCCCGTGTCATCGGGTGCTATATAGCACCCTATGACGCGTTTCGGCCAGCTAATCACTGTAATGCCAGTAACCAACATGGCTACGGCATTACAGTGAGTGCCAGTACTTCCCTGCACGTTTACTAGCTGTGTAGCTCGAGTCAAAATGGTGTTTGGACGAGCATGCTGGCCCAACACTATTCGTGAAGCAATAACTTTGGCTCCTGCTCTGTACAGTATTAGAACAAAGTTTGAATGTTTCATCCGAAGTCGATTCGCTCATCCCTACACACGACCGTAAAAATGTTTTGTGGTCCACAAACCTCAGTTCCGGAAAACATGGATAAAGGCCGTCTGCCTGCTGCATCATGGTGCTTCCGCATTCATGTGGTCATGCAGAAAAAAATAGGTCATATCCTATACTTTGCCGCGACATGCAGACCACAGATCAGTTAAAGTAAATGTGTCCGCACCTTGTTGCACCGTATGCATGAGACCTTAGTGTGAGATCATTCCCAAATGTTGATTTACATGTACAGTTTGTCAGAATGATTGCATAATTGCACTGCCAGGGAGCAAAAGGTCACGTACATTAAAACAAAAAATCAAACAGCACTTTTATTGCAAACTTTTAATTAATAAGTGTTCAGTTAGGGGTCTGACCACTGGAACCCCCACTGATCACAAGATTGGGGGTCTTTTCCCCCGCCATATTAAAAAGCGTGTGTCAGCAGATTTGTACCTGTAACACTGGCTGACCTGTTACATGTGCACTTGGCAGCTGAAGGCATCTGTGTCCGTCCCATGTTCATATGTAGTGTTGGGCGCGAATATTCGAATCACGAATATTAATCGCGAATATCGGCACTTCGAGAATTTGCGAATATTTAGAATATAGTGATATACATTCGTAATTTCAAATACTAATTTTCTTTTCATCATTAACCTCCCTTCTTTCTTGTGGGCCAATGAGAAGCCTGCAATATCTATGTCAGAGCTTAGCAACATCACTAGCAACCAATAGGAAAGTTGCCTACCCGTTTACTATATAAGAAACTCCCCAGAAGCCATTTTCTAGTTTTTTAAAGTTCTGAGAGAGCAGTGACATTGCTGTGCTCTGTGCTTTCCACACTACATTAGATAGATAGCCCCTGGCCCCTTTACCCAACCTTGACCCATAAAAAACAACACTGACAACTGTGTCACTTTTATTGCTGGGTGGTGATCGGCCACAGCTTATTTATTAAAGCGGCAAACCTTAATAAACCATAATATCGGAGCAGTATGCAAAACGCTGGACTCCTAGCGGGCAAGTTAAACCGTAATCATCAAAGCGGTATGCCCACCGCTGGACTCCCAGCGGGCAAGTTAAACCGTAATCATCAGAGCAGTATGCCCACAGCTGGACTCCCAGCGGGCAAGTACGCCATCTGCTCCCACCATATCTCCGCTGTACTCAAATGCCGCCAGCTGTGACTTCATAAACTCAACCAGAACTTGCAGCTCTCCAAAGTCAAAATCCTCAGAGCGATATCCAAACTGCTGGACTCCCAGCGGGGGCTCTGAAGAATAGAAAAACAAAACAGAATAACCAAGTATCCATAACTGATCATAACCGTGCACCTCGACCCGCCTCTCAATGATAACCGCAAATGGAGGGAGGGCCAATTTTGCTTCCACTTGCAAGAGGAAGTGACCGGAATAGGGGAAGGGTATATGATACCTTCAGGATTCCTGCACCGCCCCCATCCTGTCTAAGGAGGATCCCCAGAGAATTAACCCTTAACAGCCCTGTGATCTACCACTTATTTAACCTTTAACATGCGGGGCCAGCTTCCTGAATTCCCTGAGGGAAAAAGGGGGAATGGGGGGGGGACCATCAGTCCCTAAGCACCCTCCCTATACAGTCGGGCGCTTGCAAGACTGCCGGTATTCAGGGAAACATGGGAAGGGGCAACACCTTTACTAACCCCTGGCCCCTTGACCCAACCTTAACCCATAACAAACAACACCGACAACTGTGTCACTTTTATTGCTGGGTGGTGATCGGCCACAGCCTATTAATTCAATCGGCAAACCTTAATAAACCATAATATCGGAGCAGTATGCCAAACGCTGGACTCCCAGCGGGCAAGTTAAACCGTAATCATCAAAGCGGTATGCCCACCGCTGGACTCCCAGCGGGCAAGTTAAACCGTAATCATCAGAGCAGTATGCCCACAGCTGGACTCCCAGCGGGCAAGTACGCCATCTTCTCCCACCATATCTCCGCTGTACTCAAATGCCACCACGGAGAAGACCCGTTCTCCAAACGGGGCTCCGACCACCACCCAGCGGAACAGGGTCTGTTTAAACCCTTCTTACAGGCCGGAAAAGGAATTTTCCCGACTCCCATACAAAACGCCATCAGGTCCCATTACAAAACGGGTTGAGCAAAAAAAAGGGGGGGGAACCCGTGATGAGAACATAGTCCAATCCCATTTAAAATACAAGTCAGACCACAATGAAGGACTGTGTACAGTTCTGGTGTCCCGTGAAAAAGCAGACAAAGTGAAGTTGGAGAGGGCTCAGAGAAGGCAACTAAAGTAATGACTGGAATGAGAGAACTACAGCACCCTGAAAGATTATCAAAAGTAGGATTATGCACTTTAAAAAATATACGACTGAGGGAGGGGGGTTCAAATTGCAGTACGCAGCCCTGCAGGGTGAGCGAATGTGAGGTCACGGTTAATAGGCAAAACGAGGGTTGCTCTTGGTACTCACAGGTTATAGAAAACCCTGGGCAGGCGTAAAGCAGTGATGGAGAGGTTGGCACATGGATCCTCTGGGGCACTCTCTGTGTATAAGGGACCAGGCAAGGTGGTAGGTGAGGTGCCCTAGGTGTTGTAGGTTTAGTGTGCCTGTGGCAAGATCCCTTAAAGTTCGTGACGCCAGTGCTGGTAACGGTGGCACACCGATTTCTTGCAGTAATAAGTGAGGAACACACGTTGCAGTGAACCAAAACTTCCTTTTACTGAAATAGTTAACTATTTACAGTCTTTGGTCAGTTCCACATGTACAAGATGGTGACAGGCAGGCTTTACATCCAATGGCAGGCACAATGTTCTTGCAAGATACTCAGAGGGTTAAACACTTACAGATCAGGCTGCACTTTTCCTCAGAATCCTGTCTGTCTTTCTCCCAAGGCCTGTATGCCCTATTGCTGGCTTTATCCTTGGTTAGGGAAAACTTCCTCTCGTATATGACTCCTTGCTTTAATTATATCCTTCTGCCCTTCAGCTCTCTGTTTGGCTGGAACAAGCTTGGCTCTGCACTGTACTTTTCTGGGAACTTGGTTTCTTAGTAGGCAGGCTCTTCTCCTGCTGGCAAGCTAGAAGCCTGGACTATGTCAGAAGCTTCTCTTCAGCTACTCCTCTGGCTAAGGTGCACACTTGGCTTCTGAACACTCAACAACTCCTCTCTCTCTCTGGTCTGGACCTGGCTATTTATACTAGGGGGTTCCCTAGCTCCCTCTACTGACTAGGAGGAAGGACTACACCCCTAACAGGCCTGGCACACAGGAGATAACATAAATAACATGACAATACTCATTAAAATGCAATATAAAATACAATGACCATGTTCCACAGGAGGTGGAGAACAACGTGGCCCAATTGACCCTTGTGTAGTGCCCACCCTTACGTAGTGGGACACTACATACCCCGTTGCTTTGAAGTTGCCCGTCCTCGGCGCAACACAAGGGGCCCGCCCAGCTGGAAACTGTAACCTGAAAGACAAAAATGCAAAGCAGGCACATACATCTACAGGGTGGCCATTTATATGGATACACCTTAATAAAATGGGAATGGTTGGTGATATTAACTTCCTGTTTGTGGCACATTAGTATATGTGAGGGGGGAAACTTTTCAAGATGGGTGGTGACCATGGCGGCCATTTTGAAGTCGGCCATTTTGAATCCAACTTTTGTTTTTTCAATAGGAAGAGGGTCATGTGACACATCAAACTTATTTGGAATGTCACAAGAAAAACAATCGTGTTCTTGGTTTTAACGTAACTTTATTTTTTCATGAGTTATTTACAAGTTTCTGACCACTTATAAAATGTGTTCAATGTGCTGCCCATTGTGTTGGATTGTCAATGCAACCCTCTTCTCCCACTCTTCACACACTGATAGCAACACCGCAGGAGAAATGCTAGCACAGGCTTCCAGTATCCGTAGTTTCAGGTGCTGCACATCTCGTATCTTCACAGCATAGACAATTGCCTTCAGATGACCCCAAAGATAAAAGTCTAAGGGGGTCAGATCGGGAGACCTTGCGGGCCATTCAACTGGCCCACGACGACCAATCCACTTTCCAGGAAACTGTTCATCTAGGAATGCTCGGACCTGACACCCATAATGTGGTGGTGCACCATCTTGCTGGAAAAACTCAGGGAACGTGCCAGCTTCAGTGCATAAAGAGGGAAACACATCATCATGTAGCAATTTCGCATATCAAGTGACCCCCTTAGACTTATCTTTGGGGTCATCTGAAGGCAATTGTCTATGCTGTGAAGATATGAGATGTGCAGCACCTGAAACTACGGATACTGGAAGCCTGTGCTAGCATTTCTCCTGCAGTGTTGCTATCAGTGTGTGAAGAGTGGGAGAAGAGGGTTGCATTGACAATCCAACACAATGGGCAGCACATTGAACACATTTTATAAGTGGTCAGAAACTTGTAAATAACTCATGAAAGAATAAAGTTACGTTAAAACCAAGCACACCATTGTTTTTCTTGTGAAATTCCAAATAAGTTTGATGTGTCACATGACCCTCTTCCTATTGAAAAAAAAAAAAGTTGGATTCAAAATGGCCGACTTCAAAATGGCCGCCATGGTCACCACCCATCTTGAAAAGTTTCCCCCCTCACATATACTAATGTGCCACAAACAGGAAGTTAATATCACCAACCATTCCCATTTTATTAAGGTGTATCCATATAAATGGCCCACCCTGTACATTTGCAA
The DNA here is from genome assembly GCF_905171765.1 of Bufo bufo. Classification (NCBI taxonomy): domain Eukaryota; kingdom Metazoa; phylum Chordata; class Amphibia; order Anura; family Bufonidae; genus Bufo; species Bufo bufo. The sequence goes on along the minus strand of NC_053393.1, from coordinate 457,312,426 downwards.
TGAAAATATCAGGCAGCTCCGCTGGCAATGGAACAAGTGCGGTGAAAAGGGGCGTCGTTCTCTTCACTTAGGATAGTATAGGGAACAGGGGCGCTGACCTGGTACAGCGTATCAGGAATAACCAGGATAGTCCATAATAATAAAATACAGTAGTCCCATAAAACAGCATCTCAGGGGCCCACATGCGTTGGGGTCATCTCTGGGCACAGTTCTTGAATAAAGATTGCACATAAAAATCACAACACAGAACTATACATTTCAGGAACACTTTCTCCTGATAAGTCCTGGTAGATAAAAGTTGTGCAGTAAAATCCCTGATCAACCTGAAAAGGGGGTTAAAAAGGGTAAGGTGCAAAAAAACAAAAGCAGGCACAACTTGGAAGTGGCCCTTTAAGGCAGGCAGGATGTCCTGATAAACAATATGGCAGCAGAGCAATTGGTATACTCAGTGGCTTTTCAACTACCACTGGGCCGTGGGTAACTGGCAGCAGCTCTTTGGGCAAAAACAAAGGACTCCTGTCCTGAAACAGTTAAATTCCTGTATATGGGTCCATCAGCAAGAAAAACACGGCCTAGCAGGCCTACTTACAGTTACGTATCTAGTTCACACTCGTCATCAGTTGTGGTACATCCTGGCTCTGCTCGGAATCTTGGCCTGGAACGGGGTTCCATGCATGGCTGGGCCCACAAAATAGTGTTGGCAGGCAATTGCAAAATGAATGGGCCTGTCACTGGTATAGGCTCCGCAAGCCTGGGGGTTAACACTACAGGAGGGGTTAACACTGCAGGAGGCTCTACAGGTCTGGGTGTCACTGGCTTCAGGCGACGGACCCGACTCCTCGTATAACAGAGTTTCTCTGGTGCCGCAGCGGCGGGCACAGCAATGGAGGTCGCCGAGCTGGTAGGGACGGGAACTCTGACTGCAGGCTCGGGGACATTAGAGTACATTGGGGGATCAGTATGGTCCGGTGGTATCGGTGCCACTCTGGACGCTACAAGCTGGCGCAGGCCATGAAGGTGGATCTCTAACCTGGCAATTTGATCCTCCAGTCTCTCGGGCGCTGCTTCACTGCAGGTCTCAGGCACAGTTGCAGCAGGTTCAGGCGCTGGGTCGGAACTTTTCCCTCTCCGTAGGGTATCAAGGGCTGCATGGAATTTCTCCAAATTCTCCATATCCGCCTGAGTCTTTTCCCGGCGGGGCAACTCAGGTGAGGGATAGGGGCTCACCCATTTTTCCAGCACTGTGGGTTGCCAAAAGACATTGGGGCCGGTGAAGGAACCCCGCTCTTGGTATGTGTTGTGAGCCAGTTCCATCGGGCGCTCAGGCTCACGTTCCGGACTGGTGGGCTCCTCGGGCTCCTCCCAATCTTCTGGTTCCGGCTTGGGACGGGCTACAGCCGTAGCATACGGACCTCTCAGGCCCCCAGCGTGGGTGAACTCCACCTCTTCTCCTTCGCGGAGGTTGTGCAGATGCTCCGGCAGGTAGCTGCGCTTTACAGACCTCCGGTTCACGAACAAATCTCGGCCTGTGGAGTAGTCCTTAATAAATCCAAACCCCCGGCTTTTGTCAAATGCCACCACTACCCCCATCCTCCTTTCCAGGCGGGGTTGAGTGTTTGCGTGGCGCTCATAGAACGTTTTTGCAAGTTCCTCGAAATATATTTTCTTTTCGGTAGTTTTTTGTATGGCCGCGGCTCGTTTCTCGGCCATCAGTAAAGACCATTGCGCACTGGGCCGGGCAAAGTCTTTCCACGAGCCAAGGCATGGCTTGGGCTGCGACCCCGGTGGAAGGCAAGGTGGCCTCTCCGGTCCCGGAGTATAGGCCGGTGGTGCTTCTTCCTCCTTGAACATAGCAGGCTCAGCAGTCCTGACGGTCGGTGAAGCCATTAACTTAGAGCAATCCTCTCTCTCCAACATGCCCGATCCTTCTCTGGTGGACGACAGGGCGGCTCTCAGTATTGCTCCGGGAGGCTGCCCCCTAGGTACTCCAACATGGGGGAGGTGTAGTCCATCTTGGCAGACATGCAAATAAGCTGATAAGGCGGTGGCGCTAACATACAGTCTTTCCCGCTCTCTTCAGCAGAAGGCGCCAAATTCTTCCCGCCAAGACAACACAGAGATGACGCAGCAATGAATCAGTCAGCTTAGGTGGCCATCTTTAAGCATAAGGCTGTCAATTCACTGACAGCAAGCGGTGACTTAGGAAGCGGCAAACAGTCCACAAAAATACAGTTTTCACACCGCAACTGCTCAAAAAAATAAAGGGAACACTTAAACAACACAATGTAACTCCAAGTCAATCACACTTCTGTGAAATCAAACTGTCCACTTAGGAAGCAACACTGAGTGACAATCAATTTCACATGCTGTTGTGCAAATGGGATAGACAACAGGTGGAAATTATAGGCAATTAGCAAGACACCCACAATAAAGGAGTGGTTCTGCAGGTGGTGATCACAGACCACTTCTCAGTTCCTATGCTTCCTGGCTGATGTTTTGGTCACTTTTGAATGCTGGCGGTGCTTTCACTCTAGTGGTAGCATGAGACGGAGTCTACAACCCACACAAGTGGCTCAGGTAGTGCAGCTTATCAAGGATGGCACATCAATCCGAGCTGTGGCAAGAAGGTTTGCTGTGTCTGTCAGCGTAGTGTCCAGAGCATGGAGGCGCTACCAGGAGACAGCCCAGTACATCAGGAGACGTGGAGGAGGCCGTAGGAGGGCAACAACCCAGGGGCAGGACCGCTACCTCCGCCTATTTATTTTTATTTTTTTTAATTATTGATATAGTACCAAAAGTTCCTACAGGGACATGAACTCACAACCCTGCCCCTTAGAGGCAATGACCTGATTTTTTTAACTTTATTGCTATAAAGCAGCAAGCTTAAAGGGGATTATAGGAGTTGTAAACCCAAAAATGCTGCACATGAAATTACATTAACGCTGATCTATAAGAATGATGCGGGGGGGGGGGGGGGGGAGTGCCATAGTAATGACTCCATCACTATACAAGAACCTCCCGCTCCCCCAAGCCCCAGTACATTGGTACTCACCAAGCGTAGTATAGTCAGGGACGGCGCCACCGAAGTAGCAGGTACAGGAACTTCATCCCAAAGGGTCGCTACAGCGACCAGGCTGAACCCTGGATAGATGGTAGGCACCTGCCTCTTACGGTTTTTGATTGCAACATCAGACCAGACTCCTCAGACGCACCCGACATTCCATCCGAAGACGACGGTGAGCGCCGCCTGGAGGAACTGGAGTGCCTACTTCTACTGGAAACCCTGGAACGGCGACGGTACTGGCGCTTGCGGGACCCACTTTGGCCTTGCCTCCTGGCCACCTGCGAGAAGGAGGAAAAATACAAAGAACCCCTGCTCCTACGTGCTAGGAGGGGAGGGAGGTGCCCTAACAGGCATAAACTGAGACCCATATTGTCTCATGATTCAGGAGGGCATGAAATAATAAACGGGGGCACTAGTAATCCCCTGTACAGGCAAAATTATATATGTTGTACAGTAGGGGGCACCAGAGACTCCGTCATGCTGTTTGGAATGGAGAGCGCCGAGTGGCCCCCAAATTACGCCCAGCCAGCCCCAAGAGCACCGGAGGGCATTGGGAGGAACAACAGGGGCAGCAGAAAAAACCCTCATATGGATGGATCCCATTATCTGGGACAGTAAAGGCTGGGATGGGAAAAAAAAAGGGGGGGGGGGGGCGTTAGAGGATGCTCCGGTGTTGGAGGTGAAGAACTTCCCTATGCCCCCTCCACACCGATCATACTTGCCAGCCACACAAGCGCCGTGCAGGGGCTACAAGAGGAAGGGGCAGGGCCACAGCGCAGCGCTGCAAGTCCCCACGGGCCGTTCAAGAGAGGGACGCAGGTAACATTAGAGCTGTAATGGAGATGGGGTGAAGGGGAGGGTTGCCGTGCGGACCGCCGGCCCCTCCCTTAATCGCTGAGGCTGCACGCATGGTGCGGCAGCTCCTGGCCAGATTTGTGAATAGGAGCGGGAGGGGTCACGGGGGGGGGGCCGGGGGCAGGGGGCCGGCCCCATTGCTAAAGTGCTTGGGCTGCTCGCATGATGCGGCAGCTCCCGGACAGTTCTGTGAATAGGAGCAGGGGGGGGAGGGTGCCAGGGGAGAGCCGGTAAAACTCGCCAGGAGGCCCTTGAGGCTGCATCTCCCGCGGAAACTTGGTGTGGACAGAGCAAAGGGGGAGACATACCTCACCAAATTTGCTTCCACTTGCAAGAGGAAGTGACCGGAAAAGGGGAGGGGCAGTGGTGTCGCCAGGGGGGGCCAGAGGGGGCCACGGCCCCCCCTACATCATGCTGTGCCCCCCAATGTGCCCCCCCAACTAAAATGCCCCCCCCCCTAAGTGAAGTGAGCCGCCAGCGTCTTCACAGCGTCCGGCTGCAGAGCAGAGTGAGGAGGGGAGAGGGGGCGGGTAATGCACGGCAGTTCCCGATAGGCTCCGCCCACCTTCCAGGCAGGAAAGGCAGTGAGTGCAGAGCCAGTAGCTGGAGCAAGAATGAAGATGAAGAACTGAAGTCCAGACTCCAGGCAGTGATTCAAGCGACCCAGAGTGAGTGACAGTCCCACCCTGTGTAATTAGGTAAGAGGAGGGGAGAGGCGGCCATTATATTAATAACAAAGAGGGGGACATTATATTAATAACAAAGAGGGGGACATTATATTAATAACAAAGAGGGGGACATTATATTAATAATAAATAGGGGGACATTATATTAATAATAAATAGGGGGCCAATACATTAGTATTAATGTAATGTCCCCCTCTTTATTATTAATATAATGTCCCCCTCTTTATTATTAATATAATGGCCCCCTCTTTATTATTAATGTAATGGCCCCTCTTTGTTATTAATATAATGTCCCCCTCTTTATTATTAATGTAATGACCCCCTCTTTATTAATAATATAATGGCCCCTCTTTATTATTAATATAATGGCCCCCTCTTTATTATTAATGTAATGGCCCCCTCTTTATTATTAATGTAATGGCCCCCTCTTTATTATTAATATAATGGCCCCCTCTTTATTATTAATGTAATGGCCCCCTCTTTATTATTAATGTAATGGCCCCCTCTTTATTATTAATATAATGTCCCCCTCTTTATTATTAATATAATGGCCCCCTCTTTATTATTAATGTAATGGCCCCCTCTTTATTATTAATATAATGGCCCCCTCTTTATTATTAATATAATGTCCCCCTCTTTATTATTAATGTAATGGCCCCCTCTTTATTATTAATGTAATGGCCCCCTCTTTATTATTAATGTAATGGCCCCCTCTTTATTATTAATATAATGTCCCCCTCTTTATTATTAATATAATGGCCCCCTCTTTATTATTAATGTAATGGCCCCCTCTTTATTATTAATATAATGGCCCCTCTTTATTATTAATATAATGTCCCCCTCTTTATTATTAATGTAATGGCCCCCTCTTTATTATTAATGTAATGGCCCCCTCTTTATTATTAATATAATGGCCCCCTCTTTATTATTAATATAATGTCCCCCTCTTTATTATTAATGTAATGGCCCCCTCTTTATTATTAATGTAATGGCCCCCTCTTTAATAACAAAGAGGGGGCCATTATATTAATAATAAAGGGGGGGACATTATATTAATAACAAAGAGGGGGACATTATATTAATAATAAAGCGGGGACATTATATTAATAACAAAGAGGGGGACATTATATTAATAATAAAGCGGGGACATTATATTAATAACAAAGAGGGGGCTATTGTATTATTAACAAAGAGGGGGACATTATAATATACAGGGGGAATAATATTTTGGGGAATGGGGGACTATCTGTCTGGCTCTAGCACAGTATTGGGGGGGCAGCAGGATGAGTTGTTGAGACACCAGGAAGGAGAGGATGAGAGTAAAGTGAGGAACCTAAAAAAAATTCTGTGAAACTCTGCAGAGATGAGAAGCGGCTGAAAGAAAGTATCATGGCGGTCTTATCTCTGAATGAAGACGTCGAGGAGAGTCTACATCACAGGAGACGTCACTGGATGTAACAGGTATGGGGCGATATTATACTGTAATAATAATGTCCATGCACATATCTGTTTAACAGTAGGGTTGGGGGAGGAGATTGAGAATATGGCCCACACTGCCGCATTCGGCCCCAGACTTCAGGTCACACTGTGCGTGGTCTGAATTCTGGGGCCTCACACCCATCTACTACATTATCTGTACTCAGAGTTATCACTGTGTTATCTGTGGTGTTACATAGGACTGCAGGTGATCTACTACAGTATCTGTTAAAAGGGGCGTGCCTGGGGTAGGGGGGGGGTGCAATTTTTGGCTTGCCCCGGGTGCTGGCAACCCACGCTACGCCACTGGGGGAGGGAGAGGCGTGTCCCTTCCCCTTCCTCTGATAGGCTGCAGGCACTAGGCCGGCAGCCTATCAGAGGCCGGCGCAGGCGGCGCGATGACGTCATCGCGCCGCCTGAGCCTTACAGCGCGGGACACAGAAAGAGTCTGCATCGCATCGCTGACACTGAGGTAAGTATAAGTGGTTTTTTTTGGTTTGTTTTTTTACAATAGTGTTACTGGCACATTATGGGGGCTTATTACAATGGGGGGGGACTTAATACTGGCACATGATGGGGGGACTTAAAACTGGCACATGATGATGGGGGGACTTAATACTGGCACATGATGATGGGGGGGACTTAATACTGGCACATGATGATGGGGGGACTTAATACTGGCACATGATGATGGGGACTTAATACTGGCACATGATGGGGGGGACTTAATACTGGCACATGATGATGGGGGGACTTAATACTGGCACATGATGATGGGGGGACTTAATACTGGCACACGATGATGGGGGGACTTAATACTGGCACATGATGGGGGGGACTTAATACTGGCACATGATGGGGGGACTTAATACTGGCACATGATGATGGGGGGACTTAATACTGGCACATGATGATGAGGGGGACTTAATACTGGCACATGATGGGGGGGACTTAATACTGGCACATGATGGGGGGACTTAATACTGGCACATGATGGGGGGACTTAATACTGGCACATGATGGGGGGGCTTAATACTGGCACGATGGGGGGCTTAATACTGGCACATGATGGGGGGGCTTAATACTGGAACATGGGGGGCTTAATACTGGCACATGATGGGGGGGCTTAATACTGGCACGTAATGGGGGGCTTATTACTGGCACGTAATGGGGGGGCTTATTACTAGCACGTAATGGGGGGCTTATTACTGGCACATTGGGGGCTTATTACTGGCACGTAATGGGGTGCTTATTACTGGCACGTGATGGGGGGCTTATTACTGGCACGTGATGGGGGGCTTATTACTGGCACGTGATGGGGGCTGTTGTTACTGGCACGTGATGGGGGCTTATTACTGGCACGTGATGGGGGCTTATTACTGGCACATGATGGGGGGGGCTTAATACTGGAACATGGGGGGGCTTAATACTGGCACATGATGGGGGGCTTATTACTGGCACGTAATGGGGGGGCTTATTACTAGCACGTAATGGGGGGCTTATTACTGGCACATTGGGGGGCTTATTACTGGCACGTAATGGGGGCTTATTACTGGCACGTGATGGGGGGCTTATTACTGGCAAGTGATGGGGGGCTTATTACTGGCACGTGATGGGGGCTCTTGTTACTGGCACGTGATGGGGGCTTATTACTGGCACGTGATGGGGGCTTATTACTGGCACATTGGGGGGCTCTTGTTACTGGCAGTGGCACGTTATTTAGGGCACTTATTACTGGCACATTATTGGTGGGCACTATAGCGGCATCTACTGAGGCCACAAAGAAGGGGTGTTTTATATGGGGGGCTCTGTACAGTAGCATTTTATACTGGGACACATTATGGTGGGTACTATGGAGAAGGGGAGACAGGAGTACTATGGAGTCATCTACAGGGGGCACTAAGAAGGGGTATTTTATACTTGCAAATTATGGGGGACACTGAGGGCATCTACTGGGGCACGATATATGGGGCATTTTTGTACTGGTACATTATGGGGGGCACTAGCAGGAAGGGGGAGAGGAGCACTATGGAGGCATTTACTGGGGCACTATATAGGGTTTTTTTATACTGGCACATTATGGGGGACATTAGCTCAACTGGGGGCATAAGGGGGTATGTTTTGCACATTATAAGGAGAATTATTTCTACTGGGGGGCATTATGGTGGGTTTTATTACTCCCCCATGGTATGACCCCCTAGTAGCAGCACCATCCTCTCTCTGCTCTGCTATCCCTCTGCCCCTTCTCCAAATCCTTATTATGAAATCTTTCTCATTAGGATAAAACACAACATCAGCTCCGCCGAGCCCCCGGCCAAAGTGTTGAAGTGGTGTCCGAGATCCCCAAGGGCCAAGCCAAGTAACTGTAAGTGTTCATGTGAAATATGTTTATTTTATATATGTACACTCCTGTGAGAGGCGAGGAGGGAGATCTGTGGATGACACTGTTATAGGGAGGGAGATCTGTGGATGACACTGTTATGGAGGGGGAAATGGGGATGACACTGTCATGGGGAGGGAGATCTGTGGATGACACTGTTATGGAGGGGGAAATGGGGATGACACTGTCATGGGGTGGATCTGTGGATGACACATATAGCATAAGATGCTATATACGGTACGTGGCATCCACAGATCCCCCCCCATAGCAGTGTCATCCACAGATCCCCCTCTCTATAAAAGTGTCATCCACAGACAGCTGGACTTTTCTTCCCTGTTGCGGTTTTAGGTATTGGGTAAAGTATTGCAGCATTTCTAAGCATACTTGTGTAAATGTATCGTTGTTATAGCTGCCCCCCCTACTTTTGTCCTGGCCCCTAGTGTGCCCCCCCAAAATTTGAAAGCTAGAGACGCCACTGGGGAGGGGTATATGTAACCTTCAGGATTCCTGCACCGCCCCCATCCTGATCCCCAGAGAATTAACCCTTAACGGCCCCCTGATCTACCACCTATTTAACCATTAACATGCGGGGCCAGCTCCCTGAATGCCCTGAGGGGAAAAGGGGGAATGGGGGGGGACCATCAGTCCCTAAGCACCCTCCCTATACAGTCGGGCGCCTGCAGTAAGAAGAGTGATAAGTTCTGCTGTCCATACATACATGCAGACCTGCTAAAATGTGAAGTTTCACGTATTGCGCCAAAATATTTGCATCATTAGTGCCGATTGGCGCAATTGCGAATATATTGAGCACTCTAACTGCATATAAAGCCATTTTTAATGTTCCGCCGTGCCAACCATTTTCTCCAGTCTCAGGAAACTTCTAGCAGCTTGGAAAATGTAGCAAAAGTATACATTGCCAATTTTTCGCAATCAAGAAAATATCTCGAATTCGCGAATATATGAAGAATATTCACCCAAATATTCATTAAATATTGCAAATTCGAATATAGCCCCTGCCGCTCATCGCTATTCATATGTGTCTGCACTGCTGAGAAAAATGACACATGCAGTAGAGTTAACACACATACTTTATGAGACGTGTTATCTAAACTAAATGCGTTAGCCAAACACCTACCATTGCTTTTCAATGGCTTTTGTTTCAAAATAACACAATGAGTTAAGAAATTTGAGTTAAATTTGTGTGTTAACCCTGCCACATCTGAAAGTTTTAATGTATGCAAATGAGCCTCTAGGAGCAACAGGGGCGTTGCCATTACACCTAGAGGCTCAGCTCTCTCTGCAACCCTCTGCACTTTGATTGACAGGGCCTGGTGTGATGACATTCACTGCCTGACCCTGTCAAAGTGCAGAAACTGTGGCAGTTGCAGAGAGAGCAGAGCTTCTAGGTGTAACGACAACGCCCCCGTTGCTGCTAGAGGCTCATTTGCATATATTAAAACTTCATTTTTTCTCAGCAATGCAGACACATATGAACATAGGAGCAACACAGATGCCTTCAGCTGCCAAGAGCACATGTAACTGGTCAGCCAGTGTCATAGTACAAATCTGCTGACAGATGCCCTTTCATGTAGCTGTGTCGAACAGGTGGACTGCTGCTCCATTCATCTCCATAGGACTGTCAGAGATAGCTGATACAGTACTCAGCCATCTCAGGCTAACCCATCAGTTCCATTAGGGGCCAGCTGTTCCGTTCGGCAAAACATGGAATGCAGACAGAGGTCATCCGTATTTTTTTGCGGATCCGTTTTTTTGAAAAATACATGTGGTCATGTGCATGAGCCCTTATCCTGTGAATGGCTGTTAAGTTTAAACCTTGGAACAACCCCTTTAAATCCTTTTATCAAACTGGTGTAAAGTAGAACTGGCTTAGTTGCCCATAGCAACCAATCAGATTTCACCTTTCAATTTGAACAGCTCCTGTGGAAAATGAAAGGTGCAATCTGATTGGCTGCTATGGGCAACTAAGCCAGTTCTAATTTACACCAGTTTGATAATACCTCCAGCTCCAACCCGTGTTCCTGATTGACACAGCAGTTTGCACATTTGTATGCAGATAAAACAATCCAAATAAATCTTCTATTTGAGACCAGGCATACTCATGTGAATATATCAAACTAAATGCCATTATTTAGTGATAGCCATTTCAGGTGACACTCCGCCTTCCCAGGTGCAGTAGCTGTTTCTTGCTATAACCGTATTTCTGTTCCAACAGCATTAGCTTGTTTTGTCTTCACTGACATCTAGTGAGCTAAAAGAGTACTGCAGGTTTCTATAACCAAAGTACAACTCTCTCCTTAGGTACCTAGTAGGCTTACGTTTCCCCACAATAATAGGCTAACCTTAGGACAATTATTACCCACTAAGGTCTATTTGTTATCTCCTATATGTGCAATAACAACACATGCTATGATGTAACTGTGTGCACATATTCAGTACAGAGGGACAATGAGCTCTCCTGATCATTTCCTCTGTTCAGTAAAAGAAACCCCAATATTGCCTGTATATACAAAAGGTATTTTAGAACTTATATACCTTTACTTAAAGGGAACTTGTTACGTTGAACATTATGGCTGAGCTGCAGGCAGCATGGTATAGAGCAGGAGGAGCTGAGCACAATGATATATACCAGTGGTGGCGAACCTTATAGAGACCGAGTGCCTGAACTGCAACCCAAAACCCACTTACTTATCGCAAAGTGCCAACACGGCAATTTACCCTGAATACTATAGTCCAATATAGTATATCTTCCATGTACTGTATCATTTAGCTATAATAGCCTGCCTACATTCAGTGCGCTGCCTGTGCCGCTCATAGTGCGCTCTGCCCTGATGAATGGCAGGAAAAAGTCGAAGGCATATTGGTACACCATAGACTTTTTCCAGGCTGTGCATGGGCTCTGAGTGCCGCCTCTGGCACCCGTAGCCTGGGTTCGCCACCACTGATATATACTGTAGGTCTGTGGGAAAAGTTTCAGTATAACTTGTATTTCATTATTGTACAGTATCTGTGCTCATTCTGGGCTATGAAGTCAAGGAGGCAGTCCCATAAACCTATATATCATTCTCCTGCTGATTATTTTGCATTTTTATGATGACAAGTTCCCTTTAACACTTTAAGAGTAGTGTTGAGCGCCAATATTCGAAAAGCGAATTTTTATTGCGAATATCGGGACTTCGAGAATTCACGAATATTTTGAATATAGTACTATATCTTCGTAAAATTGAACATTTTTTTTTTTTTTTTGTTTTAACACAATACACATCAGGTGATCATCCCTCCCTTCTTCTAGCTTGTGGGCCAATGACAAGGCTTTGTCACAACTTAGCAACATCCCTAGCAACCAATCGAAACGTTGCCTACCCCACGCCGGTATTTTGCGCGCATTACGCAAATAATACATTGCCGATTTTTGCAATTAAGAATATAATCTCAAATTCGCGAATTCACAAATATTTGACGAATATTCTACAAAATATTCACAAAATATCGTGAATTCGAATATTGCCCCTGCCGCTCATCACTATTTAAGAGGGACACACAGTGATGCCATAATAGTGGGATATTTGGGATAATGTGCATAGGAAGTCAGAACAGAGGGATAACACAGACAGTAATGTCACAACATAGGGATAATGTCACAGTAATATCACAATACTACGACAATGCACACAGTAGAGGCTTATTGTACACAGTTATGTCATAGTGCAGGGATAATGTACACAGTGATGTCCCCGTATAGGCTTAATGTACAGGGATAGTATACACAGTAAAGTCATAGTACAGGAATAATGTACACAGCGAGATTAGCATAATGCCGCGCAGCCAGCCAATCCGCAGATGGCCATCCCCTGTGATGTCACAGCCCTATAAAACCCTCATCCTGCGCGGTCTCCGCCATTGTCCTGTGAGCTGAGCATAGGGAGAGACGTGGCAAGCAGTGATGGCCAGTTCGCATTGTTCGTCCGCGAACATATGCGGGCTGCCATCTTCTTTCACAAGTCCGGCGAGGTAAGTCCTTACTTGTGCCTGTGCGCAACCAGGTCTGAAAACAAGTGCGGTCAGCGGGAGCAGACAGTTCCGAGAACAGCCACCGGGGGCCATCATCGGGCTGTTCTCGATACTGCCCGCTCCGGGTGACCGCTGATTAATATTCTTTGTTTTCTCTCAAATAACCTGCAGGAGTTTGCAGGCCAGAACAGCAATAATATGAATATTGTCCCCCCACCTAACCAGCCAGACCCCATACCAGCAACAATACAATATACAAAGTGATGTCACAGTACAGGGATAATATACACAGTGATGTCACAGTACAAGGATAATGTACACAGTGATGTCACAGTACAAGGATAATGTACACAGTGATGTCACAGTACAAGGATAATGTACACAGTGATGTCATAATGCAGGGATAATGTACACAGTGATGTCACAGTACAAGGATAATGTACACAGTGATGTCACAGTACAGGGATAATAAACAGTGATGTCACAATAGAGGGATAATATACGCAGTGATGTCACAATAGAGGGATAATATACACAGTAATGTCACAATAGAGGGATAATATACACAGTAATGTCACAATAGAGGTGTAAGGCACTCAAAGTTTATTTGCCACATAAGAGATACAAGTATTATAGACAGCACATGGTAGGTGGGCTGAGGGCAAGATTTCTCCAACAAAGATGTCCGTTGGCACCCAGCATTGTGAGTAGTAATTTTAGATTTAGTTTTTTTTTCTCCTTACCCTTTTACACATGATGGGTTTATAGAAGTGAGCACATATCATTAGTTCTGTTTTAAGTGGCAATGACTTGACTTTCTGACACTTTTCACAAATATCTTTTCTGTAAAACAATTCCCTCAGACTGAATTCAGCAATGGAGAATTACTAGGTAACGCCAACACAGAATTTCAGTTGTGTATGTATGTGAAGTTACGTTACAAGGGCTATACATCAGCACTTGTACTGTGCATTTGTGGTGCGCACAAGAAGCCTTTGTGGTTTTCAAAGCTCATTTCCAACATCGCTTGAAGATATTTTCCTGCTGGTAAGAATAATATTTGTCGAAAACCGCAAAAGATCCTTGTTCTCATCAGGAAACCATAGTTATGACAAGTCTGTTTTTCTCAGATTTTTGCAAGAAATGTTCATTTGTTTGTGAGAAGTGATAATGCATTACTTAGTGTGCTACTACCAGTACAAAAAGACTCCCATACTGTGTCATTGTATCGGTGACAAAAGGCTTTGTGCTTGTGTTATTTCACTAAACAGTACCTTGAAAATGTCAGGCAACACATTCTATACACTGCTGCATTAGGCTGCAAATGATATAATGGCCATGATACCTGATAGGTCACTAGGCAGCCTGAAGTGTGCACTACATATAGTACATTTACAGGGAAAGAGTTTACTTTTCATTTTTCAGGTAGATCCAAGCACAATATCAGAGTAGAAAATACACTTTGAACTCCTAGAAACCCCCTTCAACTAGTGAAATCTTGATAGCCTATTCTCACAAAAGGCCATCAATATCTGACTGGTGTGGGTCCAACTGCCAGCACCCCAATGATTGTAATTCACTAATTTGGGGTTAAAAATACTTTTCTCAATTGGTCGTTATTAAAAATCTACAGCAGTTGTTGTGATACATGGGGTTAAAGATCAGTCTATTTTCAGACTGTTGCTCCTTAGTTCCTTAGCTGATGGCTCATGTGAAACTTTATCTCTGATAATGAGTGTTTATGAGGTCAGGAGATCAGAGATAAAGCTTCCCATGAGTCGTAAGCTGATGGAACTCAGGAGTGACATTCTAAAAACAGACTGAGCTTTAAGCCCATCTATCACAAAAACTGAAAAATTTCAATAAACACCAACTGAAAAAATTATTTTTATCCCAAAATGCAATCATAAAAAATGTCCCCGAAGGTGTCCAGATGACCTTTCCTTCAATGCCAGGGATGTTTGGACATTTTGTACCTCTGGTAGCCAGGACAGTTTTTGCAGTTTTGATGTGTCGATCTAAAACCTAAATTGCAAAATAAAAAATAATACTCACCCCAAATAACCATATATTTTCTAAAAGTAGATACCCAGCACATTGTCAGAAGGCCACTCAGCACTTTATACACACAAACAACTTCAAGCAACTTTACTTCAAATTGTAATTTTTCACAAAAATTACATAAAAGTTGATATTAGTGGGTAAACATGTTACCCAAGCAGAAAGTTATATGCACCTTCTAAAAATAAACTGTCAACCTACGCAGAATTCATACATACAACTTAGGCCCAAACGTGCATACATTTATCTTCTTAAAATCAACAGTACTGGAAAGACCAAAAATCTGGTTTTAAGATGGAATTGTAACACCCCAGAGTTGTGTTACTACACTCCTCTACCCCGCTACTATCTTCTAAGAGCCTGTATATTGTCATCTGATATGATTTTGCTCATGTCTTCACAACTGTGCATCTAAACACTGTGTTAAATACAATTATTGTTGCAATTTTCCAGGTTGACCAGTTGGGGGCAGCAACATTGGCAAGGTATCAGTCCCATTTTTGTGAATCTAAGCTGGAATGGTTCATTCCAGTTTAGTTCCTCCTCTGTGGAGGTGTGGACTGTTCCCACATCCTGCACCTTGGGTGGAGAAGGAAGTTAGAGTCAGTGAGCCAGCCACCCCTGTTGGGGAAGGCTGTGTGATAGCCTTCAGGAGTCCCCCTGTATAGGGAAGAAAGCCAGGATATTGTCTCAGCTGAGACATTGATTATATTCCCAGTCTAAGCCCTGCAGCCTCAGCTGGATGAGAAGAAAGCAGACAACCTCCAGAGTTCCAGGATGAAAGCATTCCCTGAGAAACTATCTGAGAGTAAGTCCAGAGTCCTAGGAGAAGCCATATCCTCCTCAGCTAGTCTGTCTCTATACAGCAAAGTACAGAAAGGTGCAGAAGATTAGTTCCTGCCACAAGTACAGCGTTACCAAGCAGACGTCTTATCCTGAAAGCTCCAGATTTAAAGTGCAGGATATATTCCTGCCAATGATTGCTAAAACCTGCTGGGACCAAAGACCAAAGCTGTATACTGCTTGGATACAAGTTATCTTCAGTAAAGAAAAGTTTGAACTTCATCTAAAGGTCTGGACATCATTTCTGCTGCAAAATTCCTCTATTACTCCTACTATCACTACTGTACACTTAAATTTATTGCAAGTGAGCCAGGAGTCCAGCCGTACCCAGGTAGGAGACACCGTTGACCCAATTATCACCACCTATAGAGATATTATAGGCCATTACACCACTCTGGCATTCCTAACCTGGGACGTGCGTTATAACACCTTGGAAGGGCCCTTTGATAGTACCCAGCGTACGCTGCAATTGGCGTCACAAACAAACTATAGACTATTAACCACCCATATCCTGACCCACTGCATAAGTGGTGTCAGCGTATCCCGTTCCTGGTCACTGCAGAATGTTACAAAAGTAACCTACAAAGTACAGGTATTACGCTCCTTGAAAGTAAGTGCACCCTCAAAACCTGTATATTTTCTGAAAGCAGACAACCTGATGAATGCTGATGCCATGATGAACAGTTGACAACCATGTCCACCTTCATGTACTGTTACTTTGTGATAAACAGGAATTATTTGAAAAAATGCATTAAAACAAACATTTGCACCTAAATTTTGCATCCACGCAAAAGTTCACAGATAAAAGCAATAGAAAAATAATATATTAAGATGTACAAAGCTCATAAATACCATAAGTGTATAAGCTGAGAACCTGCGCTTTTAACACTGAACCAGAGACCATATAACATTTGGACGTCATCGATAAATGTTAGCACACAGAATACTGTGAATTATTTTTTTTTATCTAGTAATTAATACAAATAACCACCTTCATGCAACTTTGCAGCAAACAGTGATTAGCAAAAACTGGACATAAAATTTCAAATTTGTGACTAAAATGTATACCACCAGCAGCACTCTTATGCAAATTAAATATAGTCTAAAAAAACTGTAAGATGTGAAGCATTCTATGCTTAATGCTGCATGTGCCAAGGAAATGAAGCTGTATGCCACAGTATCTGTCTGGCCGTATCCCAGCATACTTTCCGGTAACATCCGGCAATGCCGGAACCAGAGAGCTACTGCTGGCAGTGTGAAACAAAACTTACTGTAGTATTCAAGGGGTTGTCCGGTTTCATAATGATTTTCATGCCTAAGGTACTCCGAACACTGCATAATTTTGTTCCATATACCTGTTTTTTATGTAAGCACCATCATTCCAATTTTCTGCATTATTTGATCTGGGCAGGATGTTTACTTGCAGAACTTCCTGTTTTCATCAGCCTTCTGTTGGTTTTTCTAACCAAACCCCACATACTTTCTCTGTAATGTTTTACAGGGCTTGCTCTGTCTAACTAACATGGAGAAGGAAGGTGTGACCACTATAGAGAGAATATTGTGGCAGGTGGAGCACGCCATGAGAAACATTACAGTGCAAAGCATGCTGGGATTGGTTAGGAAACCCAACAGGAAGCTGATGAAAACAGGAAGTTCTGCCAGAATGCAGTGATGCTGAGAAAAGGGGAAGGAAAGTGCTCACATGAAAATCAGGTATATGGAGTAAAAACTATGCAGTGTTCGGCATCCTCTGGAAAAATAAAAAACTAATGTAATTATGAAGCTGGAGAATCCCTTTAAACTGAGTATGGTTTTACTATAAATTTCCATAAAACAGCTAGCAGAGTATTCAGCTCCAGTGACCTGAGGTACAACTTCAGTGCAGCAAGTTAACTAAATGTGAGATCAAGAAACCAGCAGTGTGGTCAACTTTTATGAGGTTTGGCTGACTATGACTATCAATCTCATTCATCATTGTAAACACATATGTACAAATCACTGGAAACATCAAAGCCATCTTGATTTGAAGGCAATGTTTAGTGCAAAGCATTGAGCATGTTAATCACATACTCAGAGATTACAGAAAAGGGACACTGTGAAGGCCTTTACATAACTTTGACGAATCCACTGCTGCTTCTAAATTTACGCCAGCCTTCTTGCTGGCATTGACTTAGACAATTTTCTATGCCTAAAACAGGCGTTGAACATGACGAATGAGACAGGACTGCCGACCCATCCCCTTTCCCGACCACTTTTATAGACCTGGCGTGATCGGGCAAAAGTCGCAGATTGCAAAGCAAATAACCTTTGCGCCTTCTGCAGCAAAAATAAATAAAGGAGTTTTCCGGGTTCCAGGTATTGATGACCTATCCTCAGGATCAATGGGGGTCCTGCACCCCCAATCATCAGCTTCCCATCTCTAAAAATAAAAAATTCAAATTCACATGACTGTCTCCAATTAATAACCAAATTTTAGAGTTTCTGGTAGATAATTTCAGGTTCTTGGAAGATGGATCATCTCTGACAGGATATGCTGTTCCTACTTAATGTGATGATGTTGTCAAGAAAGAACCACTCCCTCCAACAATGTGCAGGAGACAGAGCTGAAGACACTCGCTGAGGTTTGTAAGATGGCTGAGGGTAAGACTGCTAACATCAATATTAATCCAGGTATGCCTTAGGTATCACTCATTATTATGGTCTAATCTGGTGAAGCAAAGATTTTGTTTGATCCATGGGTAAGCCCATCAATAATGAATGCTGAGTGTATGAAAGATGTTTGATGCCCTGATGCTGCCTGAGAAGCTAAAGGCTAAACTATTACCTAAAGTTTACGCTAAGTGGAAGTCTGTGTGATACAGGATGGCTCAGGGCCAGTGGACTTCCAAAACTTTATCTTTTTCAGATACAGGCTACAGAGGCTGAAAGGAAACATCAAAGGATAAAGGTAGTGATGATTGAGAATAGACTCTGGAGAGTTGGTAAGAAACTCTTCCTTCAAAGAGCACTCTACCTAAAGAGGATGGATTTAGAACATGGGCAAATCAAGAGAGAGAAGGTGTGATTGGGTTCTGTGGTGGATGGATCCTGGGTCCAACAATGCTGCTACTAGGTTAGTTGAAAGTGAATGCTGTAATAATGATGGGAGAACTATGGGAGTTCCAGGAAGGCATATGCCAAGGTCATCTTACCTATTCCAGAGACTGCGGATTGACTACATTCAGAATAAAGGTGGAACAGTGTGAATATGTCTGTGTCTGTGTTGATCTTTTTCCAGGATATTCGGAGATTTGGCCCGTAGCAAAGTCTACAGCTAATAGATACTGACTGAGGTGAGAGTACTTATCCCTGGGGCTTTTCTCCATCTGGTACACACCTAACCGGAAGATAGGCCTATGTCCTAATGAAGTACTTTGGGACTGCCCCTAGATTAGGTCTCTATTTCCCCAACAGCTCCAGATGCAGCATAATAGTTTTTCAAATTATCAAATGTCTACAAAATGGCTGGCTCACAATATTCTGCAAGTATTTTTACTCATACATATAGATAAAAAAACATTTAATCACACAATATACCAATAAATCATAAATCCCCAATTAAAATATATTCACAATAAGTTAATAGAACTGGTCCCTTTATAATGCGGAGCTCACGCCTAAAAATAAAAAAATATATAAATAAATCAAAAAGTGCAGTTATTCGCTTGTGTTTGAGCGTGTGGTTCAAGGTTTAGTGATTTACTTTCAAATAGTGCACAATTTGTGAATTACACCTGTGATGCTATGAAGGGAATGGCGGGACAACTGAGCTTTTTTTCGGTAATGACTCTACAGAACCGACTGGTCCTTGACAGCAGAAAAAGGAGGGGTCTACAAGATCGCTGGAAGTTCCTGCTGCATCTACATTCCGGACAACACTGCCTCTGATGGAAGGATCACCAAGGATCTGAAGAAACTGATGGACTTTATCAAATGAACTGATGGGAAAAATTCTGAAATTAATCACATCATGGCCTGAACAATGTTTTGGGAACTGGTTCAGCGACTACAATGTTTTTATAACAGGCTGTTATATAGTTCTGTGTTTTATAAAAAAAAAAAAAATATGTTTAATACATCCATGCCCACACTATGTATATGTGCTGTGCCCCTGTAAAAGACAAAGATTATTCCACCCTGAAGTAAATAAAACCCTTTTGATGGTTGCGGGGTAAATAAGACAAGGTGAAGGCAAACCCAAAAGGGAGTTGAAGGGACCTGGTGAAGCAATAAGCAAAGTCCAGCTCTTTGCTGTTTAGGGCGTTGAGAGAGTACCTCACTTTCTTAAGGAACACCCCTTTTGTGATGTTATGTCTGCTATTTAAGTGAATGTAACTTGAATAAAGTGATTTTGCTCAGGGAGATGAGAAGATGCTTTCATGAAACCAACTTGTGTGTCTGGTCTCATTATGAAAGCAGTATGGTACGTACATACTTATATTTCTAATTGATTTGGCACCACACAAAGAACATGAGAATCGCATGAATTGTGATAACACATTTGCCCACATAACAGTGTCAGGGGGCAGCTGTAGGGTAAAGGGGCCCCTAATAGGTATTGGCCCCATAGGCCTAGGGGTGAACCCTCTGATGGACCGTGCCGGCCCTGGCATGATCACTGCAGGGTGTGACGTGCTTGGCACCGCCGCAGCAAGCGGTCCGGTGCTCTGGGTGCAGCAGTTTACGGCAATCGCGGGTCCGGTCTGGGGCACTGACGGAGCGGTGGCAACAGAAGGCGGTCGGCGGGTGGTGACAGGCACCCTTACCTCATCCTTCCTCGGCGGCGTCTGGATCCTGGCGGTGTATGTCTTGCGCAACTCCCGCAACTTCTCCTCCAGCCGGACGATCTGCTCACCGATGCTCTCTGTGTCGGAGTCGCTGTCCTCTGCTGGCACCGTCGGCGCAGGTACAGTCACCGATGACGCGGACTCGGCCTTTACAGGTACTGGCGATGCGTCTGGTCTCCGTCCCATCCGGATGTTCTGGAAGGTCGCACTAAGTCCTTGTTGCTGCTCCAGCTCAGATAGTGTCTTCTCCCGACGAGGCAGCTCGGGGGACGGATAGGGGCTCACCCATTTCTCCAACACGGTTGGCTGCCAGAAGACATTCGGCCCAATGAAGGAGCTCCGCTCCTGAAAGGCGTGATGGGCCGGCTCTGGAGAGCGTTCCGGTTCTCGCTCGCAGCCAGAGTAGTCTTCTCCTTCGTCTGCCTCCCAATCCTCAGGTCCTCGCTTCGGACGGGTCACAGCAGTCGCATAGGGGCCTCGCAGGCTCTCGGCAGGGGTGTACTCCACTTCCTCTCCCTCGCGGAGGCTGTGCTGGTACGAAGGGAGGTAGTCTCTCTTGACAGACCTGCGATTCACATAGAGGTCTCTGCCAGTAAGATAGTCCTGAATAAACCCGTAGCCACGGGATTTGTCAAACGACAGCACCACTCCCTTTCTCCTTTCCAGGCGGGGTTGGGTGTGCGTGTGTCTTTCATGTATGGTCTTGGTTAGCTCCTCATACACGATTTTAGTCTTGGTATTCCGCTTGATAGCGGCCTCCCGAATCTCCGCCATCAGGGAAGACCATTTGAACGATGGCTGAAAAAAGTCCCTCCACGAGCCATAGTAGGGCTCGGGTTCTTTCTCCCTGGTGCGGCAGGCGGGTTGCTCCGGTCCCGGAGCGTAGGCCGGTGGAGCCTCCTCTGGCTCTACACCGGTGTCAGTCATCATGTCAATTACAGGTGCGGACGCTGCAGCAACACTCTGCTCACAATCCAACATGCTCGATCCTACTGAGGAGAGCGATAGGGTCGCGTCAATTAGAGTAGCCAGCTCCTCCCATTGCACTGGGGAGCCGCCCCCCAGGTATTCCAGTATATGGAGGGCGGTGTCCATGCTGGCAGACATGCAAATGTCCAGATAAGCCGTGGCGCCTGCCCTTGACCTTCTTCCCGCTTTTTCTTCAGAAAGGCGCCAACTTTTCCCGCCTTTTCGGGATGAAGGTGACGCAGCAGTAAATTCAGCAAGCTCAGCGGCCATCTTTAGGTACAAACGCTGTCTGTTCACTGACAGCAAGCAGGAATGTTTAAAGTCCACAAAACCACACTCCAATGCGGCGATTTTCTTCCTCTGGGTAGCGCAACACTGCACAGCGCTTTTTAGAGGTTTTTGGAACACTTTGGGTACGATTTTCAGTCCACAAAGTCCACTTTCATTAAACAGGAAAATTGTCACTTTGGTCACAGGGCACTTGTATAAGGCACAAAGTTCACGCTTCTTGTAGAGCCAGAGGAGGCTCCACCGGCCTACGCTCCGGGACCGGAGCAACCCGCCTGCCGCACCAGGGAGAAAGAACCCGAGCCCTACTATGGCTCGTGGAGGGACTTTTTTCAGCCATCGTTCAAATGGTCTTCCCTGATGGCGGAGATTCGGGAGGCCGCTATCAAGCGGAATACCAAGACTAAAATCGTGTATGAGGAGCTAACCAATACCATACATGAAAGACACACGCACACCCAACCCCGCCTGGAAAGGAGAAAGGGAGTGGTGCTGTCGTTTGACAAATCCCGTGGCTACGGGTTTATTCAGGACTATCTTACTGGCAGAGACCTCTATGTGAATCGCAGGTCTGTCAAGAGAGACTACCTCCCTTCGTACCAGCACAGCCTCCGCGAGGGAGAGGAAGTGGAGTACACCCCTGCCGAGAGCCTGCGAGGCCCCTATGCGACTGCTGTGACCCGTCCGAAGCGAGGACCTGAGGATTGGGAGGCAGACGAAGGAGAAGACTACTCTGGCTGCGAGCGAGAACCGGAACGCTCTCCAGAGCCGGCCCATCACGCCTTTCAGGAGCGGAGCTCCTTCATTGGGCCGAATGTCTTCTGGCAGCCAACCGTGTTGGAGAAATGGGTGAGCCCCTATCCGTCCCCCGAGCTGCCTCGTCGGGAGAAGACACTATCTGAGCTGGAGCAGCAACAAGGACTTAGTGCGACCTTCCAGAACATCCGGATGGGACGGAGACCAGACGCATCGCCAGTACCTGTAAAGGCCGAGTCCGCGTCATCGGTGACTGTACCTGCGCCGACGGTGCCAGCAGAGGACAGCGACTCCGACACAGAGAGCATCGGTGAGCAGATCGTCCGGCTGGAGGAGAAGTTGCGGGAGTTGCGCAAGACATACACCGCCAGGATCCAGACGCCGCCGAGGAAGGATGAGGTAAGGGTGCCTGTCACCACCCGCCGACCGCCTTCTGTTGCCACCGCTCCGTCAGTGCCCCAGACCGGACCCGCGATTGCCGTAAACTGCTGCACCCAGAGCACCGGACCGCTTGCTGCGGCGGTGCCAAGCACGTCACACCCTGCAGTGATCATGCCAGGGCCGGCACGGTCCATCAGAGGGTTCACCCCTAGGCCTATGGGGCCAATACCTATTAGGGGCCCCTTTACCCTACAGCTGCCCCCTGACACTGTTATGTGGGCACATCCTCCTGTAGAAGAATACTACAGACGGTACTTGCCAGCGGAGCCAAGTGGATATGATGTGCCACTGTAATCAGCCTGCTAGGCCTTTGATTTATTTCCTAAGAAGTTTGATGTTAACCCTTCCAGGACAGGAGTCCTATGTTGCTGGTCCTTTGTTGCGGCTGCCAGTTTGTCCACGGCTCAGTGGTAGGTGTTGACCACTGAAATTACAAAGTCAGCAAGGCCAGGCTTGTTTTCCAGGATCTCCTGCCTGCTTTTGGTACCCCACGCCAAGTTGTGGCCTGTTCCTTTGTTGTACCCTTTTACCCTTCACCCCCTTTTCAGGTTGATCAGGGATCTTACAGCACTTTTCCTGCTGTCATTTTATTGTGCAACCTGTTACTAAGGAACCGTGCCCGGAGACAGACTCAAAAGGTACCTGAGCCTCCGAGATTCTTACTCTTTTAAAAGTATTGTGCCCAGAGATGGACTCCACCGCATGAGAGCCTCTGTGATTTAATATGGAAATAACCTGGGTACGGACTCATGTTTGTTATTTGAGCCTCCAAGAACTTTTATACCGTTTTCTATTGTTTTATCATGGACTTATTCATTGTCATGGACTATCCTGGTTATATTGTTACGCTGTGCCAGGTCAGCGCCCCCGTTCCATTCATTATCCTGAGAGAAGAGAACGACGCCCCTTGTCACTGCCCTGCACCTTTGCCAATTGGACCTGATGTCAATATAAATGCAGATGAATTACATGTATGTATGCCTGCATGTCTCTTTTTCTATTTCAGGTAGAGATTCCAGTTGGGTGACCCATGATGGAGTACGAGGGCGTACTCAGCTTAAAGCAGTGGGGTATGTAGTGTACGGGAACTGTAATACCCGTCACTACCAAAGGTCACTTGGTGTGCTGTCGTCCCTCCTTAATTATGGAAAGTTGGTATATGTCAGTTTTATAAAATGTCATGTAATGTAATGCATGTATTTCCCTGTTACTAGGAAACTTGCAAGTACAGGCCTGCTAGGGGTGTTATTACCGCTTCTAGTCCATAGAGGGAGCTAGGGAGCCCTAGTTTATATAAGGCCAGACAGGGAAGTGCAAGGCAGACGGAGTCTAGTGTCTGTAATCTACAGTTGGAGATTAGATAATGTCTGAGACAAGTCCAGGCCTGAAGCCTGCTGTTCAGGAGAAGATTCCCTCCTGAATACCCATACGCAGAAGCAGGAACATCTTAGCCTAAGGGCCTGAGGAACCATTCAGAAGCTAGGAGAGACTGAGGCAAAGAACAGAGGAGCCAGAGGTACTGAGAGAAACAGAGGAGGTACTTATAAGAGCCATAATCAAGGATATAAAGCCAGACTTAGGTTAATGGGCCTTGGTGAAGAATTGCTACATTCCAGGATCAGACAGAGTTAGAGTGCAAACTCCTTTGCTGCAAATCCTGTGTTCAACACTCTGTAATTACCCTGCTGTACTGAATTGCCTGCATCGACCGAATTGCAAAATCGACTGTATGCTGAGGAACTGTGTTTCCAATATTGTCTCTGCCTGCAAACTACTAAAGTTGAAGTTCTGTTTTAACACCACGTTTCCTCAAATTATTCCTGCATCCGCAAACGGCGTGCCACCGTTTACTTGGCACTGGCGTCACGAACTATTCCTACCTATACCTGCCCTTGCAGAGAGTCAGCTGTACCAGGTTAGTGTATATTGCACTACTACACCCAGAAACACCTACTACGCACAACTTGAGTACACTGCACTAGCAGACATATAGTTCAGTCCCTGAGGAACAGACTATATTCAAAGACTTTGCACATAAGACTGTGCTTCATTCCTCCCATGTCTGTCGAGGTAACAATATGTTTTTGGAGATCCAGCCAGATCAACAATCAAAGTGCCATATCTTGGTCAGATGTGTATTGGAATTGTTACAAGAATGGCTTGTATGAAATATATTCATTTAGGCCCTTCGGTGTCACAGAATTTAATCTTTACGTCCATTTAGTTTTGGCTCGCAGGATCATCTTGTCCCAGTCACCACCTCTCTTTGGTTTGGGGACATGTTGTATTCCTATAAATCTGAGACAGTTGGTATTGCCTCCATGGTATTGCAAGGTATGTCGTGCCACTGATGTGTCTTTTTCATTCAGAACATCATTCACGTGATCTCTTATCCGTCTCCTGAATTCCCGTTTTGTCTTGCCCACATAGTCCAGTGGGCAAGTACACTGGGCCAGGTATACCACACCAGTAGTGAGACAGTTTATGAAGTCTCTAATGGTGTATTCCTTATTATTATAGGAGCAGAAAAATGTTTTTGTTTTTCTGATCTGACCACACGCTGTGCAACTGCCACATTTAAGGGTCCCCATGGGTTTTCTAGAGAGCCAGTTTCCAGGTCTCTCAGGTGGTTGAAAGTGGCTATTAACCAATCTGTCCCTCAGACTGCGCCCCTTTCTGAATGTTATCTGGGGGTATGATCCTAGAACCTTATCTAAATCTGGGTCCGCTTTTAAAATATCCCAGTGTCTGGATAAGACTTGTTTTATTGCTTGATGTCCGCTGTCGAAGGTACCAATAATTCGAATATTATGCTGGCCTGTGGCATTTGCTGTTCTCTGTTTTTTAGGGATGAGGAGTTGGTCCCGTTTTTCATTGCACGCAGTTTCATAGGCCGTGCGTAAAACTCCATCGGGATAGCCTCTCTCCCTAAACCTCACTCTCAGATCTAGTGCCTGTTTTTTAAACTTTTTCATTGTGGAGCAATTCCTCCGAAGTCTAAAATATTGGCCCTTGGGAATTCCTTTGCATAGAGGGAACGGATGTACGCTATCCCAGCAGAGGGGACTGTTTCCGGCTGTACTTTTGCGGTAGACCGAGGTGACAATGCTCTGGTTTATGCCTCTTATCCTATATTCGGGATACATCTGATCTTTTGTTAAGACTAAATGGTATATGTTTAGATGACTCAATAATCTTTGCGTCCATAGATGTAGAGGCACTCTACAGTTCCATTAGACACGATCTGGGATTGAATGCGGTGGAGTACTATTTATCAATGCGTGACAAAAGACTGACAGCACATAATAAATTTGTCCTGGATCTATTGAACTTCAGCCTTACAAAGAACTACTTTATCTTTGACGATCGACACTACCACCAGCTCAGGGGTACCGCGATGGGCAGTTCCTGTGCACCCTCATATGCAAATTTACTCCTGGGCTGGTGGGAGGCCAATTACATTGGATCTGAAGAAATGGAAAGGTGGCAGGATAAAGTAGTTCTTTGGCTGAGGTTCATAGATGATGTGTTTGTTCTATGGAGAGGGACTGAAGAGTCTTTTGCGGATTTTGTAAAGACTATCAATGACAATGACCTGGGCCTCAATTTCACGTCAACATGTGACAGAAATGCATTACCATTTCTTGATGTGTTGATTGAAAGAGGCACAAACCAGAGCATTGTCACCTCGGTCTACCGAAAAAGTACAGCCGGAAACAGTCTCCTCCGCTGGGATAGCGCACATCCGTTCCCTCTACGCAAAGGAATTCCCAAGGGCCAATATTTTAGACTTCGGAGGAATTGCTCCACAATGAAAAAGTTTAAAAAACAGGCACTTGATCTGAGAGTGAGGTTTAGGGAGAGAGGCTATCCCGATGGAGTTTTACGCACGGCCTATGAAACTGCGTGCAATGAAAAATGGGACCAACTCCTCATCCCTAAAAAACAGAGAACAGCAAATGCCACAGGCCAGAATAATATTCAAATTATTGGTACCTTCGACAGCGGGCATCAAGCAATAAAACAAGTCTTATCCAGACACTGGGATATTTTAAAAGCGGACCCAGATTTAGATAAGGTTCTAGGATCATACCCCCAGATAACATTCAGAAAGGGGCACAGTCTGAGGGACAGATTGGTTAATAGCCACTTTCAACCACCTGAGAGACCTGGAAACTGGCTCTCTAGAAAACCCATGAGGACCTTTAAATGTGGCAGTTGCACAGCGTGTAGTCAGATCAGAAAAACAAAAACATTACTCTGCTCCTATAATAATAATGGCGCCGATGATGGCTACCTCGGCACAGCGCTCTCCTTAATTCTCCCTAATTCTCCCCAATTCTGCCCCCCTCCGCCTCCAGCTACTACAGCTGAATTCCCCTTCCCCCACTGCCCCTCTTGTCTCTCTGCTCACCTCTCCAGAAGATTGTCCGCTGACCGGGACGCTGGACCGGGACGCTGTGTGTGTGTGTGACCGCTGGACTCCACGCGGTCCGGATTTTCTTCATCACCACCGGAGCCGACCCTCTCCTCCCTCGCTCCCCGTCTCACACCAGGAACCGAGACGCAGCTATCTGGTGAGCCGAACTCCCAGGGGGACCCAGCGCGACTTTCTAGGCTGGGACGTGGTGGCCGCTCGACCGCGGGCTAGGTCCGCACATCTTCCCCGGCCCCTCTCCGGGTGGCCCACGCTCTCCTGCTGCTCCGGTTCTACGTGAAGGCCGCTGAGGGGTCAATCCGTCCCTGAGCTGCAGAGACCAGAAGCGCTGGCGCAGGTACAGGTCACATGACCGGCTCCTCCAGCAGCTCAACATAGGCGGGAAATTCAAACTCATGAGAGACGGGATAGAGCTCTGAACCCTGTCAGCCGTTATTTGCCCGTAGGAGCGGGCTAGGCCTGCCCCCCCCCAGGTGGCCCACACTCTCCTGCTGCTTTACAGTCACCTACCTCGGCCCCCCCCTCAGGCTAGCGTTGCGCCGGTCTCCTGTGTCTCTCCCCCCCCCTGGCTTCCCATCTCCCTGTCATGCCCCACTCTGACGATGTGCGGAGGTCGGCCAGGATAGCAGCAGGAGTTTAGTATTTGTTTTGGTGCCGTGCTGGATCCGCCTCTCATCAGGTGCACTGGGTGGAGTCATTAGTTTAAATGGTCTCCATCTAAGTGCTCTGAGCGGATTATACTGATCATTTTGGTCTGGGAAGTTTGGAGGGAAGGTTGGCTGTCAGTTCCTGCTCTCAGAAGATAAGTGTCATTTCTTGTTTGGTTGTTGGTGTCATCTATCCCATCCAGGTTCTGTGCGAGCAGGCTGCTCCTATCTCCCCATTTCACCATCTCAGGGAGTTCAGGGTTTTGTCAGTTCAGGCTGGAGGACACAGCACACCTACCTTCAAGGTCTGCTTGTGGGCTGAGCAGTGCAGGGAAAGAGGTCAGGGATAAACTAGGAGGTGACCCTTCCCCTGTCTCTCGTCCAGAGCCTGGTTGGTGTGTTATCTTTTATACTGTGAACGTCCGCCATGACATTATAATCCGCCATACTGTGACTGCCATTGCTCAGCGTTTATGTGATGGCGTCAATTGATGCACTGGTTGACCGCATGCAGGGTTTGTCCCTGGAGGTTGCGGATCTGTGTAGTACGGTCACACAGTGTCAGAGGGTGTTGGCTTCAGGTACAGGTCAAATTGTTTGGGAGCCTAAAGTCGCTCTTCCTGAGAAATTTGCAGGGGGTACTGATGATTTTTTTCCGTTTCAAAGAGTCATGTAATTTGTACTTTCGATTGTGCCCATTTTCATCAGGTAATGAGGATCAGAGGGTGGGTATCATCATGTCTTTGCTTAAAGGGGACGCGCAATCCTGGGCTTTTTCCCTGCCGCCCGGTTCTCTGGCTCTCCAGTCGGTGGAGGAATTTTTTAAAGCCCTGGGATTGATTTACGATGACCCCGATCGAGTTTCGATGGCAGAGTCAAAGTTACGTAACTTACTACAGGGTAAACATACTGCTGAGGTTTTGTAATGACCGGCGTCACGCAAAGGGAGGGAAATGGGAAGGTCCTGTCCAAGGGAGAGGGAAAGATGGTGACCCCTGACTCACCTTGCGGCTGGCACCTGACTGCCCTGACGTCCCTAGACGGGTTCCTCACCCGTACGCCGATCACGTGCCTAAACCCTGGCTTTCCCTAAGATGAGCCCTATGTAGTGAACGGGGCGGTGGGATCACTAGTCCGCACCACTGACACTAAGAGGAAAACACCAAGGAGAGGACAGACAATACAGACAAACATATAATCCCAGGTGGGCGACAACAGCAGACCACCAAGGCCCAACAGGGATCCGGAGGGTAACGTTCTGGAACAACAACCAGGGAACACAGCTACACAGCTCCAGTGGGTCAGTATAGAAGTCCAGGCAGGAAGCTCTATATCTGGAAACCAGAGAAGTGAGAGATGGGAATATAAGGAGGTTGGGATTGCTGGACAAGAAACAGCTGAGGAGGAGAAGCTACGGATCCCTGAGTGAGCCAAAAAGGATTGCAAGGCAAACCCAGAAAGCTACCATTAAAAAACAGCACTGTCTTTAGACATAGAGCGCGCAGCCACCCGCTGCGACTTCCTGACCCCGTGTATAACGGAGTCAGGCGTGGCTCTTGACACCTCTTGAGTTTAGGAGGTGGGCTACTGAGTCGGGGTGGAACGACCCCGCGTTACGTAGCCAGTTTTGTCAGGGGTTATCTGAAAGGTTGAAAGATGCTCTGGCTTTTCATGAATACCCAGATACTTTGGAGAACGCAATGTCTTTGGCTATACGTTTGGATAGACGTATCAGAGAGAGGTGTAAAGGTCCCTCCGTACAGGGGATTCCTCCCGCGTGTGGTTTTGTTTCACCAGCTGCCCAGGGTGATATTGCTTGTTACTCTGGGGTAGGGGAGCAACCCATGCAGTTAGGTCAGATATCGTGCCATTCGGATAGTAGAGACTTTCGAAAAGTGCACAATCTATGTTTCTATTGTGGGAAGAGGGGTCATTTTGTTTTTTCTTGTCGTATGTTGAACCACAGGAAAAAAAAAAAAAAACCTCCCCTCACACTTGGTAGTATGAATGGTGTGGTGGAGCAGACTGGTATGCAAGTTCTCTGCAGTTCCCGTTTTCTCCTTTCAGCTATGGTGGCGCTAGAGTCTAGAAATGTGTTTGTTGATGTTTTTCTTGATTGTGGTGCTGGGGTAAATTTAATTGACTTTCTGTTTCTTGAGGGTTTGGGACTAAGTACTTGCACGTTAGAGAACGAGATTCGTGTTTTTGCTATTGATTCTTCCCCTCTTTCTCAAGGGAGCCTTACTCACGTTGTTCGTGGTATTCATTAAAGGGTGGGTGATTCACATGCTGAGATTATTTCCTGTTTCGTCATGAAGGATTTGCCAGCTCCAATAGTTTTGGGGTTGCCATGGTTGTCTAGACATAACCCAATTATAGACTGGCAAGCGAGACAAATCATTGGTTGGAGCAAGTTTTGTTCGGATAATTGTCTTGTCACATCTATTTCTGAAGTGTCCGTTACGGCCTTGCCTCAGTATCTCTCGGATTTTTCGGACGTCTTTTCGGAGGGTGGGGCTCAGGAGTTGCCCCCTCATCGTGACTATGATTGTCCAGTGAATCTCATTCCGGGGGCTAAGTTGCCTAAGTCTCGGCTCTACAACCTGTCTCAACCCGAGAGAGAGGTCATGCGAAAGTATGTCGCCGAGAGTTTGGCAAAGGGTCATATTAGACCATCTAAGTCTCCAGTGGCTGTAGGTTTGTTCTTCGTGAAGAAGAAAGATGGATCACTGAGACCGTGTTTGGATTTCCGGGAGCTGAACCGTATTACAGTCCGGGATCCATATCCCCTGCCTTTGATCTCTGATCTTTTTGATCAGATTGTTGGAGCCAAGGTGTTCTCCAAGTTGGATTTGAGAGGAGCATACAATCTGATCAGGATCAAGGAGGGGGACGAGTGGAAAACGGCCTTCAATACGCACGAGGGTCATTTTGAGAACCTGGTAATGCCTTTTGGGTTGAATGCGCCAGCGGTATTTCAGCGATTCGTCAATGATATTTTTCATCACTTGGTGGGGAGGTTCGTAGTAGTCTACCTAGATGACATTTTAATTTATTCTCCTGATTTGAAGACCCATCAGGATCATGTGAGACAGGTTTTAACGATCCTTCGGGAGAATAAGTTATACGCCAAATTGGAGAAATGTTTGTTTGCGGTGCAAGAGCTTCCATTCTTGGGATACATGCTTTCTGATTCCGGTTTTCGTATGGACCCCGAAAAGGTCCGGGAACATAAAGGCAGATGCCTTGTCTCGCAGCTTCCCTGGGGGAGGTGATTCAGAAGATCCAGCGCCGATTTTGGCGGATGGAGTGGTGGTCTCCACTCTGTACCCTGAATTAGAGATGGAGGTTTTGGGAGCTCAGGAGGGGGCTCCTGGTTCGTGTCCCCCAAGGAGGTTGTTTGTTCCTGAGGGCCTACAATACAAGGTGTTCAAGGAACATCACGATACTGTTCTCGCTGGACATCCTGGTGGTAAGTCCACCTGTGATCTGGTGTCCCGGAGGTTCTGGTGGCCGGGGTTGCGTAAGAGTATTGAGAATTACGTGACAGCTTGTGAAACCTGCGCTCGGTCAAAGGTTGCTCATACTCGACCGCCTGGTTCACTTCTTTCATTGTCTATTCCATCTCGTCCTTGGACGCATTTGTCCATGGAATTTATTACGGACCTACCGAGTTCCTCCGGGAGAACAGTGATTTTGGTGGTAGTCAATCGTTTCAGTAAAATGGCTCACTTTATACCACTAACAAGTCTGCCTAACGCTAAGACTCTTGCGCAGATTTTTGTGGATAATATTGTGAAATTGCACACTATTCCTTCGGATGTGGTCTCTGATAGGGGCACGCAGTTTGTCTCCAGGTTTTGGAGGGCGTTCTGCTCTCGACTTGGCATTCAACTTTCTTTCTCGTCGGCTTTTCATCCACAGTCGAATGGTCAGACGGAGCGTACCAATCAAAACCTGGGGACCTACTTGAGGTGCTTTGTGGCTGAGAATCAGGAGGACTGGTCCTCATTCTTGTCCTTAGCAGAATTTACATTGAATAACCGTAGGCAGGAGTCCACGGGTAAGTCGCCATTTTTTGGCGCATACGGTTTCCATCCTCAGTTTGGTACCTTTTCTGGGTCTGGTTCCTCCGGGATGCCAGAGGAGGAGAGATTCTCTTCTGCCTTATCCTCTATCTGGAGGATTCAAGGGAATTTGGAGAGGATGGGTGAGAGGTATAAACGAATGGCTGACAGGAGACGTGTGACTGGTCCGGACCTGTGTGTGGGTGATCTGGTGTGGTTGTCCACTAAGAATATCAAGTTGAGAGTGCCATCTTGGAAACTGGGTCCAAGATTTGTTGGTCCGTATAAAATTTCTGCGGTGATCAATCCTGTGGCGTTTCGACTGGATCTGCCGCAGACTTGGAGGATCCATGATGTCTTCCACAAGTCTTTACTAAAAAAAATATGTTAAACCGGTGGTACCATCGCCATTGCCTCCTCCTCCTGTTCTAGTCGAGGGAAACTTGGAGTTCATGATCTCCAAGATTCTCGACTCGAGAGTTCTGCGAGGTTCCCTCCAGTACCTGGTGCACTGGGGGGGATACGGTCCTGAGGAGAGGATGTGGGTTCCGGCGTCAGATGTCAACGCCAGCCGACTGGTGAGGGCCTTTCATAGGTCCCATCCGGATAAGGTTGGTCCAGGGTGTCCGGAGGTCACCCGTAGAAGGGGGGGTACTGTCATGCCCCACTCTGACTATGTGCGGAGGTCGGCCAGGATAGCAGCACGAGTTTAGTATTTGTTTTGGTGCCGTGCTGGATCCGCCTCTCATCAAGTGCACTGGGTGGAGTCATTAGTTTAAATGGTCTCCAGCTAAGTGCTCTGAGCGGATTATACTGATCATTTTGGTCTGGGAAGTTTGGAGGGAAGGTTGGCTGTCAGTTCCTACTCTCAGAAGATAAGTGTCATTTCTTGTTTGGTTGTTGGAGTCATCTATCCCATCCAGGTTCTGTGCGAGCAGAATGCTCCTATCTCCCCACTTCACCATCTCAGGGAGTTCAGGGTTTTGTCAGTTCAGGCTGGAGGACACAGCACACCTACCTTCAAGGTCTGCCTGTGGGCTGAGCAGTGCAGGGAAAGAGGTCAGGGATAAACTAGGAGGTGACCCTTCCCCTGTCTCTCGTCCAGAGCCTGGTTGGTGTGTTATCTTTTATACTGTGCACGTCCGCCGTGACACTCCCCTGATTTCCCAGCTCCCCTGACTTTCCAGCCCCCCTGACTTCCAAGCTCCCCTGACTTCCAAGCTCCCCTGACTTCCAAGCTCCCCTGACTTCCAAGCTCCCCTGACTTTCAAGCCCCCTGACTCCCAAGATGCTCCTGTGTCTCCCTGACTTTCCTCGCTCTCTTGCTGCTCCGGTTCTACAGTCACCTACTCAGCCCCTGTGCTAGGCCCCCCTCTCTCAGGCCATCGTTTGCGCCGATCTCCTGCGTCTCCCTGACTTCCAAGCTGCTGCGGCTCCTCTGTGCATGCATATAAGTTAACCCCCTCCGGCCAAGCTCCTCATCAGGAGCCATGCTGACAGCCCATGCTTACAGACGGCCTAGAGGTCGCTGCGCCGGTGTTCTCATCAGACTAAGAAAGAACGGTCTGAGGTCAGCGGTACCCTCGATTCTCCTTGCGAACGTCCGATCCCTCCCCAACAAGTTGGACGAACTCTGTCTGATAGTCCGCAAGTATGGTCACGGCGAGCACACCCCGATCATCTGCCTCACGGAAACATGGCTGCATGATGACATCCCGGAAAATGCTCTCCATCTCCATGGATTTAACTTTGTTCGTGCGGACCGCGTACCATCCCTTTCGGGGAAGTCCAAAGGCGGCGGCATCTGCTTCTACATAAGTGCTACCTGGTGCCCTAATGTCTCCCTCTTAGAACGGATGTGCACTGCGAACCTTGAGGCGCTCCTCATCAACTGCAGGCCGGCCTACTTGTCAAGGGAGTTCTCTTCGTACGTGCTGGTGGGTGTTTACATCCCCCCGACGCTGACACCGGTAATGCCCTACAGGCCCTCAGCGATACCATCGCACACTGGGAGTCGGCCCTTCCTGGCTCACCGTTCATCATGTTGGGTGATTTTAATAAAGCGGACCTCCGTCGTGTCCTACCACGCTACTCCCAGCACATTGATTGTCCCACGAGACTCTCGAACACCTTGGATCATTGTTACACGCCTCTAAGGAAAGCGTACAAAGCCGTCCCGAGAGCCGCATTAGGCTCATCCAACCACTGCCTTGACAATCTGGTCCCCTCCTACAGACGTCGCCTAGAGTCATCTAAACCGATCCTTAGAACTTCCAGAGTGTGGTCCGAGGAGGCCAAGCTACAACTACAGGCCTGTTTTGACTGCACAGACTGGGGATCCCTAGAAGAGAATGACCTGGACACTTGGGCGGATGTTGTCTCTTCGTACATCAGTTTCTGCGAAGACTCCTGCGTCCCCTCAAGATCATACACGATTTACCCAAATGACAAAAGGTGGTTCACGAACAAGCTCAAACAACTATGCGGTCGCAAGGAAACCATGCATAAATCCGGTAATCAATTAGAATACAGACTGGCCAAAAACTGCCTTAATCGGGAACTGCGTGCGGCGAAACGGGCATACGCGGAACGCATCCACCATTCTCTACGCTCAAACGACCGGAGGGCAGTCTGGAAGGGCCTTAGGTCTGCGACCAACTGCAAACCCCCCCCCCCCCCCCCCCCCCGGCGCTCACTACCCCTCGTCAGGCACTGGCAGAGGAGCTGGGCAGGTTCTACTGCAGATTCGAGACCTCGACCGAGGGTGATGTAACTCGGACAATGCCCCCCAGAGTGGGCACCCCAGTCCCTGCTGCCACATTATCTGGCCCGCTCGCTGACTTTGCTGATCCACCTACAGTGAATGTGACTACGGTTCGCACCCTGCTGTCCAAGCTAAATGCGAGGAAAGCCCCTGGTCCCGATGGTGTCACTCCTGCGTGCCTGAAATATTGCTCAGTCCAACTGGCCCCGGCCCTCACCCCAATCTTTGACAGATTCCTTAAGGAGGGACATGTCCCCGCCTGCTTTAAGAACTCAACTATCATCCCTGTGCCAAAGAAACAGGGTGTTTCTGATCTAAACAACTTCCGGCCCGTGGCTCTGACTTCGGTGGTCATGAAGACCCTAGAGAAGGTGGTCCTCTCCATCCTGAAGACCGCCACTCTGGACCGGCTGGACCCTCTGCAATTCACCTACAGGGCAAACAGATCCACTGACGATGCAATTAACATGTGTCTAGAATACGTCACTGAACACCTCGACAAACCCAACACATACGCGAGAATCCTCCTTCTAGACTTCAGCTCGGCTTTTAATACCATCTCCCCCAGCATCCTGCAGAGGAACCTTACGG
Source organism: Bufo bufo (assembly GCF_905171765.1). Taxonomy (NCBI): domain Eukaryota; kingdom Metazoa; phylum Chordata; class Amphibia; order Anura; family Bufonidae; genus Bufo; species Bufo bufo. The sequence goes on along the minus strand of NC_053393.1, from coordinate 457,277,245 downwards.
CGCTTGATGTCCACCCAACACTACGACGTTGGATCATGGACTTTCTCACTAACAGGTCTCAGGTCGTCAGATTAGGCAATCTGACCTCCAAACCGAGGGTCACCAACACTGGCGCCCCTCAGGGATGTGTACTATCGCCGTTCCTGTTCTCTCTGTACATGAACGAGTGCAGATCGGAGGAGGCCTCAGTTAAAGTCATCAAGTTGGCAGATGACACCACACTCGTGGGCCTGATTAGCGACAGCGATGAGCAGGCCTACCGTAAGGAAATCGACAGGGTCAGCAACTGGTGTGGCGTGCACAATCTGGTCCTAAACGCCACAAAGACGGTCGAGCTGGTCGTCGACTTCAGGAAGGGAAGGGTAGTCCCCCCCCGACCTATATTGACGGATCTGAAGTCGCAAGGGTACCCAGTGCCCGCCTCCTAGGCACGACAATCTCTGAGGACCTATCCTGGCGTCCCAACATCTCGTCCATCATAAAGAAGGCTCACCAGCGGCTCTATTTCCTTCGACAACTGAGGAAGTTCGGCATGGCTCAGGACCTACTGAAGTCCTTCTACTCCTGTACCATCGAGTCAGTATTGTGCTCGTCCCTTCTGGTGTGGTATGCCGGCTAATCAGCCAGTGACAAGCGCAAACTACAAAGGGTCATCAGCTCGGCGGAGAGAACTATTCGACTGCCACTACCACCCCTTGACTCTATCTTCTCCAACAAACTGCGCTCCAGGGCTCTGAAAATATCCAATGACCACTCCCATCCGGGCCATCATCTCTTCAGACGTCTAAAGTCCGGCCGCAGGTATCAGGCCATCCCTGCAAGGACATCGAGGAGGCTGAACACTTTCTTCCTAACGGCCGTCAGACTGCTGAACTCACCAGGCCCCATCTCCCGCCCATAATCCCTTGCCCCTGATGTGTCCATTGCATAATCCTATCCCCCCCCTCCCACCCCTAGTACTATGCCTGTACCTGTGCCTAACCCAATTCCGAGCACGATCGACTGTGTCGTGTTTGGCGAATAAAGCTGATTCTGATTCTGAATAAGGAATACACCATTAGAGACTTCATAAACTGTCTCACTACTGGTGTGGTATACCTGGCCCAGTGTACTTGCCCACTGGACTATGTGGGCAAGACAAAACGGGAATTCAGGAGACGGATAAGAGATCAAGTGAATGATGTTCTGAATGAAAAAGACACATCAGTGGCACGCCATATCTTGCAATACCATGGAGGCAATACCAACTGTCTCAGATTTATAGGAATACAACATGTCCCCAAACCAAAGAGAGGTGGTGACTGGGACAAGATGATCCTGCAAGCCGAAACTAAATGGACGTATAGATTAAATTCTGTGACACCAAAGGGCCTAAATGAATATATTTCATACAAGACATTCTTGTAACAATTCCAATACACATCTGACCAAGATATGGCACTTTGATTGTTGATCTGGCTGGATCTCCAAAAACATATTGTTACCTCGACAGACATGGGAGGAATGAAGCACAGTCTTATGTGCAAAGTCTTTGAATATAGTCTGATCCTCAGGGACTGAACTATATGTCTGCTAGGGATGCTGTAAAACATCAGTGTCCACCTAACAGATTATCTTTAAGCATCATCAATCACTATATATTTGTTTAGGAGAATAAACACACACGGAACCTGTGCCCTTCAAGGACCTGCATATATCTGTGTGTGAATATCTTTAACCTAATGTACTCTTCATAGAAAAGATCGTATACGTGTCTGCCAGTAGGGATTTTTAATAACAATGGAAAAAATACATGCGCCCACCTAGCAGACTTTAAATACCTCAATATATGATCGCTGATCATTTATATTTGCTTCCGTGGACACATGTACCTAAATTGTTTACCCTGCAAGGACCTGCTGGGGACGCGGTGCTAGATCCCCATAACAACTAACACGCCTACCACTGACGTCACTTCCGGTTGCGAGCGAGGCGCTGCTGACTGGGCAGGACTGAGTTTAGTGGCCCAATGATCGCGCGCCTTCGCTCAGGACGGTATGACAAGTGAGTGGGAGGGGTCAAAAGAGCACTCACTCTGCAACCATAGGTTAATTAATCAGGTGGGCAGGGTTGAAGCGCTATAAAAAATGGACACTTAGACACATTTAGTTGCCACTGCCTTAATATACGTGCGGGAGCGCTGCCACTGCACCAGACGCCCCGACGATATACCCTTTGTCCCTGAAGAACCATAATTCTTTGTGGTGAAACGCGTCGGACATTTGTACTCTAGGAAGGACTATTTGTCAGGGCTTGACAGCAATAGACTCAAGGTTCCAGCGGCTGGGGGTCGCCCTTTTCAGGGCGAGTGCCCGGAACATAGCCTGTTAGAGTTCTCCCAGCTCTCCTGAATTAGCTTATATAGGGAAAGAACCTAGGCCGAGCATCCCCCAGCAAGATATAGTTTAAGCGCCCCCTTTGACAAACTACCGCTTGACATATATGGGACTAGAGCTGCCAGTCACACCTGACATCCCTCCAGTAAAGCAGTGCACCAACAGCATTGTTTTAATTCAGTGTATCAATATCTTAAAAATTAAATGAAATAAATGTTATGTTTTAAATAACTACAACAAGGTACAATAGTGATATTTAAGGACACCTCTGAGTAATTATACACTGGGCCACGACTACTCAACCTCTGACCCTGAGTATATGTTTATTAGTAATAATAGGACATGTTCTATTTTTTTTTAGATCGGATATACGGACATACGGAAACGGAATGCACAAGGAGAAACTTCAGTTTTTTTGCGGACCCAAGTTAATGGTTCCGCATACTGTCCGCAAAAAAAAAATGGAACGGACACGGAAAGAGATACGTTCGTGTGCATGAGCCCTTAGACTTGCCCCTAAGACGCATCTGGTTTTAAGGAAAAGAAAGAATTTTTTTTTTTCATCAGACCCCCAATGTTAATCACACCTCAGATTAGATCCCCAATGTTAGATTAGACCTCAGCTCGGACCCCCAATCGACCTCTGATCAGACCCCCAATGATAATTCAACCCCAGCTCAGACCTTCCCCCAATGTTAATCAGACTTCAGATCAGACTCTCTCCTGTTCCAGATGCAGCCACTCCTGAGATCTATCCCTCTTCCTGCCACGCTGTGCTGTCACCTGATGTTGCACATCGTGAGGCTACAGAACATGCCTACATACTTACACTGTAAGAAAATCATAGCACAGCATGCCGTGCCGGCAGAAGAAGACCAGGGAGCGGTTAGTACTGACAGTACAAGGAGCGCTGTATTCACCGCTCCCCGGTCCTACTGTACTAATGAGCACTTCCATAATGGAAGAGCTCATTATTATTCACCCTATAATACGCACTGACAGTTTCCCCCCACTTTTGGGATCAATGGATCAATAGATCAACATTTGGTGTGACCACTAGTTTCGGTCTGAAGTTTAGGAAAACTTTGATTTTAAACAAATGGGAATTTTCTCGTGCTTCGTGGTAACAAATCAGATTTCCTACAATGGTGCCTGCAGGCATTAGAAAGTGAAAGTAAGCATAGAGGAGACAAGCCCAGGAACGCAAGATCACCCATAATGCCGTGCAGCCAGCTAATCCGCAGGTAGCCATCCCCCTGTGATGTCACAGCTAGGCAGAGCCCTATAAAACCCTGATCCCGCGCGGTCACCGCCATTTTTCTGTGAGCTGAGCATAGGTAGAGACCTGACATGCACTAGGGACAGTGTTGCTCGAAACTATTAACAGAGAGTGTAAGACAATATTGGAAAGTGAGAGTGCAGGGAGAGTAAAGGGGAGACTGCTGAACTACAGATTCTGCTACAATTTATTGCTGTGTACATAACTGTGCAGTGCAACAAGAGTCATATCTAATCCATTCTGTTAGCTGTAGAGTTACTCTGCCATCAGTATTACAGGCAGGTCTAATTTATCACCGTGTACATAACTGTGCAATGCACCAATATTCATAGTTAATCCATTCTTTTAGTGTGGAGTTACTGTGCATCAGTATTACAAGCCACTGTTACCAGCAGGTCTAATTTATTGCTGTGTACATACGTGTGCAATGCACCAAGATTCATAGCTAATCCGTTCTGTTAGCTGTAGAGTTACTGTGTGTCAGTATTACAATATTACAAGCCACTGTTACCAGCAGGTCTAATTTATCGCCGTGTACACTCTATCATGGCACCACTATTGTCACTGTTTCTGCCACTGCTGCTGCTGCCACCCTCCCCACTATGTTATGGGGCCACTACCTTATACTACTTTTTATGAAATGTATTTGACACTTGGCCACCACACTGGGATTGGGCCCTCAAGTTGGTTAAAAATACTGTGTTATACGCAGAAGTTTACAAGCCTTCACACTAAGATTGGGCCACCAAATGTGAAGAATATGCCTTAGGGTGGGTTCACACCAGTGTTCCGCTGGTTTTCAGCCTTCCAATCTAAAATTAGTAGAGGAGAAGATCAGAATCAGTATCAGGAAATATTATACCGAAAGAGTAGTTGAGGTTTGGAACAAACTTCCATTAGATGAAAGTGGAGAAAGAGACGCGGCACTCACCGAACTTCTTAATGCTGGTTGCTGTTTATTGCAGGTAGAGCATCATGCTGCGCAGGCATCTAAACTTCCATTAGATGTGGTTAGGAAATCTACAGTAGGTGAATTTAAACATGCCTGGGATAAGCATGTCTGTCCTAGAAGGACCAGGGGCTCTTTTTCTGCCATCAATCTTCTACATTTCAATGTTTCAGTCTCAGAGAATAGTACCTCACCACTAGTTTGATTTCTGAATCTCTGTAAAGGTTTTTACAGTATTTAAATGAGATTTTTATCATAAGCACATTTGTTCTAATTTTTCATTTTCAGTGGGACTATCAATACACAGTTCATGTAATACACTTTAGAGCAGTCAAAATAAGCTGATGGTTTCTGCTTTCTGTAGCTCAGTTGTCATCTTTGCTTTATAGCCTGGGACAGAATAAGCATAACTATCTCAATTTCATTAGATGGTGTGGGTGTTAATGACAGTTCTATGTATGTATCTCCACTGTCACTGGTCTCTGGGGGAGGAGCTAAATGTCATCAATAGTGTTGAGCAAACCTGAACTGTAAAGTTCGGGTCCGTACCGAACTTTGAAAGTTCTGGTTTTTGGACCCGAACTTTGCCGGAAAAGTGTGGGTTTGAGTTCGGTGTTTGGGCATTTAATAAAGCTTTTTGAAAGGCTGTTGGCACTTAGAAGCCATCACAGCCATGCCTAGTAATGGCCTGGCTGTGATTGGCCGGTGCATCATGTGACCCAGCCTTTATACAAGCTGGATCACGTGTAGCTCCGCCCATCAGCTCTGAGTAGTGCAGGGACAGGAAGCAGGCAGCTGAAGTGTCGGAGAGTGTTAGGAATCTGGATATTTGTTTTGTGGGTGACCTATAATGATTTTTTGTGGGTGCAATACACTATCTTTGTACCCCTGACACAGAAATATAATAATTAATCGGGCTGTTAATTCTATGGGTGACCTATAGTGATTTTTTGTGGGTGCAATGCACCATTTTTGTACCCCTGACACAAAAATATAATAGTTAATCCGTCTGTTAGTTCAATAGGTGACATATACCCATTTTTGGTGTGAGGTACACCTGCACTACATACGTGACAGGGAATTTAATATAGTTAATCCGACTGTTAATTTGGCCGTGACATATACCCATTTTTGGTGTGAGATACATGTGCACTGCATATGTGACAGGGAAATTAATAAAGTAAATCCATCTGTTAGTTCGGTGGGTGACATATTCCCATTTTTAGGCCTCATGCACATGACCGTTGTGTGCACCCGTGGCCGTTGTTCCGTTTTCCGAGATTTTCTGCGGGGACATTGACTTTCAATGGGTCCGTTGAAAACTCGGAAAATGCACCATTTGTCATCCGCGGCCGTGATCCGTGTATCCTGTCCGTCCAAAAAATATGACCTGTCCTATTTTTTTGACGGACAACGGTTCACGGACCCATTCAAGTTAATGGGTCCGTGAAAAAACACGGATACACACAAGATTGGCATCCGTGTCCGTGATCCGTAGGCTACTTTCATACAGACGGATCCGAAGATCCGTCTGCATAAAAGCTTTTTCAGAGCTGAGTTTTCACTCCGTGAAAACTCAAATCCGACAGTATATTCTAACACAGAGGCGTTCCCATAGTGATGGGGACGCTTCTAGTTAGAATATAGTACGAACTGTGTACATGACTGCCCCCTGCTGCCTGGCAGCACCCGATCTCTTACAGGGGGCTGTGATCCGCACAATTAACCCCTCAGGTGCTGCACCTGAAGGGGTTAATTGTGCGTATCATAGCCCCCTGTAAGAGATCAGGGGCTGCCAGGCAGCAGGGGGCAGACCCCCCTCCCTCCCCAGTTTTAATTTCATTGGTGGCCAGTGTGGCACCCCCCTCCCTCTATTGTATTAATATCATTGGTGGCCAGTGCGGCCCCCTCCCTCCCTCCCTTTATTGTATTATCATTGGTAGCCAGTGTGCGGCCCCCCCCGGCCCCCCTTCCCTCTATTGTATTAATATCATTGGTGGCCAGTGTGCGGCCCCCCCCGGCCCCCCCTCCCTCTATTGTATTAATATCATTGGTGGCCAGTGTGCGGCCCCCTCCCTCTCTCTATTGTATTATCATTGGTGGCCAGTGTGAGCCCCCCCCCGGCCCCCCCTCTATTGTTTTAATATCATTGGTGGCCAGTGTGCGGCCTCCCCTCTCCCCCCCTATTAGAAGCATCATACTTACCTGCTGCGCTGTCTGTGACCGGCCGGGAGCTCCTCCTACTGGTAAGTGACAGATCATTAAGCAATGCACCGCACAGACCTGTCACTTACCAGTAGGAGGAGCTTCTGGCCGGTCACAGACAGCGCAGCAGGTAAGTATGATGCTTCTAATATTGCTAAGTAACCATGGCAACCAGTACTGCAGTAGCATCCTGGTTACCATGGTTACCGATCGGAGCGCCAGCGATTAAACTGGGACTCCGATCGGAACTCTCCGCTGCCACCAATGATCGGGGGAGGGGGGGGTCGAGGGCAGGCCGCACACTGGCCACCAATGATATTAATACAATAGAGGGGGGGCCCGGGGGGGCGCACACTGGCCACCAATGATAATACAATAGAGGGAGGGAGGGGGGGCCGCACACTGGCCACCAATGATAATACAATAGAGGGAGGGAGGCGGGGGGGGCGCACACTGGCCACCAATGATAATACAATAGAGGGAGGGAGGGGGGGGCCGCACACTGGCCACCAATGATATTCAAACTGGGGAGGGAGTGGGGTCTGCCCCCTGCTGCCTGGCAGCCCCTGATCTCTTACAGGGGGCTATGATATGCACAATTAACCCCTTCAGGTGCGGCACCTGAGGGGTTAATTGTGCTGATCACAGCCCCTGTAAGAGATCGGGTGCTGCCAGGGGGCAGTCATGTACACAGTTCGTAGTATATTCTAACTTGAAGCGTCCCCATCACTATGGGAACGCCTCTGTGTTAGAATATACTGTCGGATATGAGTTTCACGATCTAACTCAAATCCGATGGTATATTCTAACATAGAGGCGTTCCCATGGTGATGGGGACGCTTCAAGTTAAAATATACCATCGGATTGGAGAAAACTCCTATCCGATGGTATATTAACTCCTGACTTTACATTGAAAGTCAATGGAGGACGGATCCGTTTGCAATTGCACCATATTGTGTCAACGTCAAACGGATCCGTCCCCATTGACTTGCATCGTAATTCAGTACGGATCCGTTTAGCCCCGCACGGCCAGGCGGACACCAAAACGACTTTTTTCCATGTCCGTGAATCCTCCAAAAATCAAGGAAGACCCACGGACGAAAAAACAGTCACGGATCACAGACCAACGGAACCCCGTTTTGCGGACCGTGAAAAAATACTGTTGTGTGCATGAGGCCTTAGTGTGATATACACGTGCACTTTATATGTGACAGAAAAATTTATATAGTTAATCCGTATGTTAGGTCGGTGGGGGACATATTCACATTTTTGGTGTGAGATACACGTGCACTTTATACGTGACAGGGAAATTAATATAGTTAATTTGTCTGTTAGTTCGGTGGGTGACCTCAAAGAATGAGGAGAGCATCAAATAAGGGACGTGGCCCTGGTCGTGGTGCTGCTGGTGCTGGTGGAGCTCCTGTTGCAAGGAGAGGACGTGGTCGATCTGTGTCAGCTACACGTCCAAATGAAACACCATTCTCAGGTGCACGTAGGCGACAGGACGTTCAGCGTAATTTTGTAGGCCCGAATACTGGTGCACGAATGGTGAGGCCAGAACAAGTAGAGGCGGTAGTAGATTGCATGGCTGACAGTGCCTCCAGTTCCTTCACATTGTCTCCCTCCCGGTCCCCTGCTAAAAGCAGCCCATGGGCATCTGTCTTTCACCTCCCCCCCTTGCAAATCAGCCAAGCAGTCTGAGCACCAAGTCATGCAGCAGTCTCTTCTGCTTTTTGATGACTCTGCTGGCGAGGTTTCCGTGGGCCATCCACCTAGCCCCGACCCAGAAGTGGAAGAAATTGAGTGCACTGATGCCCAACCAGGACAACCGCAGCACATCTCTGATGATTATGACGAAACACAGGTGCCAACTGCTGCAGCTTTCTGCCGTATGTAGACCGGCAAGAAGGGCAGGGGTGAAGAGTGGGTGGAAGATGATGTCAAGGATGATGAGGTCCTAGACCCCACATAGAATCAAGGTCATGCAGTGACGTGTGCAGTTCGTAGGAAGAGGCGGTGGTCGCACAGAGCCACCAGCACAGCAAAAGAGAGAGCTGGGTGCAAAAGCAGAGTGGCCGTCCCCCAGCCAGTTCGCCTGCTACTGCCCACCGCACCCAGGGACTGAGCACACCAAAGCCAGCTCCAAGGACTTCCCTAGTGTGGCAGTTCTTCAGAAAATGTGCTGACGACAAGACACGAGTGGTTTGCACGCTGTGCAATCAGAGCCTGAAGCGAGGCATAAATGTTCTAAACCTGAGCACCACCAGCATGACCAGGCATCTAAATGCAAAGCACGGGCTGCAGTGGAGTACACACCTGAAAAACCACAAAAGATCTCAGGCTCCTCTTGCTCCCTCTTCTGCTGTGGTCTCGGCCTCTTCCTCCCCCTCTAGAGTGACAGTGGCAGCTGCCACCCTTCAAACAGAGGATGTGGCAGCAACACCACCACCACCTCCACCACCGTCATCCAGCATGTCCACACTGTCCCATGGAAGCGTTCAGCTGTCCATCCCCCAAACACGAGAGAAAGATAAAGTACCCCCCTACCCACCCATGATCCCTGGCCCTGAATGCCAGTATTTCAAAATTCCTGGCCTTTGAAATGCTGTCATTCTGTCTGGTGGAGACAGAGACTTTAAAAACCTTATGACAGTGGCAGTCCCACAGTACGTGGGTCCCAGCCGCCACTACTTTTCCAGGTGATCCATCCTTGCCCTGCACAACCAAGTGGCGGACAAAATCAGGTGTGCACTGCGCAATGCCATCTGTGGCAAGGTCCAAATAACTATCAGTAAGCACGGGCAGGGACGTTATATCTCCCTAACTGCACACTGGGTAAATGCAGTGGCGGCTGGGACTGAGGCGGAAAGCAATTTGGCGCATGTCCTACCGCCACCGAGGATTGCAGGACATTTCTCGTTGCCTCCTGTTGCCTCCTACTCCGCTTCCTCCTCTACCACCTCCTCATCCGGTCAGCGTAACACCTTCACCACCAACTTCAGCACAGCCAGGGGAAAAAGACAGCAGGCTGTTTTTGAAACTCATCTGTTTTGGGGGGGGGGAACCACACTGCGCAGGAGCTGTGCACGGCCATGGAACAACGGACCAATGAGTGGTTGGTGCCGCTAAGCCTCAAGCCTGGCCTGGTGGTTTGCGATAACGGGCGAAATCTCATAGCAGCTCTGGGGTGAGCCGGTTTGACGCACATTCCTTGCCTGGCACATGTGCTGAATTTGGTGATGCAGAGGTTCCTGAAAAATTACCCCGATTTGTCAGAGCTGCTGCAGAAAGTGCGGGCCATCTGTGCACGCTTTCGGCGTTCTCACCCTGCTGCTGCTCACCTTGTCTGCACTGCAGCATAACTTCGGCCCTCCCGCTCACCGCCTCATATGCAACATACCCACAAGGTGGAACTCCACCTTGCACATGCTGGAGAGACTGTGTGAGCAGCAGCAGGCGATAGTGGAGTTTCAGCTGCAGCACGCACGGTTGAGTCGCTCTGTGGAACAGCATCACTTTACCACCGAGTGGGCCTCCATGCAGGGCGTGTGTGCCGTGCTGCGCTGTTTCGAGTACTTCACCAACATGGCCAGTGCCAATGACGCAGTCCTCAGCGTTACTATCCCACTTCTATGTCTCCTTGAAAAAACTCTTTGGGCGATGGAGGAAGAGGAGGAGGAAGAGGGATCATTTCCACGGTTACCAGGCCAGTCATTCACAAGTGGCTAGGAGGGTGGGTTCCTGCACCAACAGAGGCCGGGTACACAATTGTCCAGCCAGGGCACAGTTCTGCAGGAGGAGGAGGATGATGATGAGGAGAAACCATGTTCACAGCAGGGTGGCACCCAAAGCAGATTATGGGCATCAATGGAGCGTGGCTGGGGGATACAGAGGAGACAGATGATACACCTCCCACAGAGGACAGCTTGTCGTTGCCTCTGGGCAGCCTGGCACACATGAGCGACTACATGCTGCAGTGCCTGCGGAATGACCGCTGAGTTGCCTACATTTTAACCAGTGCTGATTACTGGGTGGCCATCCTGCTGGATCCATGCTACAAGGACAACGTGCTGTCCTCAACCCCTCTTAGTGACCACCTATACGTGTTTTTACGGCGGTCACTAAAGGGCCTTAAGCTGGGCCGCCGCTGCACGGGTCCCCCGTTCAGCGGGGAACAGGGACCCGGCTCTCACATGAGAGCCGCGGCCCTGCTCTAACAGACAAGACCAGCAGGAGTGCCGATACGGGCTGTTTAACACTTTACATGCCGCGGGCAATGTCGCCCGCCGCATGTAATGCATTTCATTTTAAAAGCAATCAAAATACTGTCTGTTATAGTCCCCTTGTAGGACTATTAAGTGGTATAAAAAAAGTTTAAAAAAAACTCATTTATTCAATAAAAAAATTACGCTTTTTTTTCCTTTTCAAAGAAAAAAAATCTCCCCCAAAAAAATCTCCCCCATATGTTTGGTATTGCCGCATCCGTAACGACATGGAAAACATAAATATCATGAAAATTATCCCCAACGGTGAACACCATAAAAAAAAATAATAATAAATGACAGAATTGCTAATTCATTTTTATTTGCCACCGAAAAAGCATAATAACAAGCGATTAAAAAGCGCCATTTACTCCAAAATGATACCAATGAAAAATACAAGTCACCCTGCAAAAATCAAGCCCTCATCAAGCCCTCATTTTAAAAAAGGGGTTTTAAAGAAAAAATATATATGTATTTGGTATCACTGTAATCGTACTGACCCAAAGAATAAAGATATTATTTTATTTATACCAAAAAATGAACGGCGTAAAATTTTTAACGTAAAAACGCAGTATTGCTGTTTTTCCCATCTCCCTCCCATAAAGAGTTAATCAAAGTTAATCAGTAAGTTATGTGTACCCAAAAATGGCGCCATTAAAAACTACAACTTGTCCCGCAAGCCCTCATAAAGCTGTATAGACAGAAAAATAAAAAAATATATAGCTCTTGGAACGCGACGATAAAAAAAAAGGAAGAAAACACTTGGTCAGAAAGGCCCAAAACAGGCTGGTCACTAAGGGGTTAATTCCATCACTGGAGCATGATCGGAAGATGCGCGAGTACAAGCGCACGCTGGTAGACGCGCTGCTGATGGCATTCCCACCTGACAGCGGGGGCTCAGTGGAAGCACAAGGCAAAGGCAGAGGAGGAGAAAGAAGTGGTCGCCAATGCAGCTGGGGCACCGCCAGCACCTCAGAAGGCAGGTTTAGCATGGCCAAAATGTGGGAAAGCTTTGTCAGCACGCCACAACAACAACCAGCACCACCAGCTGATATGGAACGCTTTAGCAGGAGGATGCATTTCAGCAACATGGTGGAACAGTATGTGTGCACACGCCTACACCTACTGACTGATGGGTCTGCCCCATTTAACTTCTGGGTCTCCAAATTGGGCGCATAGCCTGAGCTTGCCCTTTACGCCTTGGAGGTGCTGGCCTGCCCTGCAGCCAGTGTATTGTCCGAACATGTGTTCAGCACGGCAGGGGGGGGGTTATAACACACAAGCGCAGCCGCCTGTCCACAGCCAACGTTACAAGCTCATGTTCATTAAAATGAACCAGGCTTGGATCCCACAGGACTTGTCCGTACCTTGTGCTGAGTAGAGAAGTATACCGGGCGCAGCCAGCCATTGTTATACTCCAGCGCACTTTCTCTTTGCAATCTCTTTTCTATTTCCCAATGTTTTGGGGTCTTCCCAAAATTATAAAAATAAAATAGAAATAAATAAATAAAGTAAAAAAATAAAAATAAAAAAATAAACAGTGTTGGCTAGCTCCTCCTCCTCCACTGCCGCTTCCACCTACACCGCTACGTCCACCGCCTCTTCAAGCTCCTACTCCCCTTTGACCTCCGCCTGCTTGTTTAAGATTATTATTTTATTCTATTCTATGTTATTTTAAGTCATTTCCCTATCCACATTTGTTTGCAGGGCAACTGTCCTGCTCTTACCCCAGTTTGCTTCCTTTTGCAGCCCTATATCCCTTACTACGACTACAGGGGAAACTCGAAAAATTAGAATATCGTGCAAAAGTCAATTTATTTCAGTAATGCAAATTAAAAGGGATTGCATTAATGCAGCTTAAAATTAGAATATTGTGAAAAGGTTCAATATTCTAGGCTGAAAGTGTCACACTCTAGTCAACTAATTAATCCATACCCCCTGAGCAAAGGGTACCTCAAAATTGTGACTTTGGGGTATTATAAGCTGTAAGCCACAATCATCCAAATTATAACAAATAAAGGCTTGAAATATGTCCCTTTGCATGTAATGAGTCTATCTCATATGTTAGTTTCACCTTTTAAGTTGCATTACTGAAATAAATGAACTTTGCACAATGTTCTAATTTTTCGAGTTTCATCTGTATTTTACAGCCATTTTAGTGCACCAAAGTTCAGGTCCCCATTGACTTCAATGGGGTTCTGGTCCGGGTTCGAGTTTGGGGCAAGTTCGGGTCCTGGACCCAAACTTTGACCCGAAGTTTGGCCGAACCCGGCGAACCCAAACATCCACGGGTCCACTCATCACTTCTAGAAGATTATTACAGTCAAAAACACTTCTCTGTCAACCGATTCTTCTTCATCTCAGCTGCCACAAAGTAGAGCTTCTATTGTTTGTACAGACAATATAGAAAGGATATCGTAAAGGTAAGTTTAAAAAAAAAATCAATAGCTACAACATTGAAAAATAAAAAAAATACATTATCTATCTTCTATGGACTTAGGCCTGGTTGACCTAAAGTCAAATACATGAAATGTTCCATAAGACTTTTCTAAACTTTCAGATAATGTTTCAGAATAAGCTGTCATGTGTGTATACATGAGTAATAACATTACAGTATATCTGACCATTATATGACTTCTATTTAACATCCACCCTTCTCCTCGCTCCATAGACTTCTATGGGATGATGTAATCTGATCCTTCGGTGAGCAGGCAGCCCATCTTGGTCTCGCATTTTTCTCTGATACGATATATACCAAAGTTTCTTATAGTCGCCTATACTGATGATTTATGCAAAACTGAAAGCACAGTGACCATTTTAGTATTACCAGCACCCTACTTAGGGTACTTTCACACTTGCGTTAAAGGATTCCGGCAGGCAGTTCCGTTGCCGGAACTGCCTGCCGGATCCGGAAATCCGTATGCAAACGCATAGCATTTGTTTCCGGATGCGGATCCGTCTGAAAAAATGCATTGAAATACTGGATCCGTGTCTCCGGTGTAATCTGGAAAAACGGATCCGATATATATATTTCTAGCATTTTTAAATGTCTGCGCACTTGGTACCGGTACCGGCATTAATACATTTCAATGAAAATTAATGCATTCCGCCAAGTGTTACAGAATTTTGGCCGGAGAAAACACTGCAGTATGCTGCGGTATTTTCTCCGGCCAAAAACCGTAAGAGTGACTGAACTGAAGACATCCTGATGCATCCTGAACGGAATGCTTTCCATTCAGAATGCATTAGGATAAAACTGAAGCACTTTTTTTCTGGACTTGAGCCCCGAGGACGGAACTCAATACCGGAAAACTTTAACGCTAGTGTGAAAGTATCCTAATACATTATAATCTTCCAATAAATTCTAATAATTGGCTTTCTAAAAAATGTTATGAAAAATAAAGATTACACTTTAAATGATTAGATGCTTACATACTGAATTATTTAAGCAGTTATTTAACCCTTCTAGAGCTGCGGTATAAATGAACATCATTAGATCACATTGCATGTATATACAGTAGTGTACAAAAAACACAGTAGATTGAAAATATGAGCTACAATATAATATTATTAGTGGAATATTTTGTGATATGAGAAAGATATTTTTGGATGTGTAATTGCCATTACCCATGCCATAACGTTCTGCATAAATCTGGGGCCCATCAATGGAAGATCTGGAAATCTACATGCAGTCAATCTAAGACGGTCTTCTACTCTAATAATATCAAACGTCAAACTTTTAAAGGCCTATAATTCTTCACATCTGGTTTTTCACTGATTCTAGGGAGCTGTGCCAGAGGATATAGAGTCCTTGGAGGTTTTAAGAAAATATTGCAACTCCGACTGAACTAACCGGAAAACAACAATTTAGTGGGCTGTTTTATAATATTGTATACTAAGCATATTTACCATTCATTGTGACTGATAATTATCACACATTGATAATATGAAGGAACCTCAACTGCAGAATTTTAATAGAAACAGTTTAGATATTTGCACTTCAACACATACCCCTGGCGCGCCGCCTGCCTGCAGCTTTGGCTGGAAATACGGTATGTGTGTTGTAGAGCCAGTGAACTAGCACATGGCCTACAGATAAACAGGAAGCCGATGGAATATCAAAAGATGAGATTTCACAGGCGAAAATCATATTCCAAAGTCCTAAATCCATGCTTTTTCTTCTTTTGATAATATTAAACAAAAACACAGACTATGGCACAGTGCAGATACTTGACCGGTGCCATATGTTCTGCTGCTTTCAGCTTCTATTTTGAAAAATCTTTAAAATGTTCTACAGAAATTAAAGGGTTTCTCCGAGCTTTAATATTGATGACCTATCCCCAGGATGGGTCATCAATATTAGATCAGTGGGGGTCCGAGGATAGGTCATCAATATTAAAAGCCCAGAGAAACCCTTGAATTTTTTATGATAATCATTATTAAAATATGCTTCCAGTTATATGGAGAAACAATTATAGTACACGTGTGAATAGTGACTGAATAGCAGATTCTAAATACTGTAGCAGTTGTGGCCACGGGCAATCCTTGTGGTGGGCCTCTCTAGTCTGTTCACTAGGGGACTGAGTGTTCTGCACTGTCTCTTTGATGCCCATATTGTCCTTCTTGAATGAATGCAGCGTCAGTTCACTCAATCTATTCTCTATTGGACTACGGAGATAGCCAGCAGTCCCAAAAAATGAATGCGAATGCTCCACCACAACACTATACATTCAAAGAACTTGGTACCCTCATTCTCATGTTCGGTGGGGTCCTTTAGGACAACCCCCTTTAACCCCTTAACACATAATGCTGTACATGTTCGGCATAAGTATGCAGGGGATGTATGGAGCAAGCTCAAAGCAGACTTGGTTCCATACACGACGGCAGTGACTACTGGTTGACAGTGTTTAGACCTGCGTCCGTAACAAACCAAACTATAAGATTATAAAGTTAAAGGGAGTCTGTCACCACCTATTTACGATTTAAACTGTTCCTGGTGCCCTATCGCTCACATACTCCCTATGCCAGACATACTTTTGTGTTCTTTTTTTTAGTTCTTTATTACCCCTGAAAACTATCTTTATATTGGTATGCAAATAAGCATAAAAGAGCCCAAGGGGCAGGGGCGTAACTACCATAGCGGCAGACCATGCGACTGCTATGGGGCCCAGGGCAAGAGGGGGCCCAGTTAGGATCATCACCTCTTCTACTGGGGTGAAAACTTGGTCAGGACTCTACCCTCAAAAGGAACAACTTTTTGCAAATGAGGCAGTGGAAAAAATGACCCTGAGTGGGGGGCCTGGTTTGATCTTTGCTATGGAGCCCTTAATTCTCTATGTACGTCACTGCCAAGGGGCAGTACCTGTTCACAACGGAACCATCATCTCCCATCTTAATCGGAGCCCTGCTCCTCCCCTCTTCGATGATTCTCAGAAAACACAATGGTGAGGTGCTCCTGTGTGAGCTTTCCAGAAACTGCTGGATGATGTTACACCTGCTCACTTCTGTGATGTTGGTGAGCAGTAGTGTTGGGAGAGCATGCTCTGCTGAACACTAATTTTACTCGAGCGCGATGCTCGAGTCTCCTCCCCGCACGTTTGTTGCCTGCTACGCAGCCAATAAATGTGCAGGTAAGTACTGCCATTCACTGTAATGTTGTAGCCACGTTGGCTAATAGTGATAAGAGGCAGGACAATATTCAAATTTGCAACATTTCACGAATATTTTGTAGAATATTCGTCATATATTCGAGAATTCGAGATTATAGTCTTGATTGCGAAAATCGGCAAAGTAATATTCACGAAATACAGGCGTGGGTCACTTATGCTACATTTTTCAAGCTGGTATAAGTTTCCTGGAACTGGAGAAAATAGTTGGCACGCCAGAACATTAGATTAGCTTTATATGCAGATAGAGTGCTCCAATATATTTGCACTTGCGAATTTTCGACAATTAATGATGCTCATATTTTTTCACAATACGTGCAACTTGTGACATCAAAGCACTATGTATGTAACATGTATGTATGGATAGCACTGCCTAAGGCCCTGCACTGGAACCTATCAGCTACACTATAGATCAATCTAACCTACACTGACTATCTCCCCCTGACTATCTGAATTATATATGTAAGTTAACTGTCTAATGTAATACAACAAAGCACAGAGCACAGCAATGACACTGCTGTCTCTTTCATATCTGCAATAAACTTTAGAAAATAGCTGCTCGGGAGGTTCTTATATAGTAAGGGGCAGGCAACTTTTCTATTGGTTGCTAGGGATGTTGCTAAGCTGTGACAAAGCCTTCTCATTGGCCCACAAGCTAGAAGAAGGGAGGGATGATCACCTGATGTGTACTGTGTTAAAAAAAAAAATAATAATATTCATCATTACGAATACATAGCACTATATTCTAAATATTCGCGAATTCTCGAAGTGCCGATATTCGCGATAAAAATTCGTAATACGAATATTCGTGCTCAACACTATTGGCTACTGGCATTACAGTGATTAGCACCCGATGACACGTGTTCGGCTCAGTCTTAGTCAGGGAGAGCTGAAGAAGGGACAGACAGTGTAGGGAGTGAAATAGTAATATTTTATTAGTTTACTTGTTAGAGACCCAAAAGTCCTTTTGAGGACTATAGTTGTATCTGGCAGCAATATATATTCTTAGCGCAACCTGCGCTAAATAGCTTGCAATTGTTTGGTTGCTGAAGACAGCAACATTATCTGCACTATATCTCCTATGTAACATGTGTGCAGCCTAAAAATATCTGTGATATCCAGTGTACTTTTTCTGTAGACGGTGTCCGCTGCGGACAGTGACATTACCTGCGCTACATCTCCTGTATAACGTTTGCGCATCCTAAATATCAGTGACATTAATTCAGTGTAATTTTTGTTAGCTGCTGATGACAGCGACATTACTTGAGCTATACCTCCTGTATAACATTTGCGCATTCTAAATATCAGTGACATTCAGTGTACTTTATTTGCGCATACACTTACAAAACCTGCTCTACTGTACATGTGACATACTTGCAAGCATATATACCATTTAATATGCGCAAAGCGAGCAGGAAAAGACGGGGAAGTGTCCGTGCTGTGATGGTGCACGTAGAGGCAGTGGCCCTGGGCGCGGTGAAACTGTGCCTGCTGCCAGAGCACAAGAAACACACTTATCCACGATACCTAGCTTCATGTCCCAGTTTGCAGGGCGGCGCAGGACACCATTCTCAAAGTCAGACCAGTGCGACCAGGTGGTCGGTTGGATTGCAGCAGATAATGCTTCCAGTCGGTTAAGCACCACCCTGTCTTCCACCAAGTCCAGTCTCAGTAGCCAAGAGTCTGGTCAACAGAATCCTCACCCTGATCCTCCTTCCACCCACCATGGAGAGTATGGGCAAACAAGTGATCCCACACTCTGATATTCCGAGGAGCTCTTTTCATCACCATTCCTTAATTTGGGCCTCTCGACAAGCCCGCTTGAAGAGGGACATGAGGAGATATTGTGCCCTGATTCCCAAACTCTGGAGCAGTCACAGTCAGAAGAAGATGACGGTGGGGAACGGCAATTAGTGTTTCACAAGGTGGATGATGAGACACAGTTGCCAATAAGTCAACCGCAATTAGTGTCTCAAGAGGTTCATGATGAGGATAAGACACAGATGTCAATAACTGAAGTTGTTGTTAGGTCAACAAGTCAGGAGGATCACCAGAGTGAGGAAGTGGAAGAGGAGGTACTGGACGATGAAGTCACTGACCCAACCTGGGAAGGTGGCAAGCCGAGCGAGGACAGCAGTACAGAGGGGGAGGGATCCGCAGCACCGCAACAGGCTGGAAGTGGAGTGGCAAAAGGGAGAAGGCAGGCCACACCAAACAGGACCACAACTGTTCCCCGGAGCACCCCCTTGCGGCAATTTCCCTTGCCAATGGGTAGGTGTTTCGCAGTTTGGCACTTTTTTGAGGAAAGTCCGGACAATAGAAGAATTGTCATTTGCAACCTGTGCCATAAAAAAATGAGCAGGGGCGTGAACACTAGCAACCTCATCACCAGCAGCATGATCGGCCACATGGCATCAAAGCACCGTAATAGGTGGGCCGAACGCCTGGGTCCACAATCAGTGTCTGCGGGTCACACCACTGCCTCCTCTTCCCCTGTGTTACGTGCTGGCCAATCCCCTGTCCAAGATGCAGGCCCAGATGGCTCCCACCATGCACCTGGACCTTCTCAAGCACCATCAGCTAGCACATCCACTTGGGTGTCCCAGCGCAGCGTACAGATGTCTATACCCAGGCCTTTAAACGAAAGCGCAAATACCCAGCCACCCACCCACAGACCATAGCACTAAATGCGCACCTTTCCAAATTGCTGGCCCTGGAAATGTTGCCATTTAGGCTTGTGGACACACCAGAGCTGTGGCAGGGGACAAGGGACAAGACTGAGCTGTGGCTCTCGCCACTCAACCTAGAACCAGGAATGGTTGTGTCTGATAATGGTTTTGTGCGTATTATTGTTAGTCTGTAAAAGTGGCGTACTACTCAGCTGATCGGTGGGGGTGCTGCTGATCTGATACTGATGACCTGTTCTGAGGATAGGTAATCAATAAAAATATCTAGGAAAACCCCTGTAATATTGATGAGCTATCCTCTGGATTCTGACTCCTAGCACCCCAGCTGTTTGAAGGGGTATCCGTGATCATGACAGATCATCTCCCTTGCAGAGTAAAAAAGCTATATAATACATTATGCATCTCCCAAAATCTTGAATGGAGAGCATGCTTTGCCTGTGCATATTTCTACATTTACTGCACTGGGATTAGTAGTGAATGGACTGTATGCACTCCATTCATGGTAGGGCCCTGCTATAATAGAAGTGGGGCCCAGAGGTACAACCCATATTTATCTAATATTTATGGCATATCCTATCAATATGCCATAAATGTTCTAGATGGGAATACACCTTAAAGTCCCAGAATATTAATTTATATATCAAGGGGTAAAGCTTACAAAAAGACTATGGAGTTATTCTGACATGTATTTTCAAAGTAAGTACCCCAGCCTCATCAGTATGCAGTTTGTATTGTGGTGAGAGATCCTCTTTAAACCTAACAAGACAAGAGATAAATGTTATGTATAATATGAATATCCAGTTTTGTCAACGCTAAGCAACATTTTTAAGCCAGTGTTCAGTGTTGATGGTAGAGTGCATTAACATGAGGCAATTATCTTTATGAACACTTTTAGCTTAGGGTCCATGAGCATAAAAGCTGAAATATGTAAAAAAAAAAAAAACAAGGGAAGAGAAAAAGAGACGTAAAAAAGGACAAATAAAATCCTATATTCTGCCAAGGGAAAAAAATGACAATATAATAATGGTTTCACCAAGATTCCATGACAAGCCCATTCCGACGCCACTTGGAAGTTCATGGGTAGACATGGAGGGACATTTATTGAGCTCTTACGGCATGTGTGCACCAAAATTTGTGACATTTTGAGCTCCTCCGCACTTTTCAGAAGTGGCAAGAAAAAGGGGGCATGGCTTGGTGGAGGAGTCGTTGCTTCACTGCGCCCACAGTGTTTACTATAACTTTCATCAGAAAGTGGCGGAAGTTGAAGCTGAAGTAGCTGGCGTATTCTTCAGTGTCTGACATACGGCAGGGCAGAGATGTTTCAGGTTTGTTAGATTTTTTAAGAGGCTTATGGTGTATCAACTGCTTACGTTAGGTCTGTGTAGTCATATGGCTACCTGTCACGACCCATGGTCATGGTCGTGACCCTTTGAGTCCGCTTGCAGTTGTCAGCGGTCGTTTGGTTGTTCACCGCAGCTGTGAGTGTTTTGCCTCACGTGCGGTTGCCGCTGGCAACATGGTGTTCTTGGCAGTGTAGCAGCCTGAGCTTGTTGCTGGGCTGCCCACTGTCTATGCATGCGGTTGCCTATGGCAATTTGTGTTTATATGTTGCCTCATGTGTGGTTGCCGCTGGCAACATGGTTGGTACTTGACAGTATGACCACAGAGGCTCCTCACGTGGCTTTCCCTCGAAAGAGGGGGCAGCATGTACCGTCATCTACGGATGGGGTGCATGCGCGTTCTCCGGAGGGAGAGCGTTATAGGGGTAGCACCGGTTACGGCGCGGTGAGTGGCGTTTCCCCGCCATTCCTTTCTCACCGTGTCCGTGTTGGTGTCTCCTTATTTGTCATTCCCCTCCCCCCCTCCCATTGTTTTTTGTGCCTCACCAACCTTCCCCTTTTGTTGTTGGGATGGGCTTTGAGGGGTGGGAGTATCCGGCCTTCGAAAGAGGGTGCAGCATGTATTGCCTGCCGTTTTCGGCATACATGCGCGTTCTCCGGAGGGAGAGCGTTATGGGGTTCACCGTTAACAGCGCGGTTGGTGGCTTTTTCCCCGCCACCTTGCTAACCGTGTCTGTGTTGGTGACCCCTCGTCCCTCTCAGGGTTCCTTGCTCTGGTGGTCTGCTGGCAGCATTCCATTGGTGTTCCGGCGGTGTGCTGGTTGGGGAGTGTCTGCTGGCAGCGACCTGGAGTAGGAACGTTTTCCTGAGTTGGACGCGGTGTCCAGTGTCCCTCCTGCTGACTGCTTTGGTGGCTGGCTGCCTGAGACCTAGGTGACGGTCCAGGTAGGTTGGCGGCAGTTCTGGAGGGAGATACGGGTACCTGTCTGGCAGTGCCTACAGTTGCTCTTTTCTCCAGTCTGCTTTGGTGGCTGACTACCTGGGACCGTTGTGTCGGTCCAGGTTTGTTGGCGGCAGTTCTGGAGGGAGACACTGGGCGGCAGTTCTGGAGGGAGACACTGGTGGTTATCAGGCATTGCCCCTTCCCCCCTCCCTGTTTGGCCACCAGCTTCCCCTTTTCGGTTGGGGGGGGGCTTTGAGGGGTGGGAGTGTCACGACCCATGGTCATGGTCGTGACCCTTTGAGTCCGCTTGCAGTTGTCAGCGGTCGTTTGGTTGTTCACCGCAGCTGTGAGTGTTTTGCCTCACGTGCGGTTGCCGCTGGCAACATGGTGTTCTTGGCAGTGTAGCAGCCTGAGCTTGTTGCTGGGCTGCCCACTGTCTATGCATGCGGTTGCCTATGGCAATTTGTGTTTATATGTTGCCTCATGTGTGGTTGCCGCTGGCAACATGGTTGGTACTTGGCAGTGTGGCAGTCTGAGCTGTTGCTGTGCAGCCTGCTGTCAAGTGCATGCGGTTACACCTGGTTGGGTGTGTGTGTACGTATGCACTTTGTATGTCTGTTTGTTGTGCACGAGGTTATGTTTGTGTGCACTGTGACGCCTCCCTTCACTTGTGGTTGTCCGCGGCAACGTCTGGTGTTGTGTGCATGTTGGGGCAGTGTCTCGGCCTGCTGGCTGTTCCTCAGGACATGGTTGCCACGCATGCCGTTGCCGGCGGTAACAGGTGAGTGTGTTGGTGTGCGTTTCCCTTTAAGTGGCTGTCTTCCCTTCCCTGGTGTGAGAAGGGTTAATTCCCTTCTGTGTGTGAACACTGGGTGTGTCTGAGTATGGGTGTGGCTACTTTGGGCTATATATCCTCAGTTGAGACCTGAGGTCTGGGGGGTACTCCAGCCTTGTTGTAAGCTGGAGGAACTCTCCTGGTCACATTTCCATCTGCCAGTGAGGGCCACCCTTGTGGTCATAAACTTATGTTTAGACATGGATCATCTCAAGTTATGTTATGTCTAGTGGTGTCTCTTTATGTTTATTGCAGCGTATGGTTCCTGGGTTCCTGTGTGATGTTTGGTGTGTGCTGTATCCGTCTATGTTGTTGTGGACTGCAGCACTTGTGCACGGGTTCCAGGCTGTGTGTCTGTGGCAGGTAGGTGTGATACTAGTTTCAACTACCTGCCATTACCATATGTCTGTATATGTTCCCCTTCTCCTTTATAGCCTGGCCTGTGAGCCACCTGTTGCTCCGTGTCAAGGAGGAACAGGTCGTCTCACCCTTCTCCTAGTCCAGGGCCACCCTAAGAGGTCTAGTAGGAATTACAGGTTCCAGTGTATGAGCCCTCCCACCATCAGGGTCGGCTCATACGGCTAGGAGACAGGGTCAGAATTAGGGATGTGATACGAGGTGACCAGCTCCCTGATTCCTGTCCTGGCCTAACAGCTATACTGGAGAGAGACATCGCCCGGCTGAGGGTTTCCCCCCACTCTCAGCCGTGACACTACCACAGGGAATATCTGGACCCCAATGGTCCATGCCCGTCACTAGTTGAACATAAATGCTTTGTGCTTCTCATTTATAAAGGTTCTACTGAAAGAATAAGAGAAAATGTAGCATAATTTTGATCATTCCACTGTATGGATCCCAGCTGAGTTTTACTCTTTGTACTCTTGTGATCCTTCATACACATCACTAAGAAGGACACATATTTAATGGCAGAAGAATGAGTTGGGCATTATTGCTGCATCCTTAACCCTGAATGCTGCATCTTCTCAATGACTGGGTGTCTGCTCAACAAGACTTTTATTAGCTTTAGGAGAACAGTCTAGACTGAGTCAGTGCTGTATTTGTACTGTATATAATGCTTTTCCGCCTATCAGCTTAGCATTACAAGAATACACACAGAGTGTAGCTTTTATGTTATGAAGGAGAAGAAAAGGTTGTGTCAACAGCCATTTCAACTCTGATAGGTTTACCAGCATGAAATTGTGTCACGACCATTGTTTTTTTTTTTTTATAATCCTTTCCCGGCATCTTCTGTTCATGTCGGGTCTTTAACCTCTTCACAACCAGAGTGTTTATCCTCACCAGGACAATTTTTCAATTTTAGCAATGGGTCTATCTAACTGCAAATAACTATTTAATTTCTGAGCCAACCTACATGTATTCTCTTGTGTCATTAAAAGACAGATATAATATTTTAAGAAAATGTTGTGGAAAAATGTACATTTTTCCTTTATCAATTTTTTTTCTGATACAAAATATTTCAAGATAAAACATGTCTAACACTGTATACTTGTACTGGAAAAATGAACACTATTTCGGCAATTTAGCTACTGGCTGGGCTCACTTCAAGTAGAGTGAGTAGAGTGCATTATAGATTTTTGGAGCCTATTTTTCTATTGCTGGTTTTATGGCACCATGCTGCCAAAACAGATGCTGTACAGTGCAAAAACATAAGAAACACCCATAAAGTGACTACTTTTTTTAAAATGTCAACCCCCTAAGGTATTCATCTAGGGGACATCTGGACATTTCTGCTTTTGGCTTATTTTTTTTTTAAGAAAAACTGAATGGAAATAGGTGGAGAAAATTAAAATAGCATTGTTTATGATATTTTTTTTGATTCAGTGGCCAGTTTTTACATTCACCATGTGGCCTTGAAAAAACAAGCATTACCTCATGTTCATATTCTCCTGCAGTTTGGATTGATACCATACGGTATATGTGCTTTTTAAATATATTTTGGCCTCACTACAAGTCTTCAAAGGACTGGAGGGCTTTTGGAGGCCTAGTTTTCCATTTCTCGTTCTATGGCACCATACTGCCAGAGCATAAGAAAGTGAAACTTTTTTAAATGTTGACGCCCATATGGTATTAATCTTGAGGAAAGTCGGACATTTCTGCTTTTGGCTTTTTTTAGAAAACCTGAATGGAAATAGGTGGAAAGAATTAAAATTCCATTTTTTTATTAAAGTATTTTGATTCAGTGGCCTATTTTTAACATTCACCATGTGGCCTTAAAAAACGAAATTGTCACATATTCATATTCTCCTGCCGTTTGGAATGATACCATATATGTGCTTTTTACATAGATTTTGGGCTCACTGCAAGACTTCAAAGGACTGGAGGGCATTTTGGAAGCCTATTTTTCCATTGCTGGTTCTATGGTGCCATATTTCCAGAACCGGTGTTGTGAACAGCCAAAACATAAATAGCACCTCAAAAATAAAGTGAAAGCAGACCTCTCACCTCGCCCCCCACCCACCACTCTTTTTTTGTGAAAGAAAGATTTATTTATAATGATTGCAGATAATGCAACGCAGGGAAATTATTTATTTTGTGTTTTACGGCAATGGATTAAAATTTGGGGAAAGTATGTAACATTTAGGCTAATAATTTAATTACGTGATATTCTCTGAAGGCCAATGTTTGATGGACACTAGGGACAATAATAGTTTTGCTTTGGAGATGGCGCCTAAATGAGCAGATTTTAGAAAATACTAAAGCATTTCTAGATATACAATCGCAACTCAAGATCTTCTTCGATTTAAACAAAAATTCTGGTCCAAAGAGTCCAATAATATGGGAAGCTCATAAAGCTTTTGTTAGGGGCTTATTCATCTCATGGGGATCTAAATTAAAAAAGGAAAGGCAGAAAGTCACAGATGATTTGTTAGAGCAAATATCCATCTTAGAGAGAGAACATAAGAACACCAGCTTGAGGACCACACAAGAGAAATTGAGAGTTTTAAGAGAAAAGCTCCTCACTCATTTACAGAATAAATCTGCCAAAGCATATTTACATTTTAGACATAAGCTATATGCACATGGAAACAAAGGTGTGAAGCTTATGACGGCTCTACTTAAGAAGGAGAAAGCTAAGCAATACATTCACAAAATCAGGGATCACATGGGAAAGACAACATCGTCTCTTCCAGAGATGGCAGCGGCTTTCCATAAATATTACTCGGCACTATATAATATAGATAAAGCCAATACTACATATAGCGAAAATCAGAAGAAAATCTTAACAGATAGCTTCATACAAGACATCTCCTTACCAAAGCTAGACCAAGCAATGATCAATTCCCTTATTACTCCTATCACACAAAAGGAAGTTTCTATGGTCCTCGCCTCCTTCCCCCCAGGAAAAAGTCCAGGCCCGGACGGACTGCCATTGCTTTTTTACAAAAAATTCCAGGAAGTGCTTATGCCTCACCTCTTGGATCTCTGTTCCTCATTGTTTGAAGGTGATCCACTACCTAAGCAGACCCAAGAGGCCCATATTACCCTTATAGCGAAGGAAGGGAAGAATCCAGAAGAATGTGGAAGTTATAGACCCATATCACTTCTAAATTTAGACCTGAAAATTTGGGCTAAGTTACTATCCTTAAGAATTAAGAAGCTTCTGCCTCACCTGATAGGGGAGGAACAATCAGGCTTTGTCCCGGGGAGGACCAATACAATTAAACTTCTCACTGCAATACATCAGGCACATGCAGAATCTAGATCACTGGTCCTTCTCGGAGTGGATGCCGAGAAGGCCTTTGATAGAGTTAATTGGCTTTTTATGCGCTCTACTCTCCTGAAGTTTGGCTTTCCAAACAATTTCATAGAAGCAATATTTTCGCTATACTCTCAACCATCGGCCTCTCTGCTGATCAATGACTATTTATCGCCTCCTTTTGGGATTGCGAATGGTACCAGGCAGGGCTGTCCTCTATCCCCCACCCTATTTGTTCTAGTGATGGAGACATTACTTCAAAAAGTGAGACAAAACTCGAGCATTAGGGGTTTTTCTACCCCTGAAGGGGAACTGAAGGCTTTAGCTTTTGCAGATGACTTATTATTTTTGTTGCCTGAACCGGAGAAGGGACTGCCCTGTCTGGTAGACCTGTTTAGAGTTTTTGGAGAGGTGTCAAATTTCAAAGTGAATGTCACTAAATCGGAGTTACTGAATATCTCCCTTACCAAACAGAAGCTTAGAGAAGTCAAAGATATCTCGCCTTTTGTGTGGGCTTCTTCCTCTCTTAAATACCTAGGCGTGCATATCCCCTCGTCCATTCACAAACTATATGATATGAATTTTCGTCCGCTTCTTACGGAAATTCAAAAAATCCTTACAGACTATGATATCCCTCTGATCTCGTGGTTTGGTAGGAAAAATGTCATTCAAACGTACATCCTCCCCAGGATCCTATATAAGATGCAAATGCTACCGATTGCTTTACCACAAATCTTTTTCGCCAAATTAAGATCACTGTTCTCGAGGTATATATGGAAGCAGAAACGTCCTCGTTTAGCGCATGAACTTCTAGTTAGACCCCGGGGACAAGGAGGGATAGGTCTGCCGGATGTGCAAACTCTATATAAAGCGATCCAATTGAGAAGATGGAGTAATTTAGTAGGTTTTTCTGAACCGCAGAACATATCCAAGTGGTCTGAAAGAGCTTATAAAAGGAGATTTACTACGAGATCTATGGTTACCCTCCAAAACAAGTAAAAAGTTTAACCCATTTGACAATAATCTACTCTTTAAAGGCGCTTCTGATATATGGGCGTCTTTGTCTCCTTCTCTTGCTCCTAAGATCTCGCCGTTGCTGCCTTCCAGTTTGATACCTGTGGTCGTTGGTAGAGAATCTCTGACCTTTAAACCCATGTGGGAACAAATAGGACGAGTGACAGTCTCAAAATTATTCCCTAGCGGAGGGACTCCCAGCCGTACAGAACTGCAAGAGTTGATTCCAAACTTTACTCTCACATTTTTGCATATTTCTCACTTTAACAGATGTTGTGCGGATTTCCTACAAAACAATTATCCCTTCAGGGAGCTTACTGATTTTGAACTAGTTCTGTCATCTACGGTCTCCAGAGGTAAGCTTTCTGAAGTGTTATCAGTAGTGAGGGAGGCCAAGGTTTTGAGCTGCCCTGGGTACATTTTGTCCTGGGAAAAGGAATTGGGTCTTTCTTTTACAGAGATAGAAAGGAATCAAATACTCCAGAAGTCCCATGGTTACTCCAGATGTGTACGCTTGCAGGAAACACATTATAAGATCTTGGCTCGATGGTATAAAACACCGGAGTTTCTTCAAGCGCATGGCTTGTCACCCTCAAATCAATGCTGGAGGTGCAACTCTCAAATTGGTACACATGCACATATATGGTGGGACTGTATGCTCATACGCCCCTTTTGGTCTGGATTAGAACGTATAGTAACAGAAATCTTGGGTATGCAACTTAAACTGACCCCGACCCTGGTCTTGCTTGGGCTCCCTGTACCGGGTACACATCAGCAGCCTTTAGCCTTGATTAACCACTTTTTGGCAGCAGCCAAATCTTTAATACCATTGAAATGGCTAAATACTGTTCCCCCTTCTATTAATGAGTGGATCGAAAAAGTGCATCAAATTTGTAGGTTTGAAGAGATGTCCAGTAGGTCGTGTCGTAACCATCATAAGTTTCTCAAAACTTGGGATGCTTGGCTGAAGTCATCATATTGTGGAGCAACAAAGAACTAATCTCCCTCCTGATACCTGAAGAAATAGGTTTCTAAACCACACTTATCATTCTTCTTCTCCTCTTACCTCCCCCCCCCCTCCCCTCCTCTCCTTTTACTTTTAATTTTACTTACTGACCTGAACAAATCCGCAATTGGGCTCATGTCAATTTTTTCATTAGCTTCTGGATATGAACAAGGTTAATGTTTTATATGTCGTTATCAGGATTTGTTTCTCAGTATGATGTAATACTAGATAGGTACCGTATCTTGAATATGTCATGTCATTCATTGTTATTCATGAACCCGTATGGGAAATGTTTGTACTTTGATGTGAAATGATGGATGACTTCTTTAGCTATCCAAATAATAAAAACACAGATGATAAAAAAAAAAATAATAGTTTTGCTTCCAGTATGAGGAATGGTGTCGGGGAAATGTCTTTTGCTGTCTACAGACAGACTCAGACCAGGGCTCACAGGCGTATCATCTGTTGAGTACAGCAGAGATGTTATAATTTCTTCGTGAAAATTGAGGTAAGAACTCTGATTTCCAGATTCTTATGTATTGTATACCACATACAGTATATACAGGAACTGTATGCTGCTAACAGTGGCAGATACAGAGAAACCTTTTTGTACCAGTGCTTGGATTCCTGTAGTACCATATATGATTCATCATTTGGTCATTCAAATCTCCTGCCCCCACGTACACAAAGTTCATATCAGCATAAGCATGTCTTCGACTAAGATGTACTGGGATTACGAAATTGTCATGAATTGTGCTGAGTAAGAAAACATTTGTCTTATCTCTGTATTTCACAGCCAGCAATTCTGAGCTAGACAGAGACGCTGATTCTCCTCTTTTTTTAGATTTTTATTGACTAGTATTGACTGCGGGAAGCCCTTCTTGTTTTTTATAATTGTCCCACAGGATGCTGTACCCCTCTCATGCAAGTGAACCCTGAAATACTCGTATAGTAGTTGTCCACAAACAGATGATAGCCTTGTCTTATTTATTAGTGGACTCATTAGATCCAAGATGATTTTCCCATTTGTGCCCAATCAGAGGGATCCAACTCTTTTCCTTTGTAAACCCTAAATGTACACATATAGCCGGAATCACTTTCACATAACTTATATACGTGACACTGTATCTCGCAAGTTTACTTGGGTTGTACTGTTTAAATGACAGTCGGCCTGTAAAATGGATCAAGGATTCATCAACTGCAGCATTTTTTTGGGGGGTATATGGTAAATTTCTCATAATTTTCTATTAAGGTAAAATTTGGCATATGACGTATGGGATGTGTGGACTAGTAGGATGTCAGCTCAGCTGTCAGAGTGATCAAAAGCCTGGGAACCACTTACTGTATAGTAAGAGCGTGGTCGCAGCCATCTGCAGCTCTGCCGGGTGCCAGCAGCTTGTAATATAACTTGACACTTTTATATGTCAGGTTACATTTAACAGCCTACCACTAAGACGTATAGAGGCTCTGCCTCCCCCAAAACACCTGGATATTATAGGCCGCGTCCCAATCCCACTAAGCCACACTCCCAAATCTGAGAAGCCAAGTCCCTCATTGCCGGGAAAAGAGAAAAAAGGACTGTAATACCTGAAGGTGGGTTGCACGGGGCCTGGAGTGCTTCTTTCCCCCTCAGTCAGTCACAGAGTGACATGTTTCTACTGACTGACTAGAGGTGAGAGAAGTCTCGGCCAGTCAGTTTGTAGCTGTAGCTCATGCTTATACAGCGCAATGCTGCTGAGTGTGGAGCAACTAAAAAGTAGGACACCCCAGTGTCTGTCCAGGCTCTGCACCGGACATAGGACAGGGAGCCAGGAAACCAGACCGTCCTGCCTAAAGCTGGACGTCTGGCCACCCTACTCAGGAGCTGAGCAGGTGCCATAGCCAGTTGGTGCTGGCTGTTACACAGGAGACATTTGTCAGCAGCTTCCGTGATCAAAGACAACTTCAAAGATGGACATTTAACCCCTCAGATGCCATGGTCAACTGCAACCATGGCATTTCAGCAGGACGGGGACTCCCTCCAATTCATGAACTGCTCATCCACATTGAGACTGCATGGGCTGTTTGCTTGTTATGGCCGTCAGTGGCACTGGCTTTCTGAAGGCTCCCAGGCCTACCATAGAAAATGTCTTATTAAGACCTTCTTCAGGCAGGATATAAAGGGGATTTATGGGATGCAGCAACCAGCCTTTATTAATTTTTCACTTTTAAGTTACTGCATTTACCACTTCTGCCCCGATCCGGAAGGCACTCATACGATCCTGTCCATTCTTCTCTTTCTAATTTCCTCTGAAGTTATGTCCACTTGCTTACAGCTAGGTATGTGGGAACAGCAACCTAATTAGCTTAGTTGACAAGTCCCTAAATTGAATTAATCATTGGTGGCACCATGTCGAAAAAGTACTTATCCCAAACAGTGAAAGTGATAATGGAAAAAAATCAAAATGACAAATCTCTATTTTATGGTTACTTAGCCTCCCAAAAAAAATTGAATAAATAGTCATCAAAAAGTCATGTATAACTCAAAATGGTATAAAAAAAATAGGCCCTTATAAAGCTCTGTATAAATATAAAAAGTTATGGGTGTCAGAATATGGCAACACAAATTTTATTCAATTTTGTTTTTAAGTATTAACCTCTTAGTGATCAGCCTTAAAGGGCTGATCGGCGGGGGTCTGACTCCTGCCCCCCCGCCAATCAGCTCTTTAAAAAGAAGGCAGCGCTAATACCAGTACTGCCTTCTCTGCTCTGTTTACCTGCTCGTCGCAGCAACTGCAGTGA
This sequence comes from Bufo bufo, assembly GCF_905171765.1. NCBI lineage: Eukaryota > Metazoa > Chordata > Amphibia > Anura > Bufonidae > Bufo > Bufo bufo. The sequence goes on along the minus strand of NC_053393.1, from coordinate 457,246,185 downwards.
TGAGCAGGTGTAATTACAAGTATGGTGTCCCCGAGCAGGTAAACAGAGCAGAGAAGGCAGCGCTCGTATGAGCGGACAACCCCTTTAATAACCATGAGATTTTTTTCATTTTTTTATTGTGGCATTTCAAAAGCTATAACTTTTTAATTTTTCTGTTGATGTAGCCGTATTTGAGTTTGTTTTTTGTCGGATGGCCCTATTTTGGGGTACACATAATTTACTGATTCATTTTTATGAACTCTTTTTGGGGTGGCATAAATAACGTGATGACTTTATTCTCTGGGTCTGTAAAATTACAGTGATACCAAATACATATAGTGGTTTTCTTACGTTTTACTACTTTTTAACAAGAAAAACTCTTTAAAAAAATGTTTTAGGCCTCATGCACACACCCTTGTGTTTTGTGGCCTGCAAATCACGGATGCGCAAAACACAGATCCCAGCTGTGACCAAGCAGCCTCCGTCATCCCCCTCCAAATTACAGAAAAGTCATATTCTTGCAAATCAGACAAGAATAGGGCATATTAAAAAAAAATTGCGGGGCCGCAGAACGGACTTGAAAAAAAATGCGTATTGGATGCAAACTGAAACTACGGATAGGTTATCAATATCTGATCAGCGGAGGTCCAACACCCGGCACCCCCGCCGATCAGCTGTTTGAAGAAGAGAACGCACTGCATGCGAGCGCCACATCCTCTTCATTAAACTGCACTTTGTCTCGGGAGTGCAGTGTAATAACAAGTACTTACTCCATTCACTTGAAAGCAGCGAGTACTTGTAATTACACTACACCAATGCTCCACAAGACACGGCCTTTTTGTCAAACAGAGATCCTGGGTGTCGGACCACTGCTGATCAGATATTGATGACGTATCCTGAGTATAGATCATCAATATAAATCACTGCACAACCCCTTTAAAGGGCTTCTGTCACCCCACTAAAGTGATTTTTTTTTTTTGGGGCTAGTTAAATTTGTTATATTGCGATAGATGAAAATATAATGGTGTTCCTTACTTTGATCCAGCAGTTTCTTCCAAAAACGAAGTTTTATAATATGTAAATTAGGTCTCTACCAGCAAGTAGAGCGTCTACTTGCTGGTAGCAGCTGCAGAAAACCACCCCCTCGTCGTGTTGATTGACAGGGCCAGCCGTGATCTCCTCCTCCGGCCGGCCCTGTCAGTAATTCAAAAATCGCGCGCCTGTGTTCATTCGGCGCAGGCGCTCTGAGATGAGGAGGCTCTTCCCCTCAGAACTCCCTCAGTGCGCCTGCGCCGATGACATCACCGAAATAGAAGACGTCATCGGCGCAGGTGCACTGAGGGAGTGCTGAGGAGACGAGCCTCCTCATCTCAGAGCGCCTGCGCCGAATGACCAGAGGCGCGCGATTTTTGAAATGCCGACAGGGCTGGCCGGAGGAGGAGATGCCGGCTGGCCCTGTCAATCAACACGACGAGGGGGCGGTTTTCTGCAGCAGCTACCAGCAAGTAGCCGCCCTACTTGCTGGTAGAGACCGAATTTACATATTATAAAACTTCGTTTTTGGAAGAAACTGATGGATCAAAGTAAGTAACACCATTATATTTTCATATATCGCAATATAACTAATTTAACTAGCCCAAAAAAAAAAAAACACTTTAGTGGGGTGACAGAAGCCCTTTAAGGCATTGTACAGCTTATGCTGTACAAATGCATTATACAGTCAGTGCTATACTGACAGTCACCATCAGGGTGCGCCAGAGAGTTGCAGGGTGATAGGAAACACTGGAGGCAGGTCTTCTTTTGCTCCCAGGCTGTCATGCACAGACATTGGCTCAATGGATCTCATTCATGGGGTGTCGATGGGACACAGAGGGACTCCACTCCTTCTGTAAAGACTTAGATGCCACGGTTGCTACTGACCATGGCATCTAAGGGGCTAATAGGCCTGGACTGGCAATTCTGATAATCAGGACTGTTAAAGCTGGAGCCTGGCTCTCTGCTGCATGGGAGACCCATCCAGTGTTTAGACTTGGACGCCGTAAAAAGATGTTAAAACATTACAAAACGATAAAAAAAATTGTTATTGCTGTAACTGTATCAACCTGCAGAATAAACTTAAACTGGTGACAAAGATCCTAATTGAAATGCTGGGTCACCTACTTTCTTTTAAACTTTAATAATACAGCAGACATGGAATTAAAATGTCCTGCAGCCTGTCAACAGAATTCCGAATGCCATAGGCAGTGGCCTGTATTCGGAGGAATGTGATACCACCGCCACAATCCTGCTTTTCTACATCTTCCCACTCATAAAGGCAGTTGCATGTGTAAATGACGGTCATTCATGCGGTAAGCACATGGGCGCACCAGTGCTGAACGATATCACTGCAGGGCTGCGGACTTCCTACTATATTCCTGGAACCCCCCCACACACACACATTATCAGAAAGCCATGTTACTGTTTTCCTTCTCATCCTTCCGAGGGATGAGTCGGTGTGAAACCAAGCCCAAGCCTCCATTATAATGGGCTCATTCAGGCTGGGCAGGTCAGCAATTATTGGACGTATAAACTCCTTTCTATTCTGTAAATTTCCTGGATTGGATTATGGGTTTACTTCCACATGAATTATCTCCTTTATTCCGGAAAAAACGATGTCAGGGGAATTTGAACAAGTAGGCTTGACTCATAATCCCACAATGAGAGCAATTGGCAAATGTGAAAGTAAAATAGAGCGTTCAAGGCCTTCCGTGAAAGGCTGAAGCAGTGCCAGACTTGAAATTTAACTCTTTGTAGCTGCGTGCACTGTGATAGCTCTGTGAGTTAGATTTATGGAATGGGCTTACATGCAGTTCTATGTAAAACCACAAAAATTCATAAGTGGTGCCACATGACAACCACTTCACTTTTTGGCCTCTTTTTACATAGTCACATATGCAGCGAGCCCAGGAGGAGCGATGCAGAGGATAGTAGGGGTAGCAGTCCCGATGAAGTGTTGTGTTTCGGTGTACTCCCTCAGGCTTTTTCTCCCTGGGGATCAGTGCAGTGGAAATGCAGTTTTGAGGAATGAGGCCAGAAGTAAAGTTGTAACAGTCTCTTTTATCAAGTGCAAAGTATAACTTTGGGTACATTCAATAGTAGCGGATTCCAATTGCAATTTTCTGGCACCAGTAAGGAATATGGAGGCAGGTTCAATGGCTGCAGTTTAACCCATGTGGGTGCAGCTGTCCCCTTATCAAGTCTAGATTTGTATTGTAATTGGCCTTGTAGTAGTCTGAGTGATGGGTGTTTTATCCGTAGTCCTTCACCTCACAGCCGTGTCTTTGATGCAGGTGTTAGCTGGTCACTCTGCTGTCTGACTTCTCAAGAATTTACTTGCGAACCTGATTTTAGTTGTTCTCTCTGGAGAATGCTTTTCAGGAGCAGGAACTCTGCACTGTGCTTCCTCTCCTCTATGTCTCTGGACAGGAACCCCCCCCTCCGGGCAGAAAGCAGGACCAGCCCACTCCTACCAAAAAGGGAGGAACAGGATGGTTAGCCCTGTCCCTGCCAACCATATCCCTTACTGGACTGGAGCGGCCAAAACATAATGAAAAACACAACAATACATAACTATATAGAATAACAATTACAGATACCCTGCATGCACACAATCGGGTCCTTTATGTGGTTCGCAAAATACAGATGCAGTCCGTGTATCTTCTGCATTTTTTTTGGGCAGATCTATGGTCCACATTTTGTATAAATATTTTTTGCAAAATATGGGCCACAGACCCAATTAAGGCAATGGGTCCACAAATAATATGAATACAACGCGAACAGTGTCCTTATTTTGCAGATTCATTCCTGCGTGGATGTTTAAATTGTCTTTAATCCACATGCAATGAATGTCCCCTGGACCTTTGTAAAGTTGTTGGAACAAATGAATTCTGTGCCAGTTCCTTGTATTGACCACACATGTAAATGAAATCACCTCTAACAGGCGTCTTTTTTCCAAGCTCTTTCACAGCCCGTTTATGGCCGTATAGCCGCATATAGTCCCCCTTATGCAAAACAAAGTGTACTTTAAACAATCTGCCTTTGTTAGACGGTCCACAGGGTGTTCTGCTAGGACCCAAAGCCAACTGCTGTCATCTGTGGAGAAATATAGCAAGTCCCCTTTAGTGCCACCATAGAGAAAATTAAGGATACGTTATTGAAATCAAAGGTCAGACTGTATAATGCAGCCCATTATGGTTGTCCCTGCTCTTATTATTAGATAGGGATCTGGAACTATAAAAGTGGTTGAGCTGAACCCGGACATATCCCCTTCTTCACCCAGGCAGCCCCTCTGAGATGAGCAACAGAGCATTTCATGCTGAATCGCGCAGGGAAAGGGCTTTTTCTGCAGATCTGGTGATGTACCTAGAAGCCTCCGCCTAGCAGTGTTCCCGGTGACGTCGCTGGCACCAATGGGCCGGCTTTACCGTCACTGGCAACACTACTAGGCGGAAGCCTCCGCCTAGCAGTGTAAAGATGTAAGCAAAAAAGCCCTTGCCCTGCGCGATGTGCAATGAGCAGGACAGTGGTGCGGTTACACTGACGCTAAATTATGCAGTGGGTCAGGATATGGGTATATTAGTCTATAGTTTAGTTCGTGACGCCAATTGCAGCGTGCGCAGGGTACTGACGCAGGGCCCTTTAAGGTGTTGTAACTCACGCCCCAGGTCAGGAATGCCAGAGTGGTGTAATGTCTCTGTATGGTAGTGGTAATGGTGTCAACGGTGTCTCCTACCTGGGTACGGCTGGACTCCTGGATCCTGGCTCACTTGCAATAAATTGAGTGTGGTGCTAGTAGGAGTAATAGAGGAATTTGCAGCAGTAATTGAAATCCAGACTTTTGGTAAAGTTCAAACTTGTCTTTACTGATGATAACTTTCATCCAAGCAAGGTACAGCTTTAGTCTTAGGTCCCAGCAGGTATTGGCAATGGTTGGCAGGAATTTATCTTCTGCTCTCTCATGTACCTGGAGCTCTATACTATGGCAGGAATTTGGCTTCTGCACTTTCTATCTTCTGCTGTATGGGGACTGACTAGCTGAGGAGGAATATGGCTTCTCCTAGAGTCTCTGGATTTTACTCACAGTTGTCTTCACAGGGTATACTTTCTTCCTGGAACTGGAGTGGTCTGCTTGCTTCTTCCAGCTGAGGCTGAAGGGCTCAGCCGAGACAAGATCCTGGCTTGATTCCCTATATCTGGGAGCTCCTACACGCACAGCCTTCCCCTAGCAGAAGGGGCTGGCACACTGACTCTAACTTCCTTCTCCATCCATGAGGCAGGATGAGGGCGAAACCCACTCTGCTCACAGAGGGGGGAGCTAAACTGGAATGAACTATTCCAGCCTAGAAACACTAAACTGAACTTAAGTCCTTGCCAGAACATTGCTACAACAATTTACATAGAATGCACAGTTGTGAAGATATTATGTAAATTACATGAGATGACAAGGTAAATGTTCTTAACAGATTGTAGCGGGGTTAAAGAGTTTAGTAACACAACTCTGGGGTGTTACAGATGCGGTGCACGGCAAGGAAAAGCATCGGAGTATGAAATGCTCCAATGCTCATTTCAGAGGGGAAGAAGGGGATATGTCCAGGTTCAGCTCTGAACCCGGAAAATCCCTTTAAAGGGCATCTGTCAGTAGATTTGTACTTATGACACTGGCTGACCTGTTGCATGTTCACTTGGCAGCTGAAGGCCTCTGTGTAGGCTCCCATGTTCATGTGTCCGCATTGCTGAGAAAAATAAGGTTTTAATATATGGAAATGAGCCTCTAGGAGGAACTGGGGTGTTGCCATTACATTTGGAGGCTCTTCTCAGCCTGCAACAGCTGCACCCTCTGCACTTTGATTGACAGGGCCAGGCAATTAAAGCGTCATCACGTCTGACTGTCAATCAAATTGGAGAGGGCGCAGCAGTTGCATAGAAACCAGAGCCTCTATGTGTAACAGCCACGCCCCCATTGCTCCTAGAGGCTCATTTGCATACAATTAAATTTTTCTCAGCAATGCGGGCACATATGAACATGGGACCAAATGCCTTCAGCTGTCAAGTGCACATGTAACAGGTCAGCCAGTGTCATAGGTACAAATCTGCTGACAGATGCCCTTTAAATGGGTATTCCTTTCTTGACATTATGACATATCCACCCAAAGTACAAATTGGTTGGTAACTTATGCATTAAGAATTTGCGATCCACCCTGCAAATCTCCCTAAGGCCTCTCGCACACAAAAGTTATTTTTTCCGTTTTCGTTCTATTCCGGACCGTATACGGAACCATTCATTTCATTGGATCTGCAAAAAAAACGGAAGGTACTTTGTATGCCTTTCGTTTACATATTTCCGTTTTTCCATTCCATTCAAAGATAGAGCATAACGGACAAGGATAGTACTGTTCTATCAGGGGACAGCTGTTCCATTGCGCCAAACATGGAATGCACATGGACGTCATCCGTAGTTTTTGCGGATCCGTTTTTTGCGGACCGCAAAATACTGAAAAAAGCCACACAGTTGTGTGCAAGAGGCCTAAGGCTTCCTTCACACGAGCCATATAGATTGTGTCAGGATCTGTTCAGGGTAAAACTAATGGTTTTGCATGCAAGTTCAATCAGTTTTTCCTGCAACCGCGTTCAGTGTGTGCATTTTTTCTGTGGAGATTGTATCTGGATTGCATGCTGCGTATCTGAAGAATAACAATCTACATCTCCTTGCCACCATCAGTGGAAAACGTATTGCATCTGGATGCCTTCCATTTTTCACGCAAGCCCCGTTCACTTCTCTGGAGCCAGGGCTGCCTGATAAACGCACAATATAGAACATGCTGGGATTTTTCCTGAACACAGAGATGATGCGTGAAAAACAAAATGAAGGGCTCAGGATTCAGTCTGGATGCTCTGCGTTTACTACACGCATCAGGACGGAAAACTTGCTCGTGTGAAAGAGCCCTAAGGCCTTCTACATAAGGCTGAGCGGTATGTAGGAGGTTTTACGGAGGCACTGGGGGTCCCTGTCAGTGAATACTGTGGAGTAGAGATGGCCTTGCGTTTCGCCCGGCGGTCTTTTCGCGGCGAACTTTGCGTGTTCGCGATTCGCCGAATATGCAAACATATGGAGATATTCGCGCCCGCCATATTCTTTTACATTGTGAAGAACTTTGACCCATGACACATCCATCAGGTGGTACAGGACAGCCAATTGAGACGTTTCAGCACATGGACATACCCCCTACCTTATAAATAAACCTGATCTGGCCGCCATTTTACATTCAGTGTTTTGCCAGTGTAGGGAGAGGTTGCTGTGTGGAGCAGGGACAGGCTGTTAGGGACACCAAATGCTAGCTAATAGGGCCAGAAAAGTCCTTTTAAGGACTAGTATAGGTGTGGTATCGATAGGTGTGATACACAGAGGGGGGCGATATACTTATAATATACTTTTATAATGAGTCAAAAACACATAGATCTATACAGTGATCACCTGGAAGTCAGAGGTCTAGGGGCTAGGGGCTTACTAGGGCCATTTTTATATAGGGTAAGGTTCCGGACAGGGTCGCTCTTATCAGGGCGGGTGGTCTGTGGTTAGGCTATCAGGGCCAGAATAGCACCCCCCTATAGGGCAATATCAGGGACAGTTCCTTGCCCACCCTGTCCTTTAATACCACATCATCATCTAGCCCAGGGATAGATGTTTTTTGCATTCCCTCCGGGATTCATCGATTTGCACTGGAACCCCCCCCCCCCCCCTCCCAGATTGTGATAGGACATATGGTTTCTGATTTGGTGCCACCGAGCACTTGTTATTGCTTACCACATCTATGCTTTTTGCTTAACTTTAATAATTTAATTTATTTTCATTTTGAGGGATATCTTTTCCATTCACACGTCCGCAAAATAGGTCCGCATCTGTTCCGCAATTTTGCAGAACGGGTGCAGACCCATTTATTTTCAATGGGGCCGGAATGTGCTGTCCGCATTCGCATTTGCGGATCCGCACTTCCACATCCGTGCTTTCGTTTCCGCCAAAAAATAGAACATGTCCTATTCTTGTCCGCAATTGCAGACAAGATTAGGCATTTTCTATTATAGTGCCGTCGATGTGCGGTCCGCAAATTGCGGAATGCACATTGCCGGTGTCCGTGTTTTACGGATCCGCAAAACACTTACGGACGTGTGAATGGACCTTCATAGTAACATTATTAAAGGTTACGTTTTATCTTTATGTATATTCTAATGGATTGCCTTCCTTGTACAATGTTATAATATACTTTCTATGTTAGAAAGTATATTATAGTGCATTTGTATTGTGAGGCAGATGTGTGCGGTTCTGCTGCGATACTGCAGGTATATAGAGGGACAAGCGTTATTCGAACAAATCATTTCTACTGGTGTGATATACCAATATACCCCAAAAAATTGATTGAAGCGGGGTGTTATACACCAATATACTTTCTTTATAGTGCATTTGGGTACTGTATAGTGCATTTGCGCATGCGCGTACGCGAAAATTATATTGCCGATATTTCGCATTGAAAACAAAAATGAATAAAGATCGCAAATTCGAATAATACATCTGGTATGTCACTGTCCATGTTGTGGGACTATTTGTGCACTTCTAGTAAGTATTTCTTGGCTGCAAATATGAGCTGAAGGTTTTTCAGGTTCGCCTGCCATTAAAATGAATAATGAAATTGAAAGCAGATTTCTGTCTCATACAGCATTTCCACAAAGGTGTACTACGCCCATGTCCGCACAGCATCAAGTGATGTTTGCAGCAAAAAAAAGTTGAATATTTGTTAAAAAATCAGATTCCTTTGTGCCCTTAAATGCATGTTTAGCTGTAGAGTGTATGGGAAATACAGTTTCTTCCTGTTTCTTATTAGCTGGATTTAGCGCGACATTTTTTACATGTTTGGCAGCATTTAGAAGCCTTATTTTTGAAGCCTGCCAGCAGCTCAGAGAAGCTGGAAATCCTCTGTTTATAACACCACAAAAGTGAAATTTGCTAAATGGAAAAACATTCTGGTAGTAGTGATAATTTATAACACCTCTAAAAGGAAATCAAAACAAGTACACATGGGGCCCCAAAGATAAACTTGGAATGGGGCCCACTTCACAAAAACCCTTGCTTACAAAAAATGTGGCCAGAAAGAGGAAATGTCTTTTTTTTTTAAATAATAATTTCACTTGATAAATCCCCGGTTTCCCTAGCACCGCCGCTCCAGTGGTTCCCATTGGTGACATTGATGCATGTCTATCCACGTGACACCTTCAGCCAAGCAGTGTCCTCAGTGGTGTACAGCAGTAGACCACCGGAGTGGCAGCAAATAAAGTATCGGGGTAGTATAGGCTCTTTTATTATTTTATCACATTGCCTCCCTCTGGTCAAATCTTTACTGATTTGGAAAACTTACTTTCAACAGAGCCAGGCTACATTGTAAAATCACATTCTCCATAAGACATGATCATATTCAACTCAACAAGATGAATTTATATTAGGGATCCAAAGTTGATATTTCCAGTGTTGCCCAGAATGACCCGGCTTTGTCTCATGGAGGGACACAACCCCACTTAAGATCTCTGGTGGCTCCAGTGTTGCATGTGGTCCAGGTCTGTGTTTCCTCCATGTGCATTTTGTAAAAAAACAAATTGGGTCATTTATTAAGACTGGCGTTTTAGACACCGGTCTTAATAAGGCCCCTTTCACACGGGTGAGTATTCCACGCAGATGCGATGCGTGAGTTGAACGCATTGCACCCGCACTGAATACCGACCCATTCATTTCTACGGGGCTGTTCACATGAGCGGTGATTTTCACGCATCACTTGTGCGTTGCGTGAAAATCGCAGCATGCTCTATATTCTGCGTTTTTCACGCAACACATGCCCCATAGAAGTGAATGGGGTTGCGTGAAAATCGCAAGCATCCGCAACCAAGTGCGGATGCGGTGCGATTTTCACGCACGGTTGCTAGGAGACGATCGGGATGGAGACCCGATCATTATTATTTTCCCTTATAACATGGTTATAAGGGAAAATAATAGCATTCTGAATACAGAATGCATAGTAAAATAGCGCTGGAGGGGTTAAAAAACATTCAAATTAATTTAACTCACCTTAGTCCACTTGCTGGCGCTGCCGGCATCTCGTCTGTCTCCTTCTTTGCTGAACAGGACCTGTGGTGAGCATTCATTCATTCCAGGACCTGTGGTGACGTCACTCCGGTCATCACATGATCTTTTACCATGGTGATGGGTCATGTGATGACCAGAGTGACGTCACCACAGGTCCTGGAATGAATGCTCACCACAGGTCCTGTTCAGCAAAGAAGGAGACAGACGAGATGCCGGCAGCGCCAGCAAGTGGACTAAGGTGAGTTAAATTTTTATTTTATTTTTTTTAACCCCTTCAGCGCTATTTTACTAAGCATTCTGTATTCAGAATGCTATTATTTCCCCTTATAACCATGTTATAAGGGAAAATAATACAATCTACAGAACACCGATCCCAAGCCCGAACTTCTGTGAAGAAGTTCGGGTTCGGGTACCAAACATGTGCGATTTTTCTCACACGAGTGCAAAACGCATTACAATGTTTTGCACTGGCGCGGAAAAATCGCGGGTGTTCCCGTAACGCACTCGCACATTTTCCCGCAACGCCCGTGTGAAAGAGGCCTAACCCTGCACTGGCGCTTTATGTGCCTTAGTTATGCAGAGGCGCCGGCCTCTATATAACTTAGGCGCATCCACTGCTAGCCTAAATCTACGTTAGATTCCTTGGTGATGTAGATTTAGATCATTTTCTATGCCTAAAACAGGCGTAGAAAATGATAAATGAGATGGGCTGGCCGGCTCGCCTTCTTACCTGTCCACATCATGCCCCCTTTTTTTAGAACTGGCATACATAGCATAGTTGGGGACCGAATCTGTGACAGATATACACTAAAAATTGGCGCATATTTATTCATTAATGACATTTATTCATAAGTAAAAAAAAATATTGAATAAAGACAAGAAGATGGAAAGGAAAAAAAGGAAACAAAATAGAAAAAGTTACTAGAAAAATGGTTTGAGGGAAACAAGACATCGAAGGATGCCAATGATGGCGCAAAATGAAATCAATGCACATTGAAAATCACTTATAAATAAATAAAAAATAAATGACTGCCCTGTATAAAGATAAAAGCATGGTATATCACAATATATAACCATGAAGGAAATCTTGGTGAAAGAGGATACCAGCACAAGGCATCAGGGTAGGGGGTGAAGGAGCAAATCGGAGAGGAGACCTTCAAGCTACGATGAAAGGAAGAGTTAGTTATGAAAGTGTTTATATGTAGAGGAGGCTGAAAAAACAATCAACAACCATTCCCTCTATGTGGCACTATGCATCTCAGACTCTTCCTTAGGCCTCATGCAGACGACCTTTTTTGTTCCGTATTTATTGCGGATCACATGCAGAACCTTTTATTTCTATGGGGCTGTAAAAAATGCAGACAACATACGGATTCCATCTGTGGTTTGTGGAGCGTAAAAGACACAGTCGTGTGTATGAGGCCTGATTCTCAACCACCAGTTCCTTCATATGCTGCAGGTGTAGGACTTCTTTAAACCATTCTGAAATGAATGGAGGTTGGTGGCCAGAACAGACAGACTGGCCAAACCCTACCCACATATAGCTAGTAGCTGCAAGATTTTGAAGGTAAACCACCTAAGGCCTCTTTCACAAGAACGATACGGATTGGCTCCGGCAGCGTTCAGGGTGCGTTCAGTGAAACTCGCACCATTTTGCAAGCAAGTTCAGTCAGTTTTGTCTGCTAATGCGTCCAGTTTTTTCTGCGCTGGTGCAATGCGTTTTGATGCGTTTTTCACGCGCGTGATAAAAAACTGAAGGTTTACAAACAACCTCTCTTAGCAACCATCAGTGAAGAACGCATTGCATCCGGACTTGCTTCCGGATACAATGTGTTTTTCACTGACTCCCCATTCACTTCTATGGGGCCAGGGCTGTGTGAAAAACGCAGAATATAGAACATGCTGCGATTCGCATGCAATGCAGAACTGATGCGTGAAAAAAAACACTGATGTACAATAGACCCTTTGAAATGAATGGGTCTGGATTCAGTGCGGGTGCTATGCGTTCACGTCACGCATTGCACCTGCGTGGAAAACTCGCTCGTGTGAAAGGGGCCTAAGGCTGAGTTCACACGGGCGTGAAAATGTGCGGGTGCGTTGCGGGAACACGTGCGATTTTTCTGCGCGAGTTCAAAACATTGTAAAGCGTTTTGCACTCGCGTGAGAAAAATCACCCATGTTTGGTACCCAAACCCGAACTTCTTCACAGAAGTTCGGGCTTGGGATCGGCGTTCTGTAGATTGTATTATTTTCCCTTATAACATGGTTATAAGGGAAAATAATAGCATTCTGAATACAGAATGCATAGTAAAATAGCGCTGGAGGGGTTAAAAACAATATATATAAATTAACTCACCTTAATCCACTTGTTCGCGGAGCCGGCATCTCCTTTTGTCTTCATTTTAGCTGTGTGGAGCAACAGGACCTGTAGTAACGTCACTCCGGTCATCACATGATCTATCACATGATCTTTTACCATGGTGATGGATCATGTGATGGATCATGTGATGACCGGAGTGACGTCACCACAGGTCCTGTTGCTCCACACAGCTAAAATGAAGACAGAAGGAGATGCCGGCTCCGCGAACAAGTGGATTAACATGAGTTAAATTATTTTTTTATTTTTTTTAACCCCTCCAGGGCTATTTTACTATGCATTCTGTATTCAGAATGCTATTATTTTCCCTTATAACCATGTTATAAGGGAAAATAATAATGATTGGGTCTCCATCCCGATCGTCTCCTAGCAACCGTGCGTGAAAATCGCACCGCATTCACACTTGCTTGCGGATGCTTACGATTTTCACGCAACCCCTTTCACTTCTATGGGGCCTGCGTTGCGTGAAAAACGCAGAATATAGAGCATGCTGCGATTTTCACGCAACGCACAAGTGATGCGTGAAAATCACCGCTCATGTGAACAGCCCCATAGAAATGAATGGGTCGGTATACAGTGCGGGTGCAATGAGTTCAACTCACGCATCCGCGCGGAATACTCGCTCGTGTGAACTCAGCCTAAGGGTGGATTCACACACAGTTTTTTTTGTGCCATTTTTCAGCCCTTTTGCGTTTTTGAGGCATTTTTCCACATGCATTTTTGGGGCCGTTTTTGCTTAAAATATTTTACCTCTAGATGTTAGCTGAAAGTCTAAAGGAACTATAAAATGCCGAACACGCAAGCTTTTTTTGCTTTTTTTTTAAATTTATTTCAAAGCCTTTTTGTGCCCTTTTGTTCTTTTTAAAATGCTCAATGTTGAATCAATGACATCAGTAAATAATTCCTTACAAACATTTTGTCTAAAAAAAGGCCACAAAACAGGTCATAAATAATGCATGCAATATGGAAAAAAAAAAATGCCAGAGAAATTGTGTGTGTGAAGGAAGCCTAAGGGTGCTGCCACATAATGTTTTTTTCCTGCTATTTTTCTATAGAGACGTCTATGTAATACCTGACAAGCCACAAGCAGATCATACTGCGATCTGAAAAAAATAAACCAAAAAAAAATGATGATGATTGTAATTTATGTTTTCCTACTGCCCAACATGTAACATCTGAACGCAGCAATTTTCACAGCAAAAAAAAAAAAGGTACAAAAACCGCTGCAAGGGGAAAAAATTAAAACACTAGCACGACACCACCCTTAGGGCCCATTCACACGGCTGTATGGCTGCGGTGCTCTTGTTGTGGACCTCAAAATTTGAGAATTTGACCCAAAAGTTTAACAAATTCAGGCAATCAGGACACTACACTGAGTTGATGCGGACCCTAACTGAATCGGATGACTGATTCAGACATAAAGGATCCAAACAGAATTTTTAGAAATTTACTTATCTTGGCTGGCATATTATACAGGTCATATTTTCCTGGTGTGTATTTTAGGCCTTGTGAGCATACCCTAATGGGGTTATCCCTTATAAACACTTATCACCTACCCACAGTGTCACTTGTATGAGAGTCCCACTGTCAGTCCCACCAACCACAAAAACAGGCTCCTGTGCTGAACGGAGTAGATGCTGCCGCTACATTCAATGTCTATGGAACTGATAAAGATAGGCAAGACTGGTCTTGTCATTGGTGTTGATTATGGGACAACCCTTTTAACCCAGCCCTGACTGAATGTGAAGTGCGGCACCCCGATGGAGTCAAGCATCTTTTCTGAAGCCCAGACGATGAGTTGGGTTGACCACTACTGATCTATGTAATCCAGTTTGCAAATATAATGGTTATGTGTCCCTGATGCCATATGTTTTTAGCTAGAAAGGAGGGAATACTGCGCAATATGTGACAGACAATACTCACAATATGGACTGCGGTACTGCATTGGAATAAATCATACAATGTTTGGAAGGGGGGGTTATTTAGCATTTCTGTATGACTGTTCATACATTCACCATCCACCTTCATCTAATGTCTATGGCCTTTATCTGCTAGCATATTGTTCCCAGATGTGTTCCAGCATTGTGTTATAAGGAAGTGGAATATAAATGAATATCTCTATCAGGGCTTACTGACAGTATTCTCGAATGTAAAAGGAAAATACCATGGATGATAACATACAACCAGAAATATGTGTCCTAGAGGAAATGATGTGCATTCTTCCATACATCTGTGGCCTCCCCAGGCAGTGATGGAATATTTTATTCTATAGAGTGAAGCTCGGCATGTTTACTTTCTGCATCTACATTTTATCTTTCAGCCCAAATTCTTCAGCGCATTGTATCTTATATGCAGTCATTGCAAGGAAATAATTCACTTATTTTCTTAAAGAGGTTGTCCAAGTTCATTTTATTGATGACCTATCCTCAGGGGTTGTCCAAGCTATTTTTTATCAATAAAAAAAGCTTGGACAACCCTTTTAAGTAACTTATTCTTGTCCTATCCTCAGGATAAATCATCAAATTCTGACCTGTGGGGTGCAGCTCTCATCACCCCCACCAATCAGCTGTTTGGAGCTCTCACCTGTTCCTAGGCCAGTTACGCCGTGTTCATCAGTCACATGGCCTATTTGCAGATCAGTCCCATTCAAGTGAATGCACAGCTGCCATCCAATGTATGGTGTTATGCTTCATATGCGGTGAGGAGACTTCAGTGTCCACCGGACAACCACGACCTCTTCAAATAGTGGCGGTGCTCTGAGTTGGACCCCCACAATCAGATATTGATGAGGTATCCTGAGGATAGGCCATGAAAGCTGAACTGACAGAAAAACCCTTTAATGTATTTGTTAATAATTTTTTTTTTTTTTAGCTAATTAGAGTGACTAAGCCCAAAGTGTCATAGGGGGTGCGTAGGTGGCCATAGCATGGCAAGTAGAGTTTAAGGGAGGTGAATATCTGATCAGTTGGGGTCCAACTCTTGGCACCCCCACCGATCTGCTGTGGAACAATCGGGCCACTACCTCTTGAAGTAGTCACTGTTTGGTAGACTGCTGATCCATAAGGGTCAAGAGACACCAGTCTAGAGCACTGATCAGGCAAAACCATAGTCAGGGACAAGCCAAGGTCAGGTCAGCAGAGTTTGTGCAATCTGATAAACAGTCTGAGGTCAGGGCGGGCAGCTCATGGTCAGAACAGAGATCAGGCAGAGATCAGATCCAGGAAACAGGAAGAAGTTGGTACACGGGATAAATAGCACACCTCTTCAGGAACCTAGTGAACTAGAAACCTTTTCTCAGGCACCATCCTACAGGAGAAGGTGCCTCAAGTACCCCTAGATGGTCAGTCATTGGGTAGGGAAGATAAGGTTGCGCACGCTGAAGCTTTGGGAGCCAGAAAGAGTATGCACATGTGCCCTACAGGTAGAGCAGAGGCTGGCCTCATGCAGCAAAGGAGGAGAGGAATGCTGGAAGCACTACTCTGGCGGCCAGGCCCACCGGATGGGAGGACAGAGGCACCGATGTCTCCAATCCGCCTGGACTCCAGAGTTAGAAAGTGGGCAAGCAGAGCAGTGGCCATGCCTCAAAAGCAGAGCAATGGTGGGCAAAAGTCACCGCCATGACAACCAGAACACACCAGAAAGAGTAAAACAATGAGCCAGGTATTAAGGAGAGTACTCAACAACAGGTCAAGTTCAGGTTAATTTTGACTAAATTAGCTGGAGTCCAAAGAAGTATGTTTGTGACACATGGTATGAACAGAGCCTACATGTTGCAGGAGTATAGAGTTTTTTTGTCACAATTTTTTTTCTTGTGATGTGTCAACAAAGTCTAAGATTGTTAAGATTAGAATATGTTCTTATGGGTCCATTCACACGTCCGTAGTGTATTGCGGATCCGCAATACACCCGGCCGGCACTCTCCATAGAACTGCCTATTCTTGTCTGCAATTGCGGACAAGAATAGGACAAGATCTATTTTTTGCTGAGCCGTGGCCCAGGGGTTCGGGGCCGCGGCATGGAAATGCGGATGCGGACAGCACACTGTGTGCTGTACGCATCTTTTCTGTCCCTATAGAGAATGAATGGGTCCACACCCGTTCCGCAGAATTGCGGCACGGATGCGGAACCATTTGCGGACGTGTGAATGGAGCCTAAAAGGAATGTGTAATTAGAAAATTATTTATTGTTTAAATCAGGTTTTTATGTTAAACATTTTTAAAGAGTGTTTGGTGATGTTATTTTTACCTTTCCAGGTCACTATCTATATTTAAAAAAGAAATCCTAAAATCCTGTAGTTTTCACATTAGTCACTTAGTATAATACTACACGCCTCTTCTTGGTCTGTGCACCTTTCGCAGTGTTCCCAGTGACGTCACCAGCTCTGATGGGCGGGCTTTAGCACTGCCCTAGCTGTTTTACAGATGCTCATAACAGGGGACTGCCTAGGTGAAATTGTGGGTATGTCCGGGTTCAGCTCTAAACCCGGACAATCCCTTTAACATTGGTGGTCTGATCTGAAGTCTGGTGAAAAATATTTTTTTCCTATTTTTCTCATATAAAACCTAGGTGCGTCTTATGGTCAGATGGGTCTTATAAAGCAAAACAAATATACGGTACTCACTGTTGGATGCAAAGTCCAACCTCCAGGAAATCTCATGCCCAGACTTAGATCATATGAAGAGAAGATGACAGTATTCTTCTTTATTGAGGACATCATCTAACACAACAGAAAAATGTAACTTTTCGACTCTTGGGGTCCTCTGTTAAGCATATAAAAACATGTGCACAGTGAAACAGGTAGAGGCCATACTAATTAATTAATCCACCAATCAACAGTAAATTATTCTGTCAGCCACTTTTTCAGGGTAAAATACTAAGTGTTTTTATTGGTTTTGTGGGTAATAGGTCAACAGTATCTGATCGGTGGGGGTCCGACACCTGAAACCCCCAGCCAATCAGCTGTTTGGGAAGGCACCCATACTCCTGTGAGCACAGTGGCCTTCTCTCAGCTTTTCCTAGGCCAGTGACGACATGTTCATCGATCACGTGGCCTAGGGGCAGCTCAGCCCCATTCAAGTGAATGGGGCTGAGCTACAATACTAAGCACAGTCGTTATACAGTATGTGGCGCTGTGCTTGGTAAGCTGCGAGAAGGCTGTGGCGCTCACAGGAAAGCTGATCGGTGGGGATCCAGGGTCTCTCCTGAGGATAGAGTCAAACAAGGATAGGTCATCAGTAATGTTTTAATATGCTTGACAAGGACCCTCAGGGGTCTTTATTCTGTCGTGCTGAGTGATGCCCTAAATAAAGAATAAGTTGTTTCAAGAATATGGAATGCTGTCATTTTTTTTATCTGCTTATCTTATAGATCAGGGCAGCGCTATAAATACACATAATGAAATCAAGAAAACATGTTGTATACATTTTATGTCTACACAACTAAGGATCTTGGGAGAAAGTGCATAGATAATGGAACCACAGACTATTATTAACCCGTATATTAAAATAGTTTACTTACAGACAATCTAAGGCTATGTGATTAATGAAAGCGTTGTCCTTAGATGATCAGAATGCTATTATAATTGAATCCAACTGTACAGCCAAAATTGCGGCTTACACACTGAGCCCTGCTCTCATATTTAAGATGGTTTAGCAAAATATATGTTGCAGAGTCAACAAAAACAGTACATGAAAATGAACAACTCGTCAAAATGATATGCAAACATCACAGAAACCCAAAGAACCACATACAAACTGAAAAATTATCCACATCCGTTGGCTAGGGATTGGAGGATCGTGGGAACCTCTGCTTTGGTAAAAAAAAAAAAAAAAGTCAAAAGTTTCCATCACCCTGCAGCGCCATCTGCTGTTTATATGTGGTTATGCATGTTCATTCTAGTTTTCACTGTACTGTTGTGTATTAGCGTAAAAAAAATATGTTTTTTTGTAATATGCTATATTTACCTACTGATTATTTTGTTCTAACAACCCCTTCTTCCTTTTACACTCTGTATAATTACCATATGGTGTGATGTTTCAACCCCTTAAGGCTATTTTAACTCTCACGTATTTCTGTCCTCTTGACGAAACTGAGCCAAATGGATCCGTCCTGGGACACAATGTAAGTCAATGGGGACAGATCCATTTTCTCTGACATGATCTGGCACAATAGAAAACGGATTCGTCCCCCATTGACTTTCAATGGAGTTCATGACGGATCTGTCTTGGCTATGTTACAGATAATACAAAGGAATCCGTTCATGACGCTGCAGAACAGTAATACACTCGTATGATCTATACAAGTGTATTACTGTACTGCAGCGGCGGCACAAAGCGCACGGCGTCATAGCAACCAATGACGCAATGCGCTCCTGCATTAAGCAGGATGCCAGTCCGGTATCTCATGGACCGTGTTCCACAGACGTGTGAATAAAGCCTAATTGTAACGGATCCGTTTTTGCAGATCCATGATGGATCTGCCCAAAACGTGAGTGTGAAAGTAGCCTAACAATGTGGCCTCTTTTGGAAATCAGAATGGGGTGATTTTTGTTTCCGCTTTTTTATATTCATGCATTTCAAAACTTTTATGTTTTTCAATTTTTGCACATTTTCTTTATTATTTAACCCCTTAGTGACCAAACATTTTTTTATTTTATTTTTCCATTTTTATATTGTTGCATTCCAAGAGCTATAATTTTTTTTTTTACATTTTTTAAGTCTAATTATGAATTATGAGGGCTTGTTTTTTGCGGGATGAAATGTAGTTTTTAATGGCATCATTTTGGGATACATATAGCTTACTGATTAACTTTTATTAATTCTTTATTAGGGGGATAAAACTGAAATACTGTCACTAAGTTTTTACGGTATAAATTTTGAGGCGTTCACTATAACTTTAATCTCTGAGTAAGCAGGATTACAGTGACACCAAATACATATATTAAACTACGTTTTACTACTTTTGCACAATAAAAACCCTTTTTTTTCAAAGGAAAATGTTTTTGCATCACTGAATCCCAATACCTATAACCTTTTTATTTTTCTTACTACGAAGCTGTAAGAAATGTATCTGTCCGGACTCCAGCAGCGCGATCTTCAGTTTCGGTCCGTGTCCTTAGTTACTGGGTGTAATGCTCTGTTTCTCCCTGCAGCACATATGGGTTGGGGGAGACCAGCAGAGGGGCTGACTGACAGCCCAGCTGCCCTATTGTTTTGTCTGTTTTAATGTTGACCTATGGGAGCGCCAGGTAGTGGACCAATCTGGCTCTAATCCAGGGACCTATTTAAATCCCCTATAGCCATATTACCATGGCCAGTAATAGTCTTTTGGCTCACTAGCGTTTGTTCTTTGTTTCAGTTTTTTTTATTTATTTTTATGTATATTAATTTATTAAATAATATTTATGTTCCAAAAAATTAACAATTACATTTGTCAAAAAAGAAAATGATTCATATCGGTACAAAACAGTGATGTTAAAAAATAAAATAAAAAAAAAAAAGAACAAAGAAAATTTTTTAAAAAAATTAAAAAAATGAGAGGCAAGCCTGGTTTGGAGGAGGAAGCGAACGAGATCTATATTGCAGGCTCTTCACTGGGAGTATATTATTCGTATCCAAGCACGTCTCAAATCGGAGTTAACTATTAACCTCCCATATTACCTCTTCTAATGTTGGATCTCTACTATTTTTCCAGTTTTTCATAATCAATGCTCTTACGGCAGTAAAAACTCTATTAATTACCCATCTACATCTCGGGGCAATATCTATCATACCAATATCCAAAAAAGCCAATTCTGATAAGGGGGAGATACTGATCTGACACAATCCAGAAATTAGGCTGAAAATATCTTCCCAATGGTGTTTTCAATTTTGGACAAGACCACATATATGGATTTGGGAACCTAACTTTCCACAATTCTGTCAACATTTATCAATATTACAAGAATTCATTATTTTCATCTTACTTGACGTTAACTACCATCTCAACTGGAAAATCTCTTCCCTATGTCTTTGTCATAGCAAGTGGGAATAAGAGGAACACCAAGTAAACAAACAGCAACAGGTAAACAGACTAGGCCCCAAAGCTAGGGAGGAGGGAAAGATAACCTCCTAACAATACCTGAGCCTCTTCCTGACTGATAACAATATGAGCAAGTCCTGATGGTGAACAAACTCATACACTGGAACCTAAGCCCTGCTGACACTGTAGCAAACCCTAACTTAGGGAGCGGGGAATGAGACAGCCGATACCTTCCACCATGAAGGGACCAGCGTCTCCCTGAGACCTAGAAGCAACCCACGCAACAAAGGGGAAAACAGGAGGACTTAGCTTGAGATAAGAGGGAAGTAGAGGATCCACAAACTACCAGTATAGAACTCCAGAAGGAAAATATCAAACGCAAAGTCAGCAGTAAGAGGCGGACTTAAATAGAGCCTCTTAAACAGGTAATGAGCAGAACATGTGGAGAGGTGGGATCCAGCCCACAACAACAAATAGAAAGGAAACACAGGAAGACATGTCAGATAGACTCACATGCTGCAAGTCTATCTGATCTTCACAGATCTCTAACATGGCAGGCAGTGACAGTACCCCCCTTCTACGGTGACCTCCGGGCACCCAGGACCGACCTTATCCAGGTGCGCCCTGTGAAAAGCCTTCAGAAGGTGACTAGCACTGACATCAGTCGCTGGAACCCACATTCTTTCTTCTGGACAGTAACCCTTCCAATGTACGAGGTACTGAAGGGAACCACGAAGAATACACAAGTTAATTATTCTGCAGAACTGAAACTCCAGATTACCATCTACCAAGACAGGAGGAGGTGGCAAGGGAGATGGTTCAGAAGGTTCCACATAGTTTTTCAACAAAGACCTGTGAAACACATTATGGATCTTCCCAGCCTGCGGAAGTTCGAGACGAAACGCAACCCGATTAATAATGGCAGAGATCTTGTAAGGACCAATAAATCTTGGGCCCAACTTCCAAGAGGGTACCTTCAACTTAATGTTCTTAGTGGACAACCACACTAAATCACCCACACAGAGGTCCGGACCAGTCATACGTCTCTTGTCAGCCATACGTTAATATCTTTCGCCCTTTTTTTCCAAATTGATTTGAATCTTCCGCCAGATAGATGACAATGAGGAAGAGAATCTTTCCTCTTCAGGTATACCAGAGGACTCAGAAAAGGTACCAAACTGAGGGTGAAACCCATATGCACCAAAAAATGGTGACTTATCAGTGGACTCCTGTCTACGGTTATTTAAGGCAAACTCAGCCAAAGACAAAAATGAAGACCACCCTTCCTGATTTTCAGAGACAAAACACCTCAAATAAGTTTCCAGATTATGGTTAGTGTACTCAGTTTGTCCGTTCGACTGACTGTGGAAAGTCGAAGAGTAGGACAACTGAACTCCCAGATGAGTACAGAATGCCCTCCAGAACCTGGAAACAAATGGCGTCCCTCTATTAGACACCACATCAGAGGGAATGCTGTGTGTTATCAATAAACACTTGAGCGAGAGTTTTGGTATTGGGCAAACCCGATAATGGTATAAAGTGCGCCATCTGACTGAGGCGGTCCATTACCACCAAAATCACTGTCTTCCCAGAGGAACTAGGCAAATCAGTGATGAAGTCCATGGACAAATGCGTCCAGGGATGGGATGGACAAAGAATAAAGAGATCCTGAAGGCGGAGTCACCTTGGCACGTGCACAGGTCTCACAGGCTGCCACATAACCCTCCACACCTTTACGTAAACCTGGCAACCAGAATCTCCAGGAAATAAGATCCATAGTGGTTCCGCTCCCAGGGTGTTCCGCAAGGACAGTATCATGATGTTCCTTGAACACCTTGTGCCGAAGCCCAGAAGGAACAAACAACTTCCCTGGAGGACAGGAATCAGGTGCCTCACCTTGAGCTTCCAAAACTTCCGCCTCAAGTTCAGGATACAGGGTGGAAACCACCACCCCATCAGCCAAAATCGGAGCAAGATCCTCCGAATCTCTTCCCCACAGGAAAGCTAAGCGACAAAGCATCTGCCTTGACGTTTTTTGACCCCAGAGCAATAAGTGACCACAAAATAAATTCTGGTAAAAAACAATGACCATTAAGACACTTCGCCAATTGCAGGTAAGACAGATTCTTGTGATCAGTAATTACCGTAATGGGATGAATCGCTCCTTCTAACCAATGACGCCATTCTTCAAATGCCAATTTAATGGCCAGCAACTCTCTATTACCAACATCATAATTACTTTCAGCAGAATAGAGTTTTAAAAAAAAAAAAGCACAAGGACACCATTTGCCAAGAGAAGGACCCTGCGACAAAACTGCTCCGACTCCCACTTCTGACGCGTCAACCTCCACAATGAAAGGCTGAGACACATCAGGTTGCACCAAAATGGGAGCAGAAGCAAAAAATGTCTTTATTGCAGAAAACGCATGTAATGCCTCTTCAGACCAGACTGAGAAATCCACACCTTTCTTGGTCATATCGGTTAAAGGCTTGACAACAGTAGAATAATTCAGGATAAATTTTCTGTAGTAATTAGTAAACCCCAAAAACCGCATCAGCGCTTTCTGATTCTCAGGTCGATCCCAGTCCAATACTGCACGGATCCATACGAAAACCTGAGGAAGAAAGCAGATAACCCAGGAACTGCAGCTCCTGAACAGCAAACACGCATTTTTCTAACTTAGCATATAACTTATTCACCTGGAGGATCAGTAATACTTGTCTTAAATGATACTGATGAGTTTCCATATCAGGTGAGTAAATTAGTATGTCATCCAGGTAATGTCACGGCTGAGGATGGGGAAAACCCTCAGCCGTGCGATGACAGAGGATGGTAGTCACGTCTTGGCCAGAACCACAGAACTAGGGAGCAGGTCACCTCCTATTGCCTCCCTAATCTGACCCTAACTCCTAGCGACATGAGCCAACCTTGAAGGTAGGAGGACTCATGCTCTGGAACCTCGGGTCCCTACTTGCCCTACGCTAGGAGCTGGGTAGACTACCTGTTCCTCCTGGACATGGAGAAACAGGAGTCTAAAGATGGCCAAACTATAAAGACAGGGGAAACGGAAACAGGCATATGGCAATGGCAGGTAAGTGCAACTAGTACTAACACCCACCTGCCACAGACACAGGGCCTGGGACCCAAGTATCAATGCTGCTGTCCACAAACACAAACGACAGAGCACACACACCACACAGGACACCAGGAGACCATACGCTGCAAAGAATAGACATGACACACAAACACATCCTCATAACATCGTGTATAAACAATACATGACAATTTGTTTATGACCACAAGGGTGGCCCCCACTGGCAGATGGAAATACCAGGAGGGTTTCTCCAGCAAAGCATGGCTGAAGAACCCCTCAGCTTCAGATCTCCAAAGAGGCTTTAAAGCCCAAAGTGGCCACACCCACACAGACACACACAGGAGAGGGAATTAACCCTTCTAACACTAACAGGGAGTGAAACCACTTAAAGGGGAAGTGTCCAAATGCACATCACACTGTAGCTGTTACCGCAGGCAACGACATGGGTGGCGACCATGTCCTGGGAGTCAGCCAGAAGGCCGAGACACTGCCACCACATGTAAACATACCAAACGTTGCGACGGGCAGCCACAGTGAAGGGAAGTGTCACAGTGCACACCTAACATAAACCTAGTGCACACCAGACATACAAAGTGCATAACATACACACACACACACCTAACAGAGAGGTTGCTAGGTGCAACCGCATGCACATTGCCGCAAGCTGCCTAGCACCAGCTCAGGCTGCTCTACTGCGACAATACCCAACTACTTGTTGCCCGCGGCAACCACAAGTGAGGCTACACACTAGCGGCCCTCACCTGTGGTTGAACAACTAAACCAGACCGCAGGCAACCGCATGCGGTAAAGGAGTCACGGCCATGACCATGGCCGTGACAGGTAAATAACAACAAACCTCCCCACCAAATGATGAAAAATGTCATTGATAAAGTGCTGAAAGACCGCCGGTGCATTAGTCAACCCAAAGGGCATGACCAAGTTCTCGAAGTGGCCCTCAGGGGTATTAAAGGCCATCTTCCATTCATCCCTTCCCTGATTCTTATCAGATTATAAGCCCCTCTTAAATCCAACTTGGAAAACACCTTGGCTCTGACAATCTGAACGAATAAATCTGGGATCAAGGGAAGGGGATAAGGATCATGGACAGTTATACGATTTAGCTCCCGGAAGTCTAAAAACTTTCTAAGGGTCCCATCTTTTTTTTTAACAAAAAAGAAGCCGGCAGCCACCGGTGACTTAGATGGTCTAATATGTCAGTTTGCCAAACTCTCGGTAATATGCTCTCGCATAGCTACTCTTTTGGGTTGGGAAAGATTATACAACCGAGACTTTGGCAATTTAGCTCCGGGAATAAGGTTGACCGGAACAATCATACTCTCGATGAGGGGGTAACTCCTGATCTCCACCCTCACAGAATACGTCAGAAAAATCTGAAAGAAACGGGGTAACACCTTAGTGGATACCACAGAAAGTGAGGCGTTGAGACAGTTGTCTATACAGAAATCACTCAAATTACTGATCTGTCTTGCTTGCCAATCTATGGTAGGATTATGTCTGGTCAACCATGGTAAACCTAACACTAGAGGGGCAGGCAAACCTTTCAGTACAAAACAAGAAATGGACTCACCCACCCTCAAATGAACATCATGCACCATATGAGTCAGACACTTTTGCGAGAGAGGGCCAGAATCAATAGCAAACACAGATATCCCCTTGTTTAATGCGCTTGTTTTAAAAGCATGACTCTGGATGAACTGATAGTCCACAAAGTTAACCCCTGCCCCACTGTCAACAAATACTTCTAATTCAATATTTTCAGAGTCTAGTGCCACCATTGCAGGCAGGAGAAATTGGGTACTACCGGTAAAAAACAAAAATACCTTCTCCGACTCCTCACCCACACTGCAAAAAGTAAGAGAACTAGACCCATTAGTTACAACTTTTTTTTTTTACTTTTTCACCTTGAGGTTTAATATAAGGACATACAGTATGTTAATAACATGTCCTTCTTTACCACAGAAGAAACAAAGTCTTCTCTGAACCCTGAAGTTCCGATTACCAGGGCATAAAGAGACCTGTCCCAATTGCATAGGCTCATCACCAGACACGAACTCGAGTGTCTCTGTACACCGCGGGACAGAAGAGGCTGTTTCCCCATATGGTAGTGCATCCCGAGTGAGGGGAACATTGCACTTCTCTCTCAGGCGTCTATCAGACAGCCCGTGACAGAATTGACTACAGAGTTCTAGGTCATTCCACTCCGAATCAGTCGCCCATCTCCTAAATTCAGAGCAATATGACTCTGCAGAACGTTCTCCCCGACTCAAACTACGCAGCTTAGATTCGGCCAGAGAAACCCGGTCTGGGTTATCATAAATAAGGCCCCAGGGCTCTGAAAAATTCATCCACCAATCAGAGGGATTGGGAACCGATCGGAAGAGAAAAGGCCCAGTACTGAGCATCACCTTTCAGCAGAGAAATAATAATCCCCACTCTTTGATTTTCTTCCCCAGAGGAGAGCGGACGCAGTCGAAAATACAGTTTACAAAATTCTCTTAACCAAACAAAATTATCACTCCCCCCAGAAAACCTATCTGGGAGGGCGACTTTAGGTTCAATGCTGCCCTGGCTCCCACTGACGGAACCAGACACCTGAGAATTCTGAAACTGTGCAACTAAATTACAGAGGTCAGCTACCTCCAAAGATAATCCCTGCATGCGATCCACCAGTGCATTAACAGTATCCATATCTGCACAAAGCAAGGAAAATAATGATGGTAGGGGCAGTTGATAATGTCACGGTAAGTGGGGATAAGAGGAACACCAAGTAAACAAACAGCAACAGGTAAACAGACTAGGCCCCAAAGCTAGGGAGGAGGGAAAGGTAACCTCCTAACAATCCCTGAGTCTCTCCCTGACTGCTAACAGCATGAGCAAATCCTGATGATGAACGAACTCATACGCTGGAACCTAAGCCCTGCTGACACTGTAGCAAACCCTAACTTGGGGATCGGGGAATGAGACAGCCGATACCTTGAGCGGGAAGTAGAGGATCCATAAACAACCAGTATAGAACTCCAGAAGGAAAATATCAAACGCAAAGTCAGCAGTAAGAGGCGGACTTAAATAGAGCCTCTTAATCAGCTAACGAGAAGAACCTGTGGAGAGGTGGGATCCAGCCCACAACAACAAACAGAAAGGAAACACAGAAAGACCTGTCAGATAGACTCACGTGCTGCAAGTATATCCGATCTTCTCAGATCTCTCACATGGCAGGCAGTGACAGTCTTGTTCCCACTCATACAGATGTAGCTGAGCTAAAATTGACTCTGGTAACTCTGATAACACATGCCACAATGTTATCTTGTGACAAAAGCCGTTGAAATACATTGAAAGAGTTAGTTAACCTTTTTTGTGTCATTTTTTACTTAACGCGTTGACCATCAAGTTTAGCTGCATCTGTACATATGAGGGATTTTGTTGCTACATTTTATTGTTATAATTTCATTATACAGTAGATGACTGAGATACTAGCTTTAAGTCCTTCTGTACATAGTAGGCTGTGAAAGCCTGGAAGTCCCTGGGTCAAACCCTTTATAGTTTTAAGTAATTTACTTTTATTTCTATAAGTGCACCTGTAAAAATTGATAAAATAGATTCTTAGGGATATAAAATTCCACCGAAAGAGTCATAAAAGGTTTGGGCTTATCACCTATACAGATGACTTTTAGTGTTAATATACCAAGGGATTTCCAGGGTTCGACATTCTGTCCTAGGATCAATTTAGAGAGAATATTGAACAAAAAATCTGATAAAGTAATTGAGATGCTACCATTCTTTATAACACAATCTTTCCACATCTGTAATGTACTATTAACCGTATAAGGTAAGGATATAGAAGGTATAATCTGTGTTTTATCTAGACCCAATAAACTACAGACAAATAACTCTTTCATAGATTGTACCCCTACAGGGGCGTAGCTAGAAATGCATGGGCCCCATAGCAAAAATAATTTTATGGCCCCCCCCCCAGTGCCATCCACAGATCCCCCTCCCCTAAACAGTGCCATCCACAGACCCCCCTCCCCTAAACAGTGCCATCCACAGATCCCCCTCCCCTAAACAGTGCCATCCACAGATCCCCCTCCCCTAAATAGTGCCATCCACAGATCCCCCTCCCCTAAACAGTGCCATCCACAGATCACCCTCCCCTAAATAGTGCCATCCACAGATCCCCCTCCCCTAAACAGTGCCATCCACAGATCCCCCTCCCCTAAACAGTGCCATCCACAGATCCCTCTCCCCTAAATAGTGCCATCCACAGATCCCCCTCCCCTAAACAGTGCCATCCACAGATCCCCCTCCCCTAAACAGTGCCATCCACAGATCCCCCTCCCCTAAACAGTGCCATCCACAGATCCCCCTCCCCTAAATAGTGCCATCCACAGATCCCCCTCCCCTAAACAGTGCCATCCACAGATCCCCCTCCCCTAAATAGTGCCATCCACAGATCCCCCTCCCCTAAACAGTGCCATCCACAGATCCCCCTCCCCTAAATAGTGCCATCCACAGATCCCCCTCCCCTAAACAGTGCCATCCACAGATCCCTCTCCCCTAAACAGTGCCATCCACAGATCCCCCTCCCCTAAATAGTGCCATCCACAGATCCCCCTCCCCGACGCTCACAGGAGCACATTTATAAACTAATTAGTAACTTGAACTTTAATCATTGACAGTGCTGAATGCTGATCTCTTTACTTGCATTGGATACCTTAGCTCTGGTAACGGTACAGCAGGCAGTGCGGGCGGGCGGCGCTCACTCACTGACGTCACGCGCGTTCGCCGCCTAGTGGGAGGAGCAGGCGTGTGACGTCAGTGAGTAAGCGCCGCCCCCCGCACTGCCTGCTGTTACCGTTACCAGAGCTAAGACAGAGTAAGGTCTCCAATGCAAGTAAAGAGATCATCATTCAGCACTGTCAATGATTAAAGTTCAAGTTACTAATTAGTTTATAAATGTGCTCCTGTGAGCGGCGTGGCCCTGTATATTCTAACCCCCAGGCAAGCGTCCCTGTCACCATGGGAACGCCTGGGGGTTAGAATATACCATCGGATTTGAGTTTTCACGCTCTCACTGAGAGCGTGAAAACTCAGATCCGATGGTATATTCTAACCCCCAGGCAAGCGTCCCCGTCACCATGGGAACGCCTGGGGGTTAGAATATGATCGGATCTTCCTTACTCAGTGGCCTGGCTGGAGCCTCCCCAGCCTCTGTGTCGGCCCGGCCCTGCTTGTCCTGACTCGTCCCCAGCCAAGCCTGAGCCGCGGACTAGTGTAGTGGGCGGGCGGTCCGCGGCTCGGGCCTGGCTGCTGTTTGTAGTTTGTGTAAAAGAAAAAAATAAATAAATCAACAGAAGGCGGCCCGGACGGGCCCCCAGTTGCGTAGGGCCCCATAGCCACTGCTATGGTTGCTATGGCGATCCCTACGCCACCCCCTACCAATGAAGTCTCCTACTGAACCCAACTATGGTCCTTTAGATTTTGCCAAAGAGGCTAAATTGAGTCCAATAGAACAGCTTTATGACAATAGAGCTTTCACCCATTCCACCTCCCCTTAGTGGTCTATTCATCACTGAATTTGCCATTCTATGGCGCTAGCCTTCCCAAACATTAGAGTTAATAACCTTCTGCATCTCCATTATACAAATCTTAGGAAATACCGTATAAGCATTGATTTTAGCTATCAGGGATAGATTCACCGGCTTGGTAAAATTCTTAATCTGATCCTTAACACAATTTTACGTCATCTCAGCAAATATTGTTACCATAGTTTCTATGGGGTCTGCTAGCCAAATGCCTAAGCGTACTTTAACACTTGCGGCAGAGGATTCCGGCAGGCAGTTCAGTCGCCGGAACTGCCTGCCGAATCCGGCAATCCAGACGCAAATGGATGCATTTGTGAGACGGATACGGATGCGGATCCGTCTCACAAATGCATTGCAATACTGGATCCTTTTTTCCGGTTGTCATCCGGTAAAAAGGGACCAGTATTTATTTTTTTCTCATTTTTGAAGGTCTGCGCATGCGCAGACCGCAAGACTGGATCCGTTTTGCCGGAAAACTTGGGACCGGATCCGGCATTAATGCATTTCAATGGAAAGTGTTCGGCAAGTGTTCAGGATTT
This sequence comes from Bufo bufo, assembly GCF_905171765.1. Lineage (NCBI taxonomy): Eukaryota > Metazoa > Chordata > Amphibia > Anura > Bufonidae > Bufo > Bufo bufo. The sequence continues at coordinate 457,216,411 of NC_053393.1, read as the reverse complement.
TTGGACGGAGAGAAAACGGCAGCATGCTGCAGTATTTTCTCGGGCCAAAAAACGTAAGAGGGACTGAACTGATGCATCCTGATGCATACTGAACGGAATGCTCTCCATTCAGAATCCATTAGCATAAAACTGATCAGTTTTTCCGGTATTGAGCCACGAGGACGGAACTCAATACCGGAAAACATTAACGCAAGTGTAAAAGTACCCTGAGTAAATAAAGCCATTTGTGACTAACTCATATGGAAATTTCTTTCTTAATACTTCTGATAATAATGGGTTGCTATTGATAATCAACAGTTTTGATTTGGCATTATTAACCTTATAATACGAAACTAAAGAAAATTTATGTAATGTTCCCCAATGATGTCAGAGGATTGGTGCAGGAAACTATGATGTCATCGGCATACATAGTCACTTTACTACTATGCTGCAGCATCGCAAACTGCGATGTATTATTGAGGAGGTAGGAGGGTCTGTAGTAGGGCGGGATATCGGCGGGGCCGTGCAGGCACTGTACTCTGGCCCCGTCGCTCAGTATGTACTGTATACGTAGTGTTAATCATCATATCTAAACTGTGCTCCGCCTGCTCCCCATGTGTACTGTACTTACTGGTACACATGTCACGCTCCTGTAGTAAGCACTAGCAGCTAGCAGGCAGACCGGGCTGCAGGTGGCCGTAACTCACGGAGGTCACGTGCCTGCTCCGCCTACTTTATGAATGAAGTAGACGGAGCAGGCACGTAACCTCAGTGAATTATGGCCGCCTGCAGCCCGGTCTGCCTGCTAGCTGCTAGTGCTTACTACAGGAGCGTGACATGTACCGGTAAGTACGATACACATGGGGAGCAAGGGAAGCGCAGTTTAGATATGATGATTAACACTACGTATACAGTACATACTGAGCGACGGGGCCAGAGTACAGTGCCTGCACGGCGCCGCCGCTCTCCCCGCCTACTACAGACCCTCCTTAGGGATCTGTGGGTGGGATAATGATGGGGGGGGGGGGTCTGTGGATGGGCATTATGATGGGGGGATCTGTGGATGGGACTGTTATGGGGGGATCTGTGGATGACACATATAGCAGTGTCATCCACAGATCCACTACCCCATAACAGTGCCATCCACAGATCCCCCCCACCATCATAATGCCATCCACAGATCCCCCCCACCATCATAATGCCATCCACAGATCCCCCCCACCATCATAATGCCATCCACAGATCCCCCCCACCATCATAATGCCATCCACAGATCCCCCCCACCATCATAATGCCATCCACAGATCCCCCCACCATCATAATGCCATCCACAGATCCCCCCCACTATCATAATGCCATCCACAGATCCCCCCCACTATCATAATGCCATCCACAGATCCCCCCCACCATCATAATGCCATCCACAGACCCCCCACCATCATAATGCCATCCACAGCTCCCCCCCATAACAATGCCATCCACAGATCCCCCACATAACAGTGGCATCCACAAATCCCCCACCCCATAACAGTGCATCATCCACAGATCCCCCATAATAGTGTCATGCACAGACCGGCATTTGTTCAAACCCACCAAAAGCACACCCTTTGGTTAAAACATTTTTTTTTCTTATTTTCCTCCTCAAAAACCTAGGTGCGTCTTATGGGCCGGTGCATCTTATAGGGCGAAAAATACGGTAGTTCAGGGATGCCCTTCTGGGAGAAATATTTCCTTCTGGGACCTTCCATTGCGATGTGCCAATGGCCGCAAATTTTCTAAAGGCCTCCGAGTCCACCAATTTATATGGCAGTAGTTGACGGGCTAGCAGTTTCGACAAGCCATCGGTCAGCCGTTAGGCAAGAGGATTATCCAGTGTCATAATTTTTTTATGCTCAAACATTTTGGCTACGGAAGCCTGCCTTGTGCCAGATGAAAGCGGTGACGGCACAGTGGAAGGTGGAGTGGAGGACAAATGGGAGGAAAGAGGACAAGGAAAAGAGGCAGGACATGGAGCGCCGGGAGTGTGGCTTTGTGGGTTCTGACGGCGTTGCTCCTACTGTGAGTGTTGGGCTTACCGCGACTTATGCGTTAACAGCCCAGGTTGCAGATGGCAACACTATTGTCAGCAGCTGACATGTTAAAAAAAAGCCCACACTACGGAGCCTTGTGCCTGTGTCCTGGGAGCGCCAGATGTGACTGTGCATGGTAGATGGCTCGCTACAGATACATTTGCAGTCTGCTTTTAGCCTCCTGTGCACTGCGAGTTCTGCCTGCTTCCCCTCCTTCTCCCTATCTGCTGCTCCTTCTCTCCCTCTGAACTCCCCTCCTCATTCTCTCTTGTGGGCACCCACGTGATGTCCATCGACACGTCATCATCGTCACCTTCACCACCACTGACATTAGAGATCTCGGAGTAGGCAGCAACAGCGGTGACCACCCTCCTTGAACTGATCTGGGTACTGTCATCAGACTGCTGGGTGGCGGCCGTTGCTACCTCCTTTTCCTCATGCCAAGAATGGTTGCGCATCGTTAAGGTCTGAGAATGAATGGGAAAATAAATCCTCTGACTCGAGTGGAGGGGCTATGGTGGTGGTGATGGTGTCTTTGGGGGTGCACACAGCAGAGAGTGAAGAGGGTGCAGATAGAGAGGATGAGGATGGTGCAGAAGCGGAAGGCTGACTGAGCCACTCAACCAACTCTGGTGCGCACTTTGAAGTTATCGCACGCACCTTCTCCAACTTCCCACTTTTGCTCCAGCCTGGTGCACCTGCCAGATGCAATAAAATGCATTCTGTTCCGTTTTGTTGCGTCCCCATCGTAATGCGGTGCGGAGCAAGATGGATCTGTCCTGACACATAATGTAAGTCAATGGGGATGGATCCGTTTTCTTTGACACAATAGAAAACGGATCTGTCCCCATTGACTTTCAATGGTGTTCATGACGGATCCGTCATGGCTATATTCTGTAAGACATAATACAACAGGTTCCGTTAATGATGGATGCATGCGGTTGTATCATTGTAATGGAAGCGTTTTTGCAGATCCATGACGGATCCGCAAAAAACGCTAGTGGTAAAGTAGCCTGAGAGATAAAGGCATTAGGGCCCAGGTACAAAAGCAGCCTTTGCACTCCCATAACTACATCACTGGCTTAACTAAGTGAGGCGCAATGATTATTATAGGTTTTTAATAGTTGAGAAAGGTCCCATCGAGCTGGACTGAAATGTTGTGCATGAGTGATCATAGTGGCCAACAGTGCCCAATATGCAGGGACTGTCCCTAATTGTCAGAAACAGTCCCTACAAATTTCGGGTGTCCCAAGCCCAAAATGGGTGGGGTTTATGTAAGCACTACCAGTCCCACATGCATTGGGGACGTTCCCAGGGTGGGGTCTTTTTGTCCCGCATATGCCAACTGCAGGATTGGTAAGTATGGGGTGAATAAAATGACCAGTATTTTTCTTCACTAAAGTTGGAGAGCTTTTTTGGGGTGTATATTACCTTAACCTCTTAGTGACCAGCCTGTTTTGGGCCTTACTGACCAAGCTTTTTTCTTCCTTTTTTCATCGTCGGGTTCCAAGAGCTATAACTTTTTTATTTTTCCATCTATATAGCTTTATGAGGGCTTGTTTTTGTAGGACAAGTTATAGTTTTTAATGGAGCCATTTTGGGGTACACATAACTTTCTGATTAACTTTTTTTTAACTCTTTCTGGGAGGGAAATGGGAAAAACAGCAATACTGCCACTGCGTTTTTAGGTTATAAATTTTATGGCGTTCATTTTTCGGTATAAATAACATAATATTATTATTATTTATTATTAAAGCGCCATTCATTCCATAGCGCTGTACATATGATAAGGGGTGCACATACATAATACAGACAAGTGCACTAAGCAGGAACAAGACGAGTTACAGACTGGTACAGAAGGAGAGAGGGCCCTGCCCGTGAGGGCTTACAATCTACATGGGAGAAGGACACAGTAGGTGCGGGTGAAGTTGGTCATGGCGGTATAGAGGCAGTAGGGTCACTGGTTGTAGGCTTGTCTGAAGAGGTGGGTTTTCAGGTTTCTTTTGAAGGATTCCACTGTAGGTGAGAGTCTGATATGTTGGGGTAGCGAGTTCCAGAGTATGGGGGATGCGCGGGAGAAATCTTGGAGGCGATTGTGGGAAGAGGTGATAAGAGGAGAGAAGGAGGTATTGTGAGGATCGGAGAGTGCGTGTGGGGATGTATTGGGAAAGTAGCTCAGAGATGTAGGGAGGGGACAGGTTATGGACGGCCTTGTATGTATTTGTTAGTACTTTGAAGTGAATTCGCTGGGCAATGGGGGGGCCAGTGAAGGGATTGGCAGAGAAGAGAGGCAGAGGAATAACAGGGTGAGAGGTGGATTAGTCGGGCAGAAGAGTTGAGGATAGATTGGAGGGGTGCGTGAGTGCTAGATGGAAGGCCACAGAGGAGAATGTTGCAGTAGTCTAGGCGGGAGATGATGAGGGCATGTACAAGCATTTTCGCAGATTCAAAGTTAAGGAAACTGCGGATGTGAGAGATGTTTTTGAGTTGGAGGCGGCAGGTGGTGGAAAGGGCTTGGATTTGCGGTCAGAAGGAAAGGGCAGAATCCAAGGTCACTCCAAGGCAGCAGACTTTGTTGACTGGGGAGAGTGTGCAGCTTGAATGGGTCTGTGATCCGTCCGCACCGCAGAAAAATAAGACAAGTAATGTAGTGGGGTCCCGTGCCTCTGTTCTGCACTGCACCTTAAGGATTGCAAACCCATTCAAGTGAATGGGTCTGCATCCGTGACATGGGGCGCACACGGCCGGAGATAGCATATTGCGGACCCGCTGTTTGCGGGCCGCAATATGGGTACGACCGGTCAACGGCCCTTAGGGCTAATACACACGATCATGTCCGATCCATCCACAAAAAAAAAAAAAAACGGAAGTTACTCTGTGTGCATTTCATTTTCGTATGTCCGTTCCGCAAATAAATAGAACATGTCCTTTTATTGTCTGTGTTATGGACAAGGATAGTACTGTTCTATTAGGGGCCAGCTGTTCTGTTCCGCAAAATACATAATGCAAACGGATGCTATCCGTATTTTTTCTTTTTTTTTTTTCTTGCAAAGGTTGTATTTGGTGTCTCAGGCAAATCCCATACATTTCAATGTAGCTGAGTTGCAATACCTCACACATCCTATATGGACAGGTGTGGTGCTGTTTCAGGAAGAAAGCAAATATGTTTGTCTAAACCTGTACATCCCCTTCATGACAGGATTCTGCATAATTTACTAGAAGAAAATCCAAAGTAGGAAGCCTGCCCTGAATACTGTGTAATGAGATCATCTGCGCAGGCGCATACCAGGCGCCGCTTTGGTCTTCGCAAACATGGCGGCGCCTATAACCTTGCATCCGTGTTTCCCCTCTAGCGATGGAAGTCTGGCTGAGCTCTACCAATGTGTAACACGTCATCAGCCGCGGCCGCTTCTCCGGGCGACATGTGGACAGAACAGCATGGCTGAAGCTGAAAGCCTCGGGGATTCCGCTCTCGTTGACGCAGCCTCAGCGAAGCCCCAGGCCCTGTCGTGTCTTACGGTACCGTCCTTCTCGGAAGCGTGCGGCTTTATTGACAGCCGGTATTCCTGCCTCGTGCTGAAGACGCACCGCAGACACTTAGCGCTGTCCCCCAAGTATCTGAGCAAGAAGCGGAGCGGCATAAAGGAGCACCTGAGCGCCGAGCTCCTCAAGTACAACGCCGTGTAAGTGTCTGGGGCTGAGGACTCCATGCTGGGCCTTGTGGCCCCTTCCTGCCCTCAGTCTAGCCCTATCAGTCAGGTGCAGGTGGGGCAGTTCCGCCATGTTGTGCCCCCCAGTTTTTAGAGTGTATTTGGACAATGTGATGGCAGAGCAGCCTAGATGTGAAGGCGCGTTCCCCTCATACATTCACGGTACATGGGGTAGGGAATGCATTTATCTGTGCGCAGCTCTCTCCATTCATCCCACTGGGAGTTGTCGGCCGAGGTGGGACCCCCGTTTTGTTGATGGGTGCGGGTCTTGAGGTTGTGCCACAAATGACGGGATGGGTAGGTATAACGTTATCTCTGCCCAGCCTGTAGACGGGAGACCACATAGGGTCATAGAGCGGGGCCGCCTCTGGCATTAAAGGGGGCTTTCCGAGATGTTAAAGGGGTTGTCCGGGTTAAGAACTGAACCCCGACATATCCCCATCTTCACCCCTCCGGCCCCCCTGATGTGCGCATTGGAGCATTTCATTCATGCTCTCCTTTGCCCTGCGCTGAATCGCATTGTGCCAACTGTACAGGTTGGTGGAGGAGGGATGATACTGTGGGGTGGTTTTCAGGGGTTGACTTAGGCCCCTTTTTTCCAGTGAAGGGAATTCTTAATGCTTCAGCGTACAAGACATTTTGGACTGTTGTATGCTTCCACGTTTCTGGGAATACTTTGAAGAAGGCCCTTCTCCTACCCAGCACTGACTGTGCCCCAGTGCACAAAGTTCATAAAGCCATGGTTGGGCGAGTCTGGCATAGAAGAACCTGCCTGGCCCACACAGAGCCCCGATCTCAATCCCGTCGAAAACCTCTGGATGAACTAGAACTGAGACTGTGATCCAGGGCGGCCCTCTCATCCAACATCATTGTCTGACCCCACACATGTCTTCTGGATGAGTGGGTGACAATTCTCACAGACGCACTCCAAGATCTTGTAGAAAGTCTTTCCAGAAGAGTAGAAGCTGCAATGGGGGATGGGGGGGAAACCACATTAATGTGTGTTAGTGTTGATTGAGCACCAAAGTGTTAAGGGGCTCGGGTCAAACACCTCGGGATGCTCGGGTGCTCTACCGAGCACAATGGAAGTCAATGGGAGAACTCAAGCATTAAACCAGGCACCCCCTGCTCTGAAGAGGGGAGGGTGTCTGGTTCACAGGAAAAGGTCACAAATTGATGGAAACATCACTGAAATGGTTTGGGAACAGCATGGGGAGGATGTCTGGAAGCATCTTGGACTCCCAGGTCGCTGCTGGGAACAATGTTGTCTGAGTAGTTTGCCACTTTTACAGACTGACAATAATATGCACAAAACCAAAGATGAAATCGATTTTAGAGATAAAATTGATAGGAAACATTCTTTCCTGTATATTTACTTGTATATAAAGTGCAAGTTCTGCCAAAAATTACAAGGAAGAGGCACTCCGATACAACCTGTATATCACATAAAGGAGGGCCTTATTCACATTGTGGTACAATTGTTCAGGTAGTCGGACTCCTACACTCATAAAGTGAAAGGGCTGCCAGAAATTACAAGGAACCGGCACTACAATACACCCTTTGTTACACATAAAGGAGGGCATCATACACACCCTTGAAAAATTCTGATTGGCCTGCTGGTGACCCTCTAAAACATTACAGACGAGGGCCTTCTGGTGAGCTGACCCTCAAAAACATTAGGAGTGAGGGTAGACTAATAAGCTTATTAATATGATGGAAGAGGAGGACGAGAAAAGGAAGATTGAACCATATACCCTTGTTTGTGGTGGAAGGGGTGCATGGGAATACAGTGTATTCAGTACATTATAAACAACACTTTTAAAGTGCCTTTTTATGTTCAGCCGCTTTCCTCTGGTGGAGTAGAGAAGTCATGGTCAATCCAGGCCTTGTTCATTTTTATAAGAGTCAACCGGTCAGCATTTTTAGTTGACAGGCGGATGCGCTTATCAGTTATTATGCCCCCAGCAGCACTAAATACACGCTCTGACAAAACGCTGGCGGAGGGGCAGGCCAGCACCTCAAAGGCGTAGAGCGCCAGTTCGTGCCACGTGTCCAACTTGGACCCCCAATAGTTGTAAGGCACAGAGGGATCACTGAGGACGCTGACACGGTCTGCTACATACTCCTTCACCATCTTCCAAATTTTTTTGTCCTTGTGACACTAGGCTGCGCATCAGGGTGAGGGTGCTGGCGGGGTGTAATGAAACTGTCCTAGGCTTTGTGCCCTGCCTCTGTTGAAACTGCTGTGTGTTCCCCTTGTCTCCCCACCTCGGTTGCCCAAGGAAGTACGGACTCTGCCGCCAGCGTTGTCAGATGGAAATGTTTGGAGCAATTTTTCCACAAGGACCTTCTGGTATTGCACCGTTTTACTCGTCCTCTCCAGCACGGGAATGAGAGATGAGAAGTTCTCTTTGTAGCGGGGGTCGAGAAGGGTGAACAACCAGTAATCGGTGTTATCCAAAATGCGTAAAACGCGTGGCTCACAGGAAAGGCAGCTTAACATAGTCAGCCATGTGTGCTAGTCCCAACAGGCAACACTTCACTGTCGTCATCAGGAGGATGACTCTCAATCTTCTCATCCTCTACTGCCCATGCACGCTGAACAGATGGAATTAAACTTCCATGGGTACTACCCTCTGTAGCCGAGGCAATCATCTCCTTCTCATCATCATGCAATTTGCACTGAGAAGACGAACTGAGGGTGGTCTGGCTATCACCCTGTGTAATGCCTTCCCCCATTTCCACATGCAAAGTGTCCGCCTTAGGCTGCTTTCACTCTCGCGTTTGGTGTGGATCCGTCTTGTATTGCATTATTTATTTAAAAAAAAGTCTAAGTCTAAACTAATCCGTCTTGACTTACATTGAAAGTCAATAGGGGACAGATCAGTTTTCAATTGCACCATATTGTCGTCCCTATTGATTTACATTTTAAGTCAGGACTGATCTGTTTGGCTCTGCATAGTCAGTCACCAAAATGCTGCAAGCTGTGTTTTAGTAACCGTCTAAAAAACACAACTGAGACCAAACGCAGCCAAATTGATGCATTCTGAACGCATCTTTATCCATCCAGAATACATTGGGGCTGAACTGATCCGTTTTGGGCTAGTTGTGAGAGCCCTGAAACGGATCTCGCAAGCGGACCCAGAAACGCCAGTGTGAAAGTAGCCTTAATTGTGAGCAGCGAGCGTTTAAGTAGACACAGAAGCTCACCCATCTGTGTTGATTCCTCAAAGTTTCTTAAAACCTCACAGAGGTCAGACATCTATGCCCACTCCTCGCTTGTGAATAGCGGAAGCTGACTGGAAAGGCGACGACCATGTTGCAGCTGGTATTCCACTACTGCCCTCTGCTGCTCACACACTGCCCACTGCTGCACAGCCTGGCCAACATGTGGAACGTCTAGTTCCAGCGCGTGCTCACGTCGCACAACAGCCGGTGAGCTGCAATTTCAAACACTGCTGCAGCGTTGACAAGACCGGCTGAAGCTGTCGATGACTTTCAGAAATGGGCACACGCGGCGCGCCTTCACGGGTAGCTGAGGCAAATTGGGGTAAGTTTTGAGAAACCGCTGAACCACTAAGTTTAAGACGTGGGCTAGGCATGGGATGTGTGTGAGCTTACTGAGCTCCAAAGGCCATTATCAGACACAACCATCCCTGGTTCTAGGTTGAGAGCCACAGCTCAGTCTGGTCTCTTATCCCCTGCCACAGCTCTGCGGCGGTGTGCTGTTTGTCACCTAAGCAGATCACCTTAAGCGCGGCCTTTTGACGCTTCTCCCTCTGCAGTGCTACACTGCTTCCAGCTATTGACTGGAGCTGCACATGGATAATTCGGAGGTGGAAGAGAAGGGGAGGTTGCAGCCACTAACATAGGTGGTGGCGGAAACCCTGATGGAATTAGTGACCGCAATTCTTGGTGTCAGTAGCACCTGTGACATCCCAGGGTACGACTCGCTCCCGGCCTCCACAACGTTCACACAGTGTGCCGTCAGGGAAATGCAGCATCCCTGGCCGAAATAACTTGTCCGTGTGTCAGTGGTTAAGTGGACCTTCCCAGTAACTGCGTTGGTCAGGGCATGGGTGATGTTACGGGACACATGCTGGTGTAAGGCGGGCACGACACACCGTGAAAAATAGTGGCGGCTGGGGACTGCGTAATGAGGGACGGCTGCCAACATCAGGCTACTGAAGGCCTGTGTCCATAAGCCTAAATGTTGGAAACGTGCACATTTAGTGCTATGGCCTGTGGGTGGGTGGCTGGGTATTTGCGCTTGCGTTCAAATGCCTGGGGTAAGGACATTTGGACGCTGTGCTGGGACATGGAAGTCGATGTGGTCGCTGATGGTGCTTGCAAAGGTCCAGGTACAGGGTGGGAGGCATCTGGGCCTGCACCTTCGACAAGGGATTGGCCAGCACGGAACAGGGGAAGAGGAGGCAGTGGTGTGACCCGCAGACACAGATTGTGGACCCAGACGTTCGGCCCACCTATTACGGTGCTTTGATGCCATGTGGCGGATCATGCTGGTGGTGGTGAGGTTGCTCATTTTTGTATGGCACAGGTTGCAAATGACAATTCTTTTGTCGTCTGCACTTTCCTCAAAAAAGCGCCATACTGCGGAACACCTACCCCTTGGCAGGGGAGATTTCCGCAAGGGGGTGCTCTGGGGAACAGTGGCGGCCCTGTTTGGTGTTGCCCGTCTTCTCCCTTTTGCCACCCACTGCCTTTTCCAGCCTGTTGCGGTGCTGTGGATCCCTCCCCCTCTGTACTGCTGTTCTCGCTCGGCTTGCCACCTTCCCAGGTTGCGTCAGTGACTTCATCGTCCACCACCTCCTCTTCCACTTCCTCACTCTGCTCATCCTCCTGACTTGTTGACCTAATACATGCTCCTGATAAAGGGGACCCATTAAGAGGCCCCGAAACGCGTCGAGCTGCTCACTCCCCCACCCTGGCTTTGGAATAAAAGAACTTAAAGAATGAACAAGAATTCCTGAGTGATCATTGTTCATCCGTGAGACTCTACTGGCGATCCAGGCGCAGGAGGTGTGATGCGGGTGTTATGTGCTTTATCCCACATTACCCTCCTGGGTGAAGTGAGTCACTGAAATTTTGATTTTATATCTTGATTTTATATTTGTATAATATTTTACATTTACCTTATACCATATCTGCTTAACTCAGGGCTTGACAAATTTCCTTGGAATCTAGGAGCCAGCTAAAAAAGTTAGGAGCCAGGCGGAGCCGCGTCATAAAGCCCCTAGTAGGTGCCCCCATAGTGCTCCCCCCCCACTTCTCCATAGAGCCCCCCCAATAATGCTGTATGCCATGTTACATATACCGCCGCTCCGTCCCCGGACCCAATTGACTATAATGGGGACGGGGGTGGAGCTCCGGCACAGCACGGCAATTCGCGGTGAGAGGCCGCCGGACTAAAAAGTTGGACATGCAGTACTTTTAGTCCGGCGGCCTTTCACCATGCACTGCCGTGCTGCGCCGGAGCTCCACCCCCATTATAGTCAATGGGGACAGAGCTGCGGTCCGGCGAAACAGCGGAAGGACGGATCTGACAGGGTGAACAGCCTGCCGGATCCATCCTGCCGCAAGTGTGAAAGTACCCTTAGTTCAATAGCTACTGAATGAGACAGAAGAAGGGATGCCTTTAACATATACATCTCCTTGAGAAGCCAATTTGATCCTAAAGGGTTAATTCAAACTGTAATCTAAACTCTGTGTCCTGTCACTTAATCTTACCACTGCTGCAAAAGCATCAGCCTCAGTGTAAACTGTTCTAGAGTCTGACTGACGGTTCTTTTAACTCAAAGAATCGAATGAGTCAGATCTTTAGATTCTTTTAACCTGTGACTCATTCGATTCTTTAGATTCCCTGTACTTGTGTCAGTGACTCAGAGCTGCTAGTCCTTGCCTTGCCTCAGCTCTGATTGGTTGGTGGGCGGGGAGGGGAGGGGCTGGCAGAAGCAGCTTCCACTCTAGGATCAGATTACACTCCTCCCGAGCCCCTCCCTGCGTCTCTGCTATTGTGTGCTGTGACGGAGCTGACTCACACGGTGCTGCCTCCGGACAGAACGGCAGCTCCTCACCCATCGCCCGGGCACCTTTGAAAACGGGCTGACAAATACCCAAGCGCCAGGACTAAATTCCTGGTCGCCATGGCGACCTGGCGCCTGGGATTTGTCGAGCCCTGGCTTAACTGCATACCATATCCGAATCTGTGAGTGTGAAAATATCTCCACCCCATTTATGTGTATCTAATAACTCAAGTTTCTATTTTTTTCTTCGGTTATATACATCATAACCCTCAATACTAGGGATTTTGGCGCCTCTCTGTGGTCCTTTTTAGCGTCTCCACGCTACCCCACTGTCTTCTTCCCAATCACCCACCTTGAGGGCATCAGGGTGGGTCGAGACCACTTGCAGCCTGCCTTTCTGTGTTCCACCATCGTTCTTAATAACTTTTCTATATATATATATATATATATATATATATATATATATATATATATATATTAGTTCCAAAAACTCAGGTATAAACATACCATACATAGTTTTTTGCCCTACCTTTGGTGCCCTGCGAAGTTATCCCTGGACCATCGTTTTGAAAGGCCCAGTGACCCTCTTTTTTTTCTTCCCCTGTCTCTGACTTACTATTGTTGACCTAACAACAACCTCAGTTATTGACAACTGTGTCTCAGCCTCATCATCCACCTCGTGAAACACTAATTGCCGTTCCCCACCGTCTTTTTGTGACTGTGGATGCTCAAGAGTTTGGGAATCGGGGCACAAGATCTCATGTCTCCGAGCGGGCCTGTCGAGAGGCCCAAATGAAGAAATGGTGCTGAAAAGATCTCCTCGGAATATCCGAGTGTGGGATAACTTGTTTGGCAAGACTCTCCATGTTGGGAGGAAGGATGATCAGGGTGAGAATTGTGTTAACCAGACTCTTGGCTACTGAGACTGGACTTTGTGGAAGACAGGGTGGTGCTTCACCGACTGGAAGCATTATCTGCTGCAATCCAACCGACCACCTGGTCGCACTGGTCTGACTTCAAGAGTAGTGTCCTGCGCTGCCCTGCAAACTTGGACATGAAGCTAGGTATTGTGGATGATTATTTTTCTTGTGCTCTGGCATCAGGCACAGTTTCACCACGGCCTCTGCGTGCACCATCACGACCACTGCCCCGTCCCTTACTGCTTGCCTTCTTTATATTAAATGTTATATATGCTTGAAAGTCTGTCACACGTACAGGAGCGTAGGATTTGGAAGTGTATGCGCAAAAAAAATATAAAAAAAAGGTAATTGGGATGTGGAAAAGTTACACAGGAGAAATACCGCAGATAATGTCGCTGATGTCAGCAGCGGCTAATAAAAAAATTACAGGGAATTTCACAGGTGTTCAGGATGTGGAAACGTTACACAAGAGATGTACCCCAGGTAATGTCACTGTCCAAAGCGTACACCGTTTATGGAAAAAGTACACGATGTCAGATATTTTTGGGATGCGCACACATTACACAGGAGATGTAGTGCAGATAATGTCGCTGTCTGCAGCGGCCTAACTATTGCACGCTATTTAGCGCAGGAGGCGCTAAAAATAGATATTGCTGCCACACACAACAGTCCTTAAAAAGGACTCTTGGGTCTCTGACAAGTTTTTCAACTTAAAAAAAAAACTTTCACTCCCTACACTATCTTTTCCTTCAGCACAGCTCTCCCTGACTAAGACTGAGCCAAACACGTGTCATCGGGTTCTATATAGCACCCGATGACTCGTTCCGGCCAGCCAATTACTGTAATGCCAATATCCAACATGGCTACGGCATTACAGTGAAGGGCAGCACTTACCTGCACGTTTATTGGCTGTGTAGCAGCCAACAAACGTGCGGGGAGGAGACTCGAGCACATGTTGTATTCGGCCGAGCATGCTCGATCAACACTAATGTCTGGATTTAGAACGGGAAGTCATAAATGGTCCTGTGGGTGTAATGTGTAGGTGTCCCTACTTTTTGGTCCATATAGTGTGTGTATATATTTCAATGGCTGCCATGGGGCCTACTTTCATGTCTGCTCTGTAATTAGGAAGAGGGAAAAGGAATAAACCTTGATAGAAATAGTTGTTCTCAGCACAAATAATTTAGGTCCAGTTCACACATCAGTTATTTGATCAGTTTCCATTAGATAGGGTCTATTCACACGTCCGTAGTGTATTGCGGATTCGCAATACACCTGGCCGGCACCCCCATAGAACTGCCTATACTTGTCTGCAATTGCGGACAAGAATAGAACATGTTCTATTTTTTTCGGGAGCCGCGCTCCGGAAATGCGGATGCGGACAGCCCACTGTGTGATAGAGAATTAATGGGTTTGGATTCGTTCTGCAACGTTGCGGAACGGATCCGGACCATTCTATGGACGTGTTAATGGACCCTTATTGTGAGCCAAAACCAGTAGTGAAACCTACTCAGAGATGAGGTATAATGGAAATATCTGCACCTGTTCTGTTCTTTTGACCCGCAACTGGTTTTGGCTCAGAATAACTGATGGAAATAACTGATCAAATAACTGAAGTGTGAACTAACCCTTAAAAGCAAAGTATGTTTTCCTGATGGGATCCTTGTCCTTACCTCTGTAGATTGGAAGGCGTCCCTGTGGCGTATGATAACATCAAGTTGGTTGGTGAATTGGGAGACATATACGATGACGTTGGATACATTCACATTAATATTGAAGCCGACTTCGTCATATTCCAGCCAAAATGCGGGCAGAGGCTTGTGGTAAGTACCCATATGTACTCGCCGAAAGCAGAAATGAGCAACGTTTTCAATATTCACCTTTTTCCTTTCTCATACCAGTCTATAAGTGTCCTCTATCACAGCTCTAGTGGAACCTCTACAGTTGTCTTGAGATCCTTCTTCAGAGGCGCTCCATGTATAAATGGATGCACTTCTTCATGGAAAACACTACAGGTGCACATAGGAGAATAAAAACAGGCTGCAGAAGCACTTTCACCCTGGTTTACGCCTCCCTGCAGGCTGCGCCTTCTCACAACTTTTGTTTGGAAAGGATCTCAGGACACAACTGCAGATATTACTGTACATGAGGCTCTCATAGGCTAGTGAGAGGAATTTTATAAACTTCTACTTTACTGATGTCAAGTGAGGCGACCAGTACCTTTAATTATATTATCAAAGGGGTTGTCTGCTTTTTTCCGTTGATGACCTATCCTGAGGATAGGTCATCAGTATCAGATTGGCGACGGTCCATCTCCCGGAACCCCACCGATCAGCTGTTTGAAGAGAAGGCAGCGCTCATGCCAGTGCTGCCTTGTCTGCTCTGTTTACCATAGAAGTGAATGGGGACACCATACTTGCAATTGCTGTGGCGAGCAGGTAAACAGAGCAGAGAAGGCAGCGCTTGTATGAGCACTCCTTTCTCTTCAAACAGCTGATCGGTGGGGGTGCTGGGAGTCGGGCCCCCGCCGATCTGATATTGATGACCTATCCTGAGGATAGGTCATCAATAGTAAAAAGCAGAAAACCCTTTTAATGATTTTCATGGGAAAATTTTAAGTATAACATGGAGATTTAAAGGGGATGGCCAAGTTATTTTTATTGATTACCTATCCTCAGATCGGCGGGGGTCCAACACCCGGCACCCCCACGGATCAGCTGTTTGAACAAAAGGCGCGTGCCGTGCCAGCGCTGCCTCCTCTTCATTGTTTACCTGCTCGCCGTCGCATCCGCAGAGGTGAGCAGGTGTAATTACACGTTACTCGTTCCTATACACTTCCATAGGAGCGATCCGTCCTATTGAAATGAATGGGACGGCTTGGGTGTAATTACACCTGCTCACCGCTACGGATGCGACGCCGAGCAGCTAAACAAATGAATAGGAGGCAGTGCTGGCAAGGCGCGCGCCTCCTCTTCAAACAGCTGATCGGCGGGGGTGCTGGTTGTCGGACCCCCGATGATCTGATATTGATGACCTATCCTGAGGATAGGGCATTGATTTAAAAATAACTTGGACAACCCCTTTAAAGGGGTTTTACTGGATGTACAATCAGATTTGTAGGGGCTCCAACGCCCATCACCCTCACCAATCAGATGTTTGAAGAGGCCATGGCGCTCCAGTGAGTGCTATGGTCTCCTCATAACATAACCAGCACAGTACTGTACAGTGTATAGTGGCTGTGCTTGATATTGCCCACACCAGTTTACTTGAATGAGACTGATCTGCTCGTTGTAGGCCATGTGACCCAAAACATTTGTCCTCACTGGCACACTGGAGCACCACTGCCTATTCTAACAGCTGATTGCAGGAATGCTGGACTTAACCTGCAAATGAACCTTGTTGAAAGTGGTATCACTGGCACACTCGTCAAGCAGCTGATCAGCGGGGTGACAGGATTCGGACATACACTGATCTGGAATTGATAACCCTTCCTGTGAATAGTGAAGATATATTGGAAAAGCACACCATATATAGGGTGCGGTGCAACCAAAAAGGGTTCTACAACCCTATACATACATTTCAAAAATTTAGTGCACAAGCAAATGTGAGTCAAAATTATATCCTTTTCACTTTTTGACAAGGTGTTTGTACATAATTTCCATCTCAGCAAAATGAATGGGAAAAAAAAGAACATTCATAATTTCAAGAATCGTTTCTCAGCATGATGACAACCTTTCAGTCACAGTGACCTTTTTCAAGTCTTCAGTGGGTGTGCACGAATGGGGAAGTGAATAGGTCATCAGTATTGCACTCCCAAAAAAACACCTTTAACCACCTCAGCCCCCAGTGCTTAAACACCCTGAAAGACCAGGCCACTTTTTACACTTCTGACCTACACTACTTTCACCGTTTATTGCTCGGTCATGCAACTTACCACCCAAATGAATTTTACCTCCTTTTCTTCTCACTAATAGAGCTTTCATTTGGTGGTATTTCATTGCTGCTGACATTTTTACTTTTTTTGTTATTAATCGAAATTTAACGATTTTTTTGCAAAAAAATGACATTTTTCACTTTCAGTTGTAAAATTTTGCAAAAAAAAAGAGATCCATATATAAATTTTGCTCTAAATTTATTGTTCTACATGCCTTTGATAAAAAAAAAAATGTTTGGGTAAAAAAAAAAAATGGTTTGGGTAAAAGTTATAGCGTTTACAAACTATGGTACAAAAATGTGAATTTCCGCTTTTTGCAGCAGCTCTGACTTTCTGAGCACCTGTCATGTTTCCTGAGGTTCTACAATGCCCAGACAGTAGAAAAACCCCACAAATGACCCCATTTCGGAAAGTAGACACCCTAAGGTATTCGCTAATGGGCATAGTGAGTTCATAGAACTTTTTATTTTTTGTCACAAGTTAGCGGAAAATGATGATTTTTTTTTTTTTTTTTTTTTCTTACAAAGTCTCATATTCCACTAACTTGTGACAAAAAATAAAAAATTCTAGGAACTCGCCATGCCCCTCACGGAATACCTTGGGGTGTCTTCTTTCCAAAATGGGGTCACTTGTGGGGTAGTTATACTGCCCTGGCATTCTAGGGGCCCAAATGTGTGGTAAGGAGTTTGAAATTAAATTCTGTAAAAAATGGCCAGTGAAATCCGAAAGGTGCTCTTTGGAATATGGGCCCCTTTGCCCACCTAGGCTGCAAAAAAGTGTCACACATGTGGTATCTCCGTATTCAGGAGAAGTTGGGGAATGTGTTTTGGGGTGTAATTTTACATATACCCATGCTGGGTGAGAGAAATATCTTGGTCAAATGCCAACTTTGTATAAAAAAATGGTAAAAGTTGTCTTTTGCCAAGATATTTATCTCACCCAGCATGGGTATATGTAAAATGACACCCCAAAACACATTCCCCAACTTCTCCTGAATACGGAGATACCAGATGTGTGACACTTTTTTGCAGCCTAGGTGGGCAAAGGGGCCCATATTCCAAAGAGCACCTTTCGGATTTCACTGGTCATTTTTTACAGAATTTGATTTCAAACTCCTTACCACACATTTGGGCCCCTAGAATGCCAGGGCAGTATAACTACCCCACAAGTGACCCCATTTTGGAAAGAAGACACCCCAAGGTATTCCGTGAGGGGCATGGCGAGTTCCTAGAATTTTTTATTTTTTGTCACAAGTTAGTGGAATATGAGACTTTGTAAGAAAAAAAAATAAAAAAAATCATCATTTTCCACTAACTTGTGACAAAAAATAAAAAATTCTAGGAACTCGCCATGCCCCTCACGGAATACCTTGGGGTGTCTTCTTTCCAAAATGGGGTCACTTGTGGGGTAGTTATACTGCCCTGGCATTTTCCAGGGGCCCTAATGTGTGGTAAGTAGGTAAATGACCTGTGAAATCCTAAAGGTGCTCTTTGGAATATGGGCCCCTTTGCCCACCTAGGCTGCAAAAAAGTGTCACACATGTGGTATCGCCGTATTCATTTTACATATACCCATGCTGGGTGAGAGAAATATCTTGGCAAAAGACAACTTTTCCCATTTTTTTATACAAAGTTGGCATTTGACCAAGATATTTCTCTCACCCAGCATGGGTATATGTAAAATGACACCCCAAAACACATTCCCCAACTTCTCCTGAGTACGGCGATACCAGATGTGTGACACTTTTTTGCAGCCTAGATGCGCAAAGGGGCCCACATTCATTTTATGAGGGCATTTTTAGACATTTGGATACCAGACTTCTTCTCACGCTTTGGGGCTCCTAGAATGCCAGGGCAGTATAAATACCCCACATGTGACCCCATTTTGGAAAGAAGACACCCCAAGGTATTCAATGAGGGGCATGGCGAGTTCATAGAAATTTTTTTTTTTTGGCACAAGTTAGCGGAAATTTATATATATTTTTTTTTTCTCACAAAGTCTCCCTTTCCGCTAACTTGGGACAAAAATTTCAATCTTTCATGGACTCAATATGCCCCTCACGGAATACCTGGGGGTGTCTTCTTTCCGAAATGGGGTCACATGTGGGGTATTTATACTGCCCTGGCATTCTAGGGGCCCTAAAGCGTGAGAAGAAGTCTGGAATATAAATGTCTAAAAAATTTTACGCATTTGGATTCCGAGAGGGGTAAGGTGAGTTCATGTGAGATTTTATTTTTTGACACAAGTTAGTAGAATATGAGACTTTGTAAGAAAAAAAAATAATAATTCCGCTAACTTGGGCCAAAAAAATGTCTGAATGGAGCCTTACAGAGGGGTGATCAATGACAGGGGGGGTGATCAATGACAGGGGGGTGATCAGGGAGTCTATATGGGGTGATCACCCCCCTGGAAGGCTCCAGGGAGACGCCTGTATGTGTTTTGCGGATCCGATCCATCTATCAGTGGATCCGTAAAAATCATGCGGACATCTGAATGGAGCTTTACAGGGGGTTGATCAATGACAGGGGTGTAATCAATGACAGGGGGGTGATCAGGGAGTCTATATGGGGTGATCACCACAGTCATTGATCACTCCCCTGTAAGGCTGCATTCAGACGTCCGTATGTGTTTTGCGGATCCGATCCATCTATCAATGGATCCGTAAAATTCATACGGACCTCTGAATGCAGCCTTACGGGGGGTGATCAATGACAGGGGGGTGATCAGGGAGTCTATATGGGGTGATCAGGGGTGATCAAGGGTGAATAAGGGGTTAATAAGTGACAGGGGGGGGGTGTAGTGTAGTGGTGCTTGGTGCAACATATTACTGAGCTACCTGTGTCCTCTGGTGGTCGATCCAAACAAAGGGGACCACCAGAGGACCAGGTAGCAGGTATATTAGACGCTGTTATCAAAACAGCGTCTAATATACCTGTTAGGGGTTAAAAAAAACACATCTCCAGCCTGCCAGCGAACGATCGCCGCTGGCAGGCTGGAGATCAACTCTCTTACCTTCCGTTCCTGTGAGCGCGCGCGCCTGTGTGCGCGCGTTCACAGGAAATCTCGCGTCTCGCGAGATGACGCGTATATGCGTGATTGTGCGCAGCGCTGCCACCTCCGGAACGCGAATCTGCGTTAGGCGGTCCGGAGGTGGTTAAAAACTCTAGTCCCATGGGAATACCTATGTAGTGATTGTTTGTGCTTACATAGCGCAGGCTGTCAGTCTAAGGCCTCTTTCACACAAGCGTTTTTGTTTTTTTTGTTTGCGGGCGGTTTTTTGCATTCCGTATACGGAACCATTCATTTCAATGGTTCCGCCAAAAAATGTAATGTACTCCATATGCATTCCGTTTCCGTATAGAAACATAGAACAGATAGAACATGTCCTATTATTGTCTGCAAATCACGTTCCGTGGCTCCATTCAAGTCAATGGGTCCGCAAAAAAAAGGAACACATACGGAAATGCATCCATAGGTCTTCCATATCCTTTCCGTTTTTGCGGAACCATCTATTGAAAATTTTATGCCCAGCCCTATTTTTTTCTATGTAATTACTGTATATGCCATATGGAAAAACGGAACAGAAATGGAAACAAAAAAATGGAGCAACGGATCCGTGAAAAAACACGACCGCAAAACACTGGAAAAGCCATACGGTCGTGTGAAAGAGACCTAATAATAGGTACTTTAGCTGGTGCCATGTATCGGTATGCGCCAACAACTGCAGTGTGTATGGAGGTTGCCTGCAAAGCTGCTTGGGAAAGTCAGGGAGCTGAAGGAATCTAAACCATGGATGACTGCAGTCTGAAGCTTTTTGGTTATCAGATTCATGAGTTGTTTTGTGTTCTGTTTGCTCCACTAGGGTGTCGTCAATAAGAAGGCGCCCAGTCATGTCGGTTGCCTGGTCCATGGTTGTTTCAATGCTTCCGTACCAAGACCCATAAAAATGCCTGTAGATGCTTGGCAGCACATGGACGTGAACTTAGGTGATCAACTGGAATTTGAAGTCTTCCGTCTGGACTCTGATGCAGTGGGTGTATTTTGCATTCGTGGCAAACTGGATAGGCAGTAAGTTTCTTGCATACACTGTGTGTATTAAGACTTATTCACACTTCAGTGATTCACATCCATGTTCTCCACAGACATTGAATAATGTGTGTGTTCAGATGTCACACAGGAGCATGCACTATTGTAGTCCATTTTTGCAGACAGAATGTACCCATTCTATTCAGTGGGTCCGTGAAAACCACAGACGGCACACAGATGCTATCCGCGTGTAGTGCGGTTTTCCGTGATCCAAAGTTAGTTGCAGTATTTTGTGGACTGAAATCACTGATGCACATCTCCTGAACCCAGGCCTTTGCAGTTTGGTCTGAGTTCAGGACATGTGACGATGATTTTTTTTTCTTCATGGTTGACCTGATTTTTCCGCAAAATACTGCAACCTTTTTTTATTTATTTTTTTACAAACTTTGTATTGGTTTGTATGCTAACGCTTCATGCGCACAACCATAATGTATTTTGCGGTCTGCAAATTGCAGATCCACAAAATACAGATACTATCCATGTTGCAATGCAGCCACCATTTTTTGCGGATCCCTTGACTTGGGTCCATAGTCCACATTTTGTGGCAATTATAGGACGTGTTCCTCATCCGCATGTCCATTCTGCAAAAGAATATTGCGGATCACTGACACATTGAAATCAATAGGTACACAAAAAATGCGGACGGCACATGGACTGTATCCGTATTTTGCAGATTTGCAGGCCGCAAAATGGACACTGTCGTGCGCAAGAGGCTTAAGTCTGTGTCCGATAACTTTCCATCTCTTCAACTGCGTTATGTGGCCGTCATGGAAAGCCAAACTTATGAAAACTGCCATAAATGCTAGTTGTTGGAATGCCCCTTTAACGCAACTTTATTATGTATTATTCTATTGTACGCGGAGTGCCCAACACTAAAATGCAAATAATTAATACTCAAAGGGGGTTTTCTTGCTCCTGGATATTAATGACCTATCCTCAGGATAAGTCCTCAATAGCTGATTGGTTAAGATCTGACACCCAGCACTCCCACCGATGTTCTCAGCAGCTGCCTTGCCCGAAGATTTGAGCTGCAGTAGCCCAGCACGACCACTACACAGTGGGCAAAGGGTTTGTTCATCCTGGAGGCCTTTTGGGCACACCCCCTAGCGTGTCACTGGGTCATGTGACCCATGGGGGACACGTCACTGCTGTGGCCACGTGACCAGCGTCAAACCGGAGAGACTGGAGATTTGCATAGGCCTAGGGGAAGCAAAGGTGCTGGAAACCACAGGCGGGGTTCAGATACATATGATTCCCTTTACAAGTTCGACCAAGCTGGGGGTCTGCCTAAAAAGGCCTCTTAGGATGAGTAACTCCTTTAAATGGGGAGTGCTGCACATTTCATTTCACGCTCAACCTTTTCTCCATTCAAAATAGTTGGATCCAGTGATCCAGTCGCATAAGTGAACGGACTTGTACAAGTGGATTCATTCATCTCGCAGTAATGGTGCATACGCGTGATTACTAAGCCCAGTGAAGAAATGCGGCCATGTTAATTTGTCAGCAGAGGGAACGTCCACATCTGTGGGGATGCTCTGTCAAAAGTGTAAATTGGTTCAAATGAACGAATCGATTCGCTCATGACTAATCCACACCAATCTAGCTGTTATCGCTGTATCTGGCGGGCAGTAGAAAATAATTTCTAACCAAATCAGAGTTCATAGTACAACCTTGCATGTCAAAATATATGTAGGGCTTGCTAATGAGTGAGAGGAGTCCACCATATGTGCAGTGCCAAGTGTGACATTAGCATTTGTCACTTATCAATTAGCTGCTTATGCCAATGTAAAGTAATTAGGACAAACCTGGGCATTCTGTGTCTAAGTGCCAGTAAAGAGACAATTGAGACATTCCTACCTGATCACCATATCAATGACCTCCTTCTCTCTTCCAGTAGTCATAGCAGGTCCCCCTCTATCCTTCACAACAATGCCCCCAATATAAATGACAGCAGTGGCCACTGCCCCGTTACAATAGTGTCTCTAGTCCCCCATTTATAATCCTTCTGTGTCTGAAGCTAGACGTAAGGATTGTACCCCAGATACATGTAGAACCTTTAGGGCTTGGTGAGAAATCATACTGGTTACAATAATCCACCATGCAGTTGATACTTGATTCTTTTTTTGCATGGTTATAAAATCTGTTTTAATAAAGGTATATTCCCATCTCAGACAAAGGGGCATGTCTGTAGGATGTACTCCAATTGTCTCATAGGTGCGGGTCCCACCCCTGGGACCTGCCGCCATCTCTAAAATGAAGCTAGCAAAGTGGTGGCTGGCAGTGCTGGGTCCAACCACCAGCAATCGTCCCTATTTGCCCGCCGAAAATAGCTGAGCGGCGCACTTGGCTATTTTTGGAATCCTCATAGAAATTAACAAGCGTTCACCACGCTTGTGTGGCCACCAGTTCCATTCATTTCTATGAGGCCGACGGAAATAGCCGAGCCAGAGCTATTTTTGGCGGCCCCATAGAAATTAATGGAGGGCAGCCGCGCATGCGCACTGCGCCCTCCTTCACTTTGCTGTCTGGGTTTTACAAGATAGCTGCGGGGTCCTGCACCTGTCAAACAATAGGGTCATATCCTAGCGATCCCAGCCGGGAAGGAGTGGTCATCTCCTCCCTTTCTATGTAGGATGGGGAACTGGTTGGGGGTCAAGGCATCCTTGTTCTTGACATAGATGCTGGTCCCTCAGTTGGATATGCATCTATCACACATTTATGGTGTATCCTGTAGAACAGAGCACTTGCTTTCAGGTTACCAGAGTTTACAGTTGATTGAGGACTGGACATTGGGACAACCACGTGTTGTCCCAGTCTTGTTAGAATTGTATGTGGTTGGACAATCCCTGAAGCATCACGTTCACATTGCAGCGTTCTGGTGAATATTTTGTATCAGTATTTGTTAGGGGTGCACCGAAATGAAAATTCTGGTCCGAAACCGAAAATTCAGGATGCCCTTGACCGAAAACCGAAACCGCCTTTTTGCCCAAATACTTTTAAAATACTTTTTTTTTAATGATTTTATTAATAATTCTTTTTCATGAATGAAATTCATCTGTGGGTGGCGCTGTTATGGAGAGGGGGATCTGTGGGTGGCGCTGTTATGGAGAGGGGGATCTGTGGGTGGCGCTGTTATGGAGAGGGGGATCTGTGGGTGGCGCTGTTATGGAGAGGGGGATCTGTGGGTGGCGCTGTTATGGAGAGGGGGATCTGTGGGTGGCGCTGTTATGGAGAGGGGGATCTGTGGGTGGCGCTGTTATGGAGAGGGGGATCTGTGGGTGGCGCTGTTATGGAGAGGGGGATCTGTGGGTGGCGCTGTTATGGAGAGGGGGATCTGTGGGTGGCGCTGTTATGGAGAGGGGGATCTGTGGGTGGCGCTGTTATGGAGAGGGGGATCTGTGGGTGGCGCTGTTATGGAGAGGGGGATCTGTGGGTGGCGCTGTTATGGAGAGGGGGATCTGTGGGTGGCGCTGTTATGGAGAGGGGGATCTGTGGGTGGCGCTGTTATGGAGAGGGGGATCTGTGGGTGGCGCTGTTATGGAGAGGGGGATCTGTGGGTGGCGCTGTTATGGAGAGGGGGATCTGTGGGTGGCGCTGTTATGGAGAGGGGGATCTGTGGGTGGCGCTGTTATGGAGAGGGGATATGTGCACTGTTATGGGCATAACAGTGCACAGATCCCTTTCCCCATAACAGTGCACTGATCCCTTTCCCCATAACAGTGCACTGATCCCTTTCCCCATAACAGTGCACTGATCCCTTTCCCCATAACAGTGCACTGATCCCTTTCCCCATAACAGTGCACTGATCCCTTTCCCCATAACAGTGCACTGATCCCTTTCCCCATAACAGTGCACTGATCCCTTTCCCCATAACAGTGCACTGATCCCTTTCCCCATAACAGTGCACTGATCCCTTTCCCCATAACAGTGCACTGATCCCTTTCCCCATAGCAGTGCCATAGACCGATCCCCCTACCCATAACAGCCCCGGCCCTGCTGCTCACAGCAGACTAATCACTCACTGCATCTTTATTTTACCTTACAATCGTGACGCTCCGGTAACAACTCTGCAGGCAGAGCGGAGGGCGGCGTAACGTCACTTACTCACGTGACGCACCTGCTCCGCCCACTTTATGAATGAAGGAGGCGGAGCAGGCGCGTCACGTGAGTAAGTGACGTTACGCCGGCCTCCGCTCTGCCTGCAGAGTTGTTAGTTACTGGAGCGTCACGATTGTAAGGTAAAATAAAGATGCAGTGACAAAGTAAACCGCCCACCCGCAGATGGTGGGTGACAAATCTCACACCCCATATTTTCGGCCGATATGTAACAATATCGGCCGAAGTGGATTAGGTGCATTTTCGGCCGATATTTTCGGCTGCCGGAATTTCGGTGCACCCCTAGTATTTGTAAGTTAAAACCAGGAGTGGAACATAGAGAAAAACTATAATGGCAAGATTTCCACCTCTTCTGTGGTTTAGACTCACTCCAGGTTTTGGTTTACAAATACTGATGAAAAATACTGCCATGTGAATGAGGCCTATGGCTATGTTCACTTCATCTTAAGAATTCCATCTTTGGAACAGACTGCTGGTGTTTGGCATAGCTGGATAGGGCTGTGCACTACTGGATTCTAATGGATTACCATGGCGTATGGCCTTTGTTTGGCCAAAAGATGGCATTTACACCACAAGGAGGCCGGACCCCCTTGGATCCCGTTGTAGTCAGTCGGAATCTGGTGAGTTTCAGCCCTATCCCAGCTATGCCGGACATGGTAAACTCCGGCAGTCTGTTCCTCTGCAGGATCAGGCTGCCGGAGTTCAGAACACATATGTGAATGTACAATATATGCAAGTAGAAGAAAATCTAAATCGCACATCCTCATTCCTATGCTTTTGAAATAACAACTGTTTAACAATACAGCATGATATGGCGGTGAAGCACTATTATCAATATGTTGCTGTGCACTATTAGGAGGCATTAGTATACAGTTTGATCAAAGAGCATAGGCCCACTTACCACGACAAGGTCGCCTCTTCAAGTGGGAACCTACTCTAACTTTGGCGCGGTACCGTCAATAAATTCCTACTACCTCTCCGTTGGAGTTCCTGAGAGGCTGTGA
This sequence comes from Bufo bufo, assembly GCF_905171765.1. Classification (NCBI taxonomy): domain Eukaryota; kingdom Metazoa; phylum Chordata; class Amphibia; order Anura; family Bufonidae; genus Bufo; species Bufo bufo. The sequence continues at coordinate 457,190,549 of NC_053393.1, read as the reverse complement.
ACAGGTGAGCTCTTAGCACCTGTTCACATTATGCGCTGCTGGACGGTGGCCGTCGCTGCTTTTGTGCTGTGCTGGTGGAGTGATGGGGCCCAGGGCCTAGGTGGCTTTGCTGCACAGTGGGGCCGCTGTGTGGCTGCTGGGTCCCTTTGCCTGCTGGAGCGGCGTGGAGGCGCGATGGTCGCCGCACGGTACCGCTCCAAAGTTAGAGTAGGTTCCCACTTGAAGAGGCAACCTTGTCGCGGTAAGTGGGCCTATGCTCTTTGATGAAACTGTATACTAATGCCTCCTAATAGTGCACAGCAACATATTGATAATAGTGCTTCACCGCAATATCATGCTGTATTGTTAAACAGTTGTTATTTCAAAAGCATAGGAATGAGGATGTGCGATTTAGATTTTCTTCTACTTGCATACATATGTGAATGTAACCTAAAATAGTTTCTACCTTTTTTGATCTGCTCTCGAGTTCTGGTGTTGAGCAGGATTTTGTCTGTTAGGCACTGGTAACGTCTGAAGTTTTAGACCTTTCTCAATAATATCTGTGTTTCTGAAAGCAATGTCCTTCCGTGAAGACATTAGAGTGCCACGAAAAGGAAGGAAAACACTTATTTTCCTTTTTGAATAAGTCTCTTCCAGGGCAAACGTAAAGTGCACACCTTCATCTACAGATGACTAGCCGTGTCTTCTGTTTGCTTTTTGCCTCTTATAACGATTTTTGTTTTCTTTTCAAATGCATATCTAGAAAGGATGAATATGTATTCATTAGTTTTGTTCTTTTTCAGATTGGAAGCTGAAGCTATTAAAAAACTGAATGTGATGTCTGAGGAGCAGAATTCAAATGTGCCCAGTGGTGAAGTGCAGGACATAGAAATTGCAGTTGACGAGACAAGCATATTGTCAGAGAATACCACAAAGAAGAAAGGCAAGAAACGTTTATTCGAAGAAACCGTTTCACAAAATGCATGTCTAGAGAACCAACAGGATCCAAACTTGAGCTTGGAAGAAGCACCTAAGAAAAAGAGAAAAAAGCACAAACATCAGGAAGCCCTTTCTGTAGATCAGCCTTTAGAGGTTGATGGATCTGGAGTTAATTCTGCCTTGGAAGACTCAGTTATGGACATTTCAACCCAATCAGAATACAAAATCATGAATAAAAAAAGTAAAAAGAAGAAACATTGGGAATCATTAACAAACAGTGACAATGGTGTAGCAGTAGATGATGGTGTAGTGGAACTTGACAGCATGTCAGTGGTTCCCTCAAGTCAAGAGCATAAAACCAAAAAGTCCAAGAAAAAGAAGCACAAGATAAACTCTGACCTTGAGAGTAGCTTGCTGAATGGTATGACAGAAGATTCATTAGTCAGTGGAGATGGCACATTAGAAGAATTAGAAACAGAACTTGGAGCCACAAAAAAGAAACATAAGAAAAAAAACAAAAACACTTCTATGGACCTAGACCTGGCTCTTGCTTCATCTGAAACTCCACCAGACAATGTCCTAATCCAGCAAGAAACCCGCAAGATTCAGAAACACAAAAAGAGGCGGCAGGATCCTGCAGAGCCGGGCAGCTAAAACAGCGGTTCCTAGACCAAAGGTTAATTAGGAACAGCAGCAGACAGCCGATACATTTCTGAACATATTGAAAATATATTTTAATATTTGTGGTGCATAAGTTTTAAAAGTGGTCAGCATTGCTGTATGATGTATTAAATAATTTGAACTTGATGCCCATTGAGGAGTATATATTATATTTTTATAGCGAGTGAAACATACATGCCATGGAGCAATATTTAGTTTTAATGAATAAATGCAACATTATTGCTTAGTTCTTGCATATTGATGTATGAATGATGATCTGTGTGGGTTATGTTCAGAAAAGCTACAGGAAAAAGACAGTACATTGCAGGACTGGAAAATGTATGCTGTCCTCCCAGCCTGATGCCACCTCACTGCGGCCACCCTCGGTCATTAGTGTTATCACAGTGTGCCAGGAAGGACAAAACTGTGTACAATGCTCTGAAAGAGTATTTCACCCTCACCCAACTTTTATTTTTTCTAATTTATCACATTTTAATGTTTCAGATAGTCTAACTAATGGTAACCCTATACTGACATCATTTGGGGAGCACTATCTCTCCCTGGGGAGAGTGCCATAATCCACGTGAGGCGACTTATAGACCAGACATGCTCCTCTGGGATGAAAGGGATGCAAATGAGCTCTTAGCAAGCTCAGCCTATGATGACATCTTATGTAAGGCAGCTATCCTATAAGTCAATGTTCAACCCTTTAGGCCTTGAGACATGACTCGGATATTAAATAGGCCAGCACCTTTAATTGCCATGGATGTTGTGTACTACCCATTATGGATTGGCCGTGAGTCGTGAGGGTCTTTCATCTGAGCTGCTTGCTTTTCTTTCCTGTTTGCCTATCCAGCACTGATGCTCTGGTGGTCCCACCGGTCCAATCTTTTTTTATAGGCTGCCAATGATGACATGGTGTCCTGGCAGGTACTGTACTTCCAGCAACATAGTTTATCAAGACTATCTCCTTTTAGTTTTAAATGGGTGGGTGATCAAAGACCATGGCTATTAAAGGGGTTCTGCAGTTTTTTTTTTTAACTGGTGATCTATCCTCTGGATATAGATAATCAGCCTCTGATTGGCGGGAGTCCGACACCTGGGAGTGGGACCCCCGCCGATCACCTGTTTGAGAAGGCAGCGGCGCTGGCAGTAGCGCCGCAGCCTTATCGCTGTTTACCGCAGGCCCAGTGACGTCACGACTAGTATCAATGGCTTGGGCGGGGCTAAGCTCCATTCAAGTGAACAGAGCTTAGCCCCGCCCAGGCCATTGATACTAGTCGTGACATCACTGGGCCTGCGGTAAACAGCGAGAAGGCCGCGGCGCTACCCTTCTCAACCAGATGATCGGCAGGGGTCCCGGGTGTCGGATAGATCATCAGTTTAAAAAAGACTGCAGGAAGCCGTGACTGACGGCATATTTATGCTGGCCATTCTGTGAATAGACCGACTCTACCATCCTGAGAACCACTCTGTTAGGGGCTCTGGGTAGAAGAGTCATGAGTGAAATACCCTTTTTAAATCGAGCCGCACAGACCTTTCACTTACCAGTAGGAGGAGCGCCCGACCGGTCACAGACATCGCAGGTAAGTATAATGCTTCTAAAATTGCTATTGCAATGATGGGGGGTCGGTCATTTTAATAAGGGGGGGGAGAGGGGAGGCCCATTGACTTGCATTGTAAGTCTGGACGGATCCGTTTGGCTCCGCACGGCCAGGCGGACACCCGAACGCTGCAAGCTGCGTTCGGGTGTCTGCCTGCTGAGCGGAACGGAGGCCAAACGAATGCATTCTGAGCGGATCCGCATCCACTCAGAATGCATTGGGGCTGTACGGATCAGTTCGGGGCCGCTTGTGAGAGCCTTCAAACGGAACCCCAAACGCAAGTGTGAAAGTAGCCTTAGTCATTTTACAAAATGTTTTTACACAAGGCCTTATTTATTAAAACGTAAAGTAGCACTCCAACAAAAAATTGTATTCTCTGACCTGTTACAAAGGTACATGATGTAATCTGTAGTGAAGGTGATTTTCCTACCAGTGAATATATTTGTGAGTTATAACCTCCCCTCTGATCCTCAGGGGGCATTATATTGAGGTGGCAGGCATGAGAAGGGAGCAGTGACAGGGAGCAATACAAAATGTAGGGTTAAAGACTTATATATTTTTTTTTCTTCAGGCAGAGTGTGCCAATAGCACCCCATATGATGGCATCATCTCAACCAGCATCAAACATCTGGAACTATTTCAAAATATCACTGAAATGCAAATTGCACCCTGTGCCCGGCAAAGTCTCCCATACCACCTCAGCTATTTAGACATAGGCCCTGAGGAAGCAGGCAGTTGGATTTTTGATCTACTTCAGACTGAAGTTTTACAGGAATTTTAAAGATCATGTTTGCACCTACTGGTATGTGACTAAGAGATGCAGGAAAGATCAACAGGCAACCCGTATATAAACATGGCACACTCCATATCCCGGCCTCAAGCTAAAACAATGCACCCTCCTCCATATCCCAATTTACTAAAGTTGTTTGTTCAAGGAAGACTTTTGTTCAGGAAAACAGCATACAAACTCATTCTGGGTCCAGTCTACTTAGTTTTTTATCAACTATGATGCCTGATGTGCTGAATAGTCTTTCTGAAATTACAGTGGAAGGTGGCATAATTTGGAACTTTTTAGAGAGTGTTCTCAAATTCTGATATTTTTTGTTTTCATTCCAGTACTTGAAAATATCAGAGGATGGTTGAATCAGTGGTTCTGCTAAGTAGGCATTTATTCTTCCTCCGAAGATAGAGAATGCTCGCTGCTGCTGGAAGATGGTACCACCATCAATTGAGAATAATAACTCCACATGCTATGACCTCCTTGTTGTTCAGTTTGTGATGTTTGACTGTTATCTCCTCCTAGTCCTTGTGCTGATGAATGTCGATCAGTGTCCTCGCCTTGCATACTTAGATCTGAAACTGTAATCTCAATGGCCAGTGTGGATTTAGCTTCCTCAATGTTTTCTCTTTTGATAAACACAGTTCTTTTGAATCGGGGATCCAGTAAAGTACCAAGAGCATAGAATTTTTCAGACTCAACAGAGTGATGGCGCCTTTTCATCGATGCAAGCAAATCATTTCTGAATCCCTGTATGGAAGCTATAGTGGATTTGAAATTCTGCAAAGCACGAATTGTACTGTTGACTAAAGGAATTATTTCAGAGATTGTCATTTGGCTTGAACTGGCCACAAAAGTAGCTCTATCAAACACATCAAGGATTCGTATCACTACTTCTATAATTGTCCACTGCCGAGCACTAAGATCTACCTGAAAATGTAGGTCAGAAGCAGATGGTAAAACAGCTGGCTTTTGTTCCAGGAGACGAGCTAGCGTGTGAAGCTGAGAGTTCCATCTAGTTGGTTCGTCTTGTATGAGACAATGAGGTTTCAGATTTAACTTGTCTTGAGCGGATCGTAAGGTTTTCATGGCTTTTGAAGAGTGTTTGTAATGTCCTACAATACTCCGGCAGGATGCCATCATTTCCTTAATTTCACTCTTGTTCAATAAACCATCTTTCAGAACGAATTGAAAGGTATGAGCCAGGCAAGGCAAGTGGTGAAATGGACTGCGCTGTAAAGCTGCTACCACATTAGGACCATTGTCTCTCATGACACAACATTTTTTGTGACAGATTCCATTCTGTCATAGTGCTAGTGATGAAAGCTTCTATGGCAGATGCTGTATGTGCAACCTCAGGAAAGGGAATACATTCCATTCCAAGCATAGGTGATGATACAGAAAGTTGTCATCTATGAAGTGAACTGTCAAACTGAGATAATCATCATAAGATGTAGATGTCCACATGTCTGTTACTCCAATAAAATTGGTTTTCTCTAGAAGGTCCTGAACTTTTGTCTTTACCTCTTCATACATTTCTGGAATTACCTTTTCTGCAATGTGTTTCCTGCTTGGGATGACATATCTTGGCTCTAGGTGGTTTATCAACTTTCTGAAACCTTTATCCTCTACTATGGATAGTGGTTGGTTGTCCTGGCAGATCATTTCAGCGACTAATCGTGTAACTGTTTTAGCTCTTTTGTCTCTTGGTTTTAAAATGTGCTTTTTGTCTAGAAAGGCTGGCATAGTCCATTGCTGACAAGGTGGTCTTACTGCTTTGCGTTTCACTGGAGATGGTTTGAACAGACTGTAAACAATGACTCTGCTGATCCTGGACTAGACGTTGATGCCGGACTGTGAACAACAGTTAATTCTTCATCTAGGTCTTCGGATGTTAAATCCTCATTGACAGACCGAGGTGCTGAGGGTGAAGCTGGAGGCAATAGTGGCGATTGTGAACGTGTGCCTTTCAGTTCCTGAAATTTGGAGAAATGTTTTGTTTTCAAATGTTTCCACATAGCTGAGGTGGTATGGGAGTTTTTTCCTCTGGATATTTTAGCCGGGCACAGGTTGCAATTTGCTAAATTTTCATTCAGTGACATTTTGAAATCGTTCCAGGTGTTTGATGCAGGTTGAGATGATGCCATCATATGGGGTGCTATTGGCACACTGCCTGAAAGTGACATGAAAATAAATAAGTCTTTAACCCTACATTTTGTATTGCTCCCTGTCACTGCTCCCTTCTTCTCATGCCTGCCACCTCAATATAATGCCCCTTAGTAGACTAGATACTGCCCCTCAGTATAGAACCCCCTCTAGTAAGTAACACAGCAATATAAACTTTCAAGTCAAAACACATAAGATCTACCCTGGTAGTTGAACAGGACCTGCACAGAAGAGGTGCATTTGCAATTAAAGTGCAGTAGTGAGCTATATCACTTGAATTTTATTTAATTATTGGTAGCCTAGTATAGTTGCCCCCAGTATAGGTAGCCTGGTAGGTATAGAATCCCCCATTTGTAGGTAGCCAGGTATTGTTGCCCCCAGGTATAGTTGCTCAACAAACAAGATGGACCAGCTATGTTGCTCCAGGCAAGGTTTATGTCCTGCTCGGCGGCTCCAAACAAGGTCGGGTCTGGTCTCCACTGCAGGCAACAGCGGTACTTGAGCGGGACCTGCACAGATGTCAATATGCAATTGAGAATAGTGCAGTTAGCAACAGCAAGCTTAGCTATATCACTTGAATTTTGGTATAGGTAGCCTGGTATAGTAACTCCTAGTACATATAGCCTGGTATAGATGCCCCCATTTGTAGGTAGCCAGGTATAGTTGCCCCCAGGATAAGTAGCCAGGTATAGTTGCCCACAGTATTAGGTAGCCAGGTATAGATGCCCCAGTATAGGTTAGCCAATAGCCAGCTATAGTGCCTTAGTATAGGTTAGCCAGGTACAGTGCCCCAGTATAGGTTAGACAGGTATAGTGCCCCAGTATAGGTTAGCCCAGGCCAGTGGCGTACACACATTTCATGGGGCCCGTTCCTCATCACCGCCACCCCCCCCCACTGCAACTGCGACCCCATGTGCCATTCCTTGTCCCCATGTGCCATTCCTTGCCGGTGAAGACGCTGAACCTGCAGGCGGACTCCGGGCCACACTCCTCCAACATGAAGTGCTCCTGCTCCAGGCTGTACTTATTACCTCCGTGTGTGGCTGAGGCAGACTCCAGCAGCGCAGTCCGAGGAAGTCCGGGGCTTGCAGGCGTCTCTTCTCTCCAGCGGCGAGCGGCAGACTGCTCTCGGGAGGCCACATGTAGATGTGGAAAACAGTATGTGGGGAAGACATTTTGCAGAAGAATGGGGGAGCACCTCAACGATATTCGTACGGGTGCTGATACCCCGATTGTGAGACATGTGTCTACCATACATGACAACAATGTGGATATGATCTAACTACTTCCACTCCTTGAAATTTGAAGGTCCCCAAGAGGAGAGGAATTTGATAAGACTGTTGCAGAAGGAGGCGCAGTGGATATTCAGACTGTGTACGGTCCAACCACAGGGCCTTAATAATTACAACTCCATCTGTTTCAACTAAATGGCCCTGTATTTTTGAAGGTCCTTGTGGATCCCTGTGCCCCTAGGATTAATCCGGTACATCAGTAGTAATATTGACCATTATTTATTGCACTCATCCATTCATTACCTCACCCCAATGCCATGCTGCTATAATAGGTAGATCACCGCCGTTTGGTCCCTGTGAATTGTGAAGGAGCCTCTGGCTCTTCCATTGGCCGGTCCAGAGGCTCGATCTCTAGGAGGGGAGGGACCTCTTCCTTATAACCTGTGCACTCTGGCGGCCACGTATGGCCATTCTAGTGCTGTTGCCGCGGCCTCAGGACACGAGGTCGGCGGCTTACATATTGTCTGTCCATACCCCATATGTGCGTTGCTCCTGACGAGCCAGGGATGGCGAAACGCGTTGAGAAACTAGTGGGGGCAAGATAAATGCAGTCATAAAAAAAAAAAAAATGATTTGTGCACATCCCCATAGAAGTATAAGGGGCAGTGTGCTATCCGTGAGAAAAGCAGATAGCATACTTAATATGGTTGTGTGCATCAGGACAGTTTCCATGGTCCAGCCCAAAAAAAATGTAGACTGTTGAAATATTAAATAAAACTGACTTTGAAATTCATTATTCTGGTTATTTTGACCCGACTTAATAAAACCCAGCATAATGGTTAGATTTTCATCACATCATCTCAAGAATCCATATATTTAATGCTTCTATATGAGCTCTCCGGTTTCTTCTGTAATGTAACCACATGATGGAGCTCTTGCTCCACCAGTTAACCAGAATATGGTTTTAGTATTTAAAACCTAATTTTACTGATACTACAGGGAGACATACAGTCCTATTAACCATTTAGTTAACTTTGTACAAGCAGACGTACTGAGCAAGAACTATTTCATACAGATTATGCATAAGATATTTAGCATTTCTCAGTTATTACATTTTGGGACTTGATATAATAAATATTCTGTGCATCGCTAGCAAATAAAATGAATCTGATTACACCTAAAGTCTTGTCACAGTTAGTTGAGGAGAGTGTTTTTATTTCTACTAAAGGGAGTGAGAAGATCAGGACATTTGGCAACTTGAATATTTACTGACGTCTGGATCATTGATATATTTGATTTCTTCAGTTCTGCTGAATATGTGAACCCTACACACCTTGAACTTTTTAAGGAAGTGCTTGGCTCAGGTGTCACGGACGTTCCTGCGACAGGTGGCAGGAGATTGGTGAGACTGGCAACATGTGGTTTGATCTGACAGATTTTCCTTGTGGATCAATAGGCATCTGTGTTGTTTCTGGGAATGGCCACATCCCTTGCCTCAGGTGGTGCTGATGTGGTCATTTAACCTTCCATATTTATTGTTGCTTCTCCCACAATGCTGTGCGACCTATAGCTTCAGTTTCAGTTGTGGATTGCTGGCGGAGTTCCTGGAGCTTCCATAGCCCCTTTGAAGTTACGTCTTTCCTTTCCCTTTTGTATTCTGTTTGGGTTCTGTGTGTTACATTTCCCTATTGTTTGTATTAGGCCTGAAGGAGACTCCTGTTCGTCCTTCCTTTTGGAGGAACAGGTAGCCTCATCCATGCCATTAGTACCAGGGTCCTATAGGGCTAGATAGGACTCTATGTATTCCCGTGTGTGGATTTTGGTTAGGGTTTTACTAGGAGTTGTCCATCTTCCTTCCCTAGTTCTCAGGCCTGACTCCCTGTTCCCCCCCTTCCCTCTTATGCTCAGTGTGGTGTTTCCCTCCCCCACCGAAGCGTGACATCAGGCCATTATCTGCCTGTGATTGCTTTGCTAAGCTAAGAGTCCTGCATGTCAGCTTTTAGCTTAGAGAAGCAGGCAAAGGCAGGAGCCCACTCCGCTCACTAATCCCGGCATAGCATGTTGTTACAGGGTATCCATGTGCTATGCCAGGATTTGGCCAACCTCAGGGGACACAGGCAGGAGCAACAATGTGTGCTCCTGCCCATCCACCATTCTCTGCAGCCCCATTCATAAAGTGTAGAGTCCATACACCACTGAGAAGTCAGCGATGTGCCAGAATAGTGAATTGAAAGCGCGGTTGAAATCAGTGGAAATTTCTTTAGTAAAAAGTCCAAATCAATTAAAGTATATTAGAAAAATTATTTTAGGACATATGGGACATTTTTTTTTAAAACGTTGAATAAAAGTTTAATTACTCTTTAAGAAACAATAAAGATAAACTTGTCCACGCTGTGTGTCACTCCGACATATCAAAAGTTTATCTAAAGTGCAGCTACTCTTTAGATGGATCAGAAAACACTACTGCTTTATTCCAGAAACAGTGCCACACATGGGTTGTGTCTGGTATTACAGTTCTGCTCCATTGAAGTTAACGATTCAGGGCTGCAATACCACACACAGCCTGTGGACAGGTATGGCACTGTTTTTTTTTTTTTAAAGAAAACAACCCTATTTTTCTAATCTTGGAAAATGTATTGGTCTTAATCACAAATACAGTTTTTGAAAATGATACTCTCTCACTATATTTTAAAAAATAGCATTTTGCTTTTATTTGGCCATAGAATTTCTTGGCAGATATTCAGAGCTACATAATGTGTTTTAGGGCACAATCATTTTTTGTTACAATATGTAGAATATGAGAATTATCGAATAAAAATAGAAGACAATAAAAAGTGACTTTTCAGATGTTTCCCAGCAGTAGCATCAGACATTTTCCTCTTTTTTTTTTTTAATAAAGCCTTTATGCTAGGTATGATTGGTCTGTTTTCAGGACAGTTGTCTTCTTCAGGACATACAGTATATTCCTTATCAAGTCACTATTAAGTTTAATAGCAGTAAAATTGCTCTTCAGATTTGGGCTACTTTTACACTAGCGGCAGGACTAATCCGACAGGCTGTTCATCCTGCTGGATCCGTCCTGTCGCTATTTCGCCGTGCCGCCGGACTGCCGCTCCGTCCCTATTGACTATAATGGGGACGGGGGCAGAGTTCCGGGGCAGCACGTCAGTGCACAGCGAAAGGCCGCCGGACTAAAAGTACTGCATGTCCGACTTTTTAGTCCGGCGGCCGCTCACTGCGGACTGCCGTGCTGTTCCGGAGCTCAGCCACCGTCCCTATTATAGTCAATGGGGACAGAGCGGCGGTCCGGAGGCACGGCGAAATAGCTGCAGGACGGATCCGACAGGGTGAACAGCCTGTCGGATCCGTCCTGCCGCTAGTGTGAAAGTAGCCTAACTAAGGCTACTTTCACACTAGCGTTCGGGGCTCCGCTTGTGAGTTCCGTTTGAAGGCTCTCACAAGCGGCCCCGAACGGATCCGTCCAGCCCGAATGCATTCTGAGTGGAGGCGGATCCGCTCAGAATGCATCAGTTTGGCACCGTTTGGCCTCCGCTCAGCAGGCGGACCCCTGAACGCAGCTTGCAGCGTTCGGGTGTCCGCCTGGCCGTGCGGAGCCAAACGGATCCGTCCAGACTTACAATGTAAGGCTACTTTCACACTAGCGTTCGGGTGTCCGCTCGTGCGCACCGTTTAAAGGGGCTCACGAGCGGCCCCGAACGCATCCGTCTGGCCCCAATGCATTCTCAGTGGTGGCGGATCCACTGAGAATGCATCCGCCTGCCAGCGTTCAGCCTCCGCTCCGCTCAGTGAGCGGACACCTGAACGCTGCTTGCAGCGTTCGGGTGTCCGCCTGGCCGTGCGGAGGCGAGCGGATCCGTCCAGACTTACAATGTAAGTCAATGGGGACGGATCCGCTTTAAGATGACACAATATGGCTCAATCTTCAAGCGGATCCGTTCCCCATTGACTTTCAATGTAAAGTCTGAACGGATCCGCTCAGACAACTTTCACACTTAGAAAATTTTCTAAGTTTTAATGCAGACGCATCCGTTCTGAACGGATGCGAACGTCTGCATTATCGGAGCGGATCCGTCTGATGAAACATCAGACGGACCCGCTCCGAACGCTAGTGTGAAAGTAGCCTAAGGCTACTTTCACACTAGCGTTTGGGGCTCCGCTTGTGAGTTCCGTTTGAAGGGGCTCACAAGCGGCCCCGAACGGATCCGTCCAGCCCTAATGCATTCTGAATGGAGGCGGATCCGCTCAGAATGCATCAGTCTGGCTCCGTTTGTCCTCCGCTCCGCTCAGCAGGCGGACACCTGAAAGCAGCTTGCAGCGTTCAGGTGTCCGCCTGGCCGTGCGGAGGCAAACGGATCCGTCCAGACTTAGGCTACTTTCACACTAGCGTTCGGGTGTCCGCTCGTGCGCTCCGTTTGAAGGGGCTCACGAGCGGTCCCGAACGCATCCGTCTGGCCCCAATGCATTCTCAGTGGAGGCGGATCCACTGAGAATGCATCCGCCTGCCAGCGTTCAGCCTCCGCTCCGCTCAGTGAGCGGACACCTGAACGCTGCTTGCAGCGTTCGGGTGTCCGCCTGGCCGTGCGGAGGCGAGCGGATCCGTCCACACTCACAATGTAAGTCAATGGGGACGGATCCGCTTGAAGATGACACTATATGGCTCAATCTTCAAGCGGATCCGTTCCCCATTGACTTTCAATGTAAAGTCTGAACGGATCCGCTCAGGCTACTTTCACAGTTAGAAAATTTTCTAAGTTTTAATGCAGACGCATCCGTTCTGAACGGATGCGAACGTCTGCATTATAGGAGCGGATCCGTCTGATGAAACATCAGACGGATCCGCTCCGAACGCAAGTGTGAAAGTAGCCTTAGTCAATGGGGACGGATCCGTTTGAAGTTGACACAGTATGGCTCAATTTTCAAACGGATCCGTCCCCCATTGACTTTCAATGTAAAGTCAAAACAGATCCGTTTGGATTATCATGAACAAAAAAAAAAAAAAAAAAAATTTTTTTTTTTTTTTTTTTTTTTTTTTTTTTTGTTCATGGTAGTGCAAACGGATCCGTTCTGAACGGATCTAAGCGTTTGCATTATAGGTGCGGATCCGTCTGTGCAGATACCAGACGGATCCGCACCTAACGCAGGTGTGAAAGTAGCCTAATCCTTCACTTGGACAGGTTGTCTAGACCTGCAGCAGATTTATCGCAGGGCCTCAGGCTGGATGGTGAATGTGGTGCAGGGAGGGACACTTTTCTTTAACTCTATACCAACTATTAGTTGGTTTTGTCTTTGACAGAATTTGCTCCAGAGTTGTGACCCATTTCCACTTAAAGGGTTCTCTGGAAATTAAAAAAAAAATTTAAATACTTAAATATAACTTTATTATACCTATATTCCCAAATAGAAGGCAAAAAAAATGAAGGCAGCACTCCAAATAGTGAAGAAAGTGGAAGGTTTATTCACCCAACCAGCAGCAACGTTTCAGCTCTCTCTATGGAGCCTTTGTCCAGCTGAGTAACATGTGCATGATAGCATACATAAGTAGTGACAGTGATTAACATGATTGCAAATCCAATCAAAATATCATAAGAGCAAATAAGACAAATATGTAAAAAATACAATCATATGAATAGTACAATTCATCCATATACATGGTGTCAATATAGTGGGACATAAGTGAATATATAGAAATACATAGTAATTCATAGTGCATGAAAGATATCCAAATTTTACATAATTGGTAATCATTACAACAGTGAACAGGTGTGTAAATAAAGCAAAATTGATTAAAAACCTTGAAATGGATCAATGTTGGCTGAAGCGACATGGTGGAGACTGCTGGCGTCCGGAAACAACGACGGCGCATGCGCCGCACTATCTGTTATCGCGAGACTTGTACAAGAGCTGAGGGTCATTATAGACCATAACAAAGATGGCCACTGTGGGAGCATCGCATCAGGGCGCATGCGCAACACGGCACTGTCGCCCATCCTGTTTATAACATCACTATATTGTGAAGCATATACCGCACTGTTATAGCAGAAAAGCCGATCCATGAATCGGGGGCCGGCGGTTCAATTCCGGTCACCGTCAAGGTATCCGTATCGACAGGGGGGCGTGGCAGTCATACCGACTCCACCCCGTCGTCCAGATATATCGGCACATCCGCACCATGACGCTCATAATGGCCAAGTAGTGACAAATCCAGATATGAATAAATCACACTGGCCAGAAAGAGCGCATGGATCCAATGCATCGGTAATCATATGAAAAATGAAAGTATATACAAAAGAATTCATTAAAGGGGAAGCAGGACTGTCTGGCCGTCTGTGTAATGTGACCCAAGACCCAAAAATAGGAGCCCGGGCCACACAAGACAGACAGGGACAGTCACTGAACTGCTCAGCATCACAGAATAGTACAAAGTTGTATATAGGGATCGCCGACACAGTTCCTCCAGTCTTCACCATATATGTCCATTCATAATATGAAGTCATAATATTTTCCTATATAGGACAAAGAAGATAAAGAAAAATTCAATTAATATAAGGCACATGTTATTCTCCATATACGCTATCCAAACAAAAGAAAGAATGTGCATAATCAGCAATTAGACAACCCTGAATTCCACATTTAGACCCTGAGGTTTCAGGGTGCCTAAAGTGTAGATCCAATACAGTTCACGTTTTTTTAAAAGTTTAATGCGGTCGCCTCCTCGTCTAGAGGGGGTTATTTGCTCCAGAATTCTGAATCTCAAATCATTTTGTGTGTGCTTAGCCTCAACAAAATGTTTTGACACAGGGAGATCCATTTTTTGTTTTCGAATAGAATAACGGTGTTGGTTAAGGCGAGTTTTTACGTCCCAAGTGGTCTCCCCAATGTATAACAAATTACAGGGGCAGATTAGCAAGTAGACAACATACGACGAGTCGCATGTTAGGTACTGTCTAATTTTAACGCTCTGTCCTGAGATTGGATGGAGAAATGTATCGCCTCTCAGCATTAACTTGCAGTTAATACAATTAAAACATGGGTAACAGCCCTTCCTAGTGGACCCAAAATAGGTCTCACATGTCCCCCTCGATGTACCAATATCGGATTTGACCAGTCTGTCGCCCAAATTGCGACTGCGTCGATACGAGCACAGCGGTGGGGATTTAAATTCCTCAATCTGCTCAAAATTGCTGGCTAAAATTCGCCAGTGCTTTCTAATAATAGCCGCAATACTCGTGCTGTTGGTGCTAAACTCAGAAACAAAAGGGATCCGAGACTGGGATCGTTTAGGATCACCTAGTCCAGCCTTGATGGTCTCTTTGGTAAGGGATTTGACCCTGTTGGTGTGTTCTTGGATAAGTTTTTTAGGATATCCACGTATCTGGAATTTTTGACCCATTTCTTTTAATCTCATATCTATTTGTAATGGATCTTGTACAATTTTCTTTACGCGGAGAAGCTGACTGAAAGGAAGTGACCTTAACATGGGTTTTGGGTGGTGGCTCTCATAGCGCAACAGTGTGTTTTTATCTGTTGGTTTTACATATAAGTCAGTTATTAGTTTACCATTTTGAATGCTGACCTGGGTATCTAGAAATTGTATTGTTGACTCAGAGTATGACAGTGTAAATTTGACACTGGGATCAATGGTGTTAAGAAAAGCGTGGAAGTCGATGAGGTCCCCCGTGGCGCCGACCCAAATCAGGAAAATGTCGTCGATGTATCGCCACCACCCCAGCACATGGCTGAAGTGGTGGCACACATAGACGACAGACTCCTCAAGATGGGACATGTAAAGATTTGCGTAGGTCGGCGCCACGTTGGACCCCATCGCAGTCCCACGCAATTGTAAGAAAAAGTCATCCTGAAACAGGAAATAATTCCTGGTCAGGATGAACCTGAGCAAAGAGCTCAAGAACTGTTGGCAATCACTGCTATATTGTGTCTTCTCTAAAATCTGTTCAATGACTCGTATACCTAATTCGTGTTCTATAGAGGTGTAAAGGCTTACCACATCGAATGAAGCCAATAACACCCCTTTGGGTAAGGATAGGTCTGCAATTTTAGTTAAGAAATCATTGGTATCTCTGATATAGGAACGTGATGCTACTGCATAGGGGCGCAAGATTTTATCTAGAAAGATAGCGGCTTTACAAAACAATGAGTCCATCCCCGAGACAATAGGGCGTCCCGGGGGTGGAGCCAGAGACTTGTGTATCTTCGGTAACGTATATAAAATAGGCGTTGTCGGTCTATCACAGTACAAAAATGAGAAAATTTTGTCATCAATTACACCTTTTACTTGTGCTCCAATCAGAATATCCTTGAGCTCTCTCAGCAGCACAAACTTTGGATCATTATAGATCCTTTCATACACCTTAGTATCAGCTAATTGTTCCCTGATCTCGGCCACATAGGATCCGGTGTCCATGACCACAACCCCACCACCTTTGTCGGCAGACTTGATGGTGAGGCTGCGGTCCGAAGCCAGATCTCTAAGTGCCGACATCTCTGCTGAAGTCATATTAGCAAATTTCAATGGATGCTGGGATGTATCCTGTTTGAGGTTTTCGATGTCGCGTTTGACCGCGAGACCAAAAGCCTCAATGGCAGGGTGATCTATGACTGGAGTAAAATCACTTTTGAGGAATAACCCCATATTTTTCAAATTTAGTTCACTAGTGCCTACATTCTCAGATAAAGGTCTAGCATCCTGATTCGCAAACCATACCTTTAACTTAATATTGCGTAGGAATCTCTGTAGATCCATTTCTAAATCAAACCATTTTGTGGTATTTGCGGGACAGAATGATAGACCCTTATTTAGCACGGATAACTGTACAGTACTCAGATTCGCCGAGGAAATATTTACCACTGTATCATGCCCTATGTCTTGCGTCTTAAAGTCCTGCCCTGGTGGGGCTGCACATTTTTCGCTTTTCTTCTGTTTGTGTGGTCTCCTCCCCTTGGGGAGGAGACAACACAAACAGAAGAAAAGCGAAAAATGTGCAGCCCCACCAGGGCAGGACTTTAAGACGCAAGACATAGGGCATGATACAGTGGTAAATATTTCCTCGGCGAATCTGAGTACTGTACAGTTATCCGTGCTAAATAAGGGTCTATCATTCTGTCCCGCAAATACCACAAAATGGTTTGATTTAGAAATGGATCTACAGAGATTCCTACGCAATATTAAGTTAAAGGTATGGTTTGCGAATCAGGATGCTAGACCTTTATCTGAGAATGTAGGCACTAGTGAACTAAATTTGAAAAATATGGGGTTATTCCTCAAAAGTGATTTTACTCCAGTCATAGATCACCCTGCCATTGAGGCTTTTGGTCTCGCGGTCAAACGCGACATCGAAAACCTCAAACAGGATACATCCCAGCATCCATTGAAATTTGCTAATATGACTTCAGCAGAGATGTCGGCACTTAGAGATCTGGCTTCGGACCGCAGCCTCACCATCAAGTCTGCCGACAAAGGTGGTGGGGTTGTGGTCATGGACACCGGATCCTATGTGGCCGAGATCAGGGAACAATTAGCTGATACTAAGGTGTATGAAAGGATCTATAATGATCCAAAGTTTGTGCTGCTGAGAGAGCTCAAGGATATTCTGATTGGAGCACAAGTAAAAGGTGTAATTGATGACAAAATTTTCTCATTTTTGTACTGTGATAGACCGACAACGCCTATTTTATATACGTTACCGAAGATACACAAGTCTCTGGCTCCACCCCCGGGACGCCCTATTGTCTCGGGGATGGACTCATTGTTTTGTAAAGCCGCTATCTTTCTAGATAAAATCTTGCGCCCCTATGCAGTAGCATCACGTTCCTATATCAGAGATACCAATGATTTCTTAACTAAAATTGCAGACCTATCCTTACCCAAAGGGGTGTTATTGGCTTCATTCGATGTGGTAAGCCTTTACACCTCTATAGAACACGAATTAGGTATACGAGTCATTGAACAGATTTTAGAGAAGACACAATATAGCAGTGATTGCCAACAGTTCTTGAGCTCTTTGCTCAGGTTCATCCTGACCAGGAATTATTTCCTGTTTCAGGATGACTTTTTCTTACAATTGCGTGGGACTGCGATGGGGTCCAACGTGGCGCCGACCTACGCAAATCTTTACATGTCCCATCTTGAGGAGTCTGTCGTCTATGTGTGCCACCACTTCAGCCATGTGCTGGGGTGGTGGCGATACATCGACGACATTTTCCTGATTTGGGTCGGCGCCACGGGGGACCTCATCGACTTCCACGCTTTTCTTAACACCATTGATCCCAGTGTCAAATTTACACTGTCATACTCTGAGTCAACAATACAATTTCTAGATACCCAGGTCAGCATTCAAAATGGTAAACTAATAACTGACTTATATGTAAAACCAACAGATAAAAACACACTGTTGCGCTATGAGAGCCACCACCCAAAACCCATGTTAAGGTCACTTCCTTTCAGTCAGCTTCTCCGCGTAAAGAAAATTGTACAAGATCCATTACAAATAGATATGAGATTAAAAGAAATGGGTCAAAAATTCCAGATACGTGGATATCCTAAAAAACTTATCCAAGAACACACCAACAGGGTCAAATCCCTTACCAAAGAGACCATCAAGGCTGGACTAGGTGATCCTAAACGATCCCAGTCTCGGATCCCTTTTGTTTCTGAGTTTAGCACCAACAGCACGAGTATTGCGGCTATTATTAGAAAGCACTGGCGAATTTTAGCCAGCAATTTTGAGCAGATTGAGGAATTTAAATCCCCACCGCTGTGCTCGTATCGACGCAGTCGCAATTTGGGCGACAGACTGGTCAAATCCGATATTGGTACATCGAGGGGGACATGTGAGACCTATTTTGGGTCCACTAGGAAGGGCTGTTACCCATGTTTTAATTGTATTAACTGCAAGTTAATGCTGAGAGGCGATACATTTCTCCATCCAATCTCAGGACAGAGCGTTAAAATTAGACAGTACCTAACATGCGACTCGTCGTATGTTGTCTACTTGCTAATCTGCCCCTGTAATTTGTTATACATTGGGGAGACCACTTGGGACGTAAAAACTCGCCTTAACCAACACCGTTATTCTATTCGAAAACAAAAAATGGATCTCCCTGTGTCAAAACATTTTGTTGAGGCTAAGCACACACAAAATGATTTGAGATTCAGAATTCTGGAGCAAATAACCCCCTCTAGACGAGGAGGCGACCGCATTAAACTTTTAAAAAAACGTGAACTGTATTGGATCTACACTTTAGGCACCCTGAAACCTCAGGGTCTAAATGTGGAATTCAGGGTTGTCTAATTGCTGATTATGCACATTCTTTCTTTTGTTTGGATAGCGTATATGGAGAATAACATGTGCCTTATATTAATTGAATTTTTCTTTATCTTCTTTGTCCTATATAGGAAAATATTATGACTTCATATTATGAATGGACATATATGGTGAAGACTGGAGGAACTGTGTCGGCGATCCCTATATACAACTTTGTACTATTCTGTGATGCTGAGCAGTTCAGTGACTGTCCCTGTCTGTCTTGTGTGGCCCGGGCTCCTATTTTTGGGTCTTGGGTCACATTACACAGACGGCCAGACAGTCCTGCTTCCCCTTTAATGAATTCTTTTGTATATACTTTCATTTTTCATATGATTACCGATGCATTGGATCCATGCGCTCTTTCTGGCCAGTGTGATTTATTCATATCTGGATTTGTCACTACTTGGCCATTATGAGCGTCATGGTGCGGATGTGCCGATATATCTGGACGACGGGGTGGAGTCGGTATGACTGCCACGCCCCCCTGTCGATACGGATACCTTGACGGTGACCGGAATTGAACCGCCGGCCCCCGATTCATGGATCGGCTTTTCTGCTATAACAGTGCGGTATATGCTTCACAATATAGTGATGTTATAAACAGGATGGGCGACAGTGCCGTGTTGCGCATGCGCCCTGATGCGATGCTCCCACAGTGGCCATCTTTGTTATGGTCTATAATGACCCTCAGCTCTTGTACAAGTCTCGCGATAACAGATAGTGCGGCGCATGCGCCGTCGTTGTTTCCGGACGCCAGCAGTCTCCACCATGTCGCTTCAGCCAACATTGATCCATTTCAAGGTTTTTAATCAATTTTGCTTTATTTACACACCTGTTCACTGTTGTAATGATTACCAATTATGTAAAATTTGGATATCTTTCATGCACTATGAATTACTATGTATTTCTATATATTCACTTATGTCCCACTATATTGACACCATGTATATGGATGAATTGTACTATTCATATGATTGTATTTTTTACATATTTGTCTTATTTGCTCTTATGATATTTTGATTGGATTTGCAATCATGTTAATCACTGTCACTACTTATGTATGCTATCATGCACATGTTACTCAGCTGGACAAAGGCTCCATAGAGAGAGCTGAAACGTTGCTGCTGGTTGGGTGAATAAACCTTCCACTTTCTTCACTATTTGGAGTGCTGCCTTCATTTTTTTTGCCTTGTATCTACAACTTGGACCGTGGTCACAGGTCTGATAAGGAGGATTTTTTGCACCCGTTTTCTTTCTTGAGTGCTGCTTCTTTTCTTTATTTCTCTATATTCCCAAATACCTTTATTATACCTATATTCCCAAATACCTTTCATTAATGGCTTGTTTTGTCTCGGGAGCAATCATTAGGAAAAATAAAATGGCAGCTGTCCTATTAGTACACACAAAACCTGTCCTAATCACACAGGACAACTTACTTCAGAACACTGAGCTAAAGAGCTGCCTCATCCTCCTCTCCTACTTGTCAGGGATTATAATCCTGAATATAACTGATAACATCTTAAGCTGATACTCTGTGGAAATGGAGTTCAAAAGGAGATATGACAAACAGAGAGGACGGACAGGACAGACTGTTATAATGTGGGGCTGTGGTAATGGAGACTACATACAAGTGCTGCACCCCACCTCCTCTCTGTACTTCACGTCTCCTCATGAACTCCATTCCTGCAGAGATTCGGCTGAAGATCTTATCAGCTGTATTTCGGATCATATTAGTGTTGTGAAGTAACTTGTCCTCCTGTGTGATTAGGACAGTTTTTCTGTGTACTAATAGGACAGCTGCCATTTTATTTCTCCTAATGATTGCTCCCGAGACAAAACAAGCCATTATAATAATGAAAGGATTATTTTTATAATAAAGTAATATTTATTTTCAGTAATTTTATTTTCTTCGTTCCCAGAGAACCCCCTTGTTTGTAGATATTTTTTTTTTGCAGCCATATCCCCATATCATAATAGGGTCCTCCCATTTCGACTTTTTGAATGTACCAATAGTATATGTCATAAATATCTGATATGTACGGGTCCCAGAGATCCTATCTTAAGAACTGAGCCATGAATAGAGAGCACCCTGTGCATGTGTGGTGTCCTCTCCATTCATTGCTATGGTACTTCCGAAAATAGCTGAGTGAGTGTACTTGGCTATATTAAGAAATCCCATAGCAGTAAATTCAAAGCAAGCTACACATATGTGGCCCCCCTTACTTCCTCCACTTTGGGACTTCTAAAAATAGCCAAGCCACCACATATTCAAGAAGTCCAAAAAGTTGAGATCTGTGGTTCTAAAGGGTTGCTTTAGTTGTCCCTGTAACTACAAAACTAATCTGACCAAGTAACAAGGCAACAGGAATGATCAACAATTCTTACTTAGGATTTTCAGTAGTGAAGGGGCAGAAATTAACCAGGACTGGGCCCTTTTCTGCATTGGCCCCACAGAAGCCATGATATACATTATCTCTGGGGCTCAAAAACTAACTTCTCTATCTCTCACACATACACAGACTAGGGTCAATTTAATAGAAATCCAGTTTATGTGTCTCTGGAATGTGACAAGAAAACAGAATACCTGGAGAAAATCCCCTGGGGTGGGGGGGGGGGGGGGGTACAAACTCAATGTAAATAATAGGTCTTAATGGCCAAGCATTTTTTGATTGGTGCACTCCAAGAGCTATAACTTTATTATTTTTCTAATGATGTAGCCGTATTAGGGCTAGTAAATAAAAATTGTGGGAAAATTTTTAAATATACACGTTTGTGGCATAAATAACGGCAGTTAACAGCAATTCAGTTTTTTTTGTTTTTTTTTAATGGCACTTGCGGGATAAATTACGTGATTGTTGGGTGTGGCAATACCAAATATGTGAAGAGGGTTTTATTTTTTGCATTTTTTTCCCCATAGAAAAGCTTATTTTACCATGGAAAATGTTGTGTCTTTTTTTTTACTTGGAGATTTTATTTTTTAGTAAAACTTAATTCTTGATTTTACACATATTAGTCCAACAAGGGGACTTTGATATGTAGAAACGGACAAGCAATCTATCAGGCTGCACCTCTGGCTTACAAGGAGGACAGGTCATTAGACCCCCGGGTGCACTCTGAAGACATTGGTTCCCTGCAATCCGGTTCTGGGCTCTGCTCTTGTGACAGAGGGTGCTCCGGCCATCTGAAACCACTTAAATGCCGCAACATCTAATGGGTTAAACAGCATCTCTGGTGTTCTGGACCATTAATGCAGGAGCCCAGGTGTCATAAGAGACCCAAGCTTCTGCGCTTCACTGCACAGGAGATCCGTGCAGTGCTTAGGTTAGACTACCATAAAAAAGGTGACCACCTAGAATAAGGTCCCGTTATGACTGCAGTAAAAAGGCATATTGGCAGTCACTAAAGGGTTAAATATGACATTAGAAACTCTTCAGCGTTAATATGAGGGTGGTAGTGTAGTATGTATTTTTGTTGTCTTCTTGCATTTCTCCACTTTTTCTATATCTACTGCCCATTTTCGAGGACTTTCCTTGAGCACATTTAGTCCTGTGCTGTAGTACTGTAATGGCTAAATCTCATGCCAAAAGCGTAGATGACATCACCTGAACTAATTTATATGTTGTCTAACTAATTAATCTCCTCATTTGTCTTCACATTTTCCTTCTGACAGAAAGTTTCACTCTGTTCACTTCTGATATGTAAAACCTATAACTCTCTAGAAAGAATTGGCTGCAAAGCTTCCCTCTAGGATAGGCAAAACCCCTGTTAGCTTAAGTACTAAGGACTCCGTAATAAAAGAAAGTTCTGCCCGAGCGGTGTGAAGAGCTTAGCACGAAGAGAACTGCCTGGCATTCAATGAGCAGGGCTCAGTAAGCAGACATCTCCCTGCAGCTGTTCTGAGGAGCTCAGCTTTTCTAAGCATCGCCACCCATAGTTTGGCAGATACAATAGAGGCCGCACCTCCATTTTAATCTACATTAAAACGTTCTTCCATCTTGATCATGTCACCAGCACCTTAAGCTGTAAGCACTCTGGTAATGGGACACCTTTCTGCCCAGGCTGGCTGTTATTAATTAATGGATTTTTCTATTATTATTCTTATTTTTTTACCTGCCTCCTACGAATTTAGACTGAAGAGAATTGAGAGATCTATGCCACAAGCCCAGCGGGTGAACGCGCCATGTGATATATACATTTGTTCCACATTTCTAACACATCATCTGAGCTTTGTAGAGAAGGAAAGTCCTCCTTTGTTAGTTTACAGAACAGTCAATAAATTCACAGCATAACATACCTGTTTTAAAGAAACATTCTGCCTGGCGATCATTTCTAAAGCTTTCAATAGAGGCCATTTATCAGAGTCCCTTTTCTCTTACAATAACTATAAAACAGTCTATGAATGACACAAAATCAGAAATCTTGGCTCGTTCAGTTGGAGAGATTCTTACAGTATTTCTGTATTTTATTGCACCTCATTGTTAATATTTAATAATCCATAATTATTACTGAACCTCATAAGGACTGGGACAATTTTAATTTTTGTGTTTTAGTTTTTTTTTCCTTTCTACCTTCAAAAGCCACAATTTTATTTTTTTTTTTGGGCTTATCAGTTTAATGTCTGATGCTCTAATGAAGTCACTCATCTTCCCTTCCCTGTCTGACTAGAGCGGTGGCCTGATTGACTGAGTTAAGCAAAGCTGTTCACTGTGTAAAAGTCCAAACAAAGGAAGAAGTTAATGAACCAAGACAGGAAGTAGAATACATGGAGGAACTAAAAAAATTATATCCAGAAAAAATGTGTATTTTTTTGGTACAAAAATATTCACATATAGGCATGTTAATATAATTTTCTTTCTAATGGAGGTGTCCCTTTAATATTATATCTTAGACATTGTAGGGCAGATGGGTTCGTGTATTTGTACCAGTTTTATGGTGTAAGTGCACTGAAAAATTTGTTGTTTAAGCCCATTTATGGTGAGCAACTCCTTTTGATACGTATTTACAAGTTTTCAAAAATATTGTTAAGGCATATAGCCATTTGCAAGTCATTTATAAAGATTTTATACCACTTCTCTGGGGTGGAAAATAGTGTCTTATATTAGAGCAGCGGTTCTCAACCTAGGGGTCGCGACCCCTTTGGGGGTCGATCGGCCCTTTCCGGGGGGTCGCCTGAGGCTTCCTATTGGGGCCAAGCAGAGCCGGTGCTTGTTTTGCGGCTGAGTAACTCAGAAGATCCGATGGTATATTCTAACCCCCAGGCGTTCCCATGGTGACGGGGACCCTTGCCTGGGGGTTAGAATATACCATCGGATCTGAGTTTTACGAGCTCAGTGAGATCGTAAAAACTCAAATCCGATGGTATATTCTAACCCCCAGGCGTTCCCATGGTGACAGGGACGCTTGCCTGGGGGTTAGAATATACAGGGAGTGCAGAATTATTAGGCAAGTTGTATTTTTGAGGATTAATTTTATTATTGAACAACAACCATGTTCTCAATGAACCCAAAAAACTCATTAATATCAAAGCTGAATATTTTTGGAAGTAGTTTTTAGTTTGTTTTTTGTTTTAGCTATTCTAGGGGGATATCTGTGTGTGCAGGTGACTATTACTGTGCATAATTATTAGGCAACTTAACAAAAAACAAATATATACCCATTTCAATTATTTATTTTTACCAGTGAAACCAATATAACATCTCAACATTCACAAATATACATTTCTGACATTCAAAAACAAAACAAAAACAAATCAGTGACCAATATAGCCACCTTTCTTTGCAAGGAAACTCAAAAGCCTGCCATCCATGGATTCTGTCAGTGTTTTGATCTGTTCACCATCAACATTGCGTGCAGCAGCAACCACAGCCTCCCAGACACTGTTCAGAGAGGTGTACTGTTTTCCCTCCTTGTAAATCTCACATTTGATGATGGACCACAGGTTCTCAATGGGGTTCAGATCAGGTGAACAAGGAGGCCATGTCATTAGATTTTCTTCTTTCATACCCTTTCTTGCCAGCCACGCTGTGGAGTACTTGGACGCGTGTGATGGAGCATTGTCCTGCATGAAAATCATGTTTTTCTTGAAGGATGCAGACTTCTTCCTGTACCACTGCTTGAAGAAGGTGTCTTCCAGAAACTGGCCGTAGGACTGGGAGTTGAGCTTGACTCCATCCTCAACCCGAAAAGGCCCCACAAGCTCATCTTTGATGATACCAGCCCAAACCAGTACTCCACCTCCACCTTGCTGGTGTCTGAGTCGGACTGGAGCTCTCTGCCCTTTACCAATCCAGCCACGGGCCCATCCATCTGGCCCATCAAGACTAACTCTCATTTCATCAGTCTATAAAACCTTAGAAAAATCAGTCTTGAGATATTTCTTGGCCCAGTCTTTCAGCCTTTCTTACCTTGGCCATGTCTCTGAGTATTGCACACCTTGTGCTTTTGGGCACTCCAGTGATGTTGCAGCTCTGAAATATGGCCAAACTGGTGGCAAGTGGCATCTTGGCAGCTGCACGCTTGACTTTTCTCAGTTCATGGGCAGTTATTTTGCGCCTTGGTTTTTCCACACGCTTCTTGCGACCCTGTTGACTATTTTGAATGAAACGCTTGATTGTTCGATGATCACGCTTCAGAAGCTTTGCAATTTTAAGAGTGCTGCATCCCTCTGCAAGATATCTTACTATTTTTGACTTTTCTGAGCCTGTCAAGTCCTTCTTTTGACCCATTTTGCCAAAGGAAAGGAAGTTGCCTAATAATTATGCACACCTGATATAGGGTGTTGATGTCATTAGACCACACCCCTTCTCATTACAGAGATGCACATCACCTTATATGCTTAATTGGTAGTAGGCTTTCGAGCCTATACAGCTTGGAGTAAGACAACATGCATAAAGAGGATGATGTGGTCAAAATACTCATTTGCCTAATAATTCTGCACGCAGTGTACAGGGCCACGCCGCTCACAGCAGTATGTTTATAAACTAATCAGTAACTACTTTAACTTTAATCATTGCTCATTGCTGAGCTCTTTACTTGGATTATAATTTATTTGGACATGGGATATCTTACTTTGTCTTAGCTCCGGTAATAGCAGGCAGTGTGGGGGGCGGCGCTCACTCACTGACGTCACGCGCCTGCTCCTCCCACTAGGCGGCGCAGGCGCGTGACGTCAGTGAGTGAGCGCCGTTCCCTGCACTGCCTGCTATTACCGGAGCTAAGACAGAGTAAGATATCCCATATCCAAATAAATTATAATCCAAGTAAAGAGCTCAGCAATGAGCAATGATTAAAGTTAAAGTAGTTACTGATTAGTTTATAAATATACTGCTGTGAGCGTCGGGGAGGGGGATCTGTGGATGGCACTGTAGGGGGATCTGTGGATGGCAGTGCCATCCACAGATCCGCCTACAGTGCCATCCACAGATCCCCCCTCCCCTAAACAGTGCCATCCACAGATCTCCCCCCTAAACAGTGCCATCCACAGATCCCCCCTAAACAGTGCCATCCACAGATCCCCCCCTAAACAGTGCCATCCACAAATCCCCCTCCCCTAAACAGTGCCATCATGGCACTGTTTAGGGGAGGGGGGATCTGTGGATGGCACTGTTTAGGGAGGATCTGTGGATGGCACTGTTTAGGGGGGATCTGTGGATGGCACTGTTTAGGGGGATCTGTGGATGGCACGGTTTAGGGGGGAGATCTGTGGATGGCACTGTTTAGGGGAGGGGGGATCTGTGGATGGCACTGTTTAGGGGGGATCTGTGGATGGCACTGTTTAGGGGGGATCTGTGGATGGCACTGTTTAGGGGGGATCTGTGGATGGCACTGTTTAGGGGGATCTGTGGATGGCACTGTTTAGGGGGGAGATCTGTGGATGGCACTGTTTAGGGGAGGGGGGATCTGTGGATGGCACTGTTTAGGGGGGGATCTGTGGATGGCACTGTTTAGGGGGAGATCTGTGGATGGCACTGTTTAGGGGAGGGGGGATCTGTGGATGGCACTGTTTAGGGGAGGAGGGATCTGTGGATGGCACTGTTTAGGGGAGGGGGGATCTGTGGATGGCACTGTTTAGGGGAGGAGGGATCTGTGGATGGCACTGTTTAGGGGAGGGGGATCTGTGGATGGCACTGTTTAGGGGAGGGGGATCTGTGGATGGCACTGTTTAGGGGGGATCTGTGGATGGCACTGTTTAGGGGGGGATCTGTGGATGTCTTTGTGATTAATTACTCTGCTTTAATTATGTTCAATTTGTAGCAATAAAAATACATCCTGCATATCAGATATTTACATTACAATTCATAACAGTAGCAAAATTAGTTATGACGTAGCAAGGAAAAAAATTTAATGGTTGGGGGTCACCACAACATGAGGAACTGTATTAAGGGGTCACGGCTTTAGAAAGGTTGAGAACCACTGTATTAGAGGAATCAACAAATTTATCAATAAATTTGGCCGATATGGCACTGAGGGCAAGCCTACTGCACCATTCACACGGAGCACCAGTGTTAGTAAATTATTCCCATTGACTTGATTAAATCAATCATAGATACAACATCATAAGATCAAATTCTCATACTAAATTCCAAAGATATCTTTGAAATGTCTTATTTTATATTTCTGTTCATGAATTTGCTGTCAATGGTCCTGTAAAGAGAAATTATATTCAATCAAGGTTCTTCAGGGAGCAATAACCACATTTCTCCATGTAGGCATGGGACTGCTATAGCAGCTCTTGAGGACACCGTAGAAAGGCATGCCAACAGGATGACAGGACCCAACTTAAAGGCTGTGGATTACCAGGTAGCTTTTTTATTTCTGACTGGTACATAAAGTTATTTCTGCTTACAAAGGCACCAATCTCATTTTAACAACGAGATACATGTCTCCTAGACACATTTTAAAGAAAAAATGTTGTAGACAGATGGGTCTAAATGTAAGGCGTTTGGATCACACAG
This sequence comes from Bufo bufo, assembly GCF_905171765.1. NCBI lineage: Eukaryota > Metazoa > Chordata > Amphibia > Anura > Bufonidae > Bufo > Bufo bufo. The sequence continues at coordinate 457,162,892 of NC_053393.1, read as the reverse complement.
AAGAACATCTGTGAGTAGCAGACAAACAAATGAAGAGATGCTGAAGTACTCTTTGATCTGTCAAAGTTAGCAGAAGAAATGTCATGGTTTAGGGACACTTTTCTACTGATAAAGTGGGAACTTTGTACAGGGTGGAATGAATTGAACCTGTTACCTGGTTTGGGGTCACTAAGCCACTAGCATGCCATTATGGGATTTAGGGTCCCAAACCTGCCCACAGCAAACTCATCCGTCCGCACAAAAGAATAGTACATAAAAATGTAAACTTACTGGGAGATGACTCTGGACCTCATCTCCTTTGGTTAATCTCATAGTCCAGGACTCATCTCGATATGAGTATTATACATTGTTCGAATAGAGGGGTTACGACCACCCTGCAATCCAGCAGCAGTGGCCGTGCTTGGACACTATAGGAAAAAGTGCCTATAGTGTGTAAGCATGGCCATCGCTGCATGATTGCAGGGTAGTTGTAGCCACTGGACAGGAGCAGTGTATAATGTGGTGGAAAAAATGAATCAAGCCAGCAAAGGAGGCAATATGGCCAATCAAAATACATTAGTAAATGTCTTGTATTAAATTTGTCTACATGATAAATGCCATTTGCTAAAGTTAGATAATCCCTTTTACAATAATTTATAAATTTAAGTACATTTAGACACAGATTTGGATTCATCAAATTCTCAATCAGATAAGTATGTTACATGCACCCCTTCCCATGTGAAAATATTGACGGCTTTCAAAATGGCCACTATGTTGGACACTGCCCCTCACAGATTTGCCCCCTTTCCCTTAGCAACATGCCACACACAGGATGATATTCCCAACCACCATTTTCCATTTATTCAGGTGTCTCCATACTTTTGAACCACTCTGCATATTCCTTTAGTTACCTTCAAAAAATTTCCACCCAAAAGTGATTACTTACTCATGTAGATGATTATAGCAGTGAAAACTCTTTATCTCTCTTCAATGGAAATCAACCATCAACTCAATCCTGTCATCGTACCCCTCACCTCCTTCCATCCACGTCCACCCCATTTAATGTCTGATAGTCCTTGATGCCTTGCTTTTTACCTTCAGCACACAACTTCCCACCTCAACTCTTAATCCTCAGTGACTACAGTCTCACTCTTACCTCTTCCCTCCCTGCCTGTACTACTCACTTTTACCAGGAGGCCACATCACACATGTACCATGCTCTGTGCTGACACACCCTTAGGAACTATGTACATAGCTGATCTCCCTGCTGCTGATTATCTGTATCTTTCTTTTGTTCTTACATGTTTATTATACTCAACATTCTCCATTCTTTGCATGGATAGATAATGCTCTTTTGCATTGATTGAGCTGTGTATGCATTGGAATAATGGTTAATCTCTTATCCTTTGCTTATTTTAATAAAAAAATAATAATGATCAAGAAAAAATTTGAAAATTTCAACCCTATCGAGCTATTGTGGTGCATTGTTCCAAAATAGTGGCCACCAAGCCAGTGCATCTTATAAATGGCTCTTCTCTAAGCTTTGGGTGTCGTTTGCAGAAGCAAATGCCTGCAAGATTGCAATAGCTGCAAATGGTGGATTCCCATTGCCTTAATTCTGATTTCAATATATTTTACATCCTTGTTTATGAGTTTTCATGGAAATTGTAAAAAAAATTTGCAATAATTCAGACGTTTAAAAAAAAAAGATAAATAATATATCTATTGACTAGTTTTTCTCTAAAATATTTGCTCTCTTTGCACATTTTCTGCATGCATGGGGATTGGTTTGTCTCTCTGAAAGTGACTGTAGATAAAGTTTATTTTTTTTCAGTTTTTTTTTGTGGTTAAAGAAATTTCTGTAAGACGTTCATTACTTAGATTCATTTGTCACTGAGGACATTAAAACAGTTGCTCCAAATAATGGCGACGTGAGGAGTAGAAAGAAACCAATCCATACATTTTACTTGGCAGGGTTTCAAATTCCTGTGAAATTTTGTTCAATTAATTTGATTGGACCAGCTCAATGTCACTTAGTGAAGAGAACAGAACACCGTCTTCACTCAACTGATACCCTAGGGTGATAGAGGTATGCATCATTGAATTTCCCTTAGATTTCACATGAACTTCAACAATCATGAAACTTTTCAGTTCTGTAGTAGCTCTCATCTAGGAATGGACAAAACCTTTTGATCTTCTAAAAACGCTCCACAAATTTCCTGTGGTTCAGGGTATATTCTGGAATTCCTCTGTTGAACATTCCTTGGAAAGAAAACACTAAAATTAAATTATTTCTGACATACCTTTTAAAATGTGAAAATGTCATGCTAGAAGAAAACAAACATTCCCATACAATGTTAGCATTTACTACTTTGTTTTAAAGTCACTCACGGACCTTCATTATTTAACTTAATTATTACACATTCTTCCCCCCCCCCCATGTTTTAGAAATACAGTATGCCCTCCAATTCTAAGTGACCTAGCCATGACAACATTCAGCTTGAGGATATTTTTTGAAATGCATTACTGAGACTGATTTCTCTTGTGCTATTGTACTGTATTATAATTCCGCAGGCCTAGTCCTAATCATGTTTATTTGTACTTTATTTCATTTTGCTTTAGTCTTATGCCCAACAGCTAGGGTTGCCACTTTTTCCACCCTAAATCAGTCACGTGTGTACTTTATTTGTTTGAGGAAAAAAAATGCCACATTGCTAGGGCAGTATCTAGTCAAAATAGGAAGCAATCTGACTGTTCTTGCAATAACCTGTTCATGTCTTAGAATTATAAAATTACCACTACCAGTATCCGGTGTTAATATCAACTAAACTGGAGGTCTACCAACTTGGTGCAATCCTACCAAAACCCATAGTTGGGGTATTACTGCATCCAGGTCTTGACATAATTACTGCATGATGTGTTATACATGCAGATCTGAAATCCAGCTCTAGAAATACCTGACCATTTACTAGAAAGTTATCAAAGCTGCATGCACTGGGCCTGTAATGGAGTATCCTCCTCCAAAACTTCCAGGAAGCCATATCCATGAACTGTAACTGCCAGTGAAGGGACCGGTGACCTCCATATTGTTATGTTTTGCCATGTTATGTTTTGTACGCTGTAATACGTCATCTTATAAAAGTTGTGTTGGAAAGGGAATTGTATGTCAAGTCTAACATATGCTTTATTGCAGGCACTGTATTTTGTGTGTACTTTAAAACTTAGCAGTGGGCATGCAGCCTAAATGGGGTTAGGGGTCACGTGTATAGAGACTGCAGCACTGAACTGCATGGGTTGCATCCTGGGTGGAGCCAGGTCATAAATAGGAGGAGTGGGAGGACCTAAAGGTTAGTCAATGTGTATGGCACAGTGCTGCTGAGTCAAGGTGCACGTGGCACTAGTTAGTTAGCATTGAGTACAATCAGTGGTGGTAGCTGGACCTGCATAGAGAGATAGAGACCCTGATATCTGACAGAGTAGTTATGGACCTTATCCTATGCTGTAGACCTTCTCAGGACTGATGCTACTAACTAGGCCACGACTTGGGTGATCATTTGGTCCATACAAGAGGCTAATTGGGATAACACAAGTACTGTTGTTTTTGACCACTTCTGACCTGAAAGACCGTGATTGCCAGATACAGTGACTCAACCAGCCCACTAGGCCCTGCAACTGACCACTGTGCGTGTGTACTGTGGTCGCTGACGTTTCTGACCCTCTCACCCATAAGTTCCTGGCCCTCTTACACTCCTCCTGTGAATTTCATCACTGTATTAAATTTGACTCTCTGTGTGGCAACTCTAGGTAAGGCAGCACTCTCTGAGACCACTTCAGGGGTCATGACAATAAGTTTCACACCTAGCCCTAATGCTTAGAGCAATGATTTTTAAAACCATTGTAGATTCCTTTCTGTAATCTCTCAAGCACTGCTGAATGCACACTCTGATATAGAGCCCAGGTATTCAAGTGTTTGTGGGAGACAGACACAGTCCATGGACATGGATTTGATTGAATATATGCCTGCTGAGTGCGAAATATAATCTAGTATCAGTGATCCAGTGTTTATTTGGTTATCTGGGATGTGACAGACAGACTGAAGCTATCACCCTTGTTATAGCCTATATAACATTACAGGTTTAAAATTAAGAAATAGTCTAGAAGTGAAGCTCAGTGGTGACATCAGCGAGGGTGGAAGCTAACTTCTCTTATCACTGGGATACAGCTGTATGAAAAAGATGTGGCAGAGTTGTAGCTAGGCTTTCCTTCACTCCACGCAAACGTTCAGTTCACTGCCCTAGACTTGTATCTAAATACCATGGCCAAAGCAGAGAGACATGTTGGCACCCTCAGCTACACTCCTACAAAATTTTTCTATACCATACATTGTTGGCAGAATTATATTAGAGTCTGTCAGGATTTAAGAACAGAGGGGGTCAATTATTAAGACCGGCATTTTGGACTCCTGCGCCAACCTCTCCATAACTTCGCTGATATCCACCGCTGATCTAAATTTATGCCAGATTCCTTGCTGGTGTAGATATAGAATATTTTCTATGCTTAAAACAGGCATAGAAAATTATAAATGAGACAGTCCTGGCAGCCCATGCCCCCTTTTTTAGATCTGAAAAGGGAAAAGGTTATCTGCACCGCAATCTGCAACAGATATGCGCCAGAAGACTGGTGTATATCGCTTAGTAAATGACCCCCAGAATATACAGTTAAAGGGGTTTTCCAGGACATAGTGATTGATTACCTATCCTCAGGATGGCTCATCGAAATCATATCGGTGGAGATCCAGCACACTGCACTCCCATAAATCAAGTATTCCCTGCAGCTGCTGGAAGCAGCACTTTGAATGTTGATGACCTATCTGGAGCCCAGAAAATCCCTTTAAGTCCTGACGGAATCCAAAACAATTGTACATGGTTAATGGTGGCTGTAATGTAAGCAGGGAGATAAGGCACAAAATACAATTTATGAGTAATTGTCCTGCCCAGAATTATTGAAGTTGTGATATAAACAGGATAGCATGTAGTGCAGTAGGCCCATGCCCACTGTATTAAGGGGTTAATGTCTGCAAATGTATATTTTGCACTCATGTGTATTTTCCTCTTGAAGGCTGTAAATAGAGTTCCCATAGCAAGAGTTGCTAAATGGGACTGCTCGTCCTTCCCCTCTAAAAGGGGTTGATGCTCAGTTAGTGGGAGTCAGTCTAGAGTTTAGTGAGAGAGAGAAGTGTAGAGTGAGTGAGAGAAGTAAGCCAAGCAGCACTGGGAGTTATTGGAGCAGCCAGCACAATACGGTGCCTAAACCACCTGCCTCTGAGGAAGCAAAGAAAACTCATTCTGGATGGTAGAGCAGCCTTTTACAAGGGAGTTGCCAGATGAAGACTAGTGTTGATCACGAATATTCAAATTTCAAATTTTTATCGCGAATAAAGGTACTTCGAAAATTCGCGAATATTTCGAATATAGTGATATATATTCGTAATTTCGAATATTCGATTTTTTTTTTAAATCAGTACACATGATCCCTCCCTGCTTCTAGCTTGTGGGCCAATGAGAAGGCTGCAGTATATTTGACTTTAGGAGTAGTGTTGTTTGCAAATTTTCGAATTTTTATTGCAATTTTTTTCAACTTACAACTATTAGACAAAGAAGAGGATAGCACTATATTAGCTAAATTGCTCTATATTTGTTTGTTTTTTTCGAATATTTGATATATTGCTATAACTTCGTTTTTTCGAATATTCGTAATATTCTAAAACAAGAATATATAGCAATATAGTGAATATTCGAAGAAAAAAAAAAAATTTAGAGCAATATAGCTAATATAGTGCTATAATCTTCTTTGTCTAAGAGTTGAAATTTTTTTCTCATCTGAAGTCCAGATTGGAAAAAAATTACAACTATAAAAAAAAAGATTATAGCACTATATTAGCTAAATTGCTCTAAATTCGTTTTTTTTTTTGAATATTCACTTTATTGCTATATATTCTTGTTTTAGAATATTACGAATATTCGAAAAAACAAAGTTATAGCAATATAGCAAATATTCGGAAAAAAAAACTAATATAGAGCAATTTAGCTAATATAGTGCTATAATCTTCTTTGTCTAACAGTTGTAAGTTGAAAAAAATCGCAATAAAAATTCAAAAATTACTAAAATTCGCATGATGAAAATTCGCATATTACACGATCATTACCTTGACGATTTTTCGAGTAAAAAAAAATCATAGAATATAACGAATATTCGAATTTGCGAATATTCTACAAAATATTCGCGAAATATTGCGAATTCGAATATGACCCCTGCCGCTAATCACTAGTAATGTGAGGAGAGGCTGAAGATGTCTCCTTTTCTGGAGTGTGAACCAGGATAGGTCAGGAAACAATTGAACTGGAGCGCCATCAAAGTCAAAGTTGCGTAGGGATCTCGCCTTAGCCATGATGGATTCTTTAAGGGCAAAATCGTGGACACAACAAATTACGTCCCTAGGACGTGTAGCAGATCCCTTAGGCTTGAGTGCTCTATGAGCCCCGTCCAATTTGATCTTGTGCGAGGATGGTTGCCCCAGGATCATGTTAAAAATGGCTTCCAGCGTAGCAAAGAGATCTTCGTCACCGGTAGCCTACGGAAGACCCCGTACTTGGATGTTATTCCAGCGCCCTCGATTATCCAAGTCCTCTAAATGCCATCCCATGCCCCTGAGTACCGCCGTTTGGGCAGAAATGGATTCATGAAGAGTGGAAATATATTGCCTGGTATCGTCATGGGCATTTTCCAGGGAGTCAACCCTGTCCACCACATGTATAATGTCAGTGTGAACTGCCGCAATTTCAGCTCTGCAGGCTTCCGTAACTTCAGAAATAAGAACCCGAAAGTCCTCTTTTGTAGGAAAACTGTTAAAATAGCTCGCCCATGGCTGTGGAGGTTCAGGCAGGGATGGGGAGTCCATAAGGGCAAGTGTTGGAGGGCTTGGGGATCTGGCCCAGATGTCAGAAGGGAGAGGAGAGCTGCTGTCCCCCTGGTCCAGCAATAGTGGGGCTGGGAGCTGCTTATTTCGCAAGGGCTCAAGCAGTGGGGTCCCAGGAAGGCTAGATGCAGGGTCCCCTGGGTTAATATCCCGTCCCCTAGTAGCCACAGTACCTTTACTTGCAGTCTCCCCCTGAGAAGTGGGTCCAGGAGACATCATGACGGGATCCCTCCTTCCAGCAGTAGCAGGCCGAAAGTCCGGGGCGGCCGATGAGAGCCCCAGGTCAGAGGATCCGCGTGTGGACACTGCAGATGGCGATCCGGTTCCCTGAAGAGATCCTGCAGGGGTAAGTAGCACTGTGTCCTTCTCCCTGGGCAGGGCACGGGAATCCGGCGGGGGGAGGGAGGAATGGCGGGAGGCCCTCTGTGCCTTGGTGCTGCGCGGTGGAAGCGCCGGACCCGGAGTGCAATCCCAGCACTGTTCAAGGGTCCTAGTAGGTGAGGGGGATCGGGGAGGGATAGGGTCTTTTTTGGAGCCACTTTCTTTCCCATATGATCCAGGAGAGATGTGTCGCTGGCCAGTAATTCGCGGTGCAGGCAGGAGCAGCTCCTTCAGGCAGCCATCACCGTCAGCGTCCGGACACGCCCCCGCAACCTGCACATTTAGATGTGCTGACTAACCCCCATTTTTTTTCTTGACAGGCATTTCCCTGCCTGCTGCCCACTGATTGGCTGATCCAGGCTGTCTGCAAGCCTGTAAGCCAATCAGGGCAAGCCCTCCACCCAACTTCCTCCCAGGAATATGCAGTAAAATGGCTCACTGTGTCAAATTTCCAGGGTGATGGACCTGGATCCACTCCCCTGATTAGTCCAAGTCTACTTTTGGTTAAGGAACAGTAAAACCTACACGTGCAAGCTACTCAGAGCTAGGCCCAAGTTCAGAGAACCTCTGTTTCTGAGAACCAAGGAAGCAACTTAGCTACCAGAATATTCCAGTGAGAAGAAGATTAGAAGGTCTGAAACCCACAAGGCTGTGCATTGAACTGGAATTTAAGTTCTAGCTCCTTCCTCAGTGGCCATAATTAAGTTCTGGATTTCCTCCTTTGTAACATTTCAAAACTCGTTAAAACAATATAAGATACACTGCTATAACCCTTAAATCCTACAAGGTGTATTATACTAATGGAACATCCATATTGGGACTATATCTAATACCTTTTTTGACAGCACTTTATATCTAATATCTATCATCAAGGCAAGAGATTGATACATTGTCCTACAATTAATAAGGGGATAACAATAAGTACATCATTTTTTATGTTTTTCATTTCTTTATATTATTTTTTATTGTCTTTTACTAATTCAGAAAGGGCCCTTCTGGTACCATTTGTAATTGTTATATTGTATAATAAAATATTTTAACTATATAATTGGTTGATACTAATAGTCCAGGTGGAGGTGTGTCTATTAATCAATTTATAATTTCTATTGTACACTAGTTGGCAGTGGGCAGGCTATTTGGTAGAGAACCTTCAATTTATCCATAGTGTAGGAAGGGTGAGCCTCTGAATTATTTTACAAGTATTCAGGAAGATGTCAGTGTCCTCAAAAAATCTATATTACAATTGTGTATATTACAATATATTCACATGCACATCTAATATAACAGGTACGCTTTAGACATATTGGCCTATTCTACTGTTGATATGAAAAGTCTATGATGAAACATAAAATTAGTATAAGACTATGGGACCATCTTCAGTAGATTCATATGGGGGAGACCCGGGGTTGCACTTGTCCATCTGTAATGTTTGTAACAAATCATTTTCATCTGTGTCCTCCAGAAATCTGTATCTGTATGTGTATAGAGCTAGGCTATGGCTGGACCTCCTGTATGGAGATGAGCCCCAAGGAGGTCTTCATTGTTTTGCACAACAATCCACGGTTCTCCAATTTGTCCTCAATTCCCTTTGTAATCAATCAAAAAAAGGAAAATTTCACATTTGCCATTTCATTACCAAATAACGTCAAAATCATTCTGTAGCAAAGACGAGACAGGAGCCGAAGATCATGGGTGTATCTCCAGTGTGGGCTCATTGGGACAGCACTACCCATATGCCATATCTGAACATCATAGATGGGGACTTCTGCTCAAGACCCCTTCTACTAGACAAATCAGAGCGTCCCTGTAACTCTGACTCGGACTGACCTGTCTTGTCAATGGATTACATTAACATTACTGCAAAGTATATGACTATGAAACCATATACTCTGCTGCGTCCACTGCTGCAAAAGTATTACAGGGCAACTAGTGTGAGACAACTACCTTAAATGGATACATATAATTTTGGAATTGCATTATCAATAATTGGCCAAAAACGTCTATAAAACTCAATTTTCAAGTTTACAAGCAGGAATAATTTGGATAGGAGCGCAGAGCAGTGAGAGGGGATATCTTCCCTCCTGAAACGGTCAGCAGAAGAGACACCTTTCATGGCCCCTTCATTCCCTACACATTGTAGGCAGAGGGGCTCACATGGGTGCAGGGTCCATAACCCAGTTTTACTCATTCTGTTGTGATATGGTACACATGTATAAAAGTAGAATTTCTTCTCTATTCAGTAGACTTGAAAAGCCAGTAACATCTCAGCAACATATGCATAAATTAAAAAAATACAGAGGACCAATCAGATCCAGGCATGTATGGAGGTTGAAGCACCAATCACATCGCAGAAGCTACTGAGGACCAATCAGATTCAAGTATATAAGATGATATAACAATGAAGGGAGAACCAATGAAATGAAATAAACTAGCGAGGACCAATAAGATTGCAGAATGTGTGATGATGTCACAGAAGCTAGTGACATCACCGAGTTCTGAGCCTTAGAAAACCACTGCCTGACATTATCTCAGCCAGATTTTCTCTGGATATAGAGAGAGACAGATCGGCTTGTGCTTTTGCTTAGCAAATACTTGCTTTCGCTTAGCGAATAATTGACTTTGCGCCATGGAGATCCGGGGTTTGGCATTCTTGCTTTTCCTCTGGGTCATATGGACGCTATCGGGCATCTGTGCCCTGATTGCCTTGACTGTCATCCCAGGCCATGTAAAATATCCTTACATCAGGTAAGAGGGGACGGGGCGGGATTCCTCTGTAGTATTACTGTTATTACCGTTGTGGCAAACCTAGCCACTTACAGAATGTCTTTCTTGTCTGTACCTCTTCACCTCCCCCCTTTTCCTGTCCCATTGTTTACCCAGCAGGGTGTTGTCTCAGGGACACTGGGAGACCTGTGTAAAATAGCTGCAGTGTCCCCCCTCAACCTCCCATCAGCCCTTGCTATTGTCTGACCCCACTTTTCCTTGTACCATAGTAATCTATGTATTGTATGTAAATGAGGCTGTTGGCAGTTTGAAACCAGGTGCGCATGCCTAGTAAAGTCAGTTGACTCCCAAACTGTGTGTCGTCCAGTCACTGGGGAAATTGTCTCTTGGATATTGACCTGCTTCTTCAGCTATACAGGGATTTAAGTGAAGATATTGAGGGTATACCGTAAAGCTCCGCAACAACTGTATTATCAGTTTATTCCTGGAATGTTATTACATTATTATTAGTAGATTATTAATAAGCTCCATCTAATAATTGTTAGTATAGAAAACATCACATTTGGGGGTGGGGGAATCTATGAAGACTGAGGTTTCATGCCCCGGCCCTCATCTAATCTGCACTGGAGTGAGATGCACAAGCCTCATAATAAATTAGGAGCCTCTCTGACCCCCATGCACAAAAAAAATAATAATTTAAAATTGCACCAAATATTTCAGGTGGAAATTTGCCAGTTTACGGAGGCCCGCCCCCTCCTGCTAAACCCACCTAAACCACACCCACTTTTTGGAAATGGCTTAAGAGTGCAAAAAGCAACTTTTTGTAGAAAATGTCTTTTTCTTAATAATTTTTTAGAGTTGCAATCTCACTGGTTGCTATGAGCAACGGCTCCATAATATCTTCCCCATTGTTGTTTGTCTTCTATTTGTGTCTGGACATTAGATCATATTATGGAGGATGATTACAATGGAAGGAAATAAAGTCTCCTCTGCTATTAGAAGACATGACGCAATCCTGCTGCCGTTTGTGTCCTAATAACACCCAATATTTTGCTTTCTTTCTCAGTGACACGGGACGAATATTCCCCGAATCGGTGGTCTTTACAGTGGTCTTCTTAATATCTGCCCTTTTTGGTAAGTGGATTTAGAGAGACAACATCATGAGGAGATCAGCGGCTCCAGCGCTCAGTGATGACGTTATCTCCCTAATCACTATTCACTGCTGAGCGGCGGCCATCACTGGAGATTATAATCATCACTGAGTCCTGGAGGTTATCACAAGTGTCTATGGACGTTCCCGGCTGATCCCATGTATTGTCTATTTCAGGAGCTGGCAACGCTTCCATCATGTACCGGTTCATGATCATCCGGTCTGAACAATCAGAGAGGCGACATATCATCTGCCAGAGAATCCTCTATGTCGTTGCATGGATGGGCTGCATTGGGACCATTGTGACCGCCATAGTTTCGGTAGGTTTATATACAGAGGTCTCAGGACTAGTAATACAGAGGGGACATCGCTTGAAGTCAAGAGATGTGTATAAATACAATGACGTGCCCTGGTGACTGATCTTATGTATTACTGGCCCTGTATAATTACACCACCTGCGGCCTCTGCTGTTCTGTATTCTCAGATCTTCATGACGTCCATATTGATGACATTTATTCCTCTGCTTTTGTTCTAGATGAGGATCAGTCCTACAGTCCACAGGATCGGCGCAGGACCGGCATTTTTCTTTTGTGCCGTTTACAACCTAGGTCAAGCTGTATGCCTGTACAAGAAATCCTTCAGCAGTCGCCGCCTATGCCACATTAGATTGGCATCAACCTTGGTGCCCATTGTGGGCCTGCTGACCTGTATCCTCTTATAGCTGACTGGTACAGTGCCATGTTGTGTGCTGGATACACTTACACATACGTACTTACCATCATTACTGCCGTTAGTAAATTTGGGTCAAGCTACCCACCCCCTTAAATTGTCAGGTCACGCTCACTCATTGGTGGAGGTAAACTAAGCCCCACCCATTTTTCGGCCCAGGACAACCCAAATTTACAGAGAGATTGTCTCTGAAAATTTGGAAACATTTTGGCAAATTTGGGACTGTTGGCAACTAAGATTATTCGCTTCCTCTGACCCCATTGTAGCACAGATCAGACATCACAGTATAGGAAACACTATAATAATAGAATTAATTCTGTTACTTGTCCTTAACTCGTCCTTCCAGTTTCTGTGTGTATGACCATCGGCTACTTTCAGCTTCTTCCATGTACTGGCCGATGTGAAGAGGTGAGTTCATGCAACTTTTCACCGTCTTGTATAATCTACATCTTTCCCGTGTAACAGTAATATAAAAGCTCCTATCTCACCTCCATCTTACCATCTCACTCCATATAGAGTCCCTGGTGAGTACCGCCAGGCACTAATCCTCTATTCTGTCTTCTGCAGATCTACACCAGGACAGGCATGGTGGCCGAGTGGACTGGATTCCTTGGCCTGATAATACACCAACTAATTAACTATACAGATTTCCAGGTGAGTAGATGCCGTATCAAGGTCTAATGTGCTCCAGAAACATTTCAGAGAAGTAATATATTATATAGAGCTGTTTTATAATTAATGGTCTTTATTCTTTTTTCTCAGCGTTTGTCTTTAACGTTGTCCCGAGAAGGTGTCTCCATTGGCCTGAGAGAAAAGACCCAGGACCCTGAAAACCTCCAATAAGATCCAAGGGGTGGAGCGCCAAGACAACTGAAACCATCATGACATTGCTGGACATGAATCTTCTGGATCAAGAGGCAGATTCCAGGCTTGGTCTCTGTCCTCAATACTGGATGTGACATTTTACCGGACTTTCCTAATACCGGATTTTCTGGATTCAACATCTAGCAGAATTTCCAAATACTGGATGTGACAATTACCCGGACTTTCCATAGCTACCTCATCTCAAATGATGGTTTTTACCCCCTTGCCCAGGGGAAGGGCAGTCCTTCAGCCATGGTTCCCTGGAGGTTTCCTCCACTAGGGGGTTTTTCCTTCCCTGAGTGTTGAAGGATGAGTTGGGGGTTCACCATCATCAGGGCCATTTCAAAACCACTGGCCTGTTAATAAATGAGTCAATACATGAGGTAGCTAACAATGTGTCCGAGCCTCTTTATTGTAGGGAATGTATTGTAACAAATGTTACCCAATAAAGACCGGGGAACTTCATAGGGGTGATCAGTCCAAGCTCTGGAAGGAAAACGATGAAGGTGCTAATGGCAGGATTAGATTACCTTCAAATTTTCTAAGTATAATAAAAGTGATTCATTAAAAGGGCATTCTGTTTGGGATAATTCATCTTTTATCCAGCTATTACTAGGACTTGTGTCCCCTTGTTTGAATGGAGTGTTGGTCGAGCATATGCACTACAACTCCACCCCAAATCTATGTGATTGTTAGAGATAGTGATGTTGTATTGTGCTACAGAATGCACAGAGTGGTGGTGCGCAGACTCAACCAGTGCTCTTTTCAAATTGGGGGCGTGGATCCCTCATCATTGTGACTGGTTGCGGACCCGGTCTAGGTGGGCAGACTGCCACCAATCTACCAGGTATTTTCTTTCCAGGGGATAAGGGATAACATATTCTAATTGGAATACTCCTTTAAACAATTTGGAAGAAAATGGGTAAAATTATTGTTAAAAGTCATATTTATAAAACCTCTGAAAACCGGGTGTACCTTATAGAGAGGGGGCCCCAGAGCTCAAGTCAAAACGGAGCTTTCTTCTATTGCTGGTTCATGCCACCACTACAGACCCACATCCCTTGAAAGGAAGGTCCAATATTTGCTCACCTTCTGGACTACTGTTATTACATACCACTGTACTAGCTGTGGTAGTATATAGGACTGGACTTCTAATGATGGGATAGTATACAGCAATCGAGAAGAAGTAACAGGGAATAGTAAATATACAACTGGACTGTTAATGAAGGGGGGTAGTGTATACAGGAATACAAGTGTCAGGGAATATATTAACCATTAGGCTACCAATGATAGAAAGGCATACACCACTGGTAATACAAGGAATAGGACAAATACCACTAGATTGCCAGTGACAGGACACAATCTATATCACTGCCAGTAAAGAGGAATAGAATATCGCCCTGCATTACCATGGACAAAATGAATATACAACTGAAATACCAGTATCAGAGCACAGTATATACCATTAGACCCATGACTGGAGACGAGTATAAACAGGCTTACTAATAACAGAGCAGATCAGAGGCCTGTGGTCTACAGCACCCTGGGACCAAGCAGAGGTTGTAAGTGGGTCGGCATGGGTGGTGTAATGATGTCACCACATTGTCATACGCAGACTGTCAGATCGCTCGTTAGGGAAATGTGGTGAGTTGAGTAAAAGTTTTAAAACATTTTTCTGTAACATACAGTCTGAAAATGAGTGTGGTGCACTTAGGGGCATTATATCTTTTTAAGGGAGCAATTGGGGGGGCATCAAAACATTTTATGGGGCACTTGAGGCAACATAAATGTTGAAGGGGACACTCGGGGACATAATTACCTTTTTATTGAGCACTCGGGCACTCAGGATGCATCATTACTGTCTAGGGGGGAATAAGAAGCACTGTTACTCTCTAGGGGGCACACAGTAAGCATTTTTACTTTCTAGAAGGCACAAAGAGAGGAGCAAATTATTTGGCTTTATTTCTGCGTAGGGAACTTATAAGATCACAGTTATACTTTTGGATACAAAATATGGCACTTTTACTGTGTTGTACACCATCACCATCTGGGGTACTGGGCATTAGGGTTGTCATTATAACAACATTTTATTCGATTTTGATACCATAAAAAAAGTATTGCGATACTCGATACCATGCAAAAAAAATAAAACACCAAAAACGTAGCGTGCATTCCGCATTTTATGGAACATCCGGCCCATAATCGAACAGTCTTGTCCTATTTTTTTGCGGGGGGCCAGGGTGACTAAAAAATGGTGAATGGCACAGGTTTTTTTTTTCTTCTTCTGTTACGCCGTTCACTACATAGAAGATATTTTTTTATATTTTAATAGTTTGGATTTTTCGGATGTGGCGATATGTAATATGTTTATTTATTTATTGTTTATATAAAAATTAAAATTGGGAAAGAGGGTGATTTATACTTAATATTTTGTTGTTGTGATTTTTAACCTTTTATTTAAAAGCTATTTCCCCCCTTAGGTGTTAGAACCTAGGATCTTTTAATCCCTTGTCCTATTAATCCTAATAGAGCTCTTTTAAGGTGAACAGGACTTTACACTGTCCCTGCTGCCCTGAGCTTTGTACACACAGCAGCAGGGAGCTTACCATGGCAGCCAGGGTTTCAGTAGCGTCCTGGCTGCCATGGTAACCAATCGGAGCCCCAGGATTACACTGCTGGGGCTCCAATCGAAACTGCTACTGCACCACCAATGAAGAGGGGGGGAGGGGACCCTGTGGCCACTGCCACAAATAATTTAATACTGGGGGGGTGCACTGCGCCACCAATGTTTTTAATACTGAGGGGGGTGTACTGTGCCACCCTTAATACAAATACAGGAGGTGGGTGCCAGCACCCGACCTCTATGACAGGGAGCTGTAATCAGTGGTAGTTAACCCCGCTGATCGCAGCTCCCTGTCATAGAGGTCGGGTGCGGCTATGTGATTCTGCCGCCGGCACCCACCTCCTGTATCTGTATTAAACGTTAGTTATCTTCATTGGTGGCACCGTGGCAACAGTCCCTCCCCCCCTCCTCCTCTCCTCTTATTGGTGGCAGCGGGAGAACAGGGGAAGGGAGGGAGAGACTGCTTCCTTCGCTCCTTTGCTGCTGAGGGAACATGGTGCGCCCTGAGAGCAGCGCGTGCCATGTTCTGTGATACTAGGCTGCACAGTATCGGTAAAAAACAAATCCTGGTATCAAATCGATACCAATACAAAAGTATTGATTTGGTATGGATAATTCTATACCCGATGCAACCCTACTGGGCATCTTCCATTATTATATTTTGGGGCCCAATCTCTTTCTCATTTTTTGTGAAGAGTTAATGATAGTTATGATGTCATCTGAGCATAGGGCTGTACAGCACAGGCCCGAGGTTCCTGAGGCTGGGGGTCGTTCTTATAAGGACGAGTGCCCCGACTACAGCCACTGAGGTAATCACACTCAGTAGACTAGGCCAAGTAGGGCGAGCATCTAGGGAGAGTTAGGGTCCTCATTAGTAGGCTCCTCCCCAGCATTCCCCCAACAGACTAGGATACTGGGCCTTATTTGCAACTACAGACCCAGTGCGCCCCCTATCTTCTATAGTGCAGGTTTCTACTACACCTAACTGTCTCACTTATTTTATATGACAAAATAAAAGTTATATATTAATTTAAATACATAAAGGCATTCTCAGTTCCGTATATATTCTATAGTTATGATGTCACTTCCGAAAATACAGTGTTTGAGGGCACCGCAGTAGACAGAAGGTACTGTAAGTGGGGCAGAAGGGGCAGAAAAAAAACACAGAATTACACACAATTACCCGCGGCGCAGAGCAGGTAAGTATGTTGGGGCCGATAATCAGGGGAACTGCTGCGGGACCCATACTGATCCCCAAACTGACTGCAGTGGAGGGCAGGGGGGGTGTTTGGTCAGATTGCCCCTGGTCTAATGATTTGGTTTTGGCTAAGTCCCAAAGTTGTGTTGCAAGTGACGTCAGTGAGGGACGCGCCGGCCGCCCGGCCTGCCAGCCGGCATTATACAGAAGCAATTAGGATATACGGTACTCTATTAGGAGTGAGGGGGGCATGTTTAATAACTTTTAATTCAATAATACATTTTATATTTGTATACTGGGGGGGCGGCGGCGGGGCGGGGCACACAGAATCTGTGGATGGCACAGTTAAGGGGTGGGGGTCTGTGGATGGCTTTGTTATGGGCTGGGGGGGGGTCTGTGGATGGCACTGTTATGGGGTGGGGGGTCTGTGGTTGGCACATATATAACAGTGCAAGCCATAGATCCCCCCCGTAACAGTGTCCGTCATCCACAGATCCCCCCCATAAGTGTCCGTCATCCACAGATCCCCCCATAAGTGTCCGTCATTCACAGATCCCCCCCATAAGTGTCCGTCATTCACAGATCCCCCCCATAAGTGTCCGTCATCCACAGATCCCCCCATAAGTGTCCGTCATCCACAGATCCCCCCATAAGTGTCCGTCATCCACAGATCCCCCCATAAGTGTCCGTCATCCACAGATCCCCCCATAAGTGTCCGTCATCCACAGATCCCCCCATAAGTGTCCGTCATCCACAGATCCCCCATAAGTGTCCGTCATCCACAGATCCCCCCATAAGTGTCTGTCATCCACAGATCCCCCCATAACAGTGTCCGTCATCCACAGATCCTCCCATAACAGTGTCCGTCATCCACAGATCCTCCCATAACAGTGTCCGTCATCCACAGATCCTCCCATAACAGTGTCCGTCATCCACAGAACCTCCCATAACAGTGTTCGTCCTCCACAGATCCTCCCATAACAGTGTCCGTCATCCACAGATCCCCTCATAACAGTGTCCGTCATCCACAGATCCCCCCCATAACAGTGTCCGTCATCCACAGATCCCCCCCATAACAGTGTCCGTCATCCACAGACCACCATTAGTTCCAAACCCACCAAAAGCACACCTTTTGGTTAAAAAATTTTTTTTTCTTATTTTCCTCCCCAAAAACCTAGGTGCGTCTTATGGGCGAAAAATACTGTAAATTACAACGACTGCTCAGTAAAGAGAGATTATTATATTTAAGTAGGGGAGTAACAGAGGGTGGAGATATAGTAGCAAGTGAAAGACTTTGGCCTATGAAAGGAATAAGGATCCTGTGAACGGTATTGGGTCGATGCCAGTGTCACCCCATCCTTTCCCCTGCCAGGGCGCACTGCTCGTAAACCCAACTGGGTCGTCAGTGAATATGCATGTCACTAATTGCACTGCCTCCTATCAGGGCCCTGAATTAAGCTGCTGGCTCTTCCTCTTGCGAGATTTGCCAGTTAATTAGTTCTATATTTGGAGAACTTCCTATATATAAAGCCAGATTACTTCTGTGCACTGATCTCCATAAGGAAAGAGCTGTTTGGCCGGTATATACAGGGGGTTGCAACTGGGGCCGGCACTCCAGGGGGCCCGGCCGCCTGTGGACCCCTGGCCCCTGCAGTAGTGCTGTATGTACCCGGGGCCCAGTGCTCCTGGTTTCCGCGCGGCCCATCCCTTACCCTCCACGAACGGCGCTTCACTGTCCTGAGCGCATACAGCGTCAGGACGTAGTGCGCGCACTATGACCTGACGCTGCACGCTGTCAGGTGACAGTGCAGCGCCAGCCGGGAAGATGGGAGCGCGACTTCTGCCGGAGAGGAAGAGTAGCCGCGGCACTCGGCGCAGACCAGGTAAGTATGTTGGGGCCGATGATCAGGGGAACTGCTGCGGGAAACCATACTGATCCCCAAACTGACTGCAGTGGAGGGCAGGGGGGGTGTTTGGTCAGATTGCCCCTGGTCTAATGATTTGGTTTTGGCTAAGTCCCAAAGTTGTGGCAATGATCATGGAGTTACTTGTAAAGCGTGACCCTGGTGGGGGCCAAAGAACAAAGGAGAAAAGGCAGCACCAAATGCGCCCCTCTGCGGTGGGGAAAACAGAGCACGGGATGAAGGCTGAGCACCAGGGGAAACCGAACGCTCCGCCCACTGACACCATTAACCTGGCCACGGATGTGGTATCACCTCTTTATCTGGACGCAGTGGGCACTATATAGCAGTAGTTATCTGGGCGCAGTATGACCCCGCCAGTGTTCACTATATAGTAGTATTTATCTGGGCGCAGTATGACCCTGTCAGTGGGCACTATATAGCAGTATTTATCTGGGCGCAGTATGACCCTGTCAGTGGGCACTATATAGCAGTATTTATCTGGGCGCAGTATGACCCTGTCAGTGGGCACTATATAGCAGTACTTATCTGGGCGCAGTATGACCCTGTCAGTGGGCACTATATAGCAGTACTTATCTGGGCGCAGTATGACCCTGTCAGTGGGCACTATTTTAGGGCACAATCTATTTGCCTTTTTTTTGTGAAGAGTTAATGATAGTTATGATGTCACTTCCGAAAATACAGTGTTTGAGGGCACCGCAGTACACAGAAGGTACTGTAAGTGGGGCAGAAGGGGCAGAAAAAACCCCCCACAGAATTACAGGAATCAGCTAAATGGGAGGTTTGCATAGGATGGAAAAGGTAGGTTAGATGCTGGAAAAGTGAGGAGCCAAAGAGGTCTCCGGTGAAAACAAGTCACGACTTGAAGAAGTCATCAAGGAGGTCACTACATTTACAATGACACTGTAGTAAAAGAACCGCCTGCTAACAAAGACCCAGCAGGTGAGGACAAAAGGATGGAGAATGTTAAAGTTGCCATTCTTGCCAAGACATCCTGATCAAGCCTTATTAATAAACCCCATCCAAGCAGCACAAAGAGATGTAAATTACAACGACTGCTCAGTAAAGAGAGATTATTATATTTAAGTAGGGGAGTAACAGAGGGTGGAGATATAGTAGCAAGTGAAAGACTTTGGCCTATGAAAGGAATAAGGATCCTGTGAACGGTATTGGGTCAATGCCAGTGTCACCGCCTACTTTCCCCTGCCAGGGCGCACTGCTCATAAACCCAACTGTGTCGTCAGTGAATATGCATGTCACTAAGGCTGGGTTCACACTTGAGCGTTTTACAGCGCGTTTAAACGCGCTGTAAAACGCTCAACACATGAAAACCAATGCTTCCCTATGGCCCTGGTTCTCACTTGAGCGTTTTACAGCGCGTTTGAACGCGCTGAAAAACGCCCTACGCTCAAACAAGTACTTGAGCTTCTTTGGGGCGTTTTGACGCGCGTTTGTGGCCATAGAACACTGCAGTCAATCACACAAACGCGCGTCAAACGCGCATATAAAATGCGCTCAAGTGTGAACCCAGCCTAATTGCACTGCCTCCTATCAAGGCCCTGAATTAGGCTGGGTTCACACGAGCGTGTCCGGATTAGGTCTGGATGCGTCCCGATGTGTTGCGGCAAACCCGCGCGAGTAGGAATGCAATTGCAGTCAGTTTTGACTGCGATTGCGTTCCGATGTTCAGTTTTTATCGCAATGTGTTTTGCACGCGCGTGATAAAAAACCGACTGTGGTACCCAGACCCGAACTTCTTCACAGAAGTTCGGGCTTGGGATCGGTGTTCTGTAGATTGTAAAATAATAATAGCATTCTGAATACAGAATGCATAGTAGGTGATCAATTGAGGGTTAAAAAAAATAAAAAATAATAATTAACTCACCTTCTCCTCTTGATCGCGTAGTTCCCGGTCTCTTCTTTAATGATGAGCTGTCGGCTAAAGGACCTTTGGTGACGTCAGATCACATGCTCCAATCACATGGTACATCACCACGGTGATGGACCATGTGATTGGAGCATGTGATCTGACGTCACCAAAGGTCCTTTAGCCGACAGCTCATCATTAAAGAAGAGACCGGGAACTACGCGATCAAGAGGAGAAGGTGAGTTAATTTGTTTATATTTTTTTTAACCCCTCCAGCGCTACTTTACTATGCATTCTGTATTCAGAATGCTATTATTTTCCCTTATAACCATGTTAGAAGGGAAAATAATACAGTGAATAGACTGTCACCTAGCAACCATGCGTGAAAATCGCACCGCATCCGCACTTGCTTGCGGATGCTTGCGATTTTCACGCAACCCCATTCACTTCTTTGGGGCCTGCGTTGCGTGAAAAACGCAGAATATAGAGCATGCTGCGATTTTCACGCAACGCACAAGTGATGCGTGAAAATCATCGCTCATCTGAACAGACTCATAGAAATGAATGGGTCCGGATTCAGTGCGGGTGCAATGCGTTCACCTACCGCATTGCACCTGCGCGGAAATCTCGCCCGTGTGAACGCAGCCTTAAGCTGCTGGCTCTTCCTCTTGCGAGATTTGCCAGTTAATTAGTTCTATATTTGGAGAACTTCCTATATATAAAGCCAGATTACTTCTGTGCACTGATCTCCATAAGGAAAGAGCTGTTTGGCGCGTATATACAGGGGGTTGCGACTAGGCCCGGCACTCCAGGGGGCCCGGCCGCCTGTGGACCCCTGGCCCCTGCAGTAGTGCTGTATGTACGCGGGGCCCAGTGCTCCTGGTTTCCGCGCGGCCCACCCCTTACCCTCCCCGCACGGCGCTTCACTGTCCGGAGCACATACAGCGTCAGGACGTAGTGCGCACACTATGACCTGACGCTGCACGCTGTCAGGTGACAGTGCAGCGCCAGCCGGGAAGACAAAAGAGCGAGTGTGACTTCTGCCGGAGAGGAAGAGTAGCCGCGGCACGCGGCGCAGAGCAGGTAAGTATGTTGGGGCCGATGATCAGGGGAACTGCTGCAAGAAACCATACTGATCCCCAAACTGACTGCAGTGGAGGGCAGGGGGGGTGTTTGGTCAGATTGTCCCTGGTCTAATGATTTGGTTTTGGCTTAGGCTACTTTCACACTAGCGTTCGGAGCGGATCCGTCTGATGTTTCATCAGACGGATCCGCTCCGATAATGCAGACGTTCGCATCCGTTCAGAACGGATGCGTCTGCATTAAAACTTAGAAAATTTTCTAAGTGTGAAAGTTGTCTGAGCGGATCCGTTCAGACTTTACATTGAAAGTCAATGGGGAACGGATCCGCTTGAAGATTGAGCCATATAGTGTCATCTTCAAGCGGATCCGTCCCCATTGACTTACATTGTAAGTGTGGACGGATCCGCTCGCCTCCGCACGGCCAGGCGGACACCCGAACGCTGCAAGCAGCGTTCAGGTGTCCGCTCACTGAACGCTGGCAGGCGGATGCATTCTCAGTGGATCCACCTCCACTGAGAATGCATTGGGGCCAGACGGATGCGTTCGGGGCCGCTCGTGAGCCCCTTCAAACGGTGCGCACGAGCGGACACCCGAACGCTAGTGTGAAAGTAGCCTAAGTCCCAAAGTTGTGGCAATGATCATGGAGTTACTTGTAAAGCGTGACCCTGGTGGGGGCCAAAGAACAAAGGAGAAGAGGCAGCACCAAATGCGCCCCTCTGCGGTGGGGAAAACAGAGCACGGGATGAAGGCTGAGCACCAGGGGAAACCGAACGCTCCGCCCACTGACACCATTAACCTGGCCACGGACGTGGTATCACCTCTTTATCTGGACGCAGTGGGCACTATGTAGCAGTATTTATCTGGGCGCAGTATGACCCTATCAGTGGGCACTATATAGCAGTAGTTATCTAGGCGCAGTATGACCCCGCCAGTGTTCACTATATAGCAGAAGTTATCTGGGCGCAGTATGACCCTGTCTGTGGGCACTATATACAGTCCTGAAGAAAAGTTTAAGACCACTTGAAAAATGGCAAAAAATCATATTTAGCATGGCTTGATCTTAACAAGGTTCCAAGTAGAGCTTCAACATGCAACAAGAAGAAATGAGAGTGAGACAATTTTGAGCATCCAATTTAATGAAAACAACAAATAAACTGAAACAGGCTGTTTTTCAGCTGATCAAAAGTTTAGGACCACACCTCCAAAAAAAAACTAAACCCACCCAAAACAGAAATCCAACTTCCAAACATGAACTCAGTAATGAGTAGCTCCGCCGTTATTGTTTATCACTTCCAAAATTCGTTTCGGCATGCTTGATGCAAGCGTTTCCATGAGGTGAGTGGGAACATTTCTCCAAGTGGTGAAGACGGCCGCACAAAGACCATCTACTGTCTGGAACTGTTGTCCATTTTTGTAAACTTCCCTTGCCATCCATCCCCAAAGGTTCTCAATTGGATTTAGATCAGGGGAACACGCAGGATGGGCCAAAAGAGTGATGTTATTCTCCTGGAAGAAGTCCCTTGTCCTGCGGGCATTGTGTACTGTAGTGTTGTCCTGTTGAAAAACCCAGTCGTTACCACACAGACAAGGGCCCTCAGTCATGAGGAATGCTCTCTGCACCATCTGGACATAGCCAGCGGCCGTTTGACGCCCCTGCACTTCCTGAAGCTCCATTGTTCCACTGAAGGAAAAAGCACCCCAGACCATTATGGCGCCCCCTCCACTGTGGCGCGTAGAAAACATCTCAGGTGGGATCTGCTTGTCATGCCAGTAACGTTGGAAACCATCAGGACCATCAAGGTTAAATGTTTTCTCATCAGAGAATAAAACTTTCTTCCACCTTTGAATGTCCCATGTTTGGTGCTCTCTTGCAAAGTCCAAACGAGCAGTTCTATGGCGTTCAAGGAGACGAGGTCTTGAAGACATTTTTTGTTTTTGAAGCCCTTCAGTCTCAGATGCCGTCTGATGGTTATGGGGCTGCAGTCAACACCAGTAAGGGCATTAATTTGGGTTGAGGATCGTCCAGTGTCTTGACGGACAGCCAATTGGATCCTCCGGCTCAGTGCTGATGAAATTTGTTGGGGTCTTCCACTTGACTTTTTTGTTCCTTAACCCTCAGGATCATTTAAGAAATTCCTTACTGCGTCCCACCTCAGCAGCGATGGCGCGCTGTGAGAGACCTTGCTAATGCAGTTCAACAACCCGACCACGTTAAAAAAGGGAGAGTTTTTTTTAGCCTTTGCTATCACAACGTGTGACTACCTGACAGAAAATGACAATGAATCCACATCTTTGCACAGATTTGGCCTTTTAAAGGCATGTGGTCCTAAAATTTGGATCAGCTGTAAAACAGCCTGTTTCAGTTTAATCGTTATTTTCAATTAATTGAATGCTCAAAAAATGTTTTGTCTCACTCTCATTTCTTCTTGTTGCATGTTGAAGCTCTACTTGGAACCTTGTTAAGATCCAACAATGTAAAATATGATTTTTTGCCATTTTTCAAGTGGTCTTAAACTTTTGATCACGACTGTAGCAGTATTTATCTGGGCACAGTATGACCCTATCAGTGGGCACTATATAGCAGTATTTATCTGGGCACAGTATGACCCTATCAGTAGGTACTATATAGCAGTATTTATCTGGGCGCAGTATGACCCTGTCAGTGGGCTCTATGTAGCAGTATTTATCTGGGCGCAGTATGACCCTATCAGTGGGCACTATGTAGCAGTATTTATCTGGGCGCAGTATGACCCTATCAGTAGGTACTATATAGCAGTATTTATCTGGGCGCAGTATGACCCTATCAGTGGGCACTATGTAGCAGTATTTATCTGGGCGCAGTATGACCCTGTCAGTGGGCACTATATAGCAGTATTTATCTGGGCGCAATATGACCCTATCAGTAGGTACTATATAGCAGTATTTATCTGGGCGCAGTATGACCCTGTCAGTGGGCTCTATGTAGCAGTATTTATCTGGGCGCAGTATGACCCTATCAGTGGGCACTATATAGCAGTATTTATCTGGGCGCAGTATGACCCTGTCAGTGGGCTCTATGTAGCAGTATTTATCTGGGCGCAGTATGACCCTGTCAGTGGGCACTATGTAGCAGTATTTATCTGGGCGCAGTCATGGGTGTAGGAACCCCCAAAAATCTGGGGGGACAGCATTTTTGCTCGCCAGGTATATTCTTATTTAGTAAACTGCGGGTTGTTTATATCGTTAAATTTTAAGTGTGTGTGTGTGAACCCCCCCCCCCCTCCCCACTTACAGTTCTGAAGACTCAGGGGTGCTGGCTTGGCCGGGTAGAAGGAGTGTGGGAGACTGTGAGGCCTTTTTCTCCAAGCTGCTCCGGATCAGTGCTCTGGGCAGCTGGGCTCCGGGCTGGAAGTGGGCACAATAAGAAAAAAATATTTTTCATTACACCTCAGGTCAGACCACCAATCAGACCCCCAATGTTAATCAGACCTCAGCTAACAGCCCCAATAAGATCCCCAATGTTAATAATACCTCAGATCACACCTCAGCTCAGACCCCAATATGAATGACCCCCAATCAGACCTCAGATAAGAGCCCCATGCCATGCCTCATAGCAGCCCCCAGTGCCTCCCATCAGCCAGTAATAAGAGAACCCCCCAATCATGTGCCAGTAATAACAGACCCCCCCCAATCATGTGCCAATAATAACAGACCCCCCCAATCATGTGCCAGTAATAACAGACACCCCCAATCATGTGCCAGTAATAACAGACCCCCCAATCATGTGCCAGTAATACCAGACAGACCCCCCAATCATGTGCCAGTAATACCAGACCCCCCAATCATGTGCCAGTAATACCAGACCCCCCCCCCATCATGTGCCAGTAACACCAGACCCACCCAATCATGTGGCAGTATTGTAATACCAGACCAGACCCCCAATCATGTGCCAGTAATACCAGACCCCCCCCAATCATGTGCCAGTAATACCAGACCCCCCAATCATGTGCCAGTAATACCAGACCCCCCCAATCATGTGCCAGTAATACCAGACCCCCTATCATGTGCCAGTAATACCAGACCCCCAATCATGTGCCACTAATACCAGACCCCCCCATCATGTGCCAGTAATACCAGACCCCCCAATCATGTGCCAGTAATACCAGACCCCCGAATCATGTGCCAGTAATACCAGACGGTCCAGACCCCCCCCGCCTCCAGCCACACCCATGCCAGCCTCTAGCCACGCCCATGTCCCGCCTCCACCCCTGGTCGCTGTCACACCGCGATCGTTACGCCCCTGAAGAGGCTCATTAGCATATTATAAGTGTTTATTTTAAGAGAACGGCGGCCTGCGGCAGGCAGGGAGTTATAAAACACACTGTTATGTACTGCTCCAAAAGAAGATACAAGCGACACTTCTGCTCTCAGTGATGCGGTGCGCGTGTCCCGGAGAAGATCCACAGATAGTTGTATAGTAAGGACCAGCACTCGCTCTAATAGTAATTTCAAGTAGATTTAATGGTCAAATACAAGTGATAAGTGACGTGTTTCGGCTACTGTGAGCCTTTGTCAAACATAATGGATACAAGTTGCAAACAATTTAAATAGCCCGCGGTGGAGTCGGAAATGACATCAGGTTACCATGACAACGTTGTAAACAGAGGACACAACAATGCAGAGATAATGATTAAACAAGTGGATGAACAGATAACTATCATTGCTTAACAGGGCACCATGCTTTGCAGTGCTACATTCTATTGATCATCATAATATTATTATAGTATAATGTTCCATACTGGATGCTAGAAACTGTAGCAAACTTATACAGAAGAAAAAAGGAAAAAAAGAACATAATTAATTCTCAGTGCACCATGCTTTACAGTGCCACATTTTGCTAAACCTTATATAATGATGTAAAATACTGAATGCAGAGGTGCTACAATTTCACAACTACAGAGAGTGAATAGGATAGTGTCTGACACCAATATGTAAACAGCACGTCAGGAAGAAATGATAGATAAATTTCGTAACAGAGGTTATCCACAAGACCTATTAAATACACAACAGGCGAAACCACCTAAAGACAGCACCACTACTAGTGTTAAACAGCCACGAGTTCCCTTCGTGGTGAAATACCACCCTTGGATCAATAAATGCAGGACTATCCTCAACAAACATTGGAGTATTCTCAGCAGAGCTTACCCGAATGTTACGGAATTTCAATCTCCACCTATGATATGCTACAAAAGGTGTAAAAATATCCGAGACATCCTAGTCAGGGCTGATGTAGGTAGCGACAGACATACCCAGCGCCAGGCCACGCTCTCAACACCCAAGAATGGGACATATCCATGCCTTCAATGCATACACTGCTCTAGTGCTATTAAAGGAGAACACTTCCCCCACCCATACACAGGGGAAAGATTTAAAATAAATGGCTTCTTTACCTGTAATAGCAATTTCGTGGTCCATCTCTTGAAGTGTCCCTGTGGTCTTGTGTATGTCGGTGAGACCTCCATGAGGATGAAAGACCGTTTCTGCAAACATAAATCTACCATTAGAAAGAAAAATGTACTACTCCCCATCCCATATCATATTGAGAAACACCGACATGCCATTTCCCAGCTACGCTTCCAGATAATAGAGCAGATAATAGAGCACGTATCACTACCCAGGAGAGGAGGAGACAGGTGTAAAATGCTCAAAAAAAGAGAAGCCTTTTGGATTCATCGCCTCCAAACCCTAGAACCAAAGGGATTAAATCGTGATTATGATTTAAATAGTTTTCTGTAAGCTACAGTGTACAGTAACCCTTTCAACATGTTCCCTCTTTCTTTCTTTCAGAGAACTTGACTCCAATCCATGTAATTTAGTGCTTGATCAGGGCGTAAGTTTACCACGCAAAATTGTAGCACCTCTGCATTCAGTATTTTACATCATTATATAAGGTTTAGCAAAATGTGGCACTGTAAAGCATGGTGCACTGAGAATTAATTATGTTCTTTTTTTCCTTTTTTCTTCTGTATAAGTTTGCTACAGTTTCTAGCATCCAGTATGGAACATTATACTATAATAATATTATGATGATCAATAGAATGTAGCACTGCAAAGCATGGTGCCCTGTTAAGCAATGATAGTTATCTGTTCATCCACTTGTTTAATCATTATCTCTGCATTGTTGTGTCCTCTGTTTACAACGTTGTCATGGTAACCTGATGTCATTTCCGGCTCCACCGCGGGCTATTTAAATTGTTTGCAACTTGTATCCATTATGTTTGACAAAGGCTCACAGTAGCCGAAACGCGTCACTTATCACTTGTATATGACCATTAAATCTACTTGAAATTACTATTAGAGCGAGTGCTGGTCCTTACTATACAACTGTTATGTACTGCTGACATCAGCCCATCGCTTATGTCAGTCAGCTACATAACGTAACGTTTTTTCTGATGATTGACAGATTCTGAAACCTGTTTAAAGGGTTTCTACCACCAGAAATACCGTTATGTAGCTGACTGATATAGCGATGCGCTAATGTCAGCACTACATAACAGTATGTTTCTAACATTAGTCCCTGCAGCCGTTTTTGCTAAAAAAGCACTTTTATAATATGCTAATGAGCCTCTAGGTGCTATGTGGGCGTAAAATCAGCACCTAGAGGCTCCGTCTATTCACCCTTTATCCCGCCCAGGTCCAGTGTTGTGCCCGCCCAGCTCCTCTTGATTGATGGCACGGTCCGCCGCATCGCTGCCGAAATCCCGCGCCTGCGCCGTTCACTTCTGTCTTCGGCACAGTGAGTGTATGATGCGATCCTGGTGCCGGATTCCTCACTGCGTCTGCGCTGACTACGTCACAGTGAGGAAGCCGGCATCAGGAGAGCGGCCTTCACTCACTGCGCCTGCGCCGAATACAGAAGTGAACAGCGCAGGCGCAGGATTTTGTCAACGCTGCTGCGAACCGTCACATCAATCAAGAGGAGCGGGGCGGGCAGAACAGGGGACCTGGGCGGGATAAAGGGTGAGTAGACGGAGCCTCTAGGCGCTGATTTTATGCCCACATAGCACCTAGAGGCTCATTAGCATATTATACAAGTGCTTTTTTAGCAAAAATGTCTGCAGGGAGAAATGTAACAAACACACTGTTATGTAGCGCTGACATTGGCGCATCGCTATATCAGTCAGCTACATAACGGTATTTCTGGTGGTAGAAACCATTTAAACACTGTTACATTTACACACTTCAAATGTTTTATATACCTTTTTAGAAGTGTCTAACTAGGACAGGTGTCAGGACTGTCTTGGTCACTCTGCAGGCAGGGCACAGTAGGCACTGGGCTGGGCACTACTTGGGCAGGCTGCTGGAGCTGGACTGGAGTCTACTCTGGAGAAGAAGAATGATTTAAATTCTCCCTCCCTGCCTCTCTCTCTAATGTCACTTCCTGTGTGGAGTCTGGACCTGACTTCCTTATCAGAGAGAAGGAGGGAGGGACTGGGAGGCAGAGGAGGAGCGAGCAGTCCGGAGACTGAACAGTGAGTTAACCGCTGCACTGCCTGGCACTGGCAGCCGCATCACTGACTGTAGTGTAGACTGGAGGAGGAGGGAGCGGGAGGGGGAGGAGGAGGAGGAGGGAGACTCGGGAGCGCAGCTCAGCTGATCACCCGGCCACCGCAGAAGTGAGTGACTGACAGCTTTAAATATGTGATCGGAGTCTCGGACGGGTGGCAACCCTGGAGCCTGGGGGGGATTTAACCAAACCTGTCCCCCCCGCATTATTTCCTGGGGGGATCCGTCCCCCCCGCTTCCTACGCCCATGGGCGCAGTATAACCCTGTCAGTGGGCTCTATGTAGCAGTATTTATCTGGGCGCATTAAGAACCTATCAGTGGGCACTATATAGCAGTATTTATCTGGGCGCAGTATGACCCTGTCAGTGGGCTCTATATAGCAGTATTTATCTGGGCGCAGTATGACCCTGTCAGTGGGCACTATATAGCAGCATTTATCTGGGCGCAGTATGACCCTGTCAGTGAGCACTATAAAGCAGTAGTGGGGGGGGGGGGGGGGTGGAGGGGGCGGCAGGTTGGGGGTAGGGTGACCACATTTCCAAACTGCCATTCAGGGACACCCGCCCCGGCCCCCCCGCACCCATGTCCACTCCCCAAAAAATATGATTTTTGATACTTTTTTTAAAAAATTAAGTCACTTAGTGACAGCGGCGTACTTTGTACTTACGCTGGCAAGTTCATTGCATCGAAGTTATGCTTGAGATTGCTATAAACATAACTGCCTGTGCATTGTTCAGTAATTTGTGATTGTGCCCTGCACACAATCACTGGCTACCTAAAACAGGTCATATTTTTTATGTGTTAGACATCTCTTAAGAAAATAGAAATAAGAAATAGAAAAAACAAACAGAACAAGTTGCAATAAATTAACAGATTTTTTTATTGTTTTTTTTTTTTAATGAGCAAGAACTTTTAGAAACTAGGTATAAACTAGTAACCATATATAAAAAAACACAAACAAATCCACATATTTCTTCATGTGTAAAAAACAGATATATTACTATAAATATATTCTTGAAAATATATTATTAACAAAACAGTCAACTATAATATAGTAGTAAATACTGTATAATATTTCTGGAATATTAATGCTGTGTCTAATTCAGCTCACATGGCAATATGACCATAACCAAATCTTTCCATGTTGGACACCAGCTCAGTATCTTTTGTTTTCAACACTGTCTAAAAGTGTATTTCTTATCACTTCTTGCACATTGCAAGAGTTTTTTATTTTGTTTTACGAAGCTGTAAAAAGATTGACAGCCCATGTCAAAATTGATTTTAACCTGAAGTTCAGATTTTATTAGATCAATGCTGCATCTGTTTCTTGTGTCAGACCAGCACATTCCCATCATGCTGAAGACCCTTTCAACTGCTGCATTTGAGCATGGGATGCTAATGATGAATGAAACCACTTTCAAGAGGTTTGGCAGTTTTTCAGGTCCAGCCTTCATGAATATTGTTGACCATTTAACATCTGTGTTCAGATCATTATCCGCTTCAGTACTGGTCAAAAACTTTTGAAAGTGTGGACAAACACAAGTATATTCTTCATAAAGGTCGTCTATTGAAACAGAGTCTAAATTCAGAGCTTCAACTGATGCCACCAGATTGTCAAATGTAAAGTTCTCCTTCAAATTCAAGCATTGAATTTTAGACAAATAGTTTTTGTCTGAAAAATCAAACCACTGTTCTAAATACTGAACAGCTCTTTGATAAAATTTTAGGAATTCGGATTCAATTTTTTTTGCTTGTAGATGAAGTAGTTTTTTCAAAGATTTCCCAACTAGATATCCAAAAAAATGATCTATCTGTCGTTGGCTTAGTTTGTTCTTGACTGATGTCATGATCTCATATACATCAACTGCAATCAAGTCATTTCTCTCCAGTTTTAATATGGCTGTCTGAAAAATAGGCAAGCAGTTATGTAAAAACTGCAGATATAACTCAGGAACTGATGGCGTGTCCAGTTCTGTGGTCTCACCGTCTTCATCCACAATAAATTGCCATATTACTTTAGGTGTTTCGTCCTCACCAATACTTTGGAAGTAAGCTTTTACAGCTGGCCAATTTTTTAAAACTCTCTCGATTGCTTGATAAAGAGACAACCATCTTGTTGGTACATGGCGAAGAAGTTCTGACCACTCAAGGTCAACAAAGTCAAACATTTCTTTTAGTGTGGCAACTCTCTTGGCTGATATTGAAAAATAATTGTATAATTTCAAAATTAGACTTTCCACATCAAAATTTAAGACATCTGAAGCTTTTTTAGCTGTATTGTGAAGTATGTGAGCAGGGCAGCCAGCTGGCAAAATCCGCTGATTTGCAGCATGAAGCTTCTGGTACACACCGTTATGCTTACCAAAGTTTACACTTGCATTGTCAGCAGAATATGCAGACATCATATCCACAGATAAGCCATTTGTTGTAATCACATGTAAAATTTTCTCTGAAATTGCAGCAGCACTTTCCTCACCTTCATAAAAATCCAACAAGCTTGTTACAACTCCTTTGGAGGGCTGAAAGTAACGCAGAACTAAGGGGAAAAGTTTGGTGTGTCCATGGTTAGATGCATCTGATCCAACACTAAAATAAGCATAATTGTTTTTTAAATCTTTGACTACCATTTCCACACTGTAAGGAGCCAGCACATTTGTTACAATGGCTTCAGCTTTTGTACGACCACATGACATCTTAGTGGCTTTAGCAGAATCCTGAAATATAACAGGAAGTAGTTTCATGGTACAGTCCAAAGATCTATATGAATGACTGTGGCACACGGAATGGTAAACCATTGATATTTCAGCTGCTATTATGTCATCTTGCATTGCCATATCCTTAGAGGGAATCATGAATTTGGAAAGCATCCCACTTTGTTTTGCAGCCCGATTAGCATTTTTGTGACTTTCGCTAGATATGTGGTTTTTGATATCACCTTCACCACCATGACCAATTCCAAACTCCCGCCTACACAGAGTACAATATGCTCTATGATAGTTACCAGTCACTGCTGTAATGCATGAATACGTAGTTTTCCATAAGTCTCGAAAACGGCACAATCGCTTTATCTTCTTTGATTTAGAAGTCGATGGCCCCTGTTCATCCCCACTGCTATCCATCTCAGCACCAGTTGCACGATGTGTGAATTATCCTATAGTAATGTATGAAATGGGCAAGCCAACTTGTAATACAAAGTATTTATCAACATGCCACAGAGCTCCACAGCCATAAAACTCTACAAGCTAGTCTTTCATTGAAAATTTATCTCACCTGATGTACTGATGGCCTATCTCATTTCTTGAGACACTAATGGCACACAAAGAAAATCGGGCGAACACCTTTGTCCAAGGAACGATTGTACGATTTTCCAAAAGTGTGTATACAACTTTTGACAGCCGATTACGAACACAAATTTCCAAAGGGAAAAACGCCAAAATTACTCGTATGGGAACAGAATGGACCATTTTCGCATGAGAAATAGCAGATACAAAAGACTGCGCATGATCAGAAACAACAAATAACACGAGAATTTCCGTGCATTATTTCTATCCTCGGTTCCGACTTGCTGTAAAACATTGATGAAAACCGGCCGATCGTTTGTCAGATTTTCTCATAGTGTGTATAAGGCTTAACAAGCCATTACTGTACAAAAAAAAAAACCAAAGTACCCCTTTTTGGAAAGTAGACATTACAAGGTATTTAGTAAGAGGCATGGTCATTTTTTTCAAGTTGTCATTTTTTATTTGCAAAATTAAGATTTTTTTTGTTTTCACCAAATTGTCATATTCACAGGTTATTTCTCTAACACAGCATATGCATACTTGCAACTACACCCCAAAATACATTCTGCTACTCGTCCTGAGTATGGCGATATCACACATATGAGACTTTTACACAGCCTGGCCACATAAAGAGGCCCAACATGCAGGGAGCACCTAATTTCCTAACTACCTATTACACTTTGGAAGGCCCTGGAGCACCAGGAAAATGGAAATGCCCAAAAAAAAAAAAAAAAAACATTTTGAAAAGAAAACACCCGAACATATATTCTATGAGACATGACGAGTCTTTTGAACCTGTCATTTTTTTTCACACGTTTTTGGAAAATGTGGAAAGAAACTTTTTAACCATGAGGCATCAGTACAGTTATGTGTAGCCCACAGTGACAGTAATGCTGAAATGTTCATCTGTTCACTACAAATAATATGTGACGCAGGATCTGACAGTTACAGTTATTTAATGGATAGTAAAATCGATTGGCACTTGCACACTGAAGCAATGGCACGTCGTGCTGTTGCTTCAGTTAGATGTGCTGTTACCGGCGGCTCACTTTAAATAATTTGACAAATAGGTCAGTTTTTTTTTTGTTTTTTTTTTTTTAACAAGAGACATGGCAATATGTTTAATTGCCAATTACCTGTACTGACCTGTAGATAAGCAGATAACACACGACCACCCCAGGTGGAATATTGGCAATTTCTCCTGTCGACCGGAATCTCCTCTGTACTTATCTGCCAGCTGGTAAGATCTTCTCGAGAGACATATATAAAGAGAGAGAAATACGGAAGGTGCTCAGTCTTTTTTATAAAATTTTCATGAGAGAAACACATGGTCTGCCATTGCTGACCTCTCCTCCTGAAAATGCTGTTAGTCTAGCATGGTGATTCTCTGGCCTTGAAACATTCAGGCACTGAAAAGCAAGCATTTTTATCTGCGTATGTGTTTTGTGTCAGTGATTTATAAAGTAGTTTAAGCATCAAGCTTACCATGACAGCCAGGCTGCTAGCACTCTCAAAATGAGGTCAGCATTGTCATGCTTGGTATTTGAATTTAAATTTGATTTGATTTAAAACAAATTCACCCTGTTTAGTGTCCCCTCAGTTCTCTGTGTCTCTCCTTTATTAGTGTCCCCTCAGTTCTCTGTGTGTCTCCTTTATTAGTGTCCCCTCAGGTGTCTCTGTCTCCTTCATCAATGTCCTCTCAGACCACAGGAGGACATTGATGAAGGAGACAGAGACACCTGAGGGGACACTAATAAAGGAGACACACAGAGAACTGAGGGGACACTAATAAAGGGGACACACAGAGAACTGAGGGGACACTAATAAAGGAGACACACAGAGAACTGAGGGGACACTAATAAAGGAGACTCTCCTTTATTAGTGTCCCCTCAGTTCTCTGTGTGTTTCCTTTATTAGTGTCCCCTCAGTTCTCTGTGTGTCCCCTTTATTAGTGTCCCCTCAGTTCTCTGTGTGTCTCCTTTATTAGTGTCCCCTCAGGTGTCTCTGTCTCCTTCATCAATGTCCTCTCAGACCACAGGAGGACATTGATGAAGGAGACAGAGACACCTGAGGGGACACTAATAAAGGAGACACACAGAGAACTGAGGGGACACTAATAAAGGGGACACACAGAGAACTGAGGGGACACTAATAAAGGAGACACACAGAGAACTGAGGGGACACTAATAAAGGAGAGTCTCCTTTATTAGTGTCCCCTCAGTTCTCTGTGTGTCTCCTTTATTAGTGTCCCCTCAGTTCTCTGTGTGTCTCCTTTATTAGTGTCCCCTCAGTTCTCTGTGTGTCTCCTTTATTAGTGTCCCCTCAGTTCTCTGTGTGTCTCCTTTATTAGTGTCCCCTCAGTTCTCTGTGTGTCTAAGGAGACACACAGAGAACTGAGGGGACACTAATAAAGGAGACACACAGAGAACTGAGGGGACACTAATAAAGGGGACACACAGAGAACTGAGGGGACACTAATAAAGGAGACACACAGAGAACTGAGGGGACACTAATAAAGGAGACTCTCCTTTATTAGTGTCCCCTCAGTTCTCTGTGTGTTTCCTTTATTAGTGTCCCCTCAGTTCTCTGTGTGTCCCCTTTATTAGTGTCCCCTCAGTTCTCTGTGTGTCTCCTTTATTAGTGTCCCCTCACTCTCTGTCTCCTTCATCAATGTCCTCTCAGACCACAGGAGGCAGCTCACCTCGTCCCGGCACTGCTTCTGGCACATCTGGCAGTGGCAGTACCATCTCAGCTTCTGCAGACCTTACGATTTGATGCGGTTGGCGATCGCCTTTGGTGTGAGGAAATCCGCCTTCCCCATTGCTGCGGCTCCCGACACCGGGCTCCGGTCCTGACTGTCACTGTACGGTGCTGTTCCTGGTAGGAATGAGGTCACACGGGAAGAGGCGGGGCTTCCATGTCTAATGGGCGGGGCCCCTGGATCACTGAGACGGCAGCTGAGCGGGTGCGGGTGGTGGGGGTGGAGTCGGAGCCGCAGAGAGAGCGGGACATGGTGACGTCACTGGTTGCTACACGCCAAGCGGGGCAGCCGTAGCAACCAGTGATTTAGGATGAATTAATTACAAGTTACAACAGCACTGCGGTCTGCGGCAGGCCCGGCAGCAGCGGCAGTGAATGTTGCAGACTGGCAGGCACCAGGCAGTTGATTCCGGGACTCTCTATTGTCCCGGTTTGAAGGCTCCCGGGACACGGGACAAAAATGTAAATTACGGGACGATCCCGGGCAAACCGGGACACGTGGTCACCCTAGGGGACGGGTGGCGATGGGGAGGGGGCCACATGGATTAGTTTGCATCGGGGCCCCATGGATTGTGTGTACGCCACTGGGATACTATATACCACTAGACTATTGGTGATGGGGATACTATATACTACCATACTACTGGAGACTCTCTTAACTATCTGCTGTAGGGCATTGTGGGGTTTTGTTTTCTCTTCTTAGGTAAAAAGAAGGCGCCCCACTAAGATGAAGAGGAAACCATTGAAAGATTTCTCTGGGTTCAGATTCCGCCACCGCACTTTGGTCTTTTACATTGTGAGAGAGTTGGGCATTGTGATACCCAACCCCTACCAACCCCCTTTCCTGCCTATCCTGATATTCACTTTATACCCGAACATGTTCTTGAGCTAATGACAGCACCCCACAAGAGTTTGGGACATGATCTGGGTATGGAGTCAAAAATTGTTGCATTTAGTTAGAATCCCAGAGTTATATAGTACTCTCACAATACCCCTGAAGTATATGAAGATTTTCAATAAAATTGGTTCAAAATGTAACACATTTCATTTATGTACTGGAAAATGTTATTCTGTACTTTGTGTGCCTCCATTGTTTTTTTCAATGCAATGTTTAAAGGGGTCGTCTCACTTCAGTAAGTGGCATTTATCATGTAGAGAAAGTCAATACAAGACACTTACTATTGTATTGTGATTGTCCATATTCATTCCTTTGCTGGCTGGATTCATTTTTCTATCACATTATACACGGCTCGTTTCCATGGTTACAGACCACCCTGCAATCCATCAGTTGTGATCTGCAACAGATATGCGCCAGAAGATGTCACGGCTGAGGATGGGGGAAATCCTCAGCCGTGTGGAGCCCGGTGAAGTTACGGCTGCTTGGCCATGAAGACAGGATTAGGGAGCAGGTCACCTCCTAAACGCATCCCTAACCTGACCCTGGCTCCTAGCTACATGAGCCAACCTTGATGGTAGGAGGGCCCATGCTCCGGAACCTAAAAGTCCCTGCTAGCCCTCAAGATGACCCTCACCTAGGAGCTGAGTAAGACAAGCCCACTCCTCCTAGACACGGAGGAGCAGGAGTCTCAACGGCCAAGCTGCAGGAAAAGGGGAGACATAAACAGCTCTATGGATATGGCAGGTGAACAAAGAGTTCCACCTACCTGCCACAGCCTTGCTGACTGGATCCCTGTGTTAGCAGGGTGCAGATCACAAACGCATCCCCACACAGGGACCCAGATCCATAGCTGCACAAAATCACATATAAAACATCACACGGACATCACACATAACTAGAAATAACTTAAAGCGACATTATGGTTATGACATTAAGGTTTATGACCACAGGGGTGGCTCTTACTGGCAGGTAATAAATACATGAGGCTGCTCTCAGCTAAGCATGGCTGAAGCAACCTGAAGGCCTGCAAAAGCAGTGAGGCTTTATAGGCCAAGAAGCCACACCCCACAGTCGGACACACCCAGTGATCACACACACTAGGAAGGGGATTAACCCTTCCAACACCAGGGAAGGGAAAACACCACTTAAAGGGAACGTGCACACAATAACATAAAACACAGTGCACACATCCACACATAACCGCATGCGCAGGGTAGCGAGCTGCATGGCACAGCTCAGCCTGCTACGCTGCCACATACATACTGTTGCCAGCGGCAACCACAGGTGAGGCCAATACCACAGCCCTCACCTGTGATTGAACACCAATGAAAACCGCTGACAACCGCATGCGGTTCAGGAGTCACGGTCATAGCCATGGCCGTGACAGAAGACTGGTGTATATCGCTTAGTAAATGACCCCCAGAATATACAGTTAAAGGGGTTTTCCAGGACATAGTGATTGATTACCTATCCTCAGGATGGCTCATCGAAATCATATCGGTGGAGATCCAGCACACTGCACTCCCATAAATCAACTATTCCCTGCAGCTGCTGGAAGCAGCACTTTGAATGTTGATGACCTATCTGGAGCCCAGAAAATCCTGACGGAATCCAAAACAATTGTACATGGTTAATGGTGGCTGTAATGTAAGCAAGGGGATAAGGCACAAAATACAATTTATGAGTAATTGTCCTGCCCAGAATTATTGAAGTTGTGATATAAACAGGATAGCATGTAGTGCAGTAGGCCCATGCCCACTGTATTAAGGGGTTAATGTCTGCAAATGTATATTTTGCACTGTCATGTGTATTTTCCTCTTGAAGACTGTAAATAGAGTTCCCATAGCATGAGTTGCGAAATGGGACTGCTCGTTCTTCCCCTCTAAAAGGGGTTGATGCTCAGTTAGTGGGAGTCAGTCTAGAGTTTAGTGAGAGAGAGAAGTGTAGAGTGAGTGAGAGAAGTAAGCCAAGCAGCACTGGGAGTTATTGGAGCAGCCAGCACAATACGGTGCCCAAACCACCTGCCTCTGAGGAAGGAAAGAAAACTCATTCTGGATGGTAGAGCAGCCTTTTACAAGGGAGTTGCCAGATGAAGACTAGTGTTGATCACGAATATTCGAATTTCGAATTTTTATCGCGAATATAGGTACTTCGATAATTCGCGAATATTTCGAATATAGTGATATATATTCGTAATTTCGAATATTCGATTTTTTTTTTAATCAGTACACAGGATCCCTCCCTGCTTCTAGCTTGTGGGCCAATGAGAAGGCTGCAGTATATTTGACTTTAGGAGTAGTGTTGTTTGCGAATTTTCTAATTTTTATTGCGATTTTTTTCAACTTACAACTATTAGACAAAGAAGATGATAGCACTATATTAGCTAAATTGCTCTATATTCGTTTTTTTTCCGAATATTTGCTATATTGGTATAACTTCATTTTTTAAAATATTCGTAATATTCTAAAACAAGAATATATAGCAATATAGTGAATATTCGAAAAAAAAACAAATTTAGAGCAATTTAGCTAATATAGTGCTATCATCTTCTTTGTCTAATAGTTGTAATTTTTTTCTCATCTGAAGTTCAGATTGGAAAAAAATTACAACTATAAAGAAAAGATTAGAGCACTATAATAGCTAAATTGCTCTAAATTAGTTTTTTTTTTCCGAATATTCACTATATTGCTATATATTCTTGTTTTAGAATATTACGAATATTCGAAAAAACTAAGTTATAGCAATATAGCAAATATTCGAAAAAAAACAAAACAAATATAGAGCAATTTAGCTAATATAGTGCTATAATCTTCTTTGTCTAACAGTTGTAAGTTGAAAAAAAATTGCAATAAAAATTCGAAAATTACTAAAATTCGCATGATGAAAATTCGCATATTACACGATCATTACCTTGCCGATTTTTCGAGTAAAAAAAATCTTAGAATATAACGAATATTCAAATTTGCGAATATTCAACGAATATTCTAAAAAACATTCGCGAATTCGAATATGACCCCTGCCGCTCATCACTAGTAATGTGAGGAGAGGCTGAAGATGTCTCCTTTTCTGGAGTGTGAACCAGGATAGGTCAGGAAACAATTGAACTGGAGTGCCATCAAAGTCAAAGTTGCGTAGGGATCTCGCCTTAGCCATGATGGATTCTTTAAGGGCAAAATCGTGGACACAACAAATTACGTCCCTAGAATGTGTAGCAGATCCCTTAGGCTTGAGTGCTCTATTAGCCCCGTCCAATTTGATCTTGTGCGAGGATGGTTGCCCCAGGATCATGTTAAAAATGGCTTCCAGCGTAGCAAAGAGATCTTCGTCACCGGTAGCCTACGGAAGACCCCGTACTTGGATGTTATTCCAGCGCCCTCGATTATCCAAGTCCTCTAAATGCCATCCCATGCCCCTGAGTACTGCCATTTGGGCAGAAATGGATTCATGAAGAGTGGAAATATATTGCCTGGTATCGTCATGGGCATTTTCCAGGGAGTCAACCCGGTCCACCACATGTTTAATGTCAGTGCGAACTGCCGCAATTTCAGCTCTGCAGGCTTCCGTAACTTCAGAAATAAGAACCCGAAAGTCCTCTTTTGTAGGAAAACGGTTAAAATAGCTCGCCGATGGCTGTGGAGGTTCAGGCAGGGATGGTGGGTCCATAAGGGCAAGTGTCGGAGGGCTTGGGGATCTGGCCCAGATGTCAGAAGGGAGAGGAGAGCTGCTGTCCCCCTGGTCCAGCAATGGTGGGGCTGGGAGCTGCTTATTTCGCAAGGGCTCAAGCAGGGGGGTCGCAGAAAGGCTAGATGCAGCGTCCCCTGGGTTAATATCCCATCCCCTAGTAGCCACAGTACCTTTACTTGCAGTCGCCCCCTGAGAAGTGGGTCCAGGAGACATCATGGCGGGATCCCTCCTTCCAGCAGCAGCAGGCCGAAAGTCCGGGGCGGCCGGTGAGAGCCCCAGGTCAGAGGATCCGCGTGTGGACACTGCAGATGGCGATCCGGTTCCCTGAAGAGATCCTGCAGGGGTATGTAGCACTGTGTCCTCTCTGGATCAAGGTAGGGAGAAAAAAGAGAGGGTTAATCCTGTACTCCTAGGATAGGAGATATGGGATGAACACACAGGGCGCCAGAGGTAGAGGAACACAGTGGAATGGGGGAAAAAAAATGTATGGATAGTAATGTATAGGTTCTGCTAAACAAGGAAGAATAAAATACAACAAGCAGGGCAGCCTTGGTGATAAACTATCTGCAGAGGAGCAGTATAGTCAAACAGGAGAGAGGTAAAAAAGAAAAAAAAATCACCAAATGGCGCCTACCGCTATTCAAATGTAGTAGGTGATACAGTATAAAAAATCTGAAAAAGTATTTATATAGATGTATGTATACCAGCTGCTATGTATATGAATTAAAAGCCCCTATGGGGCTACAGAGAGCAGTTAGTATATATATATAAGGTAAAATACATAAAAACATGAAGTAAAAGGTGAATTAACACCAAAACTCACTTCACCAGGGAGGGGTGTAGAGGGATAAAGCTTAAGACACCCAATACAACCACCTCCCTCGCCTGGTTCGTATGTAGAATAGTGCGAAAATACGGCAGTCCACACCGAGGGTCTTCTGGTATAATCCCTTTAATAGGTAAATAAATCAGGTGGGCTCAACGCGTTTCGGGGTTATATAAACCCCTTCCTCAGGAGCTGAGTAAGTAATAGGCTTATACAGAGGATTAGAATGAACAGACAACTATAAATAGTAGAGTCATAATAGAGAAAAGGGCGTGTTTGGCGCCAAAAGAGTAGTGGGTGTCACTTCCGGAAGTGACCTCAATAGTAACAAATACACAACATATAAATAATACAAATATTAGAAACATGGAGAGACACAAGTGTATAATATTGTGTGACCGTCTCACGTAGTCTTAATGGTGTCTGGTACGAGTGTGGACGGCCCTAAGAGGATCACCGAATGGATGCGGGCCCAGCAGGGCAGGGCGCGGGAATCCGGCGGGGGGAGGGAGGAATGGCGGGAGGCCCTCTGTGCCTTGGTGCTGCGCGGTGGAAGCGCCGGACCCGGAGTGCAATCCCAGCACTGTTCAAGGGTTCTAGTAGGTGAGGGGGATCGGGGAGGGATAGGGGTCTTTTTTGGAGCTACTTTCTTTCCCATATGATCCAGGAGAGATGTGTCGCTGGCCAGTAATTCGCGGTGCAGGCAGGAGCAGCTCCTTCAGGCAGCCATCACCGTCAGCGTCCGGACACGCCCCCGCAACCTGCACATTTAGATGTGTTGACTAACCCCCATTTTTTTTCTTGACAGGCATTTCCCTTCCTGCTGCCCACTGATTGGCTGATCCAGGCTGTCTGCAAGCCTGTAAGCCAATCAGGACAAGCCCTCCACCCAACTTCCTCCCAGGAATATGCAGTAAAATGGCTCACTGTGTCAAATTTCCAGGGTGATGGACCTGAATCCACTCCCCTGATTAGTCCAAGTCTACTTTTGGTTGAGGAACAGTAAAACCTACACGTGCAAGCTACTCAGAGCTAGGCCCAAGTTCAGAGAACCTCTGTTTCAGAGAACCAAGGAAGCAACTTAGCTACCAGAATTTTCCAGTGAGAAGGAGATTAGAAGTTCTGAAACCCACAAGGCTGTGCATTGAACTGGAATTTAAGTTCTAGCTCCTTCCTCAGTGGCCATAATTAAGTTCTGGATTTCCTCCTTTGTAACATTTCAAAACTCGTTAAAACAATATAAGATACACTGCTATAACCCTTAAATCCCACAAGGTGTATTATACTAATGGAACATCCATATTGGAACTACTGTATATCTAATACCTTTTTTGACAGCACTTTATATCTAATATCTATCATCAAGGCAAGAGATTGATACATTGTCCTACAATTAATAAGGGGATAACAATAAGTACATCATTTTTTTTATTTTTTTCATTTCTTTATATTATTTTTTATTGTCTTTTACCAATTCAGAAAGGGCCCTTCTGGTACCATATGTAATTGTTATATTGTATAATAAAATATTTTAACTATATAATTGGTTGATACTAATAGTCCAGGTGGAGGTGTGTCTATTAATCAATTTATAATTTCTATTGTACACTAGTTGGCAGTGGGCAGGCTATTTGGTAGAGAACCTTCAATTTATCCATAGTGTAGGAAGGGTGAGCCTCTGAATTATTTTACAAGTATTCAGGAAAATGTCAGTGTCCTCAAAAAATATATATTACAATTGTGTATATTACAATAGATTCACATGCACATCTAATATAACAGGTACGCTTTAGACATATTGGCCTATTATACTGTTGATATGAAAAGTCTATGATGAAACATAAAATTAGTATAAGACTATGGGACCATCTTCAGCAGATTCAGATGGGGGAGACCCGGGGTTGCACTTGTCCATCTGTAATGTTTGTAACAATTCATTTTCATCTGTGTCCTCCAGAAATCTGTATCTGTATGTGTATAGAGCTAGGCTATGGCTGGACCCCCTGTATGGAGATGAGCCCCAAGGAGGTCTTCATTGTTTTGCACAACAATCCACGGTTCTCCAATTTGTCCTCAATTCCCTTTGTAATCAATCAAAAAAAGGAAAATTTCATATTTGCCATTTCATTACCAATTTAAAGAGACAGGGGGCACACCAAATACTTCAAGGAGTGCAAAGGGTGGTGTAACTGCATATGACAAATGACCTGACCCAAGAATGAGTCAAAAAGAACCACCCCATAAATGCACATCCGACCATAAAGAAATGTAAAAATATATATAAAGTTTATTGGACACAACAACAACAGACACGCATTAAAAAATTGTATACAATATAGAACAAAGTGCGGTATGCAATAAAATGTATGTAACAGACACACACAGGTCCACTGAGTTACCACATATGTGTGTATGCGTTATTAACCAGCATGTAAAGCAATACAATAAATCCCATAGAGCAAATGAAAGGTAAGGTAAGGCCACTAGAAATGAGGATAAAGACAGACCGACATGAGGTCAAATATCAAGAGCCAAACCTGCATAGCCAGCTGGTGCAGTGGACCTGGAAACATGACAAGCGCCCAACGCGTATCGCCGGAGCAATCCGGCTTCCTCAGGGTGAAGAGCTGTATGTTGAAATGTCACCTAATATAGGGTGTTGAGTAAGGTGTAATCACAATCACCTGTGTAGCAGAAAAGGCTGTAATCCGTGTGTGTGCATATCCAATTCCAGTCAAACCGGAAACGCGGAAGTCACATGATCGGCTGGTGGAACGCATATGCGTTCCACCAGCCAAAGTACAACCATATAGCAAAAAAGGAAGAGGGGGCATTGATATGTTGAATATACGTTACATAATGCAGCACTTTGGGGTCACAGAGGCAATATCAAACTGGCTAGTGGGCAGTGGAGGCGATACTCCCGAACCGGAAGTAGGTGATCACGTGACCGGAAGTGAGGTGCCGCTGTGGAACGCATGGTGGAACGCATAGCGCGCCCCACTATGAATAGTGGAGCGCACGATGCGTCCAGCATACGCACAGAGGCATCAAAGTCACAGCAGCATACTAGAGGGAACAGAGAGAGCAGACCCAGAGGGATAGTAATACTGTACTATAATGATACTTAATGGGACACAGATCAGTCATGTAGCTGTCTCTACATGCACCTGGGGCAGATAACATTAGGCACACTCAGGTAAAAATATAGTGTGCCCCAATAATATGATGAGTGGGTGCATCGACAGACATTAATATATACATACAAAATAATACAGCAAATGCATCACAATAAGTGCATAGATGGGCAAGCAAACATATATACATATATGCAAAAAATGTATATATATCAATTCATGCATGTAATGCATGGAAAAAGACCTAGAGATATATTATGTATGATATTGGCACATATAAAACCATATATACACATATAGAGCATATGCATCAAATCACCTAAATTAATGACGTTGCCAGTGATGACAATATATAAGTCTACAAAGACGTAAACGTTGATGAAAGTGAACTAAAATACACATAATCATTATACAATATACGTGCATGATAATGGATGACCCTAATATGAGATCCAACACTTATGGAGGACCTGCAGGGAAGGGAGAAAAAAGAGAGTGATTAAGTGAACACAAATTAAAAAGACCACTGATGTGGAAGTGAAAAGAATGGTGGATACAGAAGTGCCCGAACCGTGCGTATAAGACGGTGAGTGAGAATGAAGAAGTGAAAAAGACCTGTAAAGAAATAACATTATAAAGTTAATGAAAATACAGAATTTAATGATAATGAAATACCAATTATGGTGATAGACGAAAGCCCCATATGATCCTTATACTGGCTGCCGTCCCCACCTTAAGCCCCCATGAAATAATGGTTGCCCAGTGTCCAGTATGTGCCACAATGTATGGCAGATGCCCGCCTCAATGCAATACCTGGACAGCACGCTATGGGAGTGGATGCATCCACACAAAGCAGAGACCCCCTAATTTACCCCCACTGTTGGTGCTCTAATGGCACACAGCAAGGTTGACCGATATGGTATAGATTCTTGCTGTACCTGTGCTCCCAGCATACTGTATTTGATACACCCCAATATCAGGATGAAAGAATAGTTGATGGCCCCACCGTGAGGGATAAGACCCATATCAGGTATAATGAAAGCCAGTGAACGTGAGTTCCTCGTTTAATCCATGTGGGGCAACTGTATCCAGGTGTATCCATTTCATTACCAAATAACGTCAAAATCATTCTGTAGCAAAGACGAGACAGGAGCCGAAGATCATGGGTGTATCTCCAGTGTGGGCTCATTGGGAC
Organism: Bufo bufo; assembly: GCF_905171765.1. Taxonomy (NCBI): domain Eukaryota; kingdom Metazoa; phylum Chordata; class Amphibia; order Anura; family Bufonidae; genus Bufo; species Bufo bufo. Next base: position 457,118,069 of record NC_053393.1, on the reverse strand, counting down.
AGCACTACCCATATGCCATATCTGAACATCATAGATGGGGACTTCTGCTCAAGACCCCTTCTACTAGACAAATCAGAGCGTCCCTGTAACTGACTCGGACTGACCTGTCTTGTCAATGGATTACATTAACATTACTGCAAAGTACATGACTATGAAACCATATACTCTGCTGCGTCCACTGCTGCAAAAGTATTACAGGGCAACTAGTGTGAGACAACTACTATAAATGGATACGCCATATAATTTTGGAATTGCATTATCAATAATTGACCAAAAACGTCTATAAAACTCAATTTTCAAGTTTACAAGCAGGAATAATTTGGATAGGAGCGCAGAGCAGTGAGAGGTGATATCTTCTCTCCTGAAACGGTCAGCAGAAGAGACACCTTTCATGGCCCCTTCATTCTCTACACATTGTAGGCTGAGGGGCTCACATGGGTGCAGGGTCCATAACCCAGTTTTACTCATTCTGTTGTGATATGGTACACATGTATAAAAGTAGAATTTCTTCTCTATTCAGTAGACTTGAAAAGCCAGTAACATCTCAGCAACATATGCATAAATTTCAAAAATACGGAGGACCAATCAGATCCAGGCATGTATGGAGGTTGAAGCACCAATCACATCGCAGAAGCTACTGAGGACCAATCAGATTCAAGTATATAAGATAATGTCACAATGAAGGGAGAACCAATGAAATGAAATAAACTAGCGAGGACCAATAAGATTGCAGAATGTGTGATGATGTCACAGAAGCTAGTGACATCACCGAGTTCTGAGCCCTAGAAAACCACTGCCTGACATTATCTCAGCCAGATTTTCTCTGGATATAGAGAGAGACAGATCGGCTTGTGCTTTGCTTAGCAAATCCTTGCTTTCGCTTAGCGAATAATTGACTTTGCGCCATGGAGATCCGGGGTTTGGCATTCTTGCTTTTCCTCTGGGTCATATGGACGCTATTGGGCATCTGTGCCCTGATTGCCTTGACTGTCATCCCAGGCCATGTAAAATATCCTTACATCAGGTAAGAGGGGACGGGGTGGGATTCCTCTGTAGTATTATTACTGTTATTACCATATTATCAGTTTATTCCTGGAAAGTTATTACATTATTATTAGTGGATTATTAATAAGCTCCATCTAATAATTGTTAGTATAGAAAACATCACATTTGGGGGTGGGGGAATCTATGAAGACTGAGGTTTCATGCCCCGGCCCTCATCTAATCTGCACTGGAGTGAGATGCACAAGCCTCATAATAAATTAGGAGCATCTCTGACCCCCATGCACAAAAAAAATAAAAAATTAAAATTGCACCAACTATTTCATGTGGAAATTTGCCAGTTTGCAGAGGCCCGCCCCCTCCTGCTAAACCCACCTAAACCACACCCACTTTTTGGAAATGGCTTAAGAGTGCAAAAAGTAACTTTTTGTAGAAAATGTCTCTTTCTTAATAATTTTTTAGAGTTGCAATCTCACTGGTTGCTATGAGCAACGGCTCCATAATATCTTCCCCATTGTTGTTTGTCTTCTATTTGTGTCTGGACATTAGATCATATTATGGAGGATGATTACAATGGAAGGAAATAAAGTCTCCTCTGCTATTAGAAGACATGACGCAATCCTGCTGCCGTTTGTGTCCTAATAACACCCAATATTTTGCTTTCTTTCTCAGTGACACGGGACGAATATTCCCCGAATCGGTGGTCTTTACAGTGGTCTTCTTAATATCTGCCCTTTTTGGTAAGTGGATTTAGAGAGACAACATCATGAGGAGATCAGCGGCTCCAGCGATCAGTGATGACGTTATCTCCCTAATCACTATTCACTGCTGAGCGGCGGCCATCACTGGAGATTATAATAATCACTGAGTCCTTGAGGTTATCACAAGTGTCTATGGACGTTCCCGGCTGATCCCATGTATTGTCTATTTCAGGAGCTGGCAACGCTTCCATCATGTACCGGTTCATGATCATCCGGTCTGAACAATCAGAGAGGCGACATATCATCTGCCAGAGAATCCTCTATGTCGTTGCATGGATGGGCTGCATTGGGACCATTGTGACCGCCATAGTTTCGGTAGGTTTATATACAGAGGTCTCAGGACTAGTAATACAGAGGGGACATCGCTTGAAGTCAAGAGATGTGTATAAATACAATGACGCGCCCTGGTGACTATTCTTATGTATTACTGCCCCTGTATAATTACACCACCTGCGGCCTCTGCGGTTCTGTATTCTCAGATCTTCATGACGTCCATATTGATGACATTTATTCCTCTGCTTTTGTTCTAGATGAGGATCAGTCCTACAGTCCACAGGATCGGCGCAGGACCGGCATTTTTCTTTTGTGCCGTTTACAACCTAGGTCAAGCTGTATGCCTGTACAAGAAATCCTTCAGCAGTCGCCGCCTATGCCACATTAGATTGGCATCAACCTTGGTGCCCATTGTGGGCCTGCTGACCTGTATCCTCTTATAGCTGACTGGTACAGTGCCATGTTGTGTGCTGGATACACTTACACATACGTACTTACCATCATTACTGCCGTTAGTAAATTTGGGTCAAGCTACCCACCCCCTTAAATTGTCAGGTCACGCTCACTCATTGGTGGAGTTAAACTAAGCCCCACCCATTTTTCAGCCCAGGACAACCCAAATTTACAGAGAGATTGTCTCTGAAAATTTGGAAACATTTTGGCAAATTTGGGACTGTTGGCAACTAAGATTATTCGCTTCCTTTGACCCCATTGTAGCACAGATCAGACATCACAGTATAGGAAACACTATAATAATAGAATTAATTCTGTTACTTGTCCTTAACTCGTCCTTCCAGTTTCTGTGTGTATGACCATCGGCTACTTTCAGCTTCTTCCATGTACTGGCCGATGTGAAGAGGTGAGTTCATGCAACTTTTCACCGTCTTGTATAATCTACATCTTTCCCGTGTAACAGTAATATAAAAGCTCCTATCTCACCTCCATCTTACCATCTCACTCCATATAGAGTCCCTGGTGAGTACCGCCAGGCACTAATCCTCTATTCTGTCTTCTGCAGATCTACACCAGGACAGGCATGGTGGCCGAGTGGACTGGATTCCTTGGCCTGATAATACACCAACTACTGAACTATACAGATTTCCAGGTGAGTAGATGTCGTATCAAGGTCTAATGTGCTCCAGAAACATTTCAGAGAAGTAATATATTATATAGAGCTGTTTTATAATTAATGGTCTTTATTCTTTTTTCTCAGCGTTTGTCTTTAACGTTGTCACGAGAAGGTGTCTCCATTGGCCTGAGAGAAAAGACCCAGGACCCTGAAAACCCCCAATAAGATCCAAGGGGTGGAGCGCCAAGACAACTGAAACCATCATGACATTGCTGGACATGAATCTTCTGGATCAAGAGGCAGATTCCAGGCTTGGTCTCTGTCCTCAATACTGGATGTGACATTTTACCGGACTTTCCTAATACCGGATTTGACATTTACCGGATTTTCTGGATTCAACATCTAGCAGAATTTCCAAATACTGGATGTGACAATTACCCGGACTTTCCATAGCTACCTCATCTCAAATGATGGTTTTTACCCCCTTGCCCAGGGGAAGGGCAGTCCTTCAGCCATGGTTCCCTGGAGGTTTCCTCCACTAGGGGGTTTTTCCTTTCCTGAGTGTTGAAGGATGAGTTGGGGGTTCACCATCATCAGGGCCATTTCAAAACCACTGGCCTGTTAATAAATGAGTCAATACATGAGGTAGCTAACAATGTGTCCGAGCCTCTTTATTGTAGGGAATGTATTGTAACTAATGTTACCCAATAAAGACCGGGGAACTTCATAGGGGTGATCAGTCCAAGCTCTGGAAGGAAAAAGATGAAGGTGCTAATGGCAGGGTTAGATTTCCTTCAAATTTTCTGGGTATAATAAAAGTGATTCATTAAAAGGGCATTCTGTTTGGGATAATTCATCTTTTATCCAGCTATTACTAGGACTTGTGTCCCCTTGTTTGAATGGAGTGTTGGTCGAGCATATGCACTACAACTCCACCCCAAATCTATGTGATTGTTAGAGATAGTGATGTTGTATTCTGCTACAGAATGAACAGAGTGGTGGTGCGCAGACTCAACCAGTGCTCTTTTCAAATTGGGGGCGTGGATCCCTCATCATTGTGACTGGTTGCGGACCTGGTCTAAGTGGGCAGACTGCCACCAATCTACCAGGTATTTTCTTTCCAGGGGATAAGGGATAACATATTCTAATTGGAATACTCCTTTAAACAATTTGGAAGAAAATGGGTAATATTATTGTTAAGTCATATTTATAAAACCTCTGAAAACAGGGTGTACCTTATAGAGAGGGGGCCCCAGAGCTCAAGTCAAAACGGAGCTTTCTTCTATTGCAGGTTCATGCCACCACTACAGACCCACATCCCTTGAAAGGAAGGTCCAATATTTGCTCACCTTCTGGACTACTGTTATTACATACCACTGTACTAGCTGTGGTAGTATATAGGACTGGACTTCTAATGATGGGATAGTATACAGCAATCGAGAAGAAGTAACAGGGAATAGTAAATATACAACTGGACTGTTAATGAAGGGGGGTAGTGTATACAGGAATACAAGTGTCAGGGAATATATTAACCATTAGGCTACCAATGATAGAAAGGCATACACCACTGGTAATACAAGGAATAGGATAAATACCACTAGATTGCCAGTGACAGGACACAATCTATATCACTGCCAGTAAAGAGGAATAGAATATCGCCCTGCATTACCAAGGACAAAATGAATATACAACTGAAATACCAGTATCAGAGCACAGTATATACCATTAGACCCATGACTGGAGACCAGTATAAACAGGCTTACTAATAACAGAGCAGATCAGAGGCCTGTGGTCTACAGCACCCTGGGACCAAGCAGAGGTTGTAAGTGTGTCGGCATGGGTGGTGTAATGATGTCACCACATTGTCATACGCAGACTCTGTCAGATCGCTCATTAGGGAAATGTGGTGAGTTGAGTAAAAGTTTTAAAACATTTTTTTGTAACATACAGTCTGAAAATGAGTGTGGTGCACTTAGGGGCATTATATCTTTTTAAGGGAGCAATTGGGGGGCATCAAAACATTTTAAGGGGCACTTGAGGCAACATAAATGTTGAAGGGGACACTCAGGGACATGGTTACCTTTTTATTGAGCACTCAGGGGCACTCAGGATGCATCATTACTGTCTAGGGGGGAATAAGAAGCACTGTTACTCTCTAGGGGGCACACAGCAAGCATTTTTACTTTCTAGAAGGCACAAAGAGAGGAGCAAATTATTTGGCTTTATTTCTGCGTAGGGAACTAATAAGATCACAGTTATACTTTTGGATACAAAATATGGCACTTTTACTGTGTTGTACACCATCACCATCTGGGGTACTGGGCATTAGGGTTGTCATTATAACAACATTTTATTCGATTTTGATACCATAAAAAAGTATTGCGATACTCGATACCATGCAAAAAAAATAAAACACCAAAAACGTAGAGTGCATTCCGCATTTTATGGAACATCCGGCCCATAATCGAACAGTCTTGTCCTATTTTTTTGCGGGGGGCCAGGGTGACTAAAAAATGGTGAATGGCGCAGTTTTTTTTTTCTTCTGTTACGCCGTTCACTACATAGAAGATATTTTTTTATATTTTAATAGTTTGGATTTTTCGGATGTGGCGATATGTAATATGTTTATTTATTTATTGTTTATATATTTTATATATAAAATTGGGAAAGAGGGTGATTTATACTTAATATTTTGTTGTTGTGATTTTTAACCTTTTATTTAAAAACTATTTCCCCTCTTAGGTGTTAGAACCTAGGATCTTTTAATCCCTTGTCTTATTAATCCTAATAGAGCTCTTTTAAGGTGAACAGGACTTTACACTGTCCCTGCTGCCCTGAGCTTTGTACACACAGCAGCAGGGAGCTTACCATGGCAGCCAGGGTTTCAGTAGCGTCCTGGCTGCCATGGTAACCAATCGGAGCCCCAGGATTACACTGCTGGGGCTCCAATCGGAACTGCTACTGCACCACCAATAAAGAGGGGGCGAATGGACACTGTGGCCACTGCCACAAATAATTTAATACTGGGGGGGTGCACTGCGCCACCAATGTTTTTAATACTGAGGGGGGTGCACTGTGCCACCATTAATACAAATACAGGAGGTGGGTGCCAGCACCCGACCTCTATGACAGGGAGCTGTAATCAGTGGTAGTTAACCCCGCTGATCGCAGCTCCCTGTCATAGAGGTCGGGTGCGGCTATGTGATTCTGCCGCCGGCACCCACCTCCTGTATCTGTATTAAACGTTAATTATCTTCATTGGTGGCACCGTGGCCACAGTCCCTCCCCCCCTCCTCCTCTCCTCTTATTGGTGGCAGCGGGAGCACAGGGGAAGGGAGGGAGAGACTGCTTCCTTCTCCCCTTTGCTGCTGAGGGAACATGGTGCACGCTGAGAGCAGCGCGTGCCATGTTCTGTGATACTAGGCTGCGCAGTATCGGTAAAAAACAAATCCTGGTATCAAATCGATACCGGTACAAAAGTATTGATTGGGTATGGATAATTCTATACCCGATGCAACCCTACTGGGCATCTTCCATTATTATATTTTGGGGCCCAATCTATTTGTCATTTTTTGTGAAGAGTTAATGATAGTTATGATGTCATCTGAGCATAGGGCTGTACAGCACAGGCCCGAGGTTCCTGAGGCTGGGGGTCGTCCTTATAAGGACGAGTGCCCTGACTACAGCCACTGAGGTAATCACACTCAGTTGACTATGCCAAGTAGGGCGAGCATCTAGGGAGAGTTAGGGTCCTCATTAGTAGGCTCCTCCCCAGCATTCCCCCAACAGACTAGGATACTGGGCCTTATTTGCAACTACAGACCCAGTGCGCCCCCTATCTTCTATAGTGCAGGTTTCTACTACACCTAACTGTCTCACTTATTTTATATGACAAAATAAAAGTTATATATTAATTTAAATACATAAAGGCATTCTCAGTTCCGTATATATATTATATAGTTATGATCGGTCACTTCCGAAAATACAGTGTTTGAGGGCACCGCAGTAGACAGAAGGTACTGTAAGTGGGGCAGAAGGGGCAGAAAAAAACCACTGAATTACACAGAATTACCCGCGGCGCAGAGCAGGTAAGTATGTTGGGGCCGATGATCAGGGGAACTGCTGCGGGACCCATACTGATCCCCAAACTGACTGCAGTGGAGGGCAGGGGGGGGTGTTTGGTCAGATTACCCCTGGTCTAATGATTTGGTTTTGGCTAAGTCCCAAAGTTTTGGCAATGATCATGGGGTTACTTGTAAAGTGTGACCCTGGTGGTGGCCAAAGAACAAAGGAGAAGAGGCAGCACCAAATGCGCCCCTCTGCGGTGGGGAAAACGGAGCACTGGATGAAGGCTGAGCACCAGGGGGCACAGACCGCTCAGCCCACTGACACCATTAACCTGGCCACGGACGTGGTATCACCTCTTTATCTGTACGCAGTGGGAACTATGTAGCAGTATTTATCTGGGTGCAGTATGACCCTGTCAGTGGGCACTATATAGCAGTAGTTATCTGGGTGCAGTATGACCCTGTCAGTGGGCACTATAAAGCAGTATTTATCTGGGCGCAGTAGGACCCTATCAGTGGGCACTATATAGCAGTAGTTATCTGGGCGCAGTATGACCCTGTCAGTGGGCACTATATAGCAGTATTTATCTGGGCGCAGTATGACCCTGTCAGTGGGCACTATAAAGCAGTATTTATCTGGGCGCAGTAGGACCCTATCAGTGGGCACTATATAGCAGTAGTTATCTGGGCGCAGTATGACCCTGTCAGTGGGCACTATATAGCAGTATTTATCTGGGCGCAGTATGACCCTGTCAGTGGGCACTATATAGCAGTATTTATCTGGGCGCAGTATGGTCCTATCAGTGGGCACTATTTTGGGGCACAATCTATTTGCCTTTTTTTGTGAAGAGTTAATGATAGTTATGATGTCACTTCCGAAAATACGGTGTTTGAGGGCACCGCAGTACAGAGAAGGTACTGTAAGTGGGGCAGAAGGGGCAGAAACCCCCCCCCCCCACAGAATAACAGGAATCAGCTAAATGGGAGGTTTGCATAGGATGGAAAAGGTAGGTTAGATGCTGGAAAAGTGAGGAGCCAAAGAGGTCTCCGGCGAAAACAAGTCACGGCTTGAAGAAGTCATCAAGTAGGTCACTACATTTACAATGACACTGTAGTAAAAGAACCGCCTGCTAACAAAGACCCAGCAGGTGAGGACAAAAGGATGGAGAATGTTAAAGTTGCCATTCTTGCCAAGACATCCTGATCAATCCTTATTAATAAACCCCATCCAAGCAGCACAAAGAGATGTACCGTTTTTTTCGCCCCATAAGACGCACTTTTTCCTCCCCAAAAATGGGAGGAAAATGCCCCTGCGCCTTTTGGGGCGAATGCTGACAGTTTTAACATCGATGGATGCGATGTACGGAGCGGGGGCCGGGGGAGGGACTGGGAGGAGGAGCTGGGGGCCGGCAATAGCGGTGGGGCGGTGCGGTCACTGTACTATAGCCCCGCCCCACCGCTCCGGTATTCTAATATAAAATGTATTATTGAATTAAAAGTTATTAAACATGCCCCCCTCACTCCTAATAGTACCGTATATCCTAATTTCTTCTGTATAATGCCGGCAGGCAGGCCGGGCGGGCGGCAGCGTAACTCCCTGATGTCACGTTCTTGCACCGCCTCCTTTATGAATGAAGCAGGCGGCGCAGGCAAGTGACGTCAGTGAGGGACGCGCCGGCCGCCCGGCCTGCCTGCCGGCATTATACAGAAGCAATTAGGATATACGGTACTCTATTAGGAGTGAGGGGGGCATGTTTAATAACTTTTAATTCAATAATATATTTTATATTTGTATACTGGGGGGGGCGGCGGCGGGGGGGGGGGGGGTACTCAGAATCTGTGGATGGCACAGTTAAGGGGTGGGGGTCTGTGGATGGCTTTGTTATGGGCTGGGGGGGTCTGTGGATGGCACTGTTATGGGGTGGGGGGTCTGTGGTTGGCACATATATTTTTTTTAATAGTATCTTTTTATTAATTAATTTAGCAAAAAGCATAACAAACACATCAAATACAGACAATCATCAATTAAGTCCAGTACAAATCAAATACATGGGATCAATCATAACAGTTCCTCATGACCCAAGTTTGGGATAGAAGAAAAAGATATCACTTTCAGGATTAACAGTACCCAACATATCAATCCTAAGGAAGATTAAAAGTACTGCACACACACACATTCACACACGCCTTCATTGGTCAGAACAGTCTTTCAGTCATCTATGGTACTAGAGTCTGGGCTCCAATCCAGGGGTCCCATATCTTCATGAAGCGATCAGGGGTCCCTCTTCTCTCATACACAAACTTGTATAATTCAAGATCAGCATTAACTAGATGTACCCATTGTTGCACAGTAGGATTCTTAGGAGGTTTCCAGTTGAGAAGGATAGTTTTCCTAGCATAATATAAGAGTATTCTATACAGCTTCCTGCCAAATTTGGTTGGAACAATCTCGTTGGCTACTCCCAACAGACTAGTGAGTTCAGTACAGACGTTAGGAAAGCCTAGTTTGTCATTAAAATATTTATGGATCTCTTCCCAGAAGCCATGAATAATCGGACACTGCCAAACCATGTGTATAAGACAACCGTTTTCATGTCCACATCTTGTACAATGAGGGTTCGGCAATTTACCCATTTTAAATAGCCTCACAGGAGTATAATAAATCCTATGAAGCCATTTAACTTGAATCAACTGATCCCTAGCACTTACCACTGTAGATCTCCATGTACAGCTAGATTCTTTAACATGAACATCTTCCAAACCTTCAATGTCCCTTTTCCACCTAACAAATGCCCTGTCTAGGGGGGAGTCCTGCAACGCCATCAACGAGGCATACAGGGTCGACACTGGTTTGACCAACGGAACCCTCCTAATCGCTGCCTCAACTGTACCACACTCCAGTTTTAAAGGTTCTCTACCAAACTGAGCCTGACAGGCATGCCTGAGTTGAAGATATCTATACAAACAACGCTGGGGCAAATTAAATTCCTGTTTCAAACTATTGAAGGTTCTAAATAGGCCCTTATCATATAGTTGGGTAAGGTAGCGCAACCCCCTCTGAGGCCAAAATTCAAACTCCAGTAATGAGAACAGCTCCGGAAGCACTCTGTTTCTCCACAAAGGCAAATATGGCGACCAAGTAATATCATTCTCATCAGGGTTACATTTCTGACCCCATTTGACCCACATCTGTACTGCAGCAGCCATCGATTGGGTGTAGTGTATTGTAGACCTAGCCCCCCTCCTATATGCCAAGTTCTTAAGTGCCTCATAGGACCCCAATAAAGCTGCCTCTAACACTACCGCGGGGTTACCTTAGTCAGCCCGTACCCACCACGCCACATAGCTCAGCTGCACCGCTACATAGTACATGTACAGGTTTGGCAAGGCAAGACCCCCCCGCAGGTAAAACGTCTGGAGGGTGGATCTCGCTATTCTGGGAGAAGACTTATTCTATCCACAGTAGCAAAATGTCTCTTGGGGAGTAACACTGGGGCAGCCCTATATAAGTATAGCAATTTTGGGAGAAGAATCATTTTTACCACATTGATACGCCCAATCAGAGTTAAAGGAAGGTTTTCCCAAGCCTCTAGCTTTCGATCATAAAATTTTGCCACTTCTTTATGAACAATAATCCCCAAATATGTAAATTGCTCCACAATCTGAAGCTTATTGTTCATCGAAATGCGAGCTGGGTCAACATCATCAACCAGACATAGACTAGACTTAGCCCAGTTCACACGGAGACCCGAGAAACCCCCAAATTGATCAACAACACCTAAAAGGGTATCCAAGGATTTCCCTGAATCTGCTAGGTAAACCAGCATGTCATCAGCATATAATGAAAGCTTTTCTGATATTCCAGCTATTTCCCAGCCTTCTATACCTGAGTTAGAGGATATGAGTATCGACAAAGTTTCCATAATTAATGCAAATAACAGGAGGGAGAGAGGGCAGCCCTGTCTAGTGCCTCTACCCAAGGGGAAGGAGTCCGATGTGTACCCATTCACCCTGACTCTCGCCGAAGGGGATCTATAAAGCATTTGTAACCAGCACAAAAATTTCTCCGGAAAGCCCATTTGAGTCAGCACTGCCCACATAAATTCCCATTCTACTGAATCAAATGCTTTTTCATTGTCTAAGGACGCAAGAGCCCTCATACCTCTGTTATCATGTTTGACCTGAAGATTAGTGAACAATCGCCTTAAATTAATATCTGTGGTTTTCCCTGGCATAAAACCCGATTGATCTACCCCAACCAAGGAGAGAATTACCCCCCGCAATCTTAACGCCAGTACCTTCGCAAAGATTTTGACGTCAAGATTCAGAAGTGAGATAGGTCGATAAGAGCTACACTGGTCAGATGGTTTCCCCGACTTGTGAATCACTACTATCGTTGCCTCCAGAAAGGACGGTGGCAACGAACCACTTTCCAGTGCATACCTCAACAGCTTCCCAAATCTACTAACCAGGTCTTTAGAAAACCGCTTATACCATTCAGCAGGAAATCCATCGGGTCCCGGGGTTTTCTTGGTTGCTAAGGAACTAATGGCCGTTTCAATCTCCAGGTCAGATATGTCTGCCGCCAGGGCTCCCCTGTCATCTCTGTCCAAAGAAGGAATATTAATACCTGCTAAGAAATTGACAATTTCCTCCGAAGTACATGTGATCTTGGGGGCATACAATGTCTCATAATAGGAGGCAAACTGTTGGCAGACATCTCTGGGCTCCCTCAATAAGAGCCCCTGATCATTCAGAATTCCCGCCACCACCGTTTGTTGAGTCTCAGATCTAGTCAAGTACGCCAAGGCCCTGCCACACTTATCACCATCTGAAAAAACAGTTTGCCTCTGATTTAAAAGTTTCTTCTCAGTATATTCAGTTAAATGCAAAGTAAACCTACGCTGCGCCTCAAGCCACAAAGTCTGTTTCTCAGGGCACGGATCTAGTATATATAACCTCTCCTTATCAGCTAGTTCCGTCTCTAGTTTTATCCGTTTGATATTCAGTTCCTTTCTATGAGTTGCAATAGCAGCAATCAATGCCCCTCATTACTGACTTGAAAGCATCCCATTCTACCAGAGGATTCGTAGACCCTTCATTTTCTGCCCAGTAATTCCCCAATGTATCTAGACTCTCGCTCACCACAGGTAATACCTCGAGCCACATAGGGTTTAACCGCCACTGCTTATCAGTCGAAGCCAGCGGCTGTGACAGTTTAAGAAGGAGGGGGGCATGATCTGAAACTCCTCTCGGTAGATAATCACTAGACTTGATATAGGGGGATAAGTCTCTGCTGACAAAGGCCAGATCTATACGAGAGAGTGAGCCAGTAGAAGCTGAATAGCAAGAGAATTGCGCATCTGTGGGGTGGAAATAGCGCCACGTCTCTACTAAATCATAAGTATTAGCCCAATGTGATAGGACATTGTTGTGTGAGGCCTGGGCAACCCTTCTGTCCCGTATAGGATCTAAAGTGGCATTATAGTCACCCATAATAATATAAGGTATTGCTGGAAATCCTGCTATTTTAGCTGTAATTAAGTCTAGGACCTCTCTGTGGAATGGCGGAGGAACATATAGTCCCACAAATAGGTACTGCAGGCCTCTGACACAAGCATATAAAATCACATACCTACCATAAGGGTCTAGCAGCACAAATAGTATTTGAAACGGAAGACTTTTAGCAATTAAAATAGACACGCCTCTAGCGTGGTTTGAGTAAACTGCATTATAACTGGAGCCTATCCATGGGCGCCGCAAAGCTAGTACTTTCTGGCCCTGCAGGTGCGTTTCTTGCAATAACATTATGTCAGGGTTATACCTCTTATCGCCACGGGCCATGTTGGTGGAGTACTCGAAACAGCGCAACAGGGCACACAGGTCTCGCATGGAGGCCAAGTCATTGGTGGTGAACTGGTGCTGTTCCGCAGTGCGACTGACCCATGCGTGCAGCAGCTGAAACTCCACTATGGCTGCTGCTGCTCGCACAGTCTGTCCAGCATGTGCAAGGTGGAGTTCCACCTGGTGGGCACATCGCATATGAGGCGGTGAGCGGGAAGGCCGAAGTTACGCTGTAGCGCAGACAGGCGTGCAGCAGCAGGGTGTGAACGCCGGAAGCGCGAACAGACGGCCCGCACTTTATGCAGCAGCTCTGACATGTCGGGGTAGTTGCGAATGAACTTCTGCACCACCAAATTCAGCACATGCGCCAGGCAAGGGATGTGCGTCAAACCGGCTAGTCCCAGAGCTGCAACGAGATTTCGCCTATTATCGCACACCACCAGGCCGGGCTTGAGGCTCACCGGCAGCAACCACTCGTCGGTCTGTTGTTCTATACCCCGCCACAACTCCTGTGCGGTGTGGGGCCTGTCCCCCAAACATATGAGTTTCAGAACGGCTTGCTGACGTTTACCCCGGGCTGTGCTGAAGTTGGTGGTGAAGGTGTGTGGCTGACTGGATGAGCAGGTGGAAGAAGAGGAGGAGGAAGCTGAGTAGGAGGAGGAGGAGACAGGAGGCAAAGAATGTTGCCCTGCGATCCTTGGCGGTGGAAGGACATGCGCCAAACAGCTCTCCGCCTGGGGCCCAGCCGCCACTACATTTACCCAGTGTGCAGTTAGGGAGATATAGCGTCCCTGGCCGTGCTTACTGGTCCACGTATCTGTGGTTAGGTGGACCTTGCCACAGATGGCGTTGCGCAGTGCACACTTGATTTTATCGGACACTTGGTTGTGCAGGGAAGGCACGGCTCTCTTGGAGAAGTAGTGGCGGCTGGGAACAACATACTGTGGGACAGCAAGCGACATGAGCTGTTTGAAGCTGTGTGTGTCCACCAGCCTAAATGACAGCATTTCATAGGCCAGTAGTTTAGAAATGCTGGCATTCAGGGCCAGGGATCGAGGGTGGCTAGGTGGGAATTTACGCTTTCTCTCAAATGTTTGTGAGATGGAGAGCTGAACGCTGCCGTGTGACATGGTTGAGATGCTTGGTGACGCAGGTGGTGGTGTTGGTGGTACATCCCATGTTTGCTGGGCGGCAGGTGCCAACGTTCCTCCAGAGGCGGAGGAAGAGGCCGAGGCGGCGGCAGCAGCAGAAGAGGCCGAGGCGGCAGCAGCAGAAGAGGTAGCAGGGGGAGCCTTAATGACTTCTTTGTTTTTAAGGTGTTTACTCCACTGCAGTTCATGCTTTCCATGCAGGAGTCTGGTCATGCAGGTTGTGCTAAGGTTCAGAACGTTAATGCCTCGCTTCAGGCTCTGATGGCACAGCGTGCAAACCACTCGGGTCTTGTCGTCAGCACATTGTTTAAAGAAGTGCCATGCCAGGGAACTCCTTGAAGCTGCCTTTGGGGTGCTCGGTCCCAGATGGCGGCGGTCAGTAGCAGGCGGAGTCTCTTGGCGGCGGGTGTTCTGATTTTGCCCACTGCTCCCTCTTTTGCTACGCTGTTGGCTCGGTCTCACCACTGCCTCTTCCTCCGAACTGTGAAAGGTAGTGGCACGACCTTCATTCCATGTGGGGTCTAGGACCTCATCGTCCCCTGCATCGTCTTCCACCCAGTCTTGATCCCTGACCTCCTGTTCAGTCTGCACACTGCAGAAAGACGCAGCAGTTGGCACCTGTGTTTCGTCATCATCAGAGACGTGCTGAGGTGGTATTCCCATGTCCTCATCATCAAGAAACATAAGTGGTTGTGCGTTAGTGCCTTCTATCTCTTCCACCCCTGGGGAAGGGCTAGGTGGATGCCCTTGGGAAACCCTGGCAGCAGAGTCTTCAAACAGCATAAGAGACTGCTGAATAACTTGAGGCTCAGACAGTTTCCCTGATATGCATGGGGGTGATGTGACAGACTGATGGGCTTGGTTTTCATGCGCCATCTGTGCGCTTTCTGCAGAAGACTGGGTGGGAGATAATGTGAACGTGCTGGATGCACTGTCGGCTACCCAATTGACTAATGCCTGTACCTGCTCAGGCCTTACCATCCTTAGGACGGCATTGGGCCCCACCAAATATCGCTGTAAATTCTGCTGGCTACTGGGACCTGAGGTAGTTGGTTCACTAGGACGTGTGGCTGTGGCAGAACGGCCACGTCCTCTCCCAGCACCAGAGGGTCCACTAACACCACCACGACCATGTCCACGTCCGCGTCCCTTATTAGATGTTTTCCTCATTGTTCCCGTTTACCACAATTTTGAAAATGGCAAATTTGGGAATAGTTTTTCAACCCAGAACAAAAACTGTGCTTTTACGGTCACTACAAATAACTTGACCAGCTAAAACAGTACAGATTTGGTTGAATAGAAATGTGCGGCCTATTTTTTTTTGCGCTGTGTGACAGGTATACGTTTAATCACAGAATTAGACTTGTATCTGCACGGTAGCGTGTGTGTTAAGTTTTTCTGAATGACACTATCAGCACCTTGAATCTAAGATATCCTTTTTGGGATAGATTTCAAGTAGGCCTGATATAGCATAAACTACTTATTTTGAGAATGGCAAATTTGGGAATAGTTTTTCAACCCAGAACAAAAACTGTGCTTTTACGGTCACTACAAATAACTTGACCAGCTAAAACAGTACAGATTTGGTTAAATAGAAATGTGAGGCCTATTTTTTTTTGCGCTGTGTGACAGGTATACATTTAATCACAGAATTAGACTTGTATCTGCACGGTAGCCTGTGTGTTAAGTTTTTCTGAATGACACTATCAGCACCTTGAATCTAAGATATCCTTTTTGGGATAGATTTCAAGTAGGCCTAATATAGCATAAACTACTTATTTTGAGAATGGCAAATTTGGGAATAGTTTTTCAACCCAGAACAAAAACTGTGCTTTTACGGTCACTACAAATAATTTGACCAGCTAAAACAGTACAGATTTGGTTGAATAGAAATGTGAAACCTATTTTTTTTGCGCTGTGTGACAGGTATACGTTTAATCACAGAATTAGACTTGTATCTGCACGGTAGCGTGTGTGTTAAGTTTTTCTGAATGACACTATCAGTACCTTGAATCTAAGATATCCTTTTTGGGATAGATTTCAAGTAGGCCTGATATAGCATAAACTACTTATTTTGAGAATGGCAAATTTGGGAATAGTTTTTCAACCCAGAACAAAAACTGTGTTTTTACGATCACTACAAATAATTTGACCAGCTAAAACAGTACAGATTTGGTTGAATAGAAATGTGAGGCCTATTTTTTTTTGCACTGTGTGACAGGTATACGTTTAATCACAGAATTAGACTTGTATCTGCACGGTAGCGTGTGTGTTAAGTTTTTCTGAATGACACTATCAGCACCTTGAATCTAGGATATCCTTTTTAGGATAGATTTCAAGTAGGCCTGATATAGCATAAACTACTTATTTTGAGAATGGCAAATTTGGGAATAGTTTTTCAACCCAGAACAAAAACTGTGTTTTTACGATCACTACAAATAATTTGACCAGCTAAAACAGTACAGATTTGGTTGAATAGAAATGTGAGGCCTATTTTTTTTTGCGCTGTGTGACAGGTATACGTTTAATCACAGAATTAGACTTGTATCTGCACGGTAGCGTGTGTGTTAAGTTTTTCTGAATGACACTATCAGC
Organism: Bufo bufo; assembly: GCF_905171765.1. Lineage (NCBI taxonomy): Eukaryota > Metazoa > Chordata > Amphibia > Anura > Bufonidae > Bufo > Bufo bufo. Next base: position 457,101,307 of record NC_053393.1, on the reverse strand, counting down.
ACCTTGAATCTAAGATATCCTTTTTGGGATAGATTTCAAGTTGGCCTGATATAGCATAAACTACTTACTTTGAGAATGGCAAATTTCGGAATAGTTTTTCAACCCAAAACAAAAACTGTGCTTTTACGGTCACTACAAATAACTTGACCAGCTAAAACAGTACTGATTTGGAGGAATATAAATGTCAGGTCTATTTTTTAGGCGCTGGGTGACAGGCTCAACTTGCCCCTGATGTAGTATATGGCCAAAAAATAACCTCACTATTGATGGTTAAATGCACTTGGGTGACACAGGCTCAGCCTGCACCTGATGTAGTATATGGCCAAAAATTAACCACACTGTTGATGGTTAAATGCACTTGGGTGACACAGGCTCAGCCTGCACCTGATGTACAATATGGCCAAAAATTAACCACACTGTTGATGGTTAAATGCACTTGGGTGACACAGGCTCAGCCTGCACCTGATGTAGTATATGGCCAAAAATTAACCACACTGTTGATGGTTAAATGCACTTGGGTGACACAGGCTCAGCCTGCACCTGATGTAGTATATGGCCAAAAATTAACCACACTGTTGATGGTTAAATGCACTTGGGTGACACAGGCTCAGCCTGCACCTGATGTACAATATGGCCAAAAATTAACCACACTGTTGATGGTTAAATGCACTTGGGTGACACAGGCTCAGCCTGCACCTGATGTAGTATATGGCCAAAAAATAACCAGACTGTTGATGGTTAAATGCACTTCGGTGACACAGGCTCAGCCTGCAGCTGATGTAGGATATTGCAAAAAATAACCACACTATTGATGGTTAAAAGCACTTGGTGGTAGCTTGTGCTGGCGCACCACAAGCCACAAAATGGCCGCCGATCACCCCAGAAAAAAGTGATATAAAAACGCTCTGGGCAGCCTAAAAAAAGTGAGCAATTCGATATTAGCACTTCAATGATCCACAGCTGGAGATCGATCACAGAATGAAGTCTTTTGGAGGAGTTAATCTGCCTAATCTCGCCCTAACGTCGCAGCTGCAACCTCTCCCTATGCTTGAATCTGCAGAGTGACGTGCAGCGCTACGTGACCCAAGCTTATATAGAGGCTGGGTCACATGCTGCACTGGCCAATCACAGCCATGCCAATAGTAGGCAAGGCTGTGATGGCCTCTTGGGGCAAGTAGTATGACGCTTGTTGATTGGCTGCTTTGCAGCCTTTCAAAAAGCGCCAAGAAAGCACCGAACACCGTACCTGAACCCGGACTTTTACGAAAATGTTCGGGTTCGGGTCCGTGTCACGGACACCCCAAAATTCGGTACGAACCCGAACTATACAGTTCGGGTTCGCTCATCCCTAGATGTAACACTTCTTTTATGAGCTGTTCCGCAAAAATTTCTGGGGTAGGCCCTCCTGCTTGCTCCCTTAAGCCCAGGATACGGACGTTGTTACGTCTATTGCGGTTCTCAGCGTCCTCCGCCCTGGCTTGCAGCATCTGTACCTGTTGCAGCAGCTGCCTGGTGTCATTTCCAGCTGCTCTGGACGCATCTTCCACATCACTCACTCTTTGCTCCACTGCAGATGTTCTTTCACGTATTTTGTCAAAATCGTGCCGCAAACAGCTAAGGTCAGACTGTAAATGGTCTATCTTTGATGTAAGAGCAGCTTGACAGGCAGCTATAGCTTTCATAATTTGAGAGGCTTCAGCAGAGGAACCAGGGACAGGAGACCCCTCACTTTCCTGTTCAGTTTGACTCATGGCATCCATGAATCGTTTAACAGATGATGGAGCCACAGAAGAAGTTTTGCGGCCAATAGAAATAGTCCACAGACACTTTAAAGATCTGCTGGGGTTTGTCACTCATGCAGCAAATCAAGATAAGGCTTTATTAAATTCAGCAAGTCCTGCCACACAGCCAAGTAGACTGCCAGATATCTTTACATTCCTCAGGGGGAGGGGGATAAGTACACCAGCACCACCATTAAACTTTCATAGAAACTGCGGTGAACTCTGCAGCATTCATATATAAGGGCTCCTAACAGGATTACCACTGCAGGACTTCAGGATAATAGTGGAAGTAGGGAGATACAGAGCGTTTCGCCGATCCACTCCGTTTGCTGGGGCAGAGAGGAGCGCCGCTGCACATACACTTAACGGCAAGATGGCGCCCACCGCGCGGCTTCTTCCCGCCTCGGTCTTCGGGCTCAAGACTCCAGCAGGTATCGGCAGCAGTCCAAGGTAAGTTGTTAGCAACTTTCAGCAAGCCGTACCTGCGCTGTGTACCTTGCGGCGGATCGTGTCCCGGCCTCACTCCACACTCTCCTCAGTTTGTGTCCCTCCGCTCCTCTCCCTAAATCCGTCGGCATCCACAGCGCCACAGCCAAAACTCAGCAATCCAGCACCGGGAAGAGTGTCCCCAAGTATGAAGGGATCCAACATATAGTGAATGAGCTCAAAAAACCCCGATTATGCCAGGTGTATAAAGGATATTTTACAGGATTTTGTAGGAGCACTGCTATCCTGCTTCCTCACTCCATGCTGGCTCGGCCACGCCCCAGTGGTTGGCACATATATAACAGTGCCATCCACAGATCCCTCCCTGTAACAGTGCCAGCCACAGATCCCCCCCGTAACAGTGTCCGTCATCCACAGATCCTCCCATAACAGTGTCCGTCGTCCACAGATCCTCCCATAACAGTGTCCGTCATCCACAGATCCTCCCATAACAGTGTCCGTCATCCACAGATCCCCCCATAACAGTGTCCGTCATCCACAGATCCCCTCATAACAGTGTCCGTCATCCACAGATCCTCCCATAACAGTGTCCGTCATCCACAGATCCCCCCATAACAGTGTCCGTCATCCACAGATCCCCCCCATAACAGTGTCCGTCATCCACAGATCCTCCCATAACAGTGTCCGTCATCCACAGATCCTCCCATAACAGTGTCCGTCATCCACAGATCCCCTCATAACAGTGTCCGTCATCCACAGATCCCCCCCATAACAGTGTCCGTCATCCACAGATCCCCCCCATAACAGTGTCCGTCATCCACAGACCACCATTAGTTCCAAACCCACCAAAAGCACACCTTTTGGTTAAAAAATTTTTTTTCTTATTTTCCTCCCCAAAAACCTAGGTGCGTCTTATGGGCCGGTGCGTCTTATAGGGCGAAAAATACGGTAAATTACAACGACTGCTCAGTAAAGAGAGATTATTATATTTAAGTAGGGGAGTAACAGAGGGTGGAGATATAGTAGCAAGTGAAAGACTTTGGGCTATGAAAGGAATAAGAATCCTGTGAACGGTATTGGGTCGATGCCAGTGTCACCCCATCCTTTCCCCTGCCAGGGCGCACTGCTCGTAAACCCAACTGGGTCGTCAGTGAATATGCATGTCACTAATTGCACTGCCTCCTATCAGGGCCCTGAATTAAGCTGCTGGCTCTTCCTCTTGCGAGATTTGCCAGTTAATTAGTTCTATATCTGGAGAACTTCCTATATATAAAGCCAGATTACTTCTGTGCACTGATCTCCATAAGGAAAGAGCTGTTTGGCGCGTATATACAGGGGGTTGCGACTGGGCCCGACACTCCAGGGGGCCCGGCCCAGTGCTCCTGTTTTCCGCGCGGCCCACCCCTTACCCTCCCCGCACGGCGCTTCACTGTCCTGAGCACATACAGCATCAGGACGTAGTGCGCGCACTATGACCTGACGCTGCACGCTGTCAGGTGACAGTGCAGCGCCAGCCGGGAAGACAGAAGAGCGAGCTCGACTTCTGCTGGAGAGGAAGAGTAGCCGCGGCACGCGGCGCAGAGCAGGTAAGTATGTTGGGGCCGATGATCAGGGGAACTGCTGCGGGAAACCATACTGATCCCCAAACTGACTGCAGTGGAGGGCAGGGGGGTGTTTGGTCAGATTGCCCCTGGTCTAATGATTTGGTTTTGGCTAAGTCCCAAATTTGTGGCAATGATCATGGAGTTACTTGTAAAGCGTGACCCTGGTGGGGGCCAAAGAACAAAGGAGAAGAGGCAGCACCAAATGCGCCCCTCTGCGGTGGGGAAAACAGAGCACGGGATGAAGGCTGAGCACCAGGGAAAACCTCTGCGGTAAAATGAAGTCAAAAAAAATTTTTTTTTTTGCACAAAAAAATACCTAATTTACCAAAAATTTGAAAAAAATTAGCAAATTTCAAAGTTTCAGTTTCTCTACTTCTGTAATACATAGTAATACCCCCAAAAATTGTGATGACTTTACATTCCCCATATGTCTACTTCATGTTTGAATTGTTTTGGGAATGATATTTTATTTTTTGGGGATGTTATAAGGCTTAGAAGTTTAGAAGCAAATCTTGAAATTTTTCAGAAATTTACAAAAACTCAATTTTTAGGGACCAGTTCAGGTCTGAAGTCACTTTGCGAGGCTTACATAATAGAAACCACCCAAAAATGACCCCATCTAAGAAACTACACCCCTCAAGGTATTCAAAACTGATTTTGCATACATTGTTAACCCTTTAGGTGTTGCACAAGAGTTATTGGCAAATGGGGAGGAAATTTGAGAATTTCATATTTTTGTCAAATTTTTCATTTTAACCCATTTTTTCCACTAACAAAGCAAGGGTTAACAGCCAAACAAGATTGTATCTCTATTGCCCTGACTCTGCCGTTTACAGAAACACCCAATATGTGGCCGTAAACTACTGTACAGCCACACAGCGGTGCGTAGAGTGAAAGGTGCGTCGTTTGGTTTTTGGAAGGCTGATTTTTATGGACTGGTTTTTTGACACCATGTCCCATTTGAAGCCCCCCTGATGCACCCCTAGAAGGGAAACTCCCTAAAAGTGACCCCATCTAAGAAACTACACCCCTCAAGGTATTCAAAACTGATTTTACATACGTCGTTAACCCTTTAGGTGTTGCACAAGAGTTATTAGCAAATGGGGATGAAATTTGAGAATTTCATTTTTTTGCCTAATTTTCAATTTTAACCCATTTTTTCCACTAACAAAGCAAGGGTTAACAGCCAAACAAGATTGTATCTTTATTGCCCTGACTCTGCCGTTTACAGAAACACCCCATATGTGGCCGTAAACTACTGTACGGGCAAACAGTAGGGCGTAGAGTGAAAGGTGCGCGGTTTGGTTTTTGGAAGGCAGGTTTTGCTGGACTGGTTTTTTGACACCATGTCCCATTTGAAGCCCCCCTGATGCACCCCTAGATTAGAAATTCCATAAAAGTGACCCCATCTAAGAAACTACACCCCTCAAGCTATTCAAAACTGATTTTACAAACTTTGTTAACCCTTTAGGTGTTGCACAAGCTTCAATGGAAAATAGAGACACAATTTCAAAATTTCACATTTTTGGCAGATTTTCCATTTTAATATTTTTTTTCCAGTTACAAAGCAAGGGTTAACAGCCAAACAAAACTCAATATTTATGGCCCTTATTCTGTAGTTTACAGAAACACCCCATATGTGGTCGTAAACCGCTGTACGGGCACACGGCAGAGCGCAGAAGGAAAGGAATGCCATACGGTTTTTGGAAGGCAGATTTTGCTGGACTGTTTTTTTTTACACCATGTCCCATTAGAAGCCCCCCTGATGCACCCCTAGAGTAGAAACTCCAAAAAAGTGACTCCATTTTAGAAACTACGGGATAGGGTGGCAGTTTTGTTGGTACTAGTTTAGGGTACACATGATTTTTGGTTGCTCTATATTACACTTTTTGTGCAGCAAGGTAACAAGAAATAGCTTTTTTGGCACTTTTCTTTTTTTGTTATTTACAACATTCATCTGACAGGTTTTTTCATGTGGTAATTTTATAGAGCAGGTTGTCACGGACGCGGCGATACCTAATATGTATACAATTTTTTTTATTTATGTAAGTTTTATACAATAACTTCATTTTTAAAACCAAAAAAATGTTTTAGTGTCTCCATAGTCTAAGAGCCATAGTTTTTTCAGTTTTTTGGCGATTATCTTGAGTAGGGTCTCATTTTTTGCGGGAGGAGATGACGGTTTGATTGGCACTATTTTGGGGTGCATATGACTTTTTGATCGCTCGCTATTACACTTTTTGTGACGTAAGATGGCAAAAAATGGCTTTTTTTACACCGTTTTTGTTTTTATTTTTTTACGGTGGTCACCTGAGGGGTTAGGTCATGTGATATTTTTATAGAGCCGGTCGATACGGACGCGGCGATACCTAATATGTCTACTTTTTATTTTATTTATGTAAGTTTTACACAATGATTTCATTTTTGAAACAAACAAAATCATGTTTTAGTGTTTCCATAGTCTAAGAGCCATAGTTTTTTCACTTTTTGGGCGATTATCTTGAGTAGGGTATGATTTTTTGCGGGATGAGATGACTGTTTGATTGGTACTATTTTGGCGTACATGCAACTTTTTTGATCACTTTTATTACCTTTTTTGGGAAGTAAGGTGGGCAAAATTTCAATTTTCTCATAGTTTTTATTTTTTTATTTTTATGGCGTTCACCGTGCGGGGAAAGTAACATGACCGTTTTATAGATCAGGTCGTTACGGACGCGGCGATACCTAATATGTGTAGTGTATTTTATTTTTTTAATTTTTATTCAGTGATAAATGTTTTTTTTTTTTTATCTTAACTTTTTTCACTTTTTTTTACATTTTTGTGACCCAGACCCACTTGGTTCTTGAAGATCCAGTGGGTCTGATGTCTGTATAATACAGTACAGTACAATATATATTGTTCTGTACTGTATTTTACTTACACTGAACAGATCTGTGCTTTTAGCACAGATCTGTTCAGCACCATGGACAGCAGGACGTCCTGTTGCCATGGGAACCTTCCCCGTCTGCCACAACTTCGCAGACGGGGAAGGATAAGCACAGGGCTGAGGGGGGCTCTCTGGGGGCTCTCTCCCTCTCCATCGGGGGGCTGCAAAGGCACAGCAGCCCCCCGATGGAGAGGGAGGGAGCTCCCTGACCGATGACAGTTAACTTTTTCCATACAGCGGTCCGTACGGACCGCGGTATGGAAAGGGTTAAACGGCTGACATCTTCACAGATGTCAGCCGTTTATACCAGGGTGCCAGCAATGTGCTGGCACCCTGGTATACCCACTAGAAGCCAACGATCGTTCATGGGGAGGCGGGCGGGGGATCGCGATCCCGCCTGCCGCACCGCCCGCCTCCCGCAACGCCCCCACTGCATGCGACACCCCCCCCGCACCACCCTCCGGCATAAAATCGTGCAGGGGTGCAGGGGGGGGGGTGAAAAATATTGATTTTAGCCACTCTAAAGTTTCTGATCCCCGCGGGCCCTGTCAGAAACTGCAAAAAGCGCAGCAAACCGCAGGTCTGAATTGACCTGCGGTTTGCTGCGATCGCCGATACCCCCCCCTGCATTGTTACGGGATGCCGGCTGAAAGCCGAAATCCCGTTCCAATTAACCCCTGGGGCGCCGGAATACAGATTTTAAGTCAGGACGTACCGGTACGTCCTGGGTCCTTAAGGACTCGGGAAATAGGGCGTACCGGTACGTCCTGGGTCCTTAAGGGGTTAAGACCACTTGAAAAATGCCAAAAAATCATATTTAGCATGGCTTGATCTTAACAAGGTTCCAAGTAGAGCTTCAACATGCAACAAGAAGAAATGAGAGTGAGACAATTTTGAGCATCCAATTTAATGAAAACAACAAATAAACTGAAACAGGCTGTTTTTCAGCTGATCAAAGGTTTAGGACCACACCTCCAAAAAAAAACTAACCCCCCCCCCCCCAAAACAGAAATCCAACTTCCAAACATGAACTCAGTAATGAGTAGCTCCGCCATTTTTGTTTATCACTTCCAAAATTTGTTTCGGCATGCTTGATGCAAGCGTTTCCATGAGGTGAGTGGGAACATTTCTCCAAGTGGTGAAGACGGCCGCATGAAGGCCCTCTACTGTCTGGAACTGTTGTCTATTTTTGTAAACTTCCCTTGCCATCCATCCCCAAAGGTTCTCAATTGGATTTAGATCAGTGGAACATGCAGGATGGGCCAAAAGAGTGATGTTATTCTCCTGGAAGAAGTCCCTTGTCCTGCGGGCATTGTGTAATGTAGCGTTGTCCTGTTGAAAAACCCAGTCGTTACCACACAGACGAGGGCCCTCAGTCATGAGGAATGCTCTCTGCAACATCTGGACATAGCCAGCGGCCGTTTGACGCCCCTGCACTTCCTGAAGCTCCATTGTTCCACTGAAGGAAAAAGCACCCCAGACCATTATGGCGCCCCCTCCACTGTGGCGCGTAGAAAACATCTCAGGTGGGATCTGCTTGTCATGCCAGTAACGTTGGAAACCATCAGGACCATCAAGGTTACATTTTTTCTCATCAGAAAATAAAACTTTCTTCCACCTTTGAATGTCCCATGTTTTGTGCTCTCTTGCAAAGTCCAAACGAGCAGTTCTGTGGCGTTCAAGGAGACGAGGTCTTGAAGAAGAAGTTTTTTGTTTTTGAAGCCCTTCAGTCTCAGATGCCGTCTGATGGTTATGGGGCTGCAGTCAGCACCAGTAAGGGCATTAATTTGGGTCAAGGATAGTCCAGTGTCTTGACGGACAGCCAATTGGATCCTCCGGCTCAGTGCTGATGAAATTTGTTGGGGTCTTCCACTTGACTTTTTTGTTCCTTAACCCTCAGGATCATTTAAGAAATTCCTTACTGCGTCCCACCTCAGCAGCGATGGCGCGCTGTGAGAGACCTTGCTAATGCAGTTCAACAACCCGACCACGTTAAAAAAGGGAGAGGTTTTTTTAGCCTTTGCTATCACAACGTGTGACTACCTGACAGAAAATGACAATGAATCCACATCTTTGCACAGATTTGGCCTTTTAAAGGCATGTGGTCCTAAAATTTGGATCAGCTGAAAAACAGCCTGTTTCAGTTTAATCGTTATTTTCAACTAATTGAATGCTCAAAAAATGTTTTGTCTCACTCTCATTTCTTCTTGTTGCATATTGAAGCTCTACTTGGAACCTTGTTAAGATCCAACAATGTAAAATATGATTTTTTGCCATTTTTCAAGTGGTCTTAAACTTTTGATCAGGACTGTAGCAGTATTTATCTGGGCACAGTATGAACCTATCAGTAGGTACTATATAGCAGTATTTATCTGGGCGCAGTATGACCCTGTCAGTGGGCACTATGTAGCAGTATTTATCTGGGCGCAGTATGACCCTATCAGTAGGTACTATATAGCAGTATTTATCTGGGCGCAGTATGACCCTGTCAGTGGGCACTATGTAGCAGTATTTATCTGGGCGCAGTATGACCCTATCAGTAGGTACTATATAGCAGTATTTATCTGGGCACAGTATGACCCTATCAGTGGGCACTATATAGCAGTATTTATCTGGGCGCAGTATGACCCTGTCAGTGGGCACTATGTAGCAGTATTTATCTGGGCGCAGTATAACCCTGTCAGTGGGCTCTATGTAGCAGTATTTATCTGGGCGCAGTATGACCCTATCAGTAGGTACTATATAGCAGTATTTATCTGGGCGCAGTATGACCCTGTCAGTGGGCACTATATAGCAGTATTTATCTGGGCGCAGTATGACCCTATCAGTAGGTACTATATAGCAGTATTTATCTGGGCACAGTATGACCCTATCAGTGGGCACTATATAGCAGTATTTATCTGGGCGCAGTATGACCCTGTCAGTGGGCACTATGTAGCAGTATTTATCTGGGCGCAGTATAACCCTGTCAGTGGGCTCTATGTAGCAGTATTTATCTGGTCGCAGTATGACCCTGTCAGTGGGCACTATATAGCAGCATTTATCTGGGCGCAGTATGACCCTGTCAGTGAGCACTATAAAGCAGTAGTGGGGAAGGGGTGGAGGCGGCGGCAGGTTGGGATGGACGGGTGGCGATGGGGCCCCATGGATTAGTTTTGCATCGGGGCCCCATGTATTGTGTGTACGCCACTGGGATACTATATACCACTAGACTATTGGTGATGGGGATACTATATACTACCATACTACTGGAGACTCTCTTAACTATCTGCTGTAGGGCATTGTGGGGTTTTGTTTTCTCTTCTTAGGTAAAAAGAAGGCGCCCCACTAAGATGAAGAGGACACCATTGAAAGATTTCTGAGGGTTCAGATTCCGCCACCGCACTTTGGTCTTTTACATTGTGAGAGAGTTGGGCATTGTGATACCCAACCCCTACCAACCCCCTTTCCTGCCTATCCTGATATTCACTTTATACCCGAACATGTTCTTGAGCTAATGACAGCACCCCACAAAGGTTTGGGACATGATCTGGGTATGGAGTCAAAAATTGTTGCATTTAGTTAGAATCCCAGAGTTATATAGTACTCTCACAATACCCCTGAAGTATATGAAGATTTTCAATAAAATTGGTTCAAAATGTAACACATTTCATTTATGTACTGGAAAATGTTATTCTGTACTTTGTGTGCCTCCATTGTTTTTTCAATGCAATGTTTAAAGGGGTTGTCTCACTTCAGTAAGTGGCATTTATCATGTAGAGAAAGTCAATACAAGACACTTACTATTGTATTGTGATTGTCCATATGCATTCCTTTGCTGGCTGGATTCATTTTTCTATCACATTATACACGGCTCGTTTCCATGGTTACAGACCACCCTGCAATCCATCAGTGGTGGTCGTGCTTGCACACTATAGGAAAAAGCACTAGCCTATATGCGCTGCCACGGTCCTGGCCACCATAGAGGCTGATGCTTTTTCCTATAGTGTACAAGCACGACCACCACTGATGGAGTGCAGGGTGGTCTGTAACCATGCAAACGAGCCGTGTAAAATGTGAAAGAAAAATTAATCCAGCCAGAAGAGGAAGCAATATTGATAATAACAATACATTAGTAAGTGTCTTGTATTAACTTTCTCTACATGATAAATGCAACTTTCTGAAGTGAGACAACCCCTTTAATAAAAAGAGACTGAAGTAAGAAAAGAAAAAAAAGAAAGGAAAAGGAAAGGAAAAAAGCAAGAGGAATAATGTAACTCCTGGCTCCAAGGCTCAGTGACAGACTCAGAAGTGACCTCCATGTCACCATCATGAAAGGTGTATCCCCATCTTGGACATTGGGGCATATCTCTAAGATATGCCCCCAATGTCTGATAGGTGCGGGTCCCACCTCTTGAAAATGATGATCATGGCCAAAGCAGAGAGACATGTTGGCACCCTCAGCTACACTCCTACAAAAATTTTCTATACCATACATTGTTGGCAGAATTATATTAGAGTCTGTCAGGATTTAAGAACAGAGGGGGTCATTTATTAAGACCGGCATTTTGGACTCCTGCGCCGACCTCTCCATAACTTCGCTGATATCCACCGCTGATCTAAATTTATGCCAGATTCCTTGCTGGTGTAGATTTAGAATATTTTCTATGCTTAAAACAGGCATAGAAAATTATAAATGAGACAGTCCTGGCAGCCCATGCCCCCTTTTTTAGATCTGAAAAGGGAAAAGGTTATCTGCACCGCAATCTGCAACAGATATGCGCCAGAAGACTGGTGTATATCGCTTAGTAAATGACCCCCAGAATATACAGTTAATGGGGTTTTCCAGGACATAGTGATTGATTACCTATCCTCAGGATGGCTCATCGAAATCATATCGGTGGAGATCCAGCACACTGCACTCCCATAAATCAACTATTCCCTGCAGCTGCTGGAAGCAGCACTTTGAATGTTGATGACCTATCTGGAGCCCAGAAAATCCCTTTAAGTCCTGACGGAATCCAAAACAATTGTACATGGTTAAGGGTGGCTGTAATGTAAGCAAGGGGATAAGGCACAAAATACAATTTATGAGTAATTGTCCTGCCCAGAATTATTGAAGTTGTGATATAAACAGGATAGCATGTAGTGCAGTAGGCCCATGCCCACTGTATTAAGGGGTTAATGTCTGCAAATGTATATTTTGCACTGTCATGTGTATTTTCCTCTTGAAGACTGTAAATAGAGTTCCCATAGCAAGAGTTGCTAAATGGGACTGCTCGTTCTTCCCCTCTAAAAGGGGTTGATGCTCAGTTAGTGAGAGTCAGTCTAGAGTTTAGTGAGAGAGAGAAGTGTAGAGTGAGTGAGAGAAGTAAGCCAAGCAGCACTGGGAGTTATTGGGGCAGCCAGCACAATACGGTGCCCAAACCACCTGCCTCTGAGGAAGCAAAGAAAACTCATTCTGGATGGTAGAGCAGCCTTTTACAAGGGAGTTGCCAGATGAAGACTAGTGTTGATCACGAATATTCGAATTTCGAATTTTTATCGCGAATATAGGTACTTCGATAATTCGCGAATATTTCGAATATAGTGATATATATTCGTAATTTCGAATATTCGATTTTTTTTTTAATCAGTACACATGATCCCTCCCTGCTTCTAGCTTGTGGGCCAATGAGAAGGCTGCAGTATATTTGACTTTAGGAGTAGTGTTGTTTGCGAATTTTCTAATTTTTATTGCGATTTTTTTCAACTTACAACTATTAGACAAAGAAGATGATAGCACTATATTAGCTAAATTGCTCTATATTCGGGTTTTTTCCGAATATTTGCTATATTGGTATAACTTCATTTTTTAAAATATTCGTAATATTCTAAAACAAGAATATATAGCAATATAGTGAATATTCGAAAAAAAAACAAATTTAGAGCAATTTAGCTAATATAGTGCTATCATCTTCTTTGTCTAATAGTTGTAATTTTTTTCTCATCTGAAGTTCAGATTGGAAAAAAATTACAACTATAAAAAAAAGATTAGAGCACTATATTAGCTAAATTGCTCTAAATTAGTTATTTTTTTCGAATATTCACTATATTGCTATATATTCTTGCTTTAGAATATTACGAATATTCGAAAAAACAAAGTTATAGCAATATAGCAAATATTCGAAAAAAAACAAAACAAATATAGAGCAATTTAGCTAATATAGTGCTAGAATCTTCTTTGTCTAACAGTTGTAAGTTGAAAAAAATCGCAATAAAAATTCGAAAATTACTAAAATTGGCATGATGAAAATTCGCATATTACACGATCATTACCTTGCCGATTTTTCGAGTAAAAAAAATCTTAGAAAATAATGAATATTCAAATTTGCGAATATTCAACGAATATTCTAAAAAACATTCGCGAATTCGAATATGACCCCTGCCGCTCATCACTAGTAATGTGAGGAGAGGCTGAAGATGTCTCCTTTTCTGGAGTGTGAACCAGGATAGGTCAGGAAACAATTGAACTGGAGTGCCATCAAAGTCAAAGTTGCGTAGGGATCTCGCCTTAGCCATGATGGATTCTTTAAGGGCAAAATCGTGGACACAACAAATTACGTCCCTAGGACGTGTAGCAGATTCCTTAGGCTTGAGTGCTCTATTAGCCCCGTCCAATTTGATCTTGTGCGAGGATGGTTGCCCCAGGATCATGTTAAAAATGGCTTCCAGCGTAGCAAAGAGATCTTCGTCACCGGTAGCCTACGGAAGACCCCGTACTTGGATGTTATTCCAGCGCCCTCGATTATCCAAGTCCTCTAAATGCCATCCCATGCCCCTGAGTACCGCCGTTTGGGCAGAAATGGATTCATGAAGAGTGGAAATATATTGCCTGGTATCGTCATGGGCATTTTCCAGGGAGTCAACCCGGTCCACCACATGTTTAATGTCAGTGCGAACTGCCGCAATTTCAGCTCTGCAGGCTTCCGTAACTTCAGAAATAAGAACCCGAAAGTCCTCTTTTGTAGGAAAACGGTTAAAATAGCTCGCCCATGGCTGTGGAGGTTCAGGCAGGGATGGTGGATCCATAAGGGCAAGTGTTGGAGGGCTTGGGGATCTGGCCCAGATGTCAGAAGGTAGAGGAGAGCTGCTGTCCCCCTGGTCCAGCAATGGTGGGGCTGGGAGCTGCTTATTTTGCAAGGGCTCAAGCAGGGGGGTCCCAGGAAGGCTAGATGCAGCGTCCCCTGGGTTAATATCCTATCCCCTAGTAGCCACAGTACCTTTACTTGCAGTCGCCCCCTGAGAAGTGGGTCCAGGAGACATCATGGCGGGATCCCTCCTTCCAGCAGCAGCAGGCTGAAAGTCCGGGGCGGCCGGTGAGAGCCCCAGGTCAGAGGATCCGCGTGTGGACACTGCAGATGGCGATCCGGTTCCCTGAAGAGATCCTGCAGGGGTATGTAGCACTGTGTCCTTCTCCCTGGGCAGGGCGCGGGAATCCGGCGGGGGGAGGGAGGAATGGCGGGAGGCCCTCTGTGCCTTGGTGCTGCGCGGTGGAAGCGCTGGACCCGGAGTGCAATCCCAGCACTGTTCAAGGGTTCTAGTAGGTGAGGGGGATCGGGGAGGGATAGGGGTCTTTTTTTCAGCTACTTTCTTTCCCATATGATCCAGGAGCAGCTCCTTCAGGCAGCCATCACCGTCAGCGTCCGGACACGCCCCCGCAACCTGCACATTTAGATGTGCTGACTAACCCCCATTTTTTTTCTTGACAGGCATTTCCCTTCCTGCTGCCCACTGATTGGCTGATCCAGGCTGTCTGCAAGCCTGTAAGCCAATCAGGACAAGCCCTCCACCCAACTTCCTCCCAGGAATATGCAGTAAAATAGCTCACTGTGTCAAATTTCCAGGGTGATGGACCTGGATCCACTCCCCTGATTAGTCCAAGTCTACTTTTGGTTGAGGAACAGTAAAACCTACACGTGCAAGCTACTCAGAGCTAGGCCCAAGTTCAGAGAATCTCTGTTTCAGAGAACCAAGGAAGCAACTTAGCTACCAGAATTTTCCAGTGAGAAGGAGATTAGAAGGTCTGAAACCCACAAGGCTGTGCATTGAACTGGAATTTAAGTTCTAGCTCCTTCCTCAGTGGCCATAATTAAGTTCTGGATTTCCTCCTTTGTAACATTTCAAAACTCGTTAAAACAATATAAGATACACTGCTATAACCCTTAAATCCCACAAGGTGTATTATACTAATGGAACATCTATATTGGGACTATATCTAATACCTTTTTTGACAGCACTTTATATCTAATATCTATCATCAAGGCAAGAGATTGATACATTGTCCTACAATTAATAGGGGGATAACAATAAGTACATAATTTTTTTTATGTTTTTCATTTCTTTATATTATTTTTTATTGTCTTTTACTTATTCAGAAAGGGCCCTTCTGGTACCATTTGTAATTGTTATATTGTATAATAAAATATTTTAACTATATAATTGGTTGATACTAATAGTCCAGGTGGAGGTGTGTCTATTAATCAATTTATAATTTCTATTGTACACTAGTTGGCAGTGGGCAGGCTATTTGGTAGAGAACCTTCAATTTATCCATAGTGTAGGAAGGGTGAGCCTCTGAATTATTTTACAAGTATTCAGGAAAATGTCAGTGTCCTCAAAAAATATATATTACAATTGTGTATATTACAATAGATTCACATGCACATCTAATATAACAGGTACGCTTTAGACATATTGGCCTATTATACTGTTGATATGAAAAGTCTATGATGAAACATAAAATTAGTATAAGACTATGGGACCATCTTCAGTAGATTCAGATGGGGGAGACCCGGGGTTGCACTTGTCCATCTGTAATGTTTGTAACAATTCATTTTCATCTGTGTCCTCCAGCAATCTGTATCTGTATGTGTATAGAGCTAGGCTATGGCTGGACCCCCTGTATGGAGATGAGCCCCAAGGAGGTCTTCATTGTTTTGCACAACAATCCACGGTTCTCCAATTTGTCCTCAATTCCCTTTGTAATCAATCAAAAAAAGGAAAATTTCATATTTGCCATTTCATTTCCAATTTAAAGAGACAGGGGGCACACCAAATACTTCAAGGAGTGCAAAGGGTGGTGTAACTGCATATGACAAATGACCTGACCCAAGAATGAGTCAAAAAGAACCACCCCATAAATGCACATCCGACCATAAAGAAATGTAAAAATATATATAAAGTTTATTGGACACAACAACAACAGACACGCATTAAAAAATTGTATACAATATAGAACAAAGTGCGGTATGCAATAAAATGTATGAAACCGACACACACAGGTCCACTGAGTTACCACATATGTGTGTATGCGTTATTAACCAGCATGTAAAGCAATACAATAAATCCCATAGAGCAAATGAAAGGTAAGGTAAGGCCACTAGAAATGAGGATAAAGACAGACCGACATGAGGTCAAATATCAAGAGCCAAACCTGCATAGCCAGCTGGTGCAGTGGACCTGGAAACATGACAAGCGCCCAACGCGTATCGCCGGAGCAATCCGGCTTCCTCAGGGTGAAGAGCTGTATGTTGAAATGTCACCTAATATAGGGTGTTGAGTAAGGTGTAATCACAATCACCTGTGTAGCAGAAAAGGCTGTAATCCGTGTGTGTGCATATCCAATTCCAGTCAAACCGGAAACGTGGAAGTCACATGATCGGCTGGTGGAACGCATATGCGTTCCACCAGCCAAAGTACAACCATATAGCAAAAAAGGAAGAGGGGGCATTGATATGTTGAATATACGTTACATAATGCAGCACTTTGGGGTCACAGAGGCAATATCAAACTGGCTAGTGGGCAGTGGAGGCGATACTCCCGAACCGGAAGTAGGTGATCACGTGACCGGAAGTGAGGTGCCGCTGTGGAACGCATGGTGGAACGCATAGCGCGCCCCACTATGAATAGTGGAGCGCACGATGCGTCCAGCATACGCACAGAGGCATCAAAGTCACAGCAGCATACTAGAGGGAACAGAGAGAGCAGACCCAGAGGGATAGTAATACTGTACTATAATGATACTTAATGGGACACAGATCAGTCATGTAGCTGTCTCTACATGCACCTGGGGCAGATAACATTAGGCACACTCAGGTAAAAATATAGTGTGCCCCAATAATATGATGAGTGGGTGCATCGACAGACATTAATATATACATACAAAATAATACAGCAAATGCATCACAATAAGTGCATAGATGGGCAAGCAAACATATATACATATATGCAAAAAATGTATATATATCAATTCATGCATGTAATGCATGGAAAAAGACCTAGAGATATATTATGTATGATATTGGCACATATAAAACCATATATACACACATATAGAGCATATGCATCAAAACACCTAAATTAATGACGTTGCCAGTGATGACAATATATAACTCTACAAAGACGTAAACGTTGATGAAAGTGAACTAAAATACACATAATCATTATACAATATACGTGCATGATAATGGATGACCCTAATATGAGATCCAACACTTATGGAGGACCTGCAGGGAAGGGAGAAAAAAGAGAGTGATTAAGTGAACACAAATTAAAAAGACCAATGATGTGGAAGTGAAAAGAATGGTGGATACAGAAGTGCCCGAACCGTGCGTATAAGACGGTGAGTGAGAATAAAGAAGTGAAAAAGACCCGTAAAGAAATAACATTATAAAGTTAATAAAAATACAGAATTTAATTATGATGAAATACCAATTATGGTGATAGACGCAAGCCCCATATGATCCTTATACTGGCTGCCGTCCCCACCTTAAGCCCCCATGAAATAATGGTTGCCCAGTGTCCAGTATGTGCCACAATGTATGGCAGATGCCCGCCTCAATGCAATACCTGGACAGCACGCTATGGGAGTGGATGCATCCACACAAAGCAGAGACCCCCTAATTTACCCCCACTGTTGGTGCTCTAATGGCACACAGCAAGGTTGACCGATATGGTATAGATTCTTGCTGTACCTGTGCTCCCAGCATACTGTATTTGATACACCCCAATATCAGGATGAAAGAATGGTTGATGGCCCCACCGTGAGGGATAAGCCCCATATCAGGTATAATGAAAGCCAGTGAACGTGAGTTCCTCGTTTAATCCATGTGGGGCAACTGTATCCAGGTGTATCCATTTCATTACCAAATAACGTCAAAATCATTCTGTAGCAAAGACGAGACAGGAGCCGAAGATCATGGGTGTATCTCCAGTGTGGGCTCATTGGGACAGCACTACCCATATGCCATATCTGAACATCATAGATGGGGACTTCTGCTCCAGACCCCTTCTACTAGACAAATCAGAGCGTCCCTGTAACTCTGACTCGGACTGACCTGTCTTGTCAATGGATTACATTAACATTACTGCAAAGTATATGACTATGAAACCATATACTCTGCTGCGTCCACTGCTGCAAAAGTATTACAGGGCAACTAGTGTGAGACAACTACCTTAAATGGATACTCCATATAATTTTGGAATTGCATTATCAATAATTGACCAAAAAGGTCTATAAAACTCAATTTTCAAGTTTACAAGCAGGAATAATTTGGATAGGAGCGCAGAGCAGTGAGAGGTGATATCTTCCCTCCTGAAACGGTCAGCAGAAGAGACACCTTTCATGGCCCCTTCATTCCCTACACATTGTAGGCAGAGGGTCTCACATGGGTGCAGGGTCCGTAACCCAGTTTTACTCATTCTGTTGTGATATGGTACACATGTATAAAAGTAGAATTTCTTCTCTATTCAGTAGACTTGAAAAGCCAGTAACTTCTCAGCAACATATGCATAAATTTCAAAAATACGGAGGACCAATCAGATCCAGGCATGTATGGAGGTTGAAGCACCAATCACATCGCAGAAGCTACTGAGGACCAATCAGATTCAAGTATATAAGATAATGTCACAATGAAGGGAGAACCAATGAAATGAAATAAACTAGCGAGGACCAATAAGATTGCAGAATGTGTGATGATGCCACAGAAGCTAGTGACATCACCGAGTTCTGAGCCTTAGAAAACCACTGCCTGACATTATCTCAGCCAGATTTTCTCTGGATATAGAGAGAGACAGATCGGCTTGTGCTTTGCTTAGCAAATCCTTGCTTTCGCTTAGCGAATAATTGACTTTGCGCCATGGAGATCCGGGGTTTGGCATTCTTGCTTTTCCTCTGGGTCATATGGACGCTATTGGGCATCTGTGCCCTGATTGCCTTGACTGTCATCCCAGGCCATGTAAAATATCCTTACATCAGGTAAGAGGGGACGGGGCGGGATTCCTCTGTAGTATTATTACTGTTATTACCGTATTATCAGTTTATTCCTGGAAAGTTATTACATTATTATTAGTGGATTATTAATAAGCTCCATCTAATAATTGTTAGTATAGAAAACATCACATTTGGGGGTGGGGGAATCTATGAAGACTGAGGTTTCATGCCCCGGCCCTCATCTAATCTGCACTGGAGTGAGATGCACAAGCCTCATAATACATTAGGAGCATCTCTGACCCCCATGCACAAAAAAAAATAAAAATTAAAATTGCACCAACTATTTCAGGTGGAAATTTGCCAGTTTGCAGAGGCCCGCCCCCTCCTCCTAAACCCACCTAAACCACACCCACTTTTTGGAAATGGCTTAAGAGTGCAAAAAGCAACTTTTTGTAGAAAATATCTCTTTCTTAATATTTTTTTAGAGTTGCAATCTCACTGGTTGCTATGAGCAACTGGTGACACGGGACGAATATTCCCCGAATCGGTGGTCTTTACAGTGGTCTTCTTAATATCTGCCCTTTTTGGTAAGTGGATTTAGAGAGACAACATCATAAGGAGATCAGCGGCTCCAGTGCTCAGTGATGACGTTATCTCCCTAATCACTATTCACTGCTGAGCGGCGGCCATCACTGGAGATTATAATCATCACTGAGTCCTGGAGGTTATCACAAGTGTCTATGGACGTTCCCGGCTGATCCCATGTATTGTCTATTTCAGGAGCTGGCAACGCTTCCATCATGTACCGGTTCATGATCATCCGGTCTGAACAATCAGAGAGGCGACATATCATCTGCCAGAGAATCCTCTATGTCGTTGCATGGATGGGCTGCATTGGGACCATTGTGACCGCCATAGTTTCGGTAGGTTTATATACAGAGGTCTCAGGACTAGTAATACAGAGGGGACATCGCTTGAAGTCAAGAGATGTGTATAAATACAATGACGCGCCCTGGTGACTATTCTTATGTATTACTGCCCCTGTATAATTACACCACCTGCGGCCTCTGCTGTTCTGTATTCTCAGATCTTCATGACGTCCATATTGATGACATTTATTCCTCTGCTTTTGTTCTAGATGAGGATCAGTCCTACAGTCCACAGGATCGGCGCAGGACCGGCATTTTTCTTTTGTGCCCTTTACAACCTAGGTCAAGCTGTATGCCTGTACAAGAAATCCTTCAGCAGTCGCCGCCTATGCCACATTAGATTGGCATCAACCTTGGTGCCCATTGTGGGCCTGCTGACCTGTATCCTCTTATAGCTGACTGGTACAGTGCCATGTTGTGTGCTGGATACACTTACACATACGAACTTACCATCATTACTGCCGTTAGTAAATTTGGGTCAAGCTACCCACCCCCTTAAATTGTCAGGTCACGCTCACTCATTGGTGGAGTTAAACTAAGCCCCACCCATTTTTCGGCCCAGGACAACCCAAATTTACAGAGAGATTGTCTCTGAAAATTTGGAAACATTTTGGCAAATTTGGGACTGTTGGCAACTAAGATTATTCGCTTCCTCTGACCCCATTGTAGCACAGATCAGACATCACAGTATAGGAAACACTATAATAATACAATTAATTCTGTTACTTGTCCTTAACACGTCCTTCCAGTTTCTGTGTGTATGACCATCGGCTACTTTCAGCTTCTTCCATGTACTGGCCGATGTGAAGAGGTGAGTTCATGCAACTTTTCACCGTCTTGTATAATCTACATCTTTCCCGTGTAACTAATATAAAAGCTCCTATCTCACCTCCATCTTCCCATCTCACTCCATATAGAGTCCCTGGTGAGTACCGCCAGGCACTAATCCTCTATTCTGTCTTCTGCAGATCTACACCAGGACAGGCATGGTGGCCGAGTGGACTGGATTCCTTGGCCTGATAATACACCAACTAATGAACTATACAGATTTCCAGGTGAGTAGATGCCGTGTCAAGGTCTAATGTGCTCCAGAAACATTTCAGAGAAGTAATATATTATATAGAGCTGTTTTATAATTAATGGTCTTTATTCTTTTTTCTCAGCATTTGTCTTTAACGTTGTCCCGAGAAGGTGTCTCCATTGGCCTGAGAGAAAAGACCCAGGACCCTGAAAACCCCCAATAAGATCCAAGGGGTGGAGCGCCAAGACAACTGAAACCATCATGACATTGCTGGACATGAATCTTCTGGATCAAGAGGCAGATTCCAGGCTTGGTCTCTGTCCTCAATACTGGATGTGACATTTTACCGGACTTTCCTAATACCGGATTTGACATTTACCGGATTTTCTGGATTCAACATCTAGCAGAATTTCCAAATACTGGATGTGACAATTACCCGGACTTTCCATAGCTACCTCATCTCAAATGATGGTTTTTACCCCCTTGCCCAGGGGAAGGGCAGTCCTTCAGCCATGGTTCCCTGGAGGTTTCCTCCACTAGGGGGTTTTTCCTTCCCTGAGTGTTGAAGGATGAGTTGGGGGTTCACCATCATCAGGGCCATTTCAAAACCACTGGCCTGTTAATAAATGAGTCAATACATGAGGTAGCTAACAATGTGTCCGAGCCTCTTTATTGTAGGGAATGTATTGTAACTAATGTTACCCAATAAAGACCGGGGAACTTCATAGGGGTGATCAGTCCAAGCTCTGGAAGGAAAACGATGAAGGTGCTAATGGCAGTGTTAGATTTTTTCAAATTTTATGGGTATAATAAAAGTGATTCATTAAAAGGGCATTCTGCTTGGGATAATTCATCTCTTATCCAGCTATTACTAGGACTTGTGTCCCCTTGTTTGAATGGAGTGTTGGTCGAGCATATGCACTACAACTCCACCCCAAATCTATGTGATTGTTAGAGATAGTGATGTTGTATTCTGCTACAGAATGCACAGAGTGGTGGTGCGCAGACTCAACCAGTGCTCTTTTCAAATTGGGGGCGTGGATCCCTCATCATTGTGACTGGTTGCGGTCATGGGTGTAGGAACCCCAAAATTTTTTGTGGGGACAGCATTTTTGCTCGCCGGGTATATTCTTATTCAGTAAACTGTGAGTTGTTTATATCGTTAAATTTTAAGTGTGTGTGTGTGTGTTTGTGTGTGAAACCCCCCCCTTCCCCACACACACACTTACAGTTCTGAAGACTCAGGGGTGCTGGCTGGCTTGCCTGAGGGGCTGGCTGGCTTGGCCGGGCAGAAGGAGTGTGGGAGACTGTGAGGCCTTTTTCTCCAAGCTGCTCCGGATCAGTGCTCTGGGCAGCTGTGCTCCGGGCTGGAAGTGGGCACAATAAGAAAAAAATATTTTTCATTACACCTCAGGTCAGACCACCAATCAGACCCCCAATGTTAATCAGACCTCAGCTAACAGCCCCAATAAGATCCCCAATGTTAATAAGACCTCAGATCACACCTCAGCTCAGATCCCTATATGAATGACCCCCAATCAGACCTCAGATAAGAGCCCCAGTGCCTCTCATCAACCCCCCAGTGCCTCTCATTAGCCAGTAATAACAGCCCCCCCAATCATGTGCCAGTAATAACAGCCCCCCCAATCATGTGCCAGTAATAGCCCCCCCAATCATGTGCCAGTAATAACAGCCCCCCCAATCATGTGCCAGTAATAACAGCCCCCCCAATCATGTGCCAGTAATAGCCCCCCAATCATGTGCCAGTAATAGCCCCCCCAATCAAGTGCCAATAATAGCCCCCCCAATCAAGTGCCAGTAATAGCCCCCCCAATCATGTGCCAGTAATAGCCCCCCTAATCATGTGCCAGTAATAGCCCCCCTAATCATGTGCCAGTAAAACAAAGTATTGTATATATATTGTAGTGCCGGCAGCCTATCAGAGGAACAGGAAAGGGACACACCTCCCTGCCATGCTCCTCTGCAGCCTTCTGTTTGTATCGCTGTCCTGAGGACGGCGATACAAACAGATCACTATGGAGATGAGCGCTTCGCTTCCACAATGGAAGCGCTCATCTCAGTGCCTGCCCCGCTGCCGCACACATTGCCCTGCTGCCACTGTGGGGGATTTGACCATACCTGTCCCCCCCGCATTATTTCCTGGGGGGGTCTAAGTGGGCAGACTGCCACCAATCTACCAGTTATTTTCTTTCCAGGGGATAAGGGATAACATATTCTAATTGGAATACTCCTTTAAACAATTTGGAAGAAAATGGGTAAAATTATTGTTAAAAGTCATATTTATAAAACCTCTGAAAACAGGGTGTACCTTAGGGCTCTTTCACACCTGCGTTCTTTTCTTCCGGCATAGAGTTCCGTCGTCGGGGCTCTATGCCGGAAGAATCCTGATCAGGATTATCCTAATGCATTCTGAATGGAGAGTAATCCGTTCAGGATGCATCAGGATGTCTTCAGTTCCGGTACGGAACGTTTGTTGGCCGGAGAAAATACCGCAGCATGCTGCGCTTTTTGCTCCGGCCAAAAATCCGGAACACTTGCCGCAAGGCCGGATCCGGAATTAATGCCCATTGGAAGGCATTGATCCGGATCCGGCCTTAAGCTAAACGTCGTTTCGGCGCATTGCCGGAGCCGACATTTAGCTTTTTCAGAGTGGTTACCATGGCTGCCGGGACGCTAAAGTCCTGACAGCCATGGTAAGTGTAGTGGGGAGCGGGGGAGCAGTGTACTTACCGTCCGTGCGGCTCCCCGGGCGCTCCAGAGTGACGTCAGGGCGCCCCAAGCGCATGGATCACGTGATCCATGTGATCACGTCATCCATGCGCATGGGGCGCTCTGACGTCATTCTGGAGCGCCCCGGGAGCCGCACGGACTGTAAGTATACTGTTCCCCCGATCCCCACTACTACTATGGCAACCAGGACCTTAATAGCGTCCTGGGTGCCATAGTAACACTGAAAGCATTTGGAAGACGGTTCCGTCTTCAAATGCTTTCAGTACACTTGCGTTTTTCCGGATCCGGCAGGCACCTCCGGCAACGGAAGTGCATGCCGGATCCCAACAACGCAAGTGTGAAAGAGGCCTTAGGCTACTTTCACACTTGCGTTGTTCTTTTCCGGCATAGAGTTCCGTCACAGGGGCTCTTTACCGGAAAAGAACTGATCAGTTTTATCCCCATGCATTCTGAATGGAGAGTAATCCGTTCAGTTTGCATCAGGATGTCTTCAGTTCAGTCGTTTTGACTGATCAGGCAAAAGAGAAAACCGTAGCATGCTACGGTTTTATCTCCGGCTAAAAAAACTGAAGACTTGCCTGAATGCCGGACCCGGCATTTTTTCCCATAGGAATGTATTAGTGCCGGATCCGGCATTCAGAATACCGGAATGCCGGATCCGTCCTTCCGGTATGCGCATACCGAAAAAAAGGTGAAAAAAAAAATGCCGGATCCGTTTTTGCCGGATGACACCGGAAAGACGCATCCGGCATTTCAATGCATTTTTTCGACTGATCAGGCATTTTTAAGACTGATCAGGATCCTGATCAGTCTTACTAATGCCATCAGTTAGCATACATTTTGCCTGATCCGGCAGGCAGTTGCGGCGATGGAACTGCTTGCCGGATCTCTCTGCAGCAAGTGTGAAAGTAGCCTTATAGAGAGGGGGCCCCAGAGCTAAAGTCAATACGGAGCTTTCTTATATTGCTGGTTCATGCCACCACTACAGACCTACATCCCTTAAAAGGAAGGTCCAATATTTGCTCACCTTCTGGACTACTGTTATTACATACCACTGTACTAGCTGTGGTAGTATATAGGACTGGACTTCTAATGATGGGATAGTATACAGCAATCGAGAAGAAGTAACAGGGAATAGTAAATATACAACTGGACTGTTAATGAAGAGGGGTAGTGTATACAGGAATACAAGTGTCAGGGAATATATTAACCATTAGGCTACCAATGATAGAAAGGCATACACCACTGGTAATACAAGGAATAGGATAAATACCACTAGATTGCCAGTGACAGGACACAATCTATATCACTGCCAGTAAAGAGGAATAGAATATCGCCCTGCATTACCATGGACAAAATGAATATACAACTGAAATACCAGTATCAGAGCAAAGTATATACCATTAGACCCATGACTGGAGACGAGTATAAACAGGCTTACTAATAACAGAGCAGATCAGAGGCCTGTGGTCTACAGCACCCTGGGACCAAGCAGAGGTTGTAAGTGTGTCGGCATGGGTGGTGTAATGATGTCACCACATTGTCATACGCAGACTCTGTCAGATCGCTCGTTAGGGAAATGTGGTGAGTTGAGTAAAAGTTTTAAAACATTTTTCTGTAACATACAGTCTGAAAATGAGTGTGGTGCACTTAGGGGCATTATATCTTTTTAAGGGAGCAATTGGGGGGCATCAAAACATTTTAAGGGGCACTTGAGGCAACATAAATGTTGAAGGGGACACTGAGGGACATGGTTACCTTTTTATTGAGCACTCAGGGGCACTCAGGATGCATCATTACTGTCTAGGGGGGAATAAGAAGCACTGTTACTCTCTAGGGGGCACACAGTAAGCATTTTTACTTTCTAGAAGGCACAAAGAGAGGAGCAAATTATTTGGCTTTATTTCTGCGTAGGGAACTTATAAGATCACAGTTATACTTTTGGATACAAAATATGGCACTTTTACTGTGTTGTACACCATCACCATCTGGGGTACTGGGCATTAGGGTTGTCATTATAACAACATTTTATTCGATTTTGATACCATAAAAAAGTATTGCGATACTCGATACCATGCAAAAAAAATAAAACACCAAAAACGTAGAGTGCATTCCGCATTTTATGGAACATCCAGCCTATAATCGAACAGTCTTGTCCTATTTTTTTGCGGGGGGCCAGGGTGACTAAAAAATGGTGAATGGCACAGTTTTTTTTTTTCTTCTGTTACGCCGTTCACTACATAGAAGATATTTTTTTATATTTTAATAGTTTGGATTTTTCGGATGTGGCGATATGTAATATGTTTATTTATTTATTGTTTATATATTTTATATATAAAATTGGGAAAGAGGGTGATTTATACTTAATATTTTGTTGTTGTGATTTTTAACCTTTTATTTAAAAACTATTTCCCCCCTTAGGTGTTAGAACCTAGGATCTTTTAATCCCTTGTCCTATTAATCCTAATAGAGCTCTTTTAAGGTGAACAGGACTTTACACTGTCCCTGCTGCCCTGAGCTTTGTACACACAGCAGCAGGGAGCTTACCATGGCAGCCAGGGTTTCAGTAGCGTCCTGGCTGCCATGGTAACCGATCGGAGCCCCAGGATTACACTGCTGGGGCTCCAATCGGAACTGCTACTGCACCACCAATGAAGAGGGGGGGAGGGGACTCTGCGGCCACTGCCACAAATAATTTAATACTGGGGAGGTGCACTGCGCCACCAATGTTTTTAATACTGAGGGGGGCATACTGTGCCACCATTAATACAAATACAGGAGGTGAGTGTCAGCACCCGACCTCTATGACAGGGAGCTGTAATCAGTGGTAGTTAACCCCGTTGATCGCAGCTCCCTGTCATAGAGGTCGGGTGCGGCTATGTGATTCTGCCGCCGGCACCCACCTCCTGTATCTGTATTAAACGTTAATTATCTTCATTGGTGGCACCGTGGCCACAGTCCCTCCCCCCCTCCTCCTCTCCTCTTATTGGTGGCAGCGGGACCACAGGGGAAGGGAGGGAGAGACTGCTTCCTTCTCCCCTTTGCTGCTGAGGGAACATGGTGCGCGCTGAGAGCAGCGCGTGCCATGTTCTGTGATACTAGGCTGCGCAGTATCGGTAAAAAACAAATCCCAGTATCAAATCGATACCGGTACAAAAGAATTGATTGGGTATGGATATTTCTATACCCGATGCAACCCTACTGGGCATCTTCCATTATTATATTTTGGGGCCCAATCTTGGGGCCCAATCATTTTTTGTGAACAGTTAATGATAGTTATGATGTCACTTCCGAAAATACAGTGTTTGAGGGCACCGCAGTAGAAAAAAGGTACTGTAAGTGGGGCAGAAGGGGCAGAAAAAAAACACAGAATTACCCACGGCGCAGAGCAGGTAAGTATGTTGGGGCCGATGATCAGGGGAACTGCTGCGGGAAACCATACTGATCCCCAAACTGACTACAGTGGAGGGCAGGGGGGGTGTTTGGTCAGATTGCCCCTGGTCTAATGATTTGGTTTTGGCTAAGTCCCAAAGTTGTGGCAATGATCATGGGGTTACTTGTAAAGCGTGACCCTGGTGGGGGCCAAAGAACAAAGGAGAAGAGGCAGCACAAAATGCACCCCTCTGCAGTGGGCAAAACAGAGCACGGGATGAAGGCTGAGCACCAGGGGGCACCGACCGCTCAGCCCACTGACACCATTAACCTGGCCACGGATGTGGTATCACCTCTTTATCTGGACGCAGTGGGCACTATGTAGCAGTATTTATCTGGGCGCAGTATGACCCTATCAGTGGGCACTATATAGCAGTATTTATCTGGGTGCAGTATGACCCTGTCAGTGGGCACGGCTTGAAGAAGTCATCAAGGAGGTCACTACATTTACAATGACACTGTAGTAAAAGAACCGCCTGCTAACAAAGACCCAGCAGGTGAGGACAAAAGGATGGAGAATGTTAAAGTTGCCATTCTTGCCAAGACATCCTGATCAATCCTTATTAATAAACCCAATCCAAGCAGCACAAAGAGATGTAAATTACAACGACTGCTCAGTAAAGAGAGATTATTATATTTAAGTAGGGGAGTAACAGAGGGTGGAGATATAGTAGCAAGTGAAAGACTTTGGCCTATGAAAGGAATAAGAATCCTGTGAACGGTATTGGGTCGATGCCAGTGTCACCCCATCCTTTCCCCTGCCAGGGCGCACTGCTCGTAAACCCAACTGGGTCGTCAGTGAATATGCATGTCACTAATTGCACTGCCTCCTATCAGGGCCCTGAATTAAGCTGCTGGCTCTTCCTCTTGCGAGATTTGCCAGTTAATTAGTTCTATATTTGGAGAACTTCCTATATATAAAGCCAGATTACTTCTGTGCACTGATCTCCATAAGGAAAGAGCTGTTTGGTGCGTATATACAGGGTGTTGCGACTGGGCCCGGCACTCCAGGGGGCCCGGGCGCCTGTGGAACACTGGCCCCTGCAGTAGTGCTGTATGTACCCGGGGCCCAGTGCTCCTGGTTTCCGCGTGGCCCACACCTTACCCTCCCCGCACGGCGCTTCACTGTCCTGAGCACATACAGCGTCAGGACATAGTGCGCGCACTATGACCTGAAGCTGCACGCTGTCAGGTGACAGTGCAGCGCCAGCCGGGAAGACAGAAGAGCGAGCGTGACTTCTACCGGAGAGGAAGAGTAGCCGCGGCACGCGGCGCAGAGCAGGTAAGTATGTTGGGGCCGATGATCAGGGGAACTGCTGCGGGAAACCATACTGATCCCCAAACTGACTGCAGTGGAGGGGAGGGGGGGTGTTTGGTCAGATTGCCCCTGGTCTAATGATTTGGTTTTGGCTAAGTCCCAAAGTTGTGGCAATGATCATGGGGTTACTTGTAAAGCGTGACCCTGGTGGGGGCCAAAGAACAAAGGAGAAAAGGCAGCACCAAATGCGCCCCTCTGCGTTGGGGAAAACGGAACACGGGATGAAGGCTGAGCACCAGGGAGCACTGACCGCTCAGCCCACTGACAACATTAACCTGGCCACGGACGTGGTATCACCTCTTTATCTGGACGCAGTGGGCACTATGTAGCAGTATTTATCTGGGCGCAGTATGACCCTATCAGTGGGCACTATATAGCAGTATTTATCTGGGTGCAGTATGACCCTGTCAGTGGGCAATATGTAGCACTATGTAGCAGTATTTATCTGGGCGCAGTATGACCCTATCAGTGAGCACTATATAGCAGTATTTATCTGAGCGCAGTATGACCCTGTCAGTGGGCACTATGTAGCAGTATTTATCTGGGCGCAGTATAACCCTGTCAGTGGGCTCTATGTAACAGTATTTATCTGGGCGCAGTATGACCCTATCAGTGGGCACTATATAGCAGTAGTTATCTGGTCGCAGTATGACCCCGCCAGTGTTCACTATATAGCAGAAGTTATCTGGGCGCAG
Source organism: Bufo bufo (assembly GCF_905171765.1). Classification (NCBI taxonomy): domain Eukaryota; kingdom Metazoa; phylum Chordata; class Amphibia; order Anura; family Bufonidae; genus Bufo; species Bufo bufo. The sequence continues at coordinate 457,072,170 of NC_053393.1, read as the reverse complement.
TATGACCCTGTCAGTGGGCACTATATAGCAGTAGTTATCTGGTCGCAGTATGACCCCGCCAGTGTTCCCTATATAGCAGAAGTTATCTGGGCGCAGTATGACCCTGTCAGTGGGCACTATATACAGTCCTGATGAAAAGACCACTTGAAAAATGGCAAAAAATCATATTTAGCATGGCTTGATCTAAACAAGGTTCCAAGTAGAGCTTCAACATGCAACAAGAAGAAATGAGAGTGAGACAATTTTGAGCATCCAATTTAATGAAAACAACAAATAAACTGAAACAGGCTGTTTTTCAGCTGATCAAAAGTTTTAGGACCACACCCCTAAAAAAAAACTAAACCCCTCCAAAACAGAAATACAACTTCCAAACATGAACTCAGTAATGAGTAGCTCCGCCGTTATTGTTTAACACTTCCAAAATTCGTTTCGGCATGCTTGATGCAAGCGTTTCCATGAGGTGAGTGGGAACATTTCTCCAAGTGGTGAAGACGGCCGCACGGAGGCCATCTACTGTCTGGAACTGTTGTCTATTTTTGTAAACTTCCCTTGCCATCCATCCCCAAAGGTTCTCAATAGAATTTAGATCAGTGGAACATGCAGGATGGGCCAAAAGAGTGATGTTATTCTCCTGGAAGAAGTCCCTTGTCCTGCGGGCATTGTGTACTGTAGCGTTGTCCTGTTGAAAAACCCAGTCGTTACCACACAGACGAGGGCCCTCAGTCATGAGGAATGCTCTCTGCAACATCTGTACATAGCCAGCGGCCGTTTGACGCCCCTGCACTTCCTGAAGCTCCTTTGTTCCACTGAAGGAAAAAGCACCCCAGACCATTATGGCGCCCCCTCCACTGTGGCGCGTAGAAAACATCTCAGGTGAGATCTGCTTGTCATGCCAGTAACGTTGGAAACCATCAGGACCATCAAGGTTAAATGTTTTCTCATCAGAGAATAAAACTTTCTTCCACCTTTGAATGTCCCATGTTTTGTGCTCTCTTGCAAAGTCCAAACGAGCAGTTCTGTGGCGTTCAAGAAGACGAGGTCTTGAAGAAGTTTTTTGTTTTTGAAGCCCTTCAGTCTCAGATGCCGTCTGATGGTTATGGGGCTGCAGTCAGCACCAGTAAGGGCCTTAATTTGGGTCGAGGATAGTCCAGTGTCTTGACGGACAGCCAATTGGATCCTCCGGCTCAGTGCTGATGAAATTTTTTTGGGTCTTCCACTTGACTTTTTTGTTCCATAACCCTCAGGATCATTTAAGAAATTCCAAATGACTGTCTTACTGCGTCCCACCTCAGCAGCGATGGCGCGCTGTGAGAGACCCTGCTTATGCAGTTCAACAACCCGACCACGTTCAAAAAGGGAGAGTTTTTTTGCCTTTGGCATCACAACGTGTGACTACCTGACAATGAATCCACATCTTTGCACAGATTTGGCCTTTTAAAGGCATGTGGTCCTAAAATTTGGATCAGCTGAAAAACAGCCTGTTTCAGTTTAATCGTTATTTTCAATTAATTGAATGCTCCAAAAATGTTTTGTCTCACTCTCATTTCTTCTTGTTGCATGTTGAAGCTCTACTTGGAACCTTGTTAAGATCCAACAATGTAAAATATGATTTTTTGCCATTTTTTAAGTGGTCTTAAACTTTTGATCAGGACTGTAGCAGTATTTACCTGGGCGCAGTAAGACCCTATCAGTAGGTACTATAAAGCAGTATTTATCTGGGCGCAGTATGACCCTGTCAGTGGGCACTATGTAGCAGTATTTATCTGGGCGCAGTATGACCCTATCAATGGGCACTATATAGCAGTATTTATCTGGGCGCAGTATGACCCTGTCAGTGGGCACTATGTTGCAGTATTTATCTGGGCGCAGTATGACCCTATCAATGGGCACTATATAGCAGTATTTATCTGGGCGCAGTATGACCCTGTCAGTGGGCACTATGTAGCAGTATTTATCTGGGTGCAGTATTACCCTGTCAGTGAGCACTATAAAGCAGTAGTGGGGGAAGGGCGGCAGGTTGGGGGAGGGGGCCACATTGATTAGTTTTGCATCGGGGCCCCATGGATTGTGTGTACGCCACTGGGATACTATATACCACTAGACTATTGGTGATGGGGATACTATATACTACCATACTGCTGGAGACTCTCTTAACGGTCTGCTGTAGGGCATTGTGGGGTTTTGTTTTCTCTTCTTAGGTAAAAAGAAGGCGCCCCACTAAGATGAAAGTGACACCATTGAAAGATTTCTCTGGGTTCAGATTCCGCCACCGCACTTTGGTCTTTTACATTGTGAGAGAGTTGGGCATTGTGATACCCAATCCCTACCAACCCCCTTTCCGGCCTATCCTGATATTCACTTTATACCCGAACATGTTCTTGAGCTAATGACAGCACCCCACAAGAGTTTGGGACATGATCTGGGTATGGATTAAAAAATTGTTGCATTTAGTTAGAATCCCAGAGTTATATAGTACTCTCACAATACCCCTGAAGTATATGAAGATTTTCAATAAAATTGGTTCAAAATGTAACACATTTCATTTATGTACTGGAAAATGTTATTCTGTACTTTGTGTGCCTCCATTGTTTTTTCAATGCAATGTTTAAAGGGGTCGTCTCACTTCAGTAAGTGGCATTTATCATGTAGAGAAAGTCAATACAAGACACTTACTATTGTATTGTGATTGTCCATATTCATTCCTTTGCTGGCTGGATTCATTTTTCTATCACATTATACACGGCTCGTTTCCATGGTTACAGACCACCCTGCAATCCATCAGTGGTGGTCGTGCTTGCACACTATAGGAAAAAGCACTAGCCTATATGCGCTGCCATGGTCCTGGCCACCATAGAGGCTGATGCTTTTTCCTATAGTGTACAAGCACGACCACCACTGATGGAGTGCAGGGTGGTCTGTAACCATGCAAACGAGCAGTGTATAATGTGAAAGAAAAATTAATCCAGCCAGCAGAGGAAGCAATATTGATAATCACAATACATTAGTAAGTGTCTTGTATTAACTTTCTCTACATGATAAATGCAACTTTCTGAAGTGAGACAACCCCTTTAATAAAAAGAGACTGAAAAAGAAAAGAAAAAAAAGAAAGGAAAAGGAAAAAAGCAAGAGGAATAATGTAACTCCTGGCTCTAAGGCTCAGTGACAGACTCAGAAGTAACCTCCATGTCACCATCATGAAAGGTGTATCCCCATCTTGGACATTGGGGCATATCTCTAAGATATGCCCCCAATGTCTGATACTGTAGGTGCGGGTCCCACCTCTTGAAAATGATGAGCATGGCCAAAGCAGGGAGACATGTTGGCACCCTCAGCTACACTCCTACAAAAATTTTCTATACCATACATTGTTGGCAGAATTATATTAAAGTCTGTCAGGATTTAAGAACAGAGGGGGTCATTTATTAAGACCGGCATTTTGGACTCCTGTGCCGACCTCTCCATAACTTCGCTGATATCCACCGCTGATCTAAATTTATATATCAACAAAGAGAATCGGTACAACATATTACCTAATAAAGTTAAAATTTATTATGACATAAAACAACATACAAACATAAATGTAGAGACCATACAGCGTGCCTCAAGAGGCAGTCCACAATACATCCACTGCTAGCAGATCTGGATTATTTCAATTATTGCATTCACATGGAGGATGTTGTGGGTTCAGGGTCTAGATCAGCATGTATTATTCAAAGCTGTATCTAGCCATAATGTCACAACTATCTCCAATGTGAGGCAAATTAAACATAAGTGCAGGACGGGCAAAAGTGACATCCATATATTTTGATCATACCCATCCAAACAATAAAGTTTATCATAAATAATCAAAGTAAATATATCGGACCGATCTGAATTGTTCACCTACCCGATATCCAGTGGCGTGCATGTGGGCTGTCTGGCGTACTCCTCGACGTACGTTTCGCTAATGCTTCTTCAGGAGGATTCCTTTCTAATGGCTAGGGAGTAGAGTTGAGTGAACACCTGGATGTTCGGGTTCAAGAAGTTCGGCCGAACTTCCCGGAAATGTTCGGGTTCGGGATCCGAACCCGACCCGAACTTCGTCCCGAACCCGAACCCCATTGAAGTCAATGGGGACCCGAACTTTTCGGCACTAAAAAGGCTGTAAAACAGCCCAGGAAAGAGCTAGAGGGCTGCAAAAGGCAGCAACATGTAGGTAAATCCCCTGCAAACAAATGTGGATAGGGAAATGAATAAAAAATAAAAATAAAAAAATTAACCAATATCAATTGGACAGAGGTCCCATAGCAGGGAATCTGGCTTCACGTCAGCAGAGAATCAGTCTCTTCATGCCATAGCAGAGAATCTGGCTTCATGTCAGCAGAGAATCAGTCTCTTCATGCCATAGCAGAGAATCTGGCTTCATGTCAGCAGAGAATCAGTCTTCATGTCATAGCAGAGAATCAGGCTTCACGTCACTCACCACTGGAACAGGCCACTGTCACATATTTAGGCCCCGGCACCCAGACAGAGGAGAGAGGTCCCGTAACAGAGAATCTGGCTTCATGTCAGCACAGAATCAGTCTTCATGTCATAGCAGAGAATCAGGCTTCACGTCACCCACCACTGGAAGAGGCCACTGTCACATATTTAGGCCCAGGCAAAGGAGAGAGGTCCCGTAATAGAGAATCTGGCTTCATGTCAGCAGAGAATCAGTCTTCATGTCATAGCAGAGAATCATGCTTCACGTCACCCACCACTGGAACAGGCCACTGTCACAAATTTAGGCCCAGGCAGAGGAGAGAGGTCCCGTAACAGAGAATCTGGCTTCATGTCAGCACAGAATCAGTCTTCATGTTATAGCAGAGAATCAGGCTTCACGTCACCCACCACTGGAAGAGGCCACTGTCACACATTTAGGCCCTGGCACCCAGACAGAGGAGAGAGGTCCCGTAACAGAGATTCAGGCTTTATGTCAGCAGAGAATCAGTCTTCATGTCATAGCAGAGAATCAGGCTTCACGTCACCCACCACTGGAACAGGCCACTGTCACATATTTAGGCCCAGGCAGAGGAGAGAGGTCCCGTAACAGAGAATCTGGCTTCATGTCAGCACAGAATCAGTCTTCATGTTATAGCAGAGAATCAGGCTTCACGTCACCCACCACTGGAAGAGGCCACTGTCACACATTTAGGCCCTGGCACCCAGACAGAGGAGAGAGGTCCCGTAACAGAGATTCAGGCTTCATGTCAGCAGAGAATCAGTCTTCATGTCATAGCAGAGAATCAGGCTTCACGTCACCTACCACTGGAACAGGCCACTGTCACATATTTAGGCCCAGGCACCCAGGCAGAGGAGAGAGGTCCCGTAACAGAGAATCTGGCTTCATGTCAGCACAGAATCAGTCTTTATGTTATAGCAGAGAATCAAGCTTCACGTCACCCACCACTGGAACAGGCCACTGTCACATATTTAGGCCCCGGCACCCAGACAGAGGAGAGGTTCATTCAACTTTGGGTTGCCCCGCAATATAATGGTAAAATGAAAATAAAAATAGGATTGAATGAGGAAGTGCCCTGGAGTACAATAATATATAGTTAAGGGGAGGTAGTTAATGTCTAATCTGCACAAGGGATGGACAGGTCCTGTGGGATTCATGCCTGGTTCATTTTTATGAACGTCAGCTTGTCCACATTGGCTGTAGACAGGCGGCTGCGTTTGTCTGTAATGACGCCCCCTGCCGTGCTGAATACACGTTCAGACAAAACGCTGGCCGCCGGGCAGGCCAGCACCTCCAAGGCATAAAAGGCTAGCTCTGGCCACGTGGACAATTTGGAGACCCAGAAGTTGAATGGGGCCGAACCATCAGTCAGTACGTGGAGGGGTGTGCACAGGTACTGTTCCACCATGTTAGTGAAATGTTGCCTCCTGCTAACACGTTCCGTATCAGGTGGTGGTGCAGTTAGCTGTGGCGTGGTGACAAAACTTTTCCACATCTCTGCCATGCTAACCCTGCCCTCAGAGGAGCTGGCCGTGACACAGCTGCATTGGCGACCTCTTGCTCCTCCTCTGCCTTCGCCTTGGGCTTCCACTGGTTCCCCTGTGACATTTGGGAATGCTCTCAGTAGCGCGTCTACCAACGTGCGCTTGTACTCGCGCATCTTCCTATCACGCTCCAGTGTAGGAAGTAAGGTGGGCACATTGTCTTTGTACCGGGGATCCAGCAGGGTGGCAACCCAGTAGTCCGCACACGTTAAAATGTGGGCAACTCTGCTGTCGTTGCGCAGGCACTGCAGCATGTAGTCGCTCATGTGTGCCAGGCTGCCCAGAGGTAAGGAAAAGCTGTCCTCTGTGGGAGGCGTATCGTCATCGTCCTGTGTTTCCCCCCAGCCACGCACCAGTGATGGATCCGAGCTGCTTTGGGTGCCACCCCGCTGTGAACATGCTTCATCCTCATCCTCCTCCACCTCCTCCTCATCCTCGTCCTCCTCGTCCTCCAGTAGTGGGCCCTGTCTGGCCACATTTGTACCTGGCCTCTGCTGTTGCAAAAAACCTCCCTCTGAGTCACTTCGAAGAGACTGGCCTGAAAGTGCTAAAAATGACCCCTCTTCCTCCTCTTCCTCCTGGGCCACCTCCTCTTCCATCATCGCCCTAAGTGTTTTCTCAAGGAGACATAGAAGTGGTATTGTAACGCTGATAACGGCGTCATCGCCACTGGCCATGTTGGTGGAGTACTCGAAACAGCGCAACAGGGCACACAGGTCTCGCATGGAGGCCCAGTCATTGGTGGTGAAGTGGTGCTGTTCCGCAGTGCGACTGACCCGTGCGTGCTGCAGCTGAAACTCCACTATGGCCTGCTGCTGCTCGCACAGTCTGTCCAGCATGTGCAAGGTGGAGTTCCACCTGGTGGGCACGTCGCATATGAGGCGGTGAGCGGGAAGGCCGATGATACGCTGTAGCGCAGACAGGCGAGCAGCGGCAGGGTGTGAACGCCGGAAGCGCGAACAGACGGCCCGCACTTTATGCAGCAGCTCTGACATGTCGGGGTAGTTGCGAATGAACTTCTGCACCACCAAATTCAGCACATGCGCCAGGCAAGGGATGTGCGTCAAACCGGCTAGTCCCAGAGCTGCAACGAGATTTCGCCCATTATCGCACACCACCAGGCCGGGCTTGAGGCTCACCGGCAGCAACCACTCGTCGGTCTGTTGTTCTATACCCCGCCACAACTCCTGTGCGGTGTGGGGCCTGTCCCCCAAACATATGAGTTTCAGAACGGCCTGCTGACGTTTACCCCGGGCTGTGCTGAAGTTGGTGGTGAAGGTGTGTGGCTGACTGGATGAGCAGGTGGAAGAAGAGGAGGAGGAAGCTGAGTAGGAGGAGGAGGAGACAGGAGGCAAAGAATGTTGCCCTGCGATCCTTGGCGGCGGAAGGACGTGCGCCAAACAGCTCTCCGCCTGGGGCCCAGCCGCCACTACATTTACCCAGTGTGCAGTTAGGGAGATATAGCGTCCCTGGCCGTGCTTACTGGTCCACGTATCTGTGGTTAGGTGGACCTTGCCACAGATGGCGTTGCGCAGTGCACACTTGATTTTATCGGACACTTGGTTGTGCAGGGAAGGCACGGCTCTCTTGGAGAAGTAGTGGCGGCTGGGAACAACATACTGTGGGACAGCAAGCGACATGAGCTGTTTGAAGCTGTCTGTGTCCACCAGCCTAAATGACAGCATTTCATAGGCCAGTAGTTTAGAAATACTGGCATTCAGGGCCAGGGATCGAGGGTGGCTAGGTGGGAATTTACGCTTTCTCTCAAATGTTTGTGAGATGGAGAGCTGAACGCTGCCGTGTGACATGGTTGAGATGCTTGGTGACGCAGGTGGTGGTGTTGGTGGTACATCCCATGTTTGCTGGGCGGCAGGTGCCAACGTTCCTCCAGAGGCGATGGAAGAGGCCGAGGCTGCAGCAGCAGAAGAGGCCGAGGCGGCAGCAGCAGAAGAGGTAGCAGGGGGAGCCTGAGTGACTTCCTTGTTTTTAAGGTGTTTACTCCACTGCAGTTCATGCTTTGCATGCAGGTGCCTGGTCATGCAGGTTGTGCTAAGGTTCAGAACGTTAATGCCTCGCTTCAGGCTCTGATGGCACAGCGTGCAAACCACTCGGGTCTTGTCGTCAGCACATTGTTTGAATAAGTGCCATGCCAGGGAACTCCTTGAAGCTGCCTTTGGGGTGCTCGGTCCCAGATGGCGGCAGTCAGTAGCAGGCGAAGTCTCTTGGCGGCGGGTGTTCTGATTTTGCCCACTGCTCCCTCTTTTGCTACGCTGTTGGCTCGGTCTCACCACTGCCTCTTCCTCTGAACTCTGAAAGTCAGTGGCACGACCTTCATTCCATGTGGGGTCTAGGACCTCATCGTCCCCTGCATCGTCTTCCACCCAGTCTTGATCCCTGACCTCCTGTTCAGTCTGCACACTGCAGAAAGACGCAGCAGTTGGCACCTGTGTTTCGTCATCATCAGAGACATGCTGAGGTGGTATTCCCATGTCCTCATCATCAGGAAACATAAGTGGTTGTGCGTTAGTGCATTCTTTCTCTTCCACCCCTGGGGAAGGGCTAGGTGGATGCCCTTGGGAAACCCTGGCAGCAGAGTCTTCAAACAGCATAAGAGACTGCTGCATAACTTGAGGCTCAGACAGTTTCCCTGATATGCATGGGGGTGATGTGACAGACTGATGGGCTTGGTTTTCATGCGCCATCTGTGCGCTTTCTGCAGAAGACTGGGTGGGAGATAATGTGAACGTGCTGGATGCACTGTCGGCCACCCAATTGACTAATGCCTGTACCTGCTCAGGCCTTACCATCCTTAGAACGGCATTGGGCCCCACCAAATATCCCTGTAAATTCTGGTGGCTACTGGGACCTGAGGTAGTTGGTACACTAGGACGTGTGGCTGTGGCAGAACGGCCACGTCCTCTCCCAGCACCAGAAAGTCCACTAACACCACTACGACCGCGTCCCTTACTAGATGTTTTACTCATTGTTCCCGTTCACCAAAATTTTTTAAAAATGGCAAATTTGGGAATAGTTTTTCAACCCAGAACAAAAACTGTGCTTTTACGGTCACTACAAATAATTTGACCAGCTAAAACAGTACTGATTTAGAGGAATATAAATGTCAGGGCTATTTTTTAGGCGCTGTGTGACAGGTATACCTTTAATCACAGAATTAGACTTGTATCTGCACTGTAGCGTGTGTGTTAAGTTTTTCAGAATGACACTATCAGCACCTTGAATCTAATATACCCTTTTTGGGATAGATTTAAAGTAGGCCTGATATAGCAGAAACTACTAATTTTGAGAATGGCAAATTTGGGAATAGTTTTTCAACCCAGAACAAAAACTGTGCTTTTACGGTCACTACAAATAATTTGACCAGCTAAAACAGTACTGATTTGGAGGAATATAAATGTCAGGGCTATTTTTTAGGCGCTGTGTAACAGGTATACCTTTAATCACAGAATTAGACTTGTATCTGCACTGTAGCGTGTGTGTTAAGTTTTTCAGAATGACACTATCAGCACCTTGAATCTAATATACCCTTTTTGGGATAGATTTAAAGTAGGCCTGATATAGCAGAAACTACTAATTTTGAAAATGGCAAATTTGGGAATAGTTTTTCAACTCAGAACAAAAACTGTGCTTTTACGGTCACTACAAATAACTTGACCAGCTAAAACTGTACTGATTTGGAGGAATATAAATGTCAGGGCTATTTTTTAGGCGCTGGGTGACAGGCTCAACTTGCCCCTGATGTAGTATATGGCCATAAATAACCACACTATTGATGGTTAAATGCACTTGGGTGACACAGGCTCAGCCTGCACCTGATGTAGTATATGGCCAAAAAATAACCACACTGTTGATGGTTAAATGCACTTGGGTGACACAGGCTCAGCCTGCACCTGATGTAGTATATGGCCAAAAAATAACCACACTGTTGATGGTTAAATGCACTTGGGTGACAAAGGCTCAGCCTGCACCTGATGTAGTATTTGGCCAAAAAATAACCACACTGTTGATGGTTAAATGCACTTGGGTGACACAGGCTCAGCCTGCAGCTGATGTAGGATATAGCAAAAAATAACCACACTATTGATGGTTAAATGCACTTGGTGGTAGCTTGTGCTGGCGCACCACAAGCCACAAAATGGCCGCCGATCACCCCAGAAAAAAGTGATATAAAATTGCTCTGGGCAGCCTAAAAAAAGTGAGCAATTCAATATCAGCACTTCAATGATCCACAGCTGGAGATCGATCACTGAATTAAGTCTTTTGGAGGAGTTAATCTGCCTAATCTCGCCCTAACATCGCAGCAGCAACCTCTCCCTATGCTTGAATCAGCAGAGTGACGTGCAGCGCTACGTGACCCAAGTTTATATAGAGGCTGGGTCACATGCTGCACTGGCCAATCACAGCCATGCCAATAGTAGGCAAGGCTGTGATGGCCTCTTGGGGCAAGTAGTATGATGCTTGTTGATTGGCTGCTTCGCAGCCTTTAAAAAAGCGCCAAGAAAGCGCCGAACACCGAACCCGGACTTTTACGAAAATGTTCAGGTTCGGGTCCGTGTCACGGACACCCCAAAATTCGGTACGAACCCGAACTATACAGTTCGGGTTCGCTCATCCCTACTAGGGAGGTCTTTTTAAGTGACTGGTGGCCAATGGCTGTTCATCCCTACCAATTTCCCCCCACTACAACTATGTCCAGCAATAGACATCTTTGTGAAACTGATAAGTGAAGATCTGACCACACTAAATAATCAGGGAAAGAAAAGAGAAGAAAACTTGAGTGTAAAGGAAAAAAGAGCACTAGATACATTAAGAGATCTAAAAGGTGTGCTATTTAAACAGGCAGACAAAGGGGGAAATATAGTCATCTGGCCAGAAGACATGTATATGTGACAGGCCTATAAAATACTAAGGGATAAAAAATGCTACCGTAAACTTGACTCTAATCCCCTCTCTACTTTCCAGAAAAAACTATATGACATATTGGACAAAGCAGAAGAGGATAATGTGATCTCATCCAAAATAAAACCTCTATTGATAACTCAGTTTCCAAGAATACCAACTTTCTACATGACACCCAAAGTGCACAAAAATGTGACAGACCCGCCCGGTCGACCCATCATATCAGGTAATGGTGGGTTATGTGAGAAAATTGGTCAATTCATTGACCATCACCTAAAAATGCTTGTCAACACTCTACTATCCTTCATACAGGATACAACGGCAGCGCTGAATAGACTTAATAACATGCAAGTTGAAGACAACATGATTCTAGTTACAGCTGATGTTGAAGCGCTATATTCGAACATTAAGCATGATGATGGTCTAAGAGCAGTGGCTGAATACCTGAAAGGTAACAATATGGAAGGGGGGTTTAATGAATTAATCCTTACCCTATTGAAATTCATATTGGAGCATAATTTTTTTCTTTTTAATGATGATTTTTTTCTACAGACACAAGGTGTAGCGATGGGGGCCACATGTGCCCCATCCTATGCAAACTTGTTTCTAGGAGCCTGTGAAAGAGAAATATTTATGAATGAGACAACACCGTACATCAATAAAGTGCACAATTGGATGACATCTTCTTCCTATGGGAAGGCTCGCAAGATGATCTCAAGAAATTCATCAGTACTCTAAACAAGAATAATCATAATATATTTCTAACCTTTCAGATGGGTAAGGAAGTCACATTCTTGGACCTAAAAATACAAATAAAAGAAAATGGGACATTAGAAACTGATGTCCATAGGAAAGAAACTGCGGTCAATGCACTGCTGCATGCTGAATCATCCCATCTAAAATCCACCATAGATGGAATACCCATTGGGCAATTCGCACGGATAAAGAGGATCTGCTCTAATGAGAGTAAGTATAAAGAGCGAAGTAAAGAAATGATAGAAAGATTTAAAACCAGGGGATACAGCAATAGACAGATCAAAAGAGGAGTTGGAAAAATAAAGAAAAAGAAACGAGAACAATTGCTATGTCCTAATATGATCAAAACTGAAGATACGGCACATAACATCAGGTTTCTAACAGAATACAATAGTCAATGGTGGCAGATAAAGGAAATTTTGGAGAGACACTGGAACATACTGCAAACAGATGTGATCCTAAATAAATGCATCCCAGATAAGCCCTTAGTAACAGCAAAAAGGGCAAAGAACTTCAAAGACGCATTAGTCCATAGTCACTTTATAAGTAGAACGGCCAATACTGGGAATGAAAAACTAAAAGGGTCCTTCCCCTGTGGGACATGCAAGGCGTGTAAAAATGTGATAAAAACTACTGAATTTACTGGTCTAAATCACGATAAAAGGTATAAAATCAAAGAATATATCTCCTGCTCCTCAAAAGGCGTTATATATCACGCCAGATGCCCTTGTGACAAAATCTATATAGGCCTAACAACCAGGGAATTAAGGGCACGAATCAGGGAACACATACGAGATATCGAGAAAAGTAAAGAGGAAGAAAATTTAGACAACCTGAAAACTATACCGAGACACTTTAAACTATTTCACCAAAGTAATGAAAAACTGCTGAAATTTACGGGAATAGACCAGATTCACATGGGGATACGGGGGGGGGGGGGGGGGGGGAGACCTCAGTAAAAGACTAGCCCAAGTTGAGAGTAAATGGATTTTTAGATTAGGCACCATGGCACCGAAAGGACTGAATGAAACCATGGGTTTCAGTTCCTTCCTGTAAACTGTAGGGGGTTTTAGATAGAATTTTACTATGTAAAAAATAGATATATAATATTTTAACATTGTTCTGTTTGATTACTGTAGAAACTTACGTGACAGTGTCGAGTGATTGATGGCTGGAGTCCTGCGTCCAAGATGGTCCATTGAAATCTGTGGAGGAAAGAATAGGAAGGAGAAAAGAAGAAGTAAATATCTAATGAATGCATCCATCAGTAAAGAACATTTGAATACAATATATGGAATCAGTATTAATTTATATATTAATATATGGAATCAGTATTAATTTGAGTAAACTGGATATGGGGGGAAATATGTAGGGATGGATGTTAGCCCCATCAAATATACACCATGCACAGTAGTGAACACAGAGTAATAGAGTTTTTGGTGGTGACAATGCTTGGAGAAGAATGATAACATATATAGTGGGTGTGCAGATCAATAGACATTAGTCTATGTCTGCTATTCACCCCCCTATATTATAGAGGATGTATAGATAAATAGGCACTATAGTATATTGAGGGAGGATATATTTATTTATTTCCCCTAGTAGGAATGGGTTTTAATATAGGATTGATAGGCAAATGATTGATAGTAACTTGATAGTACTATTATTCACACATCAGATATTGAGAGTAAGACTTATGCACGGCACTTTAAATGTATATGATTATGAAATGGGTTTATTACTTGAGATTGTATATTTACGTGTATATACAGTCATATTAACGATAGATAAGATGCACATGGCACTTTGATACATGTATTTGATGGTACACTCATGGGTGTGTGAGATAGAGTTATTGATTGGATTCATGGTGGGTATCTCACACATCCATGGATGGCTTTGATATGATGGATATGGATATGCTAGCATGCGCATGTAAAGTGATACTGGATGAACTTGGTGAGAAATACAGACATGCCATATTGATATATATGAATGTGTATGCATTTTGTGTGAACACATGCATATGACCTGCATGCAACATGGGCATGCGTAGTATGTGGACACATATATATGCCTCACATACAGTATGGGAAGGCACTAGCATTCCCAGCACTGACTCATGCGCGTGTCTTTCCTGTATTCATTTGAATAGGGGATATTATACTGTGATGAATATTACCTTTCTTGGTCATGTACTCTCCTATCTGGTTTATGAATGTATTATTATTGTCATTACCAATTTTTGGATGTAATAGTACTTTTAATGTAGATAAATATGGGAACTGTATATTATAGGAGGAGGAGGGGGAAAAACCTCCAGTGACGTGGTGGGTGCACCCTCATAGAATGCATAAACGGATATACAGGAGAGACAGATAATCGATATCAGGACTAGATAGACAGATACTCCCACATATAACAAAAGTATGAAGATGGATAACCTGGAGATTCCTGTGCGCATCCCGGATCGGGGATGGGAGGACTTCCGCCGTTCCGACGGGCGTGATCGGGGTGACGTCAGACGTCGTCTGCCCTCACTTTGATCGCGCTGATGGAAGGGCGGAAGTCCCGTATGTACCCATATCCGGCGATTACGGGATGCGCCGCTATAGGAATCATCAGCAATAGAATCACATGACGCAGGGATGAACAGCCATTGGCCACCAGTCACTTAAAAAGACCTCCCTAGCCATTAGAAAGGAATCCTCCTGAAGAAGCATTAGCGAAACGTACGTCGAGGAGTACGCCAGACAGAGACAGCCCACACGCACGCCACTGGATATCGGGTAGGTGAACAATTCAGATCGGTCCGATATATTTACTTTGATTATTTATGATAAACTTTATTGTTTGGATGGGTATGATCAAAATATATGGATGTCACTTTTGCCCGTCCTGCACTTATGTTTAATTTGCCTCACATTGGAGATAGTTGTGACATTATGGCTAGATACAGCTTTGAATAATACATGCTGATCTAGACCCTGCACCCACAACATCCTCCATGTGAATGCAATAATTGAAATAATCCAGATCTGCTAGCAGTGGATGTATTGTGGACTGCATCTTGAGGCACGCTGTATTGTCTCTACATTTATGTTTGTATGTTGTTTTATGTCATAATAAAATGTAACTTTATTAGGTAATATGTTGTACCGATTCTCTTTGTTGATATACATATTAAGGAGGTACACCCTTGTTAACACAAGGCTGTTTCGATCCAGTTGAAGAATGTGATCTAAATTTATGCCAGATTCCTTGCTGGTGTAGATTTAGAATATTTTCTATGCTTAAAACAGGCATAGAAAATTATAAATGAGACAGTCCTGGCAGCCCATGCCCCTTTTTTTAGATCTGAAAAGGGAAAAGGTTATCTGCACCGCAATCTGCAACAGATATGCGCCAGAAGACTGGTGTATATCGCTTAGTAAATGACCCCCAGAATATACAGTTAAAGGGGTTTTCCAGGACATAGTGATTGATTACCTATCCTCAGGATGGCTCATCGAAATCATATCGGTGGAGATCCAGCACACTGCACTCCCATAAATCAACTATTCCCTGCAGCTGCTGGAAGCAGCACTTTGAATGTTGATGACCTATCTGGAGCCCAGAAAATCCCTTTAAGTCCTGACGGAATCCAAAACAATTGTACATGGTTAATGGTGGCTGTAATGTAAGCAGGGGGATAAGGCAGAAAATACAATTTATTAGTAATTTTCCTGCCCAGAATTATTGAAGTTGTGATATAAACAGGATAGCATGTAGTGCAGTAGGCCAATGCCCACTGTATTAAGGGGTTAATGTCTGCAAATGTATATTTTGCACTGTCATGTGTATTTTCCTCTTGAAGGCTGTAAATAGAGTTCCCATAGCAAGAGTTGCTAAATGGGACTGCTCGTCCTTCCCCTCTAAAAGGGGTTGATGCTCAGTTAGTGAGAGTCAGTCTAGAGTTTAGTGAGAGAGAGAAGTGTAGAATGAGTGAGAGAAGTAAGCCAAGCAGCACTGGGAGTTATTGGAGCAGCCAGCACAATACGGTGCCCAAACCACCTGCCTCTGAGGAAGCAAAGAAAACTCATTCTGGATGGTAGAGCAGCCTTTTACAAGGGAGTTGCCAGATGAAGACTAGTGTTGATCACTTCAAATTTTTATCGCAAATTTTCGAATTTTTATTGCGATTTTTTTCAACTTACAACTATTAGGGTCTATTCACACGTCCGTTTTTTCTTTCCTGATCTGTTCCGTTTTTTCAGGAACAGATCTGGACCAGATCTGGACCCATTCATTTTCAATGGGTCCTGGAAAAAAACGGACAGCTCAATGTCAGATTTTTTCCAGGACCCATTGAAAATGAATGGGTCCAGATCTGGTCCAGATCTGTTCCTGAAAAAACGGAACAGATCAGGAAAGAAAAAACGGACGTGTGAATGGACCCTTAGACAAAGAAGATGATAGCACTATATTAGCTAAATTGCTCTATATTCTTTTTTTTTTTGAATATTTTCTATATTGGTATAACCTCGTTTTTTCGAATATTCGTAATATTCTAAAACAAGAATATATAGCAATATAGTGAATATTCGAAAAAAAACCGAATTTAGAGCAATTTAGCTAATATAGTGCTATAATCTTCTTTGTCTAATAGTTGTAATTTTTTTCTCATCTGAAGTTCAGATTGGAAAAAAATTACAACTATAAAAAAAAATTATAGCACTATATTAGCTAAATTGCTCTAAATTCGTTTTTTTTTTCGAATATTGACTATATTGCTATATATTCTTGTTTTAGAATATTACGAATATTCGAAAAAACTAAGTTATAGCAATATAGCAAATATAAAAAAAATAAATAAAAGAATATAGAGCAATTTAGCTAATATAGTGCTATAATCTTCTTTGTCTAACAGTTGTAAGTTGAAAAAAATCGCAATAAAAATTCGAAAATTACTCGAATATGACCCCTGCCGCTCATCATTAGTAATGTGAGGAGAGGCTGAAGATGTCTCCTTTTCTGGAGTGTGAGCCAGGATAGGTCAGGAAACAATTGAACTGGAGTGCCATCAAAGTCGCGTAGGTAACTCGCCTTAGCCATGATGGATTCTTTAAGGGCAAAATCGTGGACACAACAAATTACGTCCCTAGGACGTGTAGCAGATCCCTTAGGCTTGAGTGCTCTATGAGCCCCGTCCAATTTGATCTTGTGCGAGGATGGTTGCCCCAGGATCATGTTAAAAATGGCTTCCAGCATAGCAAAGAGATCTTCGTCACCGGTAGCCTACGGAAGACCCCGTACTTGGATGTTATTCCAGCGCCCTCGATTATCCAAGTCCTCTAAATGCCATCCCATGCCACTGAGTACCGCCGTTTGGGCAGAAATGGATTCATGAAGAGTGGAAATATATTGCCTGGTATCGTCATGGGCATTTTCCAGGGAGTCAACCCGGTCCACCACATGTTTAATGTCAGTGCGAACTGCCGCAATTTCAGCTCTGCAGGCTTCCGTAACTTCAGAAATAAGAACCCGAAAGTCCTCTTTTGTAGGAAAACGGTTAAAATAGCTCGCCAATGGCTGTGGAGGTTCAGGCAGGGATGGGGGGTCCATAAGGGCAAGTGTTGGAGGGCTTGGGGATCTGGCCCAGATGTCAGAAGGGAGAGGAGAGCTGCTGTCCCCCTGGTCCAGCAATGGTGGGGCTGGGAGCTGCTTATTTCGCAAGGGCTCAAGCAGGGGGTCCCAGGAAGGCTAGATGCAGGGTCCCCTGGGTTAATATCCCGTCCCCTAGTAGCCACAGTACCTTTACTTGCAGTCGCCACCTGAGAAGTGGGTCCAGGAGACATCATGGCGGGATCCCTCCTTCCAGCAGTAGCAGGCCGAAAGTCCGGGGGCGGCCGGAGAGAGCCCCAGGTCAGAGGATCCGCGTGTGGACACTGCAGATGGGGATCCGGTTCCCTGAAGAGATCCAGCAGGGGTAAGTAGCACTGTGTCCTTCTCCCTGGGCAGGGCGCGGGAATCCGGCGGGGAGAGGGAGGAATTGGCGGGAGGCCCTCTGTGCCTTGGTGCTGCGCGGTGGAAGCGCCGGACCCGGAGTGCAATCCCAGCACTGTTCAAGGGTCCTGGTAGGTGAGGGGGATCGGGGAGGGATAGGGGTCTTTGACAGGCATTTCCCTGCCTGCTGCCCACTGATTGGCTGATCCAGGCTGTCTTCAAGCCTGTAAGCCAATCAGGGCAAGCCCTCCACCCAACTTCCTCCCAGGAATATGCAGTAAAATGGCTCACTGTGTCAAATTTCCAGGGTGATGGACCTGGATCCACTCCCCTGGTTAGTCCAAGTCTACTTTTGGTTGAGGAACAGTAAAACCTACACGTGCAAGCTACTAAGAGCTAGGCACAAGTTTAGAGAACCTTTGTTTCTGAGAACCAAGGAAGCAACTTAGCTACCAGAATATTCCAGTGAGAAGGAGATTAGAAGGTCTGAAACCCACAAGGCTGTGCATTGAACTGGAATTTAAGTTCTAGCTCCTTCCTCAGTGGCCATAATTAAGTTCTGGATTTCCTCCTTTGTAACATTTCGAAACTCGTTAAAACAATATAAGATACACTGCTATAACCCTTAAATCCTACAAGGTGTATTATACTAATGGAACATCCATATTGGGACTATATCTAATACCTTTTTTGACAGCACTTTATATCTAATATCTATCATCAAGGCAAGAGATTGATACATTGTCCTACAATTAATAGGGGGATAACAATAAGTACATCATTTTTTATGTTTTTCATTTCTTTATATTATTTTTTATTGTCTTTTACTAATTCAGAAAGGGCCCTTCTGGTACCATTTGTAATTGTTATATTGTATAATAAAATATTTTAACTATATAATTGGTTGATACTAATAGTCCAGGTGGAGGTGTGTCTATTAATCAATTTATAATTTCTATTGTACACTAGTTGGCAGTGGGCAGGCTATTTGGTAGAGAACCTTTAATTTATCCATAGTGTAGGAAGGGTGAGCCTCTGAATTATTTTACAAGTATTCAGGAAGATGTCAGTGTCCTCAAAAAATCTATATTACAATTGTGTATATTACAATATATTCACATGCACATCTAATATAACAGGTACGCTTTAGACATATTGGCCTATTCTACTGTTGATATGAAAAGTCTATGATGAAACATAAAATTAGTATAAGACTATGGGACCATCTTCAGTAGATTCAGATGGGGGAGACCCGGGGTTGCACTTGTCCATCTGTAATGTTTGTAACAAATCATTTTCATCTGTGTCCTCCAGCAATCTGTATCTGTATGTGTATAGAGCTAGGCTATGGCTGGACCCCCTGTATGGAGATGAGCCCCAAGGAGGTCTTCATTGTTTTGCACAACAATCCACGGTTCTCCAATTTGTCCTCAATTCCCTTTGTAATCAATCAAAAAAAGGAAAATTTCACATTTGCCATTTCATTACCAAATAACGTCAAAATCATTCTGTAGCAAAGACGAGACAGGAGCCGAAGATCATGGGTGTATCTCCAGTGTGGGCTCATTGGGACAGCACTACCCATATGCCATATCTGAACATCATAGATGGGGACTTCTGCTCAAGACCCCTTCTACTAGACAAATCAGAGCGTCCCTGTAACTCGGACTGACCTGTCTTGTCAATGGATTACATTAACATTACTGCAAAGTATATGACTATGAAACCATATACTCTGCTGCGTCCACTGCTGCAAAAGTATTACAGGGCAACTAGTGTGAGACAACTACCTTAAATGGATACTCCATATAATTTTGGAATTGCATTATCAATAATTGACCAAAAACGTCTATAAAACTCAATTTTCACGTTTACAAGCAGGAATAATTTGGATAGGAGCGCAGAGCAGTGAGAGGTGATATCTTCCCTCCTGAAACGGTCAGCAGAAGAGACACCTTTCATGGCCCCTTCATTCCCTACACATTGTAGGCAGAGGGGCTCACATGGGTGCAGGGTCCATAACCCAGTTTTACTCATTCTGTTGTGATATGGTACACATGTATAAAAGTAGAATTTCTTCTCTATTCAGTAGACTTGAAAAGCCAGTAACATCTCAGCAACATATGCATAAATTTCAAAAATACGGAGGACCAATCAGATCCAGGCATGTATGGAGGTTGAAGCACCAATCACATCGCAGAAGCTACTGAGGACCAATCAGATTCAAGTATATAAGATGTTGTAACAATAAAGGGAGAACCAATGAAATGAAATAAACTAGCAAGGACCAATAAGATTGCAGAATGTGTGATGATGTCACAGAAGCTAGTGACATCACCGAGTTCTGAGCCTTAGAAAACCACTGCCTGACATTATCTCAGCCAGATTTTCTCTGGATATAGAGAGAGACAGATCGGCTTGTGCTTTGCTTAGCAAATCCTTGCTTTCGCTTAGCGAATAATTGACTTTGCGCCATGGAGATCCGGGGTTTGGCATTCTTGCTTTTCCTCTGGGTCATATGGACGCTATCGGGCATCTGTGCCCTGATTGCCTTGACTGTCATCCCAGGCCATGTAAAATATCCTTACATCAGGTAAGAGGGGACGGGGCGGGATTCCTCTGTAGTATTATTACTGTTATTACCGTATTATCAGTTTATTCCTGGAAAGTTATTACATTATTATTAGTGGATTATTAATAAGCTCCATCTAATAATTGTTAGTATAGAAAACATCACATTTGGGGGTGGGGGAATCTATGAAGACTGAGGTTTCATGCCCCGGCCCTCATCTAATCTGCACTGGAGTGAGATGCACAAGCCTCATAATAAATTAGGAGCATCTCTGACCCCCATGCACAAAAAAAAATTTAAATTAAAATTGCACCAACTATTTCAGGTGGAAATTTGCCAGTTTGCAGAGGCCCGCCCCCTCCTGCTAAACCCACCTAAACCACACCCACTTTTTGGAAATGGCTTAAGAGTGCAAAAAGCAACTTTTTGTAGAAAATGTCTCTTTCTTAATAATTTTTTAGAGTTGCAATCTCACTGGTTGCTATGAGCAACGGCTCCATAATATCTTCCCCATTGTTGTTTGTCTTCTATTTGTGTCTGGACATTAGATCATATTATGGAGGATGATTACAATGGAAGGAAATAAAGTCTCCTCTGCTATTAGAAGACATGACGCAATCCTGCTGCCGTTTGTGTCCTAATAACACCCAATATTTTGCTTTCTTTCTCAGTGACACGGGACGAATATTCCCCGAATCGGTGGTCTTTACAGTGGTCTTCTTAATATCTGCCCTTTTTGGTAAGTGGATTTAGAGAGACAACATCATGAGGAGATCAGCGGCTCCAGCGCTCAGTGATGACGTTATCTCCCTAATCACTATTCACTGCTGAGCGGCGGCCATCACTGGAGATTATAATCATCACTGAGTCCTGGAGGTTATCACAAGTGTCTATGGACGTTCCCGGCTGATCCCATGTATTGTCTATTTCAGGAGCTGGCAACGCTTCCATCATGTACCGGTTCATGATCATCCGGTCTGAACAATCAGAGAGGCGACATATCATCTGCCAGAGAATCCTCTATGTCGTTGCATGGATGGGCTGCATTGGGACCATTGTGACCGCCATAGTTTCGGTAGGTTTATATACAGAGGTCTCAGGACTAGTAATACAGAGGGGACATCGCTTGAAGTCAAGAGATGTGTATAAATAAAATGACGCGCCCTGGTGACTATTCTTATGTATTACTGCCCCACTATAATTACACCACCTGCGGCCTCTGCTGTTCTGTATTCTCAGATCTTCATGACGTCCACATTGATGACATTTATTCCTCTGCTTTTGTTCTAGATGAGGATCAGTCCTACAGTCCACAGGATCGGCGCAGGACCGGCATTTTTCTTTTGTGCCGTTTACAACCTAGGTCAAGCTGTATGCCTGTACAAGAAATCCTTCAGCAGTCGCCGCCTATGCCACATTAGATTGGCATCAACCTTGGTGCCCATTGTGGGCCTGCTGACCTGTATCCTCTTATAGCTGACTGGTACAGTGCCATGTTGTGTGCTGGATACACTTACACATACGTACTTACCATCATTACTGCCGTTAGTAAATTTGGGTCAAGCTACCCACCCCCTTAAATTGTCAGGTCACGCTCACTCATTGGTGGAGTTAAACTAAGCCCCACCCATTTTTCGGCCCAGGACAACCCAAATTTACAGAGAGATTGTCTCTGAAAATGTGGAAACATTTTGGCAAATTTGGGACTGTTGGCAACTAAGATTATTCGCTTCCTCTGACCCCATTGTAGCACAGATCAGACATCACAGTATAGGAAACACTATAATAATAAAATTTATTCTGTTACTTGTCCTTAACACGTTTTTCCAGTTTCTGTGTGTATGACCATCGGCTACTTTCAGCTTCTTCCATGTACTGGCCGATGTGAAGAGGTGAGTTCATGCAACTTTTCACCGTCTTGTATAATCTACATCTTTCCCGTGTAACAGTAATATAAAAGCTCCTATCTCACCTCCATCTTCCCATCTCACTCCATATAGAGTCCCTGGTGAGTACCGCCAGGCACTAATCCTCTATTCTGTCTTCTGCAGATCTACACCAGGACAGGCATGGTGGCCGAGTGGACTGGATTCCTTGGCCTGATAATACACCAACTAATGAACTATACAGATTTCCAGGTGAGTAGATGCCGTATCAAGGTCTATCGTGCTCCAGAAACATTTCAGAGAAGTAATATATTATATAGAGCTGTTTTATAATTAATGGTCTTTATTCTTTTTTCTCAGCGTTTGTCTTTAACGTTGTCCCGAGAAGGTGTCTCCATTGGCCTGAGAGAAAAGACCCAGGACCCTGAAAACCCCCAATAAGATCCAAGGGGTGGAGCGCCAAGACAACTGAAACCATCATGACATTGCTGGACATGAATCTTCTGGATCAAGAGGCAGATTCCAGGCTTGGTCTCTGTCCTCAATACTGGATGTGACATTTTACCGGACTTTCCTAATACCGGATTTGACATTTACCGGATTTTCTGGATTCAACATCTAGCAGAATTTCCAAAATACTGGATGTGACAATTACCCGGACTTTCCATAGCTACCTCATCTCAAATGATGGTTTTTACCCCCTTGCCCAGGGGAAGGGCAGTCCTTCAGCCATGGTTCCCTGGAGGTTTCCTCCACTAGGGGGTTTTTCCTTCCCTGAGTGTTGAAGGATGAGTTGGGGGTTCACCATCATCAGGGCCATTTCAAAACCACTGGCCTGTTAATAAATGAGTCAATACATGAGGTAGCTAACAATGTGTCCGAGCCTCTTTATTGTAGGGAATGTATTGTAACTCATGTTACCCAATAAAGACCGGGGAACTTCATAGGGGTGATCAGTCCAAGCTCTGGAAGGAAAACGATGAAGGTGCTAATGGCAGAGTTAGATTTCCTTAAAATTTTATGGGTATAATAAAAGTGATTCATTAAAAGGGCATTCTGTTTGGGATAATTCATCTTTTATCCAGCTATTACTAGGACTTGTGTCCCCTTGTTTGAATGGAGTGTTGGTCGAGCATATGCACTACAACTCCACCCCAAATCTATGTGATTGTTAGAGATAGTGATGTTGTATTCTGCGAGTGGTGGTGCGCAGACTCAACCAGTGCTCTTTTCAAATTGGGGGCGTGGATCCCTCATCATAGTGACTAACTTGTGGTCTAAGTGGGCAGACTGCCACCAATCTACCAGTTATTTTCTTTCCAGGGGATAAGGGATAACATATTCTAATTGGAATACTCCTTTAAACAATTTGGAAGAAAATGGGTAAAATTATTGTTAAAAGTCATATTTATAAAACCTCTGAAAACAGGGTGTACCTTATAGAGAGGGGGCCCCAGAGCTCAAGTCAAAACGGAGCTTTCTTCTATTGCTGGTTCATGCCACCACTACAGACCCACATCCCTTGAAAGGAAGGTCCAATATTTGCTCATCTTCTGGACTACTGTTATTACATACCACTGTACTAGCTGTGGTAGTATATAGGACTGGACTTCTAATGATGGGATAGTATACAGCAATCGAGAAGAAGTAACAGGGAATAGTAAATATACAACTGGACTGTTAATGAAGGGGGGTAGTGTATACAGGAATACAAGTGTCAGGGAATATATTAACCATTAGGCTACCAATGATAGAAAGGCATACACCACTGGTAATACAAGGAATAGGATAAATACCACTAGATTGCCAGTGACAGGACACAATCTATATCACTGCCAGTAAAGAGGAATAGAATATCACCCTGCATTACCATGGACAAAATGAATATACAACTGAAATACCAGTATCAGAGCACAGTATATACCATTAGACCCATGACTGGAGACCAGTATAAACAGGCTTACTAATAACAGAGCAGATCAGAGGCCTGTGGTCTACAGCACCCTGGGACCAAGCAGAGGTTGTAAGTGTGTCGGCATGGGTGGTGTAATGATGTCACCACATTGTCATACGCAGACTCTGTCAGATCGCTCGTTAGGGAAATGTGGTGAGTTGAGTAAAAGTTTTAAAACATTTTTCTGTAACATACAGTCTGAAAATGAGTGTGGTGCACTTAGGGGCATTATATCTTTTTAAGGGAGCAATTGGGGGGCATCAAAACATTTTAAGGGGCACTTGAGGCAACATAAATGTTGAAGGGGACACTCAGGGACATGGTTACCTTTTTATTGAGCACTCAGGGGCACTCAGGATGCATCATTACTGTCTAGGGGGGAATAAGAAGCACTGTTACTCTCTAGGGGGCACACAGTAAGCATTTTTACTTTCTAGAAGGCACAAAGAGAGGAGCAAATTATTTGGCTTTATTTCTGCGTAGGGAACTTATAAGATCACAGTTATACTTTTGGATACGAAATATGGCACTTTTACTGTGTTGTACACCATCACCATCTGGGGTACTGGGCATTAGGGTTGTCATTATAACAACATTTTATTCGATTTTGATACCATAAAAAAGTATTGCGATACTCGATACCATGCAAAAAAAATAAAACACCAAAAACGTAGAGTGCATTCCGCATTTTATGGAACATCCGGCCCATAATCGAACAGTCTTGTCCTATTTTTTTTGCGGGGGGCCAGGGTGACTAAAAAATGGTGAATGGCGCAGTTTTTTTTTTTCTTCTGTTACGCCGTTCACTACATAGAAGATATTTTTTTATATTTTAATAGTTTGGATTTTTCGGATGTGGCGATATGTAATATGTTTATTTATTTATTGTTTATATATTTTATATATAAAATTGGGAAAGAGGGTGATTTATACTTAATATTTTGTTGTTGTGATTTTTAACCTTTTATTTAAAAACTATTTCCCCCCTTAGGTGTTAGAACCTAGGATCTTTTAATCCCTTGTCCTATTCATGCTAAGGGCTGTTTCACACGAGCGGATGCCGTGCGTGACATCCGCTCCGTGAATGACAGCCAAGACCCGATGCAGACTGCAGAAGCACGGAGCATTAACATGATTGATAATGCTCCGTGCCTCTCTGTGATCTCTTTACTACGAAATCACAGTGAGATAATGTTGTCACCGTGATTTCGTAGTAAAGAGATCACAGAGAGGCACGGAGCATTATCAATCATGTTAATGCTCCGTGCTTCTCCAGTCTGCATCGGTTCTTGGCTGTCATTCACGGTGCGGTTGTCACGGACGGCATCCGCTCGTGTGAAACAGCCCTAATAGAGCTCTTTTAAGGTGAACAGGACTTTACACTGTCCCTGCTGCCCTGAGCTTTGTACACACAGCAGCAGGGAGCTTACCATGGCAGCCAGGGTTTCAGTAGCGTCCTGGCTGCCATGGTAACCAATCGGAGCCCCAGGATTACACTGCTCGGGCTCCAAACGGAACTGCTACTGCACCACCAATGAAGAGGGGGGGAGGGGACCCTGTGGCCACTGCCACAAATAATTTAATACTGGGGGGGTGCACTGTGCCACCATTAATACAAATACAGGAGGTGGGTGCCAGCACCCGACCTCTATGACAGGGAGCTGTAATCAGTGGTAGTTAACCCCGCTGATCGCAGCTCCCTGTCATAGAGGTCGGGTGCGGCTATGTGATTCTGCCGCCGGCACCCACCTCCTGTATCTGTATTATACGTTAATTATCTTCATTGGTGGCACCGTGGCCACAGTCCCTCCCCCCCTCCTCCTCTCCTCTTATTGGTGGCAGCGGGAGCACAGGGGAAGGGAGGGAGAGACTGCTTCCTTCGCCCCTTTGCTGCTGAGGGAACATGGTGTGCGCTGAGAGCAGCGCGTGCCATGTTCTGTGATACTATTCTGCGCAGTATCGGTAAAAAACTAATTCCGGTATCAAATCGATACCGGTACAAAAGTATTGATTGGGTATGGATAATTCTATACCCGATGCAACCCTACTGGGCATCTTCCATTATTATATTTTGGGGCCCAATCTATTTGTCATTTTTTGTGAAGAGTTAATGATAGTTATGATGTCATCTGAGCATAGGGCTGTACAGCACAGGCCCGAGGTTCCTGAGGCTGGGGGTCGTTCTTATAAGGACGAGTGCCCTGACTACAGCCACTGAGGTAATCACACTCAGTTGACTAGGCCAAGTAGGGCGAGCATCTAGGGAGAGTTAGGGTCCTCATTAGTAGGCTCCTCCCCAGCATTCCCCCAACAGACTAGGATACTGGGCCTTATTTGCAACTACAGACCCAGTGCGCCCCCTATCTTCTATAGTGCAGGTTTCTACTACACCTAACTGTCTCACTTATTTTATATGACAAAATAAAAGTTATATATTAATTTAAATACATAAAGGCATTCTCAGTTCCGTATATATTCTATAGTTATGATGTCACTTCCGAAAATACAGTGTTTGAGGGCACCGCAGTAGACAGAAGGTACTGTAAGTGGGGCAGAAGGGGCAGAAAAAAAACACAGAATTACACAGAATTACCCGCGGCGCAGAGCAGGTAAGTATGTTGGGGCCGATGATCAGGGGAACTGCTGCGGGACCCATACTGATCCCCAAACTGACTGCAGTGGAGGGCAGGGGGGGTGTTTGGTCAGATTGCCCCTGGTCTAATGATTTGGTTTTGGCTAAGTCCCAAAGTTGTGGCAATGATCATGGGGTTACTCGTAAAGCGTGACCCTGGTGGGGGCCAAAGAACAAAGGAGAAGAGGCAGCACCAAATGCGCCCCTCTGCGGTGGGGAAAACGGAGCACGGGATGAAGGCTGAGCACCAAGGGGCACCGACCGCTCAGCCCACTGACACCATTAACCTGGCCACGGACGTGGTATCACCTCTTTATCTGGACGCAGTGGGAACTATGTAGCAGTATTTATCTGGGCGCAGTATGACCCTGTCAGTGGGCACTATATAGCAGTAGTTATCTGGGTGCAGTATGACCCTGTCAGTGGGCACTATATAGCAGTATTTATCTGGACGCAGTATGACCCTGTCAGTGGGCACTATATAGCAGTATTTATCTTGGCGCAGTATGACACTATCAGTGGGCACTATATAGCAGTATTTATCTTGGCGCAGTATGGCCCTATCAGTGGGCACTATTTTAGGGCACAATCTATTTGCCTTTTTTTGTGAAGAGTTAATGATAGTTATGATGTCACTTCCGAAAATACAGTGTTTGAGGGCACCGCAGTACACAGAAGGTACTGTAAGTGGGGCAGAAGAGGCAGAAAACCCCCCCCACAGAATTAAAGGAATCAGCAAAATGGGAGGTTTGCATAGGATGGAAAAGGTAGGTTAGATGCTGGAAAAGTGAGGAGCCAAAGAGGTCTCCGGTGAAAACAAGTCACGGCTTGAAGAAGTCATCAAGGAGGTCACTACATTTACAATGACACTGTAGTAAAAGAACCGCCTGCTAGCAAAGACCTAGCAGGTGAGGACAAAAGGATGGAGAATGTTAAAGTTGCCATTCTTGCCAAGACATCCTGATCAAGCCTTATTAATGAACCCAATCCAAGCAGCACAAAGAGATGTAAATTACAACGACTGCTCAGTAAAGAGAGATTATTATATTTAAGTAGGGGAGTAACAGAGGGTGGAGATATAGTAGCAAGTGAAAGACTTTGGCCTATGAAAGGAATAAGAATCCTGTGAACGGTATTGGGTCGATGCCAGTGTCACCCCATCCTTTCCCCTGCCAGGGCGCACTGTTCGTAAACCCAACTGGGTCGTCAGTGAATATGCATGTCACTAATTGCACTGCCTACTATCAGGGCCCTGAATTAAGCTGCTGGCTCTTCCTCTTGCGAGATTTGCCAGTTAATTCGTTCTATATTTGGAGAACTTCCTATATATAAAGCCAGATTACTTCTGTGCACTGATCTCCATAAAGAAAGAGCTGTTTGGCGCGTATATACAGGGGGTTGCGACTGGGCCCGTCACTCCAGGGGGCCCGGCCGCCTGTGGACCCCTGGCCCCTGCAGTAGTGCTGTATGTACCCGGGGCCCAGTGCTCCTGGTTTCCGTGCAGCCCACCCCTTATTCTCCACGCACGGCGCTTCACTGTCCTGAGCACATACAGCGTCAGGACGTAGTGTGCGCACTATGACCTGACGCTGCACGCTGTCAGGTGACAGTGCAGCGCCAGCCGGGAAGACAGAAGAGCGAGCGCGACTTCTGCTGGAGAGGAAGAGTAGCCGCGGCACGCGGCGCAGAGCAGGTAAGTATGTTGGGGCCGATGATCAGAGGAACTGCTGCGGGAAACCATACTGATCCCCAAACTGACTGCAGTGGAGGGGAGGGGGGGTGTTTGGTCAGATTGCTCCTGGTCTAATGATTTGGTTTTGGCTAAGTCCCAAAGTTGTGGCAATGATCATGGAGTTACTTGTAAAGCGTGACCCTGGTGGGGGCCAAAGAACAAAGGAGAAGAGGTAGCACCAAATGCGCCCCTCTGCGGTGGGGAAAACAGAGCACTGGATGAAGGCTGAGCACCAGGGAAAACCGAACGCTCCGCCCACCGACACCATTAACCTGGCCACGGACGTGGTATCACCTCTTTATCTGGACGCAGTGGGCACTATGTAGCAGTATTTATCTGGGCGCAGTACGACCCTATCAGTGGGCACTATATAGCAGTATTTATCTGGGTGCAGTATGACCCTGTCAGTGGGCACTATATAGAAGTAGTTATCTGGGTGCAGTATGTCCCCGCCAGTGTTCACTATATAGCAGAAGTTATCTGGGCGCAATATGACCCTGTCAGTGGGCACTATATACAGTATTGATGAAAAGTTTAAGACCACTTGAAAAATGGCAAAAAATCATATTTAGCATGGCTTGATCTTAACAAGGCTCCAAGTAGAGCTTCAACATGCAACAAGAAGAAATGAGAGTGAGACAATTTTGAGCATCCAATTTAATGAAAACAACAAATAAACTGAAACAGGCTGTTTTTCAGCTGATCAAAAGTTTAGGACCACACCTCCAAAAAAAAAATAAACCCCCCCAAAACAGAAATCCAACTTCCAAACATGAACTCAGTAATGAGTAGCTCCGCCGTTTTTGTTTATCACTTCCAAAATTCGTTTCGGCATGCTTGATGCAAGCCTTTCCATGAGGTGAGTGAGAACATTTCTCCAAGTGCTGAAGACGGCCGCATGAAGGCCATCTACTGTCTGGAACTGTTGTCTATTTTTGTAAACTTCCCTTGCCATCCATCCCCAAAGGTTCTCAATTGGATTTAGATCAGTGGAACACGCAGGATGGGCCAAAAGAGTGATGTTATTCTCCTGGAAGAAGTCCCTTGGGCATTGTGTACTGTAGCGTTGTCCTGTTGAAAAACCCAGTCGTTACCACACATCTGGACATAGCCAGCGGCCGTTTGACGCCCCTGCACTTCCTGAAGCTCCATTGTTCCACTGAAGGAAAAAGCACCCCAGACCATTATGGCACCCCCTCCACTGTGGCGCGTAGAAAACATCTCAGGTGGGATCTGCTTGTCATGCCAGTAACGTTGGAAACCATCAGGACCATCAAGGTTACATTTTTTTCTCATCAGAGAATAAAACTTTCTTCCACCTTTGAATGTCCCATGTTTTGTGCTCTCTTGCAAAGTTCAAACGAGCAGTTGTGTGGCGTTCAAGGAGACGAGGTCTTGAAGAAGAAGTTTTTTGTTTTTGAAGCCCTTCAGTCTCAGATGCCGTCTGATGGTTATGGGGCTGCAGTCAGCACCAGTAAGGGCCTTAATTTGGGTCGAGGATAGTCCAGTGTCTTGACCGACATCCAATTGGATCCTCCGGCTCAGTGCTGATGACATTTTTTTGGGTCTTCCACTTGACTTTTTTGTTCCATAACCCTCAGGATCATTTAAGAAATTCCTTACTGCGTCCCACCTCAGCAGCGATGGCGTGCTGTGAGAGACCCTGCTTATGCAGTTCAACAACCCGACCTCGTTAAAAAAGGGAGAGTTTTTTTGCCTTTGGCATCACAACTAGAGTTGAGCGAACACCTGGATGTTCGGGTTCGAGAAGTTCGGCCGAACTTCCCGGAAATGTTCGGGTTCGGGATCCGAACCCGACCCGAACTTCGTCCCGAACCCGAACCCTATTGAAGTCAATGGGGACCCAAACTTTTCGGCACTAAAAAGGCTGTAAAACAGCCCAGGAAAGAGCTAGAGGGCTGCAAAAGGCAGCAACATGTAGGTAAATCCCCTGCAAACAAATGTGGAGGGAAATGAAATGTCAGCAGATAATCAGTCTGCATGTCATAGCAGAAAATCATGCTTTACGTCACCCAACACTGGAACAGTCCATTGTCAGATATTTAGGCCCAGGCACCCAGGCAGAGGAGAGAGGTCCCGTAAAAGAGAATCTAGCTTCATGCCAGCAGAGAATCAGTCTGCATGTCATAGCAGAGAATCATGCTTTACGTCACCCAACACTGGAACAGTCCATTGTCAGATATTTAGGCCCAGGCACCCAGGCAGAGGAGAGAGGTCCCGTAACAGAGAATCTGGCTTCATGTCAGCAGAGAATCAGTCTGCATGTCCTAGCAGAGAATCATGCTTTACGTCACCCAACATTGGAACAGTCCATTGTCAGATATTTAGGCCCAGGCACCCAGGCAGAGGAGAGAAGTCCCGTAACAGAGAATCTGGCTTCATGTCAGCAGAGAATCAGTCTGCATGTCCTAGCAGAGAATCATGCTTTACGTCACCCAACACTGGAACAGTCCATTGTCAGATATTTAGGCCCAGGCACCCAGGCAGAGGAGAGAGGTCCTGTAACAGAGAATCTGGCTTCATGTCAGCAGAGAATCAGTCTTCATGTCATAGCAGAGAATCAGGCTTCACGTCACCCACCACTGGAACAGGCCACTGTCAGATTTTTTTAGGCCCCGGCACCCAGACAGAGGAGAGAGATCCCATAACAGAGATTCAGGCTTCATGTCAGCAGAGAATCAGTCTGCATGTCATAGCAGAGAATCATGCTTTTCGTCACCCAACACTGGAACAGTCCATTGTCAGATATTTAGGCCCAGGCACCCAGGCAGAGGAGAGAGGTCCCGTAACAGAGAATCTGGCTTCATGTCAGCAGAGAATCAGTCTTCATGTCATAGCAGAGAATCAGGCCTCACGTCACCCACCACTGGAACAGGCCACTGTCAGATATTTTTAGGCCCCGGCACCCAGACAGAGGAGAGAGGTCCCATAACAGAGATTCAGGCTTCATCTCAGCAGAGAATCAGTCTGCATGTCATAGCAGAGAATCATGCTTTACGTCCCCCAACACTGGAACAGTCCATTGTCAGGTATTTAGGCCCAGGCACCCAGGCAGAGGAGAGAGGTCCCGTAACAGAGAATCTGGCTTCATGTCAGCAGAGAATCAGTCTGCATGTCCTAGCAGAGAATCATGCTTTACGTCACCCAACACTGGAACAGTCCATTGTCAGATATTTAGGCCCAGGCACCCAGGCAGAGGAGAGAGGTCCCGTAACAGAGAATCTGGCTTCATGTCAGCAGAGAATCAGTCTTCATGTCATAGCAGAGAATCAGGCTTCACGTCACCCACCACTGGAACAGGCCATTGTCAGATATTTAGGCCCAGGCACCCAGGCAGAGGAGAGAGGTCCCGTAACAGAGAATCTGGCTTCATGTCAGCAGAGAATCAGTCTTCATGTCAGAGCAGAGAATCAGGCTTCACGTCACCCACCACTGGAACAAGCCACTGTCAGATATTTTTAGGCCCCGGCACCCAGACAGAGGAGAGAGGTCCCATAACAGAGATTCAGGCTTCATGTTAGCAGAGAATCAGTCTGCATGTCATAGCAGAGAATCATGCTTTACGTCACCCAACACTGGAACAGTCCATTGTCAGATATTTAGGCCCAGGCACCCAGGCAGAGGAGAGAGGTCCCGTAACAGAGAATCTGGCTTCATGTCAGCAGAGAATCAGTCTGCATGTCCTAGCAGAGAATCATGCTTTACGTCACCCAACACTGGAACAGTCCATTGTCACATATTTAGGCCCAGGCACCTAGGCAGAGGAGAGAGGTCCCGTAACAGAGAATCTGGCTTCATGTCAGCAGAGAATCAGTCTTCATGTCATAGCAGAGAATCAGGCTTCACGTCACCCACCACTGGAACAGGCCATTGTCAGATATTTAGGCCCAGGCACCCAGGCAGAGGAGAGAGGTCCCGTAACAGAGAATATGGCTTCATGTCAGCAGATAATCAGTCTTCATGTCATAGCAGAGAATCAGGCTTCACGTCACCCACCACTGGAACAGGCCATGTCAGATATTTTTAGGCCCCGGCACCCAGACAGAGGAGAGAGGTCCCATAACAGAGATTCAGGCTTCATGTCAGCAGAGAATCAGTCTGCATGTCATAGCAGAGAATAATGCTTTACGTCACCCAACACTGGAACAGTCCATTGTCAGATATGTAGGCCCAGGCACCCAGGCAGAGGAGAGAGGTCCCATAACAGAGATTCAAGCTTCATGTCAGCAGAGAATCAGTCTTCATGTCATAGCAGAGAATCAGGCTTCACGTCACCCACCACTGGAACAGGCCACTGTCACATATTTAGGCCCAGGCACCCAGGCAGAGGAGAGAGGTCCCATTACAGAGATTCAGGCTTCATGTCAGCAGAGAATCAGTCTTCATGTCATAGCAGAGAATCAGGCTTCATGTCACCCACCACTGGAACAGGCCACTGTCAGATATTTTTAGGCCCCGGCACCCAGACAGAGGAGAGGTTCATTCAACTTTGGGTTGCCCCGCAATATAATGGTAAAATGAAAATAAAAATAGGATTGAATGAGGAAGTGCCTTGGAGTACAATAATATATTGTTAAGGGGAGGTAGTTAATGTCTAATCTGCACAAGGGATGGACAGGTCCTGTGGGATCCATGCCTGGTTCATTTTTATGAACGTCAGTTTGTCCACATTGGCTGCAGACAGGCGGCTGCGTTTGTCTGTAATGACGCCCCCTGCCGTGCTGAATACACGTTCAGACAAAACGCTGGCCGCCGGGCAGGCCAGCACCTCCAAGGCATAAAAGGCTAGCTCTGGCCACGTGGACAATCATGTCAGCAGAGAATCAGTATATGGTCACATGCTGCACTGGCCAATCACAGCCATGCCAATAGTAGGCAAGGCTGTGATGGCCTCTTGGGGCAAGTAGTATGATGCTTGTTGATTGGCTGCTTTTCAGCCTTTCAAAAAGCGCCAAGAAAGCGCCGAACACCGAACCCGAACCCGGACTTTTACGAAAATGGTCGTGTTCGGGTCCGTGTCACGGACACCCCAAAATTCGGTACGAACCCGAACTATACAGTTCGGGTTCGCTCATCCCTAATCACAACATGTGACTACCTGACAGAAAATGACAATGAATCCACATCTTTGCACAGATTTGGCCTTTTAAAGGCATGTGGTCCTAAAATTTGGATCAGCTGAAAAACAGCCTGTTTCAGTTTAATCGTTATTTTCAATTAATTGAATGCTCAAAAAATGTTTTGTCTCACTCTAATTTCTTCTTGTTGAACGTTGAAGCTCTACTTGGAACCTTGTTAAGATCCAACAATGTAAAATATGATTTTTTGCAATTTTTCAAGTGGTCTTAACCACCTGCCATCTGGGCCATTTGCCCCCTTCCTGACCAGGCCAAATTTTGCAAAACTGACATATCTCACTTTATATGGTAATAACTTTGGAACGCCTTTATTTATCCAAGTCATTCAGAGATTGTTTTCTCGTGACACATTGTACTTCATGATAGTCATAAATTTGAGTCAAAATATTTCACCTTTATTTATGAAAATTCCCAAATTTACCCAAAAATTAGAAAAATTTGCAATTTTCGAAATTTCAATTTCTCTGCTTTTAAAACAGAAAGTGATACCTCATAAAATATTTATTATTTAACATTCCCCATATGTCTACTTTATGTTGGCATCATTTTGGAAATGTAATTTTATTTTTTTAGGACGTTAGAAGGCTTAGAAGTTTAGAAGCAATTCTTCAAATTTTTAAGAAAATTGCCAAAACCCACTTTTTAAGGACCAGTTCAGGTCTGAAGTCACTTTGTGGGGCCTACATAGTGGATACCCCAATAAATGACCCCATTGTAGAAACGTATATATAAAAATCTGCAGCACTCGTCAGTTGTAGCAAATAGTTGGTTTATTCCATAAAAAAACAGCAGGTGAATGCGACGTTTCGACCGTCCTCGGTCTTTCTCAAGCAATACAGTGAATACAAAACATGTGTCTTATATAGTGCCCAATACACGGGGTAAACCCTCCCCCAGGTGAATCAATACATCCTCATTAGTACATAGTAGTAATACGTCATCACACGTAATCATCAATAACAACTTTCCGGTGTATTGTGTAATCCATTAAGTTACCTCTCCTACAGGAGTAGTGTCCACAGGGCCTCATTCCCTCTCCGCAAATTCTTCTAAGACGAACCACGTTCGGCGTTCCGGAAGCTATGGTGCGCATGCGTCCCCCAGTCATCATCCAACCAATGAGAAAAATTCGTCAACTGACGTCACCTGTTGTCAATAACGCAGGAGCAGTTTCTGCTCCACGGCATTGTAGTGCGTCCACCTCGTCTCTTATCAATGACGTGGTTCTCGTCATGGAGACGCGGTTGTCAACACAAATATTCATGTGACGCACGCGTCACCCGACTCCTCCCCACGTCATTGTTCAGTAGGTTCTCGGACATGTCCTCGTGGGTGCAAGTCCCTCCTCCTTAGGTCGAAACACCTCCGATATTCCACTTGGGGTGATCTCTGGACTAAGTTCATCCAAAAGTCCCCATATTCACTAACTGTTCAATATGGTGCTTCCAGAGTAATCGCTGTTTTCCTTCAGCTATACACCCCTCTGAAGATATCATATCCCAAACATACCGACCCTTCAGGTAAACCCCGTCCCATCCATATTACATGTTGGGGCAGGTGTCTCCTAATAGGAATTCAATTCAGGTCGTTCAGAGTGTCACGAGGGCCAGCCATGTTTAGTGACAATAGCCCCCGTGGCACTCCACGTCCATCCATACATACACTATATTTGTCATTTTTAGAGGTGATAGACCAGGGATAGGACTTATCCCCCATTTCGGACACGCCCGTCGACCATAAATACTGGACAGACGACTGTATAACATTGGGGACATTGACATTCAAGATTGCGGAACAGGGAGAGGCCCCAGTGAAGACATCCCTAGGGAGAGATAATGAAGTAAAATTCAGTGTTGGTGAACAATAGTGAACAATAGTGATTAATTAGTTAAAATCATCACAACATAGTTGGGCACATACTTAAGTTACAAAAATAATAAATAAAGGTCCAGTCTACATTTATGAGGAAGAGATACGCAAGGACTTGGCCAAAGAAAACGAGACAACAAAGGAGGGGAGGATCTAAACACAGGCGATGGAGGAAGTACTGTGATAACCAGGTCCAGGAAACCACCGATGGGCCAGAACCAAAAAGGACATATGGACAAAGTGAGAGATCAAGCTGTGAACAGACTGAAATAGAGAGTCTGGTGGTAAATATCTCATCATTTTCTTTCACAGAGTCAGAATTGACATTGCTTAATAAGGGATTATCCTATT